>NC_051334.1:166826011-167550564 GCF_015220235.1 Choloepus didactylus
TGGAAGTTTAAGTTTATAGAAGTTGAATGCTTAAGGGTATTTCTATAAATGTAGGATGCTTTCTCTTAAATTCCTGATTTTATTTTTGTAGAACCCGAACCGGCTTGCTCGCGATGTGATGAAGGAGATGGGAGGCCATCACATTGTAGCCCTCTGTGTGCTCAAGGGGGGCTATAAATTCCTTTGCCGACCTGCTGATTACATCAAAGCACTGAACAGGAAATAGTGATAAATCCATTCCTATGACTGTAGATTTATCAGACTAAAGAGCTACTGTGTAAGTATATTAATATTATATGATTTTTTAAACATGGCAGCTGTAGGTTTTCCTGTGTTTTCTTTGAAGCTCTCTGCAAACTACTTACATATCTATTTCTCTTGATTACAGTGAAATTTTTACCATCTTTGCTAGTACTTATATCTAAGTGAATATTGTCTTTTTCAAACTAGTCACCTTGGAGGCTCTATACTTATTCTGAAGGTTTTTTTTTAAGGATTTCCTTTTGAAATCCCTTTTAGGTATTGCTGATGGGGCTTAGGGAATATTCTTTGGAGTATACTTACTGGTGGGAGATACCTTCTTGGAAGCCAGATTGGTCTGGGGAGAGTCATACTCATTTGGAACTAGGTCAGATCAGTAAAGTGGGTCGATAGTTGTTTCCCAAAACAAATATGGGGGGGTAGAGCATTGGCACATTGAAGAAACCACTTTTTTTTTTTTTAAGTAAGAAAGATCACTGGGTGCTTTTTTTTTTTTTTTTGGCCCAGTTTTTCTACTCATCCATCCATATACTGGACAAAAGGGAGTGTGATCCACATGGCTTTCTCGATCACATTATATGAAGAAACCACTTTTGATTCACCACTCACTCTATCTGTGTCACATGATCTCAAGTGTTTAAGAATGTTGACAGAATGAGCAAGATTGACACTGTGTGATGAAACAAAATCAGCAGGATCTTTATACCTGGATTTCATCATCCACATTTTCCTTTGACGATCTGAATGTTTTATTTTTATTACTTCAGACTGTTTGTTTCTGGTTTCTTGTTGGGAGTGTATTTCCTTTGAGTTGGTATTTTCCTTAAAAATGGGAATTTTTTTTAGCTTCTTCAAAGATTAGAATAAATGTTCAGTCTTTGCTGTTTCATGGCCATCTTTGTAGAAGCTTGACTTATGTTAAGATTTTCATTGAGAATAAACCCACTTTTCTAAGTGAAACTTTCAACCTTTATTCTCTCTGTTAATCATCTATTTAAGCAAAACTGAGTCTTTGACCTTTTCCACATTTTCATTAGTTCTGTGGGTTGATTGATCAACCATTTCAGTATTACAGATATCTTCCCTACTTCATTAAAACCCTTTATGCCCTTACATTATGACATTATTTCATACATTAAGCTCCTTTTAACTTTTCAGGGTCTTAATTGAATTAAAGACTTTTTAAACCCAAAATTCAGACTTTTACTCAACATAAGTTTCTTATTCATTTATTTTTTGATGGTTTACACTAGAACTTAATTGTAATCTACACAAGACAGAATGGCCAGCATTTTATGTATTGTTGCTTAGAGTTGAAACATGTACTTTCACGTCCATGGTATGATTTATCTTTTTGGTTTTCTTAAGCCACACACACATGCAAGTACAATCTTATTACTTGATGACTCACACTTCATTCTTCAAGGGTATCATGCAGAATGTTCTTTCTTTGAAAAGCAAAAACTAGTAAAAAGAAATTTGGGGTAGGGGTAATATTTTCTTTAAAGAAGTATTTTATAGTTATAAGAACAAATTTGGAGTGATAGAAACACTTTGACATTTTAATTCTATTTTCTACTTTTAGTTTTTTCCCTATTAGTTTTAGATTTTAATGTGTTATTAGGCTGAACTCCTCAAATGGTAAAAAGCATGAAATCTTAAACATACACAAAGCATTTTTTAAAATAATTTCACATGGAAAAAAATTAATGTGTTTTATTTTGGTGAAATTCTGTTAGGTGTGCTGCTAAACAATAGAAATTAACAAATTATCCAGATACTATCTGAAGATTTGAAGTACACATCTCGGTCCCTATTAATACATCATCAATTTGTCATGCAAGATAGTCAAATATGCATATAAAACACAGGTAGCTTAATTTGATAAAACCATAAAATGGAAATTTAAAATTGTTTGCAGCATCAGTAACATTTATCTTAGTAAATTTTTATAGTCTGTCTTGACCAGTTTGAAACAGTGAATTAATAAACGTTCACTTATCTGAACTAATCATAAAGAAATGTTCCAAGAATAAAGAGCCTTAACAATGTTAACACACCCCTTCTGATATTTTAAAGACGTTTGTCTATGTACACACACACACACACACATACACACATACACACACATACATTATATTTTGCATACACTTAATTACAATAACTGGGCAGGGTTTTATTTGCTTTAGTGCCTAGATGGGAAATCCCCTGGGGATTCCAAATACCATATTTCACTACATCTAAGAGGCCACTGATTTTTTTTATAAGAGAAGTTGCAGATTTACGGAAAGATCATGCGAAAAATAAGAGTTCCCATATACCTGCCCCCATTTTTAACATTTTGAATTAGCATGGTACCTTTGTTACAATTGATGAGCCAATATTTTTATAATTGTACTGTTAACTATAGTCCACAAAGATGCCATTGGTTTTAAGACTTACAGTATTCTTTGTACTGCTAAGAAAACACTGCCTATTATAGTTGTAAGTTGCTATCAATTGTAATATGTTGATTTCAGAGGTATTAAAATGGGAATGTGCATCTGAGAATCAATGAAAAATAGTACTATATATTCAGTGACCTTTTCTATCCCTAATGCTCCTTGATATACAGAAAAATGAAGCAGTTGATACAGTATGCATATATATTTCCTCTATTTTGTGTTTATTTCAGCTTTGTAGTATTTTTTTAACTAAAATAGTTCAATAAAAATAATGAAGCCTCTGGAAGAAAAGTTGTAGAACAAGTGAATTTTTTGCAGGGATATTTTTGTGTGGGCCTTAAGCAAAGAGAAAATTAGCCTGATTGTGGTGCGTCCAGAATAAATGGGTGATGTTAAAATGAAATTACTTTTCAAACTTCATCCTGTGAGGAATTTATAATCTCATAACTTTTTATTTTTGAGTTGGGAATTATTATTTCCATTTACAGTTGAGAACAGTGAGGCACAAAGGATTAAGTGACTTGCCCAGGATCACACAGGTCTTTGGTTTAAACCAGGCCTTCCCAACTCTGTGTCGAACCCAGAGTCTTATTTGGGAAAACTTTTAACTGACTTGGATCCTCCAGTATGGGTTCCTGATTATTTCTTTATTCTCTACCAGTCAGAATCTCTGCATGCAAACAGAGAATACATTTTGCCAGTTATGGGATTCTTCCTCAGTGGCAGTCAGGTTTCATAAAGCTATAATTTTCAGTCTTGGTCTTGGTAGTCTCTTGATTAGGCACTCTGTTTAATGTACCAAAGATATACGTTGCTTTATAGACTTTCTTGTAAGACAGTGGCTATTTGCGTGACCATATTAAAGAAAAATGCAGAAAATGGAGTGGTTTCTTAATGTCTCTTTATAAGAGGTCAGTGGCTTTCAGCCTGACCTTTTTCTGTGTGTATTTAACCAATTGAGGTATGCTTTTCTCTCCAGAAGAAGTTAAGTATAGGTGTTCCACTTTGATGTTGACACTAGATTATCTATAAAGCTTTCCCTGGTAAATCTGGCTATCTAATCTGTCTTTGTGTGTGTGTGTGTGTGTGTGTGTGTGTGTGTATATATATATATATATATATATATATATATGAAAAGCAAGTGAAGTGGTCCATGCCTTTCTTCTACTTAATCAATTGAGACCATAGATGGGATGAAGGAAAAAAATTGTTCTGTTTAAATTGGCAGGAATGGGAATGTGTACTCTCTGGTATAAGGGAACTTTAACAGATCTAGGGAGAGAAGTACACTCTTTAGCCCTTTGCTGTGGATTTTCACTTTGATATAGTCCTTGTCAGGAAACTGAGGTTTTATATAAGTACTCTGATTCTTAAAACATAAAGGTAGTGTTTAAGTTTGGTCCCGTGAAACCACAAATTTTGTAAAAGATTAAGGATGTTGGTTAATTCACTTAGCAAACACACTGATCATTTCTTGTCTGCAAGGTATATCTTAGGCCATGAAAAGTTCTATCGAACATGTTTATTTCATCAAATCCTAGTCACAAACCAGACAGGGAATGAAAAGCATGAAATAGAATGTAATAGCTTCTAAAAGTTTGAAAACCGTATACATGAAAATACCAGTTATTAAGCATCAGCATTCACTCTTCAATCTTTTCTAGAACTGTGTTATACTAAATGGTATCTTTGATTTAATTAGAACATTGCTGTCCAGTAGAACTTTCTGTGATGATGGAAATGTTCTATATCTGTGCTGTCTAATACAGAATCACTGGCCACATGTGGCTGTTGAGCACTTGAAATGTGGCTTGTGCAACAGAGGAGCTGAATTTTTAGTTTTAAGTAATTTAAGTAGCCCCATGTGGCTAATGGCTACTGTGTTGGACAGTGCAGGATTAGATGATCTGTAAGGGCCTGGCTTCGTCAGTAAACTTTGATTTACAAGAAAGCAGCACTCATTTAAAAGAAGCCATAAAATACGGGTAACAAAATTAAACTTATTACCTAGAGGTATATCCTTTCCTGACTCATACTTCCTGCATATATATTTTAGGAAATGGGATGTCTGCCTTCTTTTATCTGAGGTGCAGTCTACCTCTAAAAAAAGAATATGATTCTAATATTCTCACTTTTGCTGGTATTTGTTCAGGATACAGGAAAACAGATAAAAAGACAGAGGATGGTTGAGAGATGATGCCATGAAGAGCAAACGTGTGAGTTTGGGAGACTTGGTGCCTAGCTGGATGTGGAGGGAATGAATGTTTCCCAGTAAGAAAACTCCATTCTACAGTCCTGATATAGTTCACTGTGAAAAGCAAGTTGCATATGTAAAGGCTGAGCCACTAAGGTGATGTGGAGCCAGGATTTCTTACCTAAGCGATATTCCCAGTCATGCCCTTTTGGAGGCCAGCTTTGGTTATTGGCCTCTCTGCTTCCTCTTCCATGGCCTCTGTCTTCCAAGCAGTTCTCTTCTAGCCCATTCATTGCATGTTTCCATGCAACTTTCCTTCCTCTGTTCCTTATACCAAGCTGCAGTTATTGATGCTCCCTAGAGGTTTTCAGAATTCCTAGGGATGGAGAAATAGGAATAAACAGCGTTCTTTCCTGTTTCCCTTCTCATTTTTCACTTAGACTCAAGAGAGGTTGACAATATCAAAGCACAGATGCCAAGGGTATGTATTTGCAGACCCAAACATCTTCTCTGGTAATTTTAGGTAGTTCACAGCGACACTCTGAGTTAAGGACAGATTGGGTTATCTGGCCAGGAGGAATGAGGAGAGGTCATGGCAGCGGAGGGAGGAGCAGCTCTTGGGGGACTCTTCCCCCACCCCCGTGCCAGTCCTGTCATCTCAGAAGTCAGACTTCACCATAACTAAAAATGAGGCACATGAGAGGTACTCAGTAATATAATGAAGCAGGGATAGGGTGGGAAGCTTGTTCTGGAATGCAAGGAAGGAAAAGGGAAAAATTCCTCTGACCACCTGACTGGGGCAGTTGTTCATGGATACCAGTTGCATGCAAGTTGAGCACTGATACCTGTATTCCAGCACAGTGGACTATAAAATTGTTCTTAAATGAGTCTTCTTTCTTAGCCTCCATTTAAAAGTTTGTTATGTTTCCATGAAAAAAGCTTCAGAAAAGGCAAGCTAAATGCTTTGGGGAGAACAGGAATATGGAGATGTGGCTACTAGGAGAGCAGTAGTATCTTGCATGCTTGGAGGTCCCTTAGCTCTTACCCTGTCACCATAGACTTTGGATCATAGGGTTCTCCCCCCGCCCCCCCATGATTCCACACTTGTCAGTTCTCAGATCTTTACTTCTCTCTTTCTTTCCTGTCTGTAAAATAGGATCCATTGGAGTTGGATTGTAATACCAAATTTCTACAGAAGATGTCACCATTTGTCATGATTTCTAGCATAAATCATTTAACATCTTTCCCTCCCATGTAAAGTTCAGTTTTTGTACTTTTGTTTTGATCAATTATGTATGTTCTCAATTCTGGGTTTTAAGTTAATTAGAATGAGGGGTGTTCATAATTACCTTCCTTAAGAAGAAAAATTTTAGGGGCTTTTTGATATCAGAAGTCACACATTTAGTTTGCAAAACTGAATAGCATTGGCTTATTTGTGTTTTTATAAAAATAACACTACATAAAAAATGAACAAATGTATAGACGCAAATAAAATATATAAGTGTATAAAAGTAATCTCTTTCACTATCCCCCATTCTTACTACTTAAGAGTTATTCGCTGTTAAATTTTTTTTTTTAATGCTGAACAAAAATGGTTTCATAGGCAACACATTGTTCTGCTACTTGGTGTTTTTAATTAACATTGTTCCACGTCAGTATGTATAGATTAGTGGATTCTTTTTTTAACAGCTGCATGGTATTGTTGTGTGGATGAACTTAATTTAAATGTTTCCCTGATGAGGGGCATGTTGGTTGTTCCCAGTCTTTCTTTTTTACAAAGTAGTTGATACATGAACATCCTTGTATGTACCTTTGCATACTTGAGAGTGTTTTTGTCATCTCTGTGGCTGAAAGTGGGATCTCTGGGTCAAATGGCATGTATGTATACAATTTTAGTAAGTATTACTATATAGTTTTCAACACAGGTTGTACCTGTTTTGTTGAGGGTCGTTTCCCCTCACTTTTGGCAACATATCATCAGGCTTAAGTTTTGCCAGCATGGGTGGGTGAACAGTAAAATCACACTGTTTCAGTGTTTGTCTCTCTGATAGGTTTCATTTCATATGTTATGGCTTTCTCTTCTGTGAATTGCCTATTTGTTAGTTCTCTGTTTTCCTATTGAGTTCTTATGGTTGGAGCCCAATGTATAATAGGAATATTTGTTACAGATCTTTTCTTTCAGTTTTGGGTCATGTCATGGTTAGCTTTAACCCTTCCCAAGAATGTGAAAATATTCTCCGACTTTTTCTTGCAGTATGCTTATGGCTTTGTTTTTTACATTCAGATTTTAGTTCATCTGGAATTTATTTTTGTGTATGCCAAGAGGTAGGAAACATACTTTATTTTTTTCCCCCCAAATGGATCCCTAGTTGACCAAATGCCATTTCTTGAATAATTCATCTCTTCCTTACTGACTTGAAATACCATCTTTATCATATACTAAATCCTCATTTATTTCTGGGTCTGTTTCTGGGCTCTATTCTATTCCTTGATCTCTGTCTATTACTCTGCAGATACCGCACCATTGTGATTTCTATAGCTTTATAGTATGGTGTGCTCTCTGATAGGGCAAGTCTAAGCTCTTTTGTTCACCTGCTCCTTCACTCTAGTTTTTTTTTTTATCTTGAATCCAGCACAACCAAATTATGCTCATTATCACCACCAACTACAGTGGCTGTTGAGCATTCCCTTTTGAAAATCCTGTAAGGGTTTCTACTGGATTCTGTGGTAACAGAAAGTAGGAGCCTAAGAGGTGCACCTTAAATGACTACTAATGAGGCCTGGTTTCCCAGACTATGCTGAAGATAACCTAGGCCTGTACTTGACTTCTGAGGGACCTATCCTTGGGGTTACATGTGATGTACACCAGCCTCTACAGCGTGCTGATGCATAAGAATGATACCGGCCAGAACCAGACACCTGGTATGCTAATTACTTCCCTCACAGTTCAGAAATGACTGTGATGGAAGATGGGTGGCTGCTGTATTAGCGCCCACTCAAAAATGGGTGTACCCTATCTTTAGGACTTATAAAAACATCAAAATCAATAATGACCAATTAGGACTTCTTAATTTTTACTAATCTCTAGCTGAAAATTACCTAGTTACTCATTTCTAGAAACCTGATTCTTACAGTTCATATCATGTAGAATATCGTAATGCTATGGATATTAGTTAGCTAACTTCTTGAACCTTCTAGCTCCTATATGTGCATGTGTGTGTGTGTTTATACAAAAGGAGTTATATTCTTTTTTTTTTTTTTTTTACTAGAATGACCAGTCAACAGGGGACATAAAAGTAATTGGTGGAGATGATCTCTCAACTTTAACTGGAAAGGTATATATCCTGAAAGGGGTGGAGGGGGAAAAAAAGAGAACTTCATACCAAGAGTCACTTAATTAGTAACACTGTGCTTTCAATCAATCATTAGGAGACAGTTTACATAGGATAGCACTTTTTGTTATTTATGCACTTCAACTAGGTTATTTAACCCTTGGAAGCAGTCTAGGTTAAGAATCTTTCCCTAGGTTGCATAGCAAAGGCAGCAGAATGTAACATTAAACTTAAAAGCCTGTGCTGCCAAGTCCTGCTGTCTGTTTTAGTGGGAATCTAATTCAGTATTGAGAAGGTTATCAAAAACTTTCTATCAATTCAATTGCACAGCTTCTGATACCAACTGCAAATGCTGCAGTAACTCAGTCAATTCAATTCTGACTCTTAACTAGGCCCAGAGTTAGGCTCGACTTCACAGGTTAAGGGCAATCCTATAAAGATTGTCTTTCAGACATCAGCTCACAGTTCTGACCAATGGACTACAAATTCAGGGTTTCCCACCACAGCCTCAGGTTTGATAATTCATTAGAAAGACTCACAGAACTCACTGAAAGTAGTATACTTAGGATTATAGTTTGATTATAGTAAAAGGGTACAAAAAAGAAGAAGCCAAAAGAAGAGACCCATGGGGTGGGATTTGGGAGGGTCTCAAACACAGGCTTCCGTGTCCTCCCCAAGTGGAGTCAGAATGTGTCACCCTCCCAGCACAAGTAGCGATGTATTTTCTCAACCATGGAAACTCATAGAGCTTCAAGTCTCCCAAGTTTGTTTATATGGGGTCTCATTACATGGGCATGAATGATAGAATCAGTGCCCACATGGATGAGCTCAATTTTCAGCCCCACTCCCCTTACAGAGGTCGGGGAGGTGAGTTGATATAATGTGGCTCAAAGCCCTAACCTCATCATCACCTGATTGGTCTTTCTGGTGGGGGCCAGCACCCAGCCTAAAACTGCAGGTGTGTCTGGTCCCTCCCTGTCATCTCATTAGCTTATGAACTACCAGGTATGACCCTAGACCCAATCACCTTCTGGTCCTGATGGGCATCGAGTATCCTACTTTCATGCAACCCTTCAGTTCCCATAGTGATTTCCATAGAGCTGTGGACCCACAGCTCACGGGCTTCCCTTTATTAGGCCAGTTTTCAGTTGCCCTTCTGTCTGACCATATGGCCAGGCCATTGGCCACTGACCATGACGATGACCATGACATAGAGACACATAGCATGCAGTTCTGCTCACCAAGATGACTGGTTTTTACCTTCTTCTATCAAGAGTCTTTCAGTCCACCAGTCTCAATGCCATGGCCTTCCGTATAGGATGGTGTTCTGTCACCTGGCAACTGCCATCCTTAAACCATCCTCCTTTCGTTTCAATCCCATCAATGTCTACTTTATTCATCCCATTTTTAAATAATCAACTGAAGATTTTTGCCCTGTTGAAATGAGTCCCTTGACTCTTCCCTCTTTCCCCATTTTCTTGTGAATTACTCTAATTTTCTTAGTATCTTTAAGTCCTATAAGGGGAAGCTGAGATAGCAAATCCAATAAGGCTTCTTGGACTATTGCTTGATTTTGCAGCAGTAAGGTTATATGGTGTGCCCATTCCATACCAGGACCTGGGCAAGAAGCATATTCAGTGGATGACTATCCAGATCAGATAAAGCCAATCCAGCATGGCTTACACATGAAACATACCAGCTGCTTCACCTGGGGTATTCCACTCGGCATTTATAGGAGGAACAGGACAATCTCCTTTCTCAGTCCACCGGGCTAGCTGTTCGCTTGGGTGTGCCTGGATCGGGTATAGTCATCTGTGATTGTTCAATAGTGAGCTGTGGGTCCTCCATCAACCCCAAAATACCCTTCCGCTCTGCAGCATTCAAAACTAAAGATATTGCCCCTCACTGAGTCACTCCCACAGTCCATTTTAGTAAAGGTTCTTCAGGAAGCTGATGTTACCTATCCCCAAAATAAAAACTTTCACACTCTACCCCTGAGTTTCAGTAGTTTCTTGGGTATGCCCTTCTCCTACCTGGACGACCTTCTTGGTGACCAGAGCTCCAGGAGAAATTAATCTCTTTTCCCTACTTTTTAGCAGTGGCCCTGAGGTGATTCCCACCACATCCCCATTCAACTCTCCTATTTGGCCTGTGCAGAAAACAGATGGGTCTTGGAGGATGACTGTGGATTATCATAAGCTTAACCAGGTGGTGACTCCAATTGCAGCTGCTGTTCCAGATGTGGTATCATTGCTTGAGCAAATCAACACATCCCCTGGTACCTGGTATGCAGCTATTGATCTGGCAAATGCTTTTTTCTCAATTGCTGTCAGCAAGGACCACCAGAAACAGTTTGCATTCAGCTGGCAAGGCCAACAGTTTACATTCACTGTGCTACCTCAGGGTTATATCAACTCTCCAGCCCTATGTCATAATATTGTCCGCAGTGGTCATAGCTAGTGGTTATAGCTCAGACTGGCCAAAATCTCAGCTTGGTCCAGCTTTAGGACCTGCCTTGGTGTTTTACTCTCATGATAGCTAGTACAGATAGTGCTGGGTTGACCATCATTTCTAAATTCAAAACACATATATAGCAGGGGGTGGGGGGTGAGTGGGTGGGGTGGAGTGCCTCTTTTTAGAAACAGACTCACACATAGTTTCTTAAAAGATACAGAAGCAGAATAGTGTTGTGGCTGAAAGTGTGGGCTCTGGAGCCTGACAGCTTTGATTCAAATCCTGGCTCAGTACTTCCTAACTATGTGAGTTTGGGGGAGGTTACTTAACCTCTGTTTGTCCCATTTGTAAGGTGGAGATGATAATGGTGGCTACATCCTGGAGTTAAGAGGGTTAAGTGTTATAATGCATGCAGAGCTCTTACAACAGTTTCTAGCAGTTAGAACACAATAAATTCAAACGTACTGCTATTCAGAGAAATCTCAAAGAGTTTTTTTTTAAAATAAATCAAATCCTTCCAATGTAGACAATTGGTTGAAATAATAGATATTCGGAGACATTCAGATATTTGAGTTTCATTCTTTTAATGCATTGAAAAGACTTTGAGTAGCCAATGATAAATGATGAAATGTTACTTTTTTTAAAAAGCTGCCAGTTATTGTTTACTGACAGACACTGGTCCAAATATTTTAAAGGCATAATCTCATAAAAATTTTACAACAATCTTGTGAGGCAGAGACTATTACCCCATTTTACAGATCAGGAAACTGAGACTCAACAAAATTGAAGGACTTGCCCAAAGTCACATAGCCAGCAAGTGCTGGGGCTTGAATTTGAACGCAGGTCTATCTGGCTCCAAAAGCTCTTTTCTTCTTCTGGCTTTTGGGTTTTAATATTTGCTGCTATTGACTGAGTATCTTCAAGAAAACTTTAATCATACCACACTCATGTAAAATTCTATGATCTCATATTGGGGTCCTGCCAAACTAATACTGTCTTCCCTGACATCTTTTGAAATGTTCAAAGGCAAAATTATAATCCATTGACTCTTTCTTCTTTCTGACTATCCTATACACCACTGCCAGACTGTTCCTCCTTCCCTTTCAGCATGCTTTGCCCATATTTAAAAGCCATTTAAAGTCCTTATTCCTATGATCAGTTTTTAGTGCTAGAAGGAGCCTAGCCTTCAAAGTCTTCTGTGAGTTCTGTACCACCAAGTTATGATCTTAAACAGGTCTCTCTCTGGTTTTAAAGTAACTTTTTTTTTCATAATGGTCACAGTAAAGCACATTTACTGTGGAAAATCAAGAAATATAAATTGGGTAAAGTTACTTCTCGGTGGTGGGATTATGGGTTAAACTTTTTTTGGACAAAATGTGTGCAGATACATATGTATATAAATATTTTTCCCATTTTTTCCAGTTGGTGGTTGAGAATATGGGCTTTAAACCCTGAAAATACCTCTATTCAAATCCCTACTCTGCCACTTGGCTATCTTTATGACTTTAGGCAAGTCACCTGACCTCTGGACCTCATTTTTTTCATTTATTATGTTAGGGATGTAGCTACCTGACACATAAAATTAGCTGTTGGTAAATGGTAGCAGTTCTCATTCTTTTATTTTTTCTTTTTTAATAACACTGGGTTTATCCTCTAGATACTACAGTTTTGTATTGGACAAATATTTAATTCCTCTGGTCTTGAATTGATTGATTTATATAAAGGATCTTATACTACTAAAAGTATGATTATGACTTCATCAAGGTGAGAAGTTACTTAGTAGCAGGGCCAAGACTAGAAGTCAGTTTCTCTGTCACCTAATTCAATGCAGTTTTTCAAACTATATCTCCATCCCAGGGTGCAAATGAGTCATAGTTACTGATGGAATATGTTATCTTTCGGGTGTGCTACGGTTGAGAACCACATAGTACATGGTGAAACAATTATTGGGCCATTAATTTATTATATTTTTTTAAAATTCTATTTTATTGAGATACATTCATATACCATACAGTCATCCAAAGTGTACAATCAGGTGTTCACAGTACCATTATATGGTTGTGCATTCATCATCACAATTTCTGAACATTTTCATTACTGCAAAAAAAATAAGAATAAAAATTAAAGTAAAAAAGAAGACCCAGACACCCCATCCCCCCATCCCTCCCCATTATCCATTTACTTTTTGTTCCCATTTTTCTTCTCATCTGTCCATACACTGGATAAAGGGAGTGTGAGCCACGAGGTTTTCACAATCACACAGTCACACCATATAAGCTATAGAGTTGTACAATCGTCTTCAAGAATCAAGGATACTGGATTGCAGTTCAACAGTTTCAGATATCTGCTGAGGCCTCATAAAAATCAAATGTGATGATAGTACTTAATTATGTTACTTGTTTGCTATGTGGCTCTGGTTTGCCCCATTTTTTGTATCTGTTTTATTTTTACCTCCATCCTGAACCCCATTTTGAAGAAGTAAGTTTTTCCTGCCTATAAATAAGCTGCCAGTAGACTGCAGTTTTCTGTAGTAGCAGTACTCATTTGCTGAGGATGGGTCAGAGTGAGTAAAGTCGTGTGAATTGTTTGCTAAAGTTACAAGCTAGCCTCCCTTCATCCTCTACTTGGACCTCTCCAGGCTTCCAAGAGACCTTGTTCTCAGTGATTAACTGCTTCAAGACATGGAAAGGTCGAAGGCATAAGTTTGCTTTCAATACCTATAGCAGTGATTCTCCAGACTTTTATTTGCATGCCCAATCAATTAAGAAATTTTGAGCATTTACTCCTAATATATGTATATATATTTATAAATTGTATATGAACTTTGTACTGATATTATATATATTGTAAAACACATGCAAAAATATAGGTTAAACAAGATGAGGTAAAGAAAAGTTCTAATATTTCTTTCTTGCAACCAAATGGATCTTGGTTGCCCTATCTCGATGTAACCACTGGTTTAGAAGAATTATCTAGAACATTAAAATTCTGATGTTATAGTTATGTTACAGACCCTAATGAGAACTACAAATAAACAATTGCGCATGAATCGTCTTGTGGCAACGATTATAACCACTATACAAAGTGCTCCCTCATTCCTACAGCTAGCGTAAGAGCAGATAGGACCCTTCTCTAGTTTGGGAGTAATTTTTGGGTGGCATTTTCTCTAAAGGGCCTTCCACTCTAAAATTCTGAGCTGTAGAAATTGGGTGAGGGTTTATGGTGGGAGGAAGCACCAATGTCTTTTTTTAGTTTAGTCCAAGAATCTAGACAGATTCAGAAAATGCAGATCAATTTCAGCCTAATAAGAAAATGGGTTTTGGATTGGATTCTATAAGGTAAGTAGCTGCATGGTTTTGGAGTTAATGCACAAATTATAGTTCTTAGAATGTTTGAGTTGGAAGACACATGAGGCCAACTAGTTCAAGTTCCTCATTTTACATATGGGAAACTGAGGCCCAGAGAAATGTCATGACTTGCTCAAGATTAAGTAAGTTAAGTAATGAAAGCCTTTTTAAAAATGAACATATGGGTCAAATTTTATTTTTAAAAATTCCATTGCAATGAAATTTTCAGTATTACAGAGTTCCAAATCCCAACAGATGGCCCACTTGTTTAAAGCAGGGTTTGATATACTAAAGTATCTTAATACAAGAATTTGGATAATTTCTTAGCGTTTGTTATGATGTGATTTGACATAATTGGAAACACTGACTCATACTGATTTTCATTTCTCTTTGTCTTCTAGAATGTCTTGATTGTTGAAGTAAGTTCTACGTTTACTTTTAATACAGGGTTGATGATTTTCTAACTTAGTGTGCATCGATTTAAAGGTAAACCAGGGAAATAAATTCCTCTTCATCAATTCTCATGGTGGGCTTGTGTTTTAAAGGTGTGAAACTGCTTCTTGTAAAAAATATTTAATGTTTTTTTTCAATGGATAATGGAAAAATTTTGGTATATTTCCTACCAGTCTCTTTTTTTGCTTGAATTTTTTTTCTTTTTTATCATGTTATGATCATATTATATATGCCTATATATTTATAACTTAGTATTTTGCTTAAATTGTCTTGTGCAATATTTGATACATACACAAGATATTCATAATATACCTACTGTTTTCCACAAACTATTATGTCCTCAAGTATTTGTATGTAATAGCCAAATTTATCAAGTGTTCACTTTGTGCCAGGCACTATTCTAAGTGCTTTAGACTCTTTTGAATCCTTAACACAACCCTACAAGTTAGCAACTTTTATTATCCTCATTTTACAAAAAAGGATACAGAAACACAGAGAGGTTAAGCAATTTCCCCAAGGTTACCAGCGAGGAAGTGGAATGAAGATTCAAATCTTCACTTCCCTCAGCTCGGCAGTTCTCAGGGCCTGGTCCCTGGACCAAAAGCATCAGCCAGGAACTTGGTAGAAATGCAAATAACCTACTGAACCAAAATCTGTGATGAGGCCCTGCAAACTAGGCTGTAACAAGTCTTCCAGGTGATTCTGATGCATGGTAAGGTTTGAGAAGCCTTGCTTTACTCCTAAATCCTACATTTGCATTAAGACCTTCTGGCTACCCTGTAGAACCTCCCCCCCCACACACACACACACAACTTCCTATCCCTCTTCCAAATTTTTTTCCTGATGTCTAATGGCCTGTATGTACCTCTTTACTTTTGGTCTGTGGTGTCCCTGTTCAGATCTTTCTGCCTTACTGAAACCTACAAACTTCTAAAGCACAACTGTGCTCATGCCTCCTACTCAGATCCTTTTCCCCCATTCTTTACTTTGAGATTTTCAGTGTGTCCTCAAATGTACATTACCAATGTCATTCTCCAGCAACATCCTTTCATTTTCTCTGTACTTTTCACTGCTTCCTAGAGACTGTTCCCCAGCTTTTTTGCCGCTGGTTCTTTGCACCCTATTTCTTCTTCTTTTTTGAATAATACCTTTATTCACATACCATACCATTCACCCGTTTAAAGTTTACAATTCAGTGGTTTTTATTATGTTCACAGAATTGTGCTTAAATCAGCATAGTGAATTTTAGAACATTTTCATTGCCCTAAAAAGAAACCCCATACCCTTTAGCTGTTACTCCCCACCCCATTCTCTGTCCCCCAACCCTAGGCAACTATTAATCTACTTTCAGTCTCTATAAATTTGCCCACTTTGGACATTTTGTATAAATGGAATCATACAATACATGACCTTTTGTGTCTGGCTTCTTTCATGCAACATGATGTTTTCAAGGTTCATCCACATTGTCACATGTATCAGTACTTCATTCCTTTCTATTGCTGAATAATATCCATTGTGTGGATATATACCACATTAATCATGAAATATTTTGCACTTAGAAAATGATATCCTCAACACCCATGTACCCATGACAAAATATTAACCTTTTGCCATATTTGCTTCAGATCTCTTTTTTTAAGGAAATTAAAATCCTAATTGCAGCTAAAGCCCCATTCTTACACTTTCCTTTCATTCTCAGAGGTGTGACAACTATCTTTGTAGTTGGTACATATTATTACCATGCATGTTTTTTACACTATTGCATAATATGTATCCATGTGCAAAGTATGTATTGTGATTTAAAATTTTATATAGTGCCACATTATACATATTCTCTCTTGCAACTTGCTTTTTTCACTCAGAATTGGATTTTTGAGGTCACATTGAGGCATAGAGTTAGTTTGTCTTAAAATGCTGTATAGCATTGCATGGCACAAATCAACCAATTTATTAGTATCCATTGCCCTCCTCGCTGGAGTTTGCTTCTCATTTTTCCTACTACAGTCAGGGCTGCTAAGGCATGTCCTCACATGCATGTGTGAGTTTCCTCTAGCTGTAGACACTCAGAAGTGGAATTACTGGGTTGTGGAATTTGTACATTTTTAATTTTACTGGTATTGCCAAATTACCTTTCATAGTGGTTGTATGCTTTATACTCTCACTGGCAGAATGAGTTCTCATTCTTTCGTGTAAAATGACTTCAGGCTCAAGAGCAACAGTAATCCCCTACTAGTTTTTTTTTTGTCATTGTTAAAGTTTTTTTTAGAAACTTTTGATTATATAGATTAAAAAATAAAAGCTTTTCAAAGAGTTTATTATGTACATGAACATTGCTGGGAACTGGTTGCTTGTTTTAAAATGCATATTCACTAACCTCACTTCAGAGTGATTCATTTTGTCTGGTGTAGTGCTGCCTGAGAAATTACCATAAACTTAGCAGCTTAAAACAAGACACATTTAGTGTCTCAGTTTCTGTAGGTCAGGAGGCCAAGTATGGGTTAGTGGGGCCCTGCATTCAGGATCTCATCAGGCTGACGTCAAGGTGTTGGCTGGGGCTTCTGCCTCAACTGAGGCTCAGGATCCTCTTCCCACTCATTCAGAACTTAGTTGGCAGAACTTAGTTCCTTGCAGTTGTAGGACTGAGGTCCCCATTTTCTTGCTGGCTGCCAGCTGGGGGTCCCTCTCAACTCCTAGGGACACATGGACCCTCACAACATGGCAGCTTACCTCTTTGAAACCAGCAGGAAAATCTCTCTTCAGTCCACTACCACAGTGTCTTAAATAACAACCTAATCAGGGCAGTGACTTTCCCAGCATATTTACAAGTCTGGCCTACATTCAAGGGAAGGGGATTAAATCTTGGGGGCATCTCAGAATTCTCCCCCTAAATCTGCATTTTTCACAAGTCCAGTCCTGACAGTTCTGATGTTTCACAGAACCCACTTAGGGATGCACTGCTTTATACCTTCTTGTAAATAAAAATTTTATTGTGGTAACATTATTACACACAGAATTTCCCAGTTTAACCACTTTCATGTGTTTATACAGCATCTTAAAAGAGTATTTCGCTGAAGAATATTAGGGTTATGGTTTAAAAACTATTTTCCCTATTAGAGATATGGGTTCATTTTGAATAATGTTCTACTTTTGACTGACTAGCTGAGATTCACTTTCATGTAGTTATTTTATATAGTAAAACCTTACTAATTTGGAATTAGTAGGATACTTTTAAGATGGTGTAAAGCAGTGTTCCTCAAAAGGTGTATGTCTGTTTACCACCTGCATCAGAGAGTTGAGGGGAGAAAATCCTTATCTTGAATTTATGGGGAAAAAAATCTAAAATACTTTTTATAATGAAGGGCAGCATCATAAATCTCTAATAAACATAATAAAACATCTATATACTAGCATATATTTATTTAAATCTGCATTGACCTCTTTAACCCTATAAAATCAGTTTTGGAGACTGATTCTTTTCTTTTTTTTTTTTTAATTCAGTTTTATTGAGATATAGTCACATACTATACAGTCATCCACAGTGTACAATCAGCTGTTCACAGTACCATCATATAGTTGTGCATTCATCACCCCAATCAATTTTTGAACATTTTCCATACTCCAAAAAGAATAAAAATAATAATAAAGATAAAAGTAAAACAGAACACCCAAAGCATTCCATCCACCCCATCCCACCCTATTTTTCATTTAGTTTTTGCCCCATTTTTCTACTCATCTGTCCATAAACTGGATAAAGGGAGTGTGAGCCACAAGGTTTTCACAATCACATGGTCACACCATGTGCTACATAGTTATGGAATCATCAAGAGTCAAGCCTGCTGGGTTGCATTTCCACAGTTTTAGGTATTTCCTTCTAGCTATTCCAATATGCTAAAAACTAAAAAGGGTTATCTATATAGCGCATAAGAATGCCCTCCAGAGTGACCTCTTGACTCCATTTGAAATCTCTCAGCCACTGAAACTTTATTTCGTTTCATTTCTCTTCCCCCTTTTGGTCAAGAAGATTTTCTCAATTCCATGAGGCTGGGTCTAGGCTCATCCCTGGGAATCGTGTCCTATGTTGCCAGGGAAATTTACACTCCTGGGAGTCATGTCCCTTGTGGGGGGGGAGGGCAGTGAGTTCACCTGCTGAGTGGGCTTAGAGAGATAGATGCCACATTTAAGCAACAAAGAGGTTCTCTGGGGGAAACTCTTAGGCGCAGTTACAAGTAGGCTTAGCCTCTCCTTTGCAGTAACAAGTTTCATAAGTGCAAGCCCCAAGATAGGGGGCTCAGCCTACTAAATTGTTAGTCCTCAGTGTTTGTGAGAGTATCAGTAATAATCCAGGTGGGGAAGTCTTAACATTTCCACATTTTCCCCCGGTTCCTCGGGGAGGCCCTGCAAATATATTTTTATTCTCTGCCCAAATTACTTTGGGATGTATCGGGATTTCGCACTAACCTATACAGACCTACCAGATCTCACTTCCTATTCGAAGTTCCATGTAATTACAGTGTTTGAAAAAACTGACCATACAAGTGAAATTATTTAGTGTGCTGCAGAAAATACAGATCCTGCCCCAAAGAAACATGAGACTGGCATTCTTACTACTTGCTGAGGGCCAGAGGATTTACAGATTCTAGAATATCTCAGTATATGAATTTTGATGAGAATCACTATACTGAAAAAAAAATGGTATTATTCCAGTTTGGGTATTTTGTGTTTATGTAATGACTTTGAATTTAAACCTGTCCTGGTTTTATTTACCGTTTAAATGTGCTTTCTTTTTTTTTTTTTTAGGATATAATTGACACTGGCAAAACAATGCAAACCTTGCTTTCCTTGGTCAAGCAGTATAATCCAAAGATGGTCAAGGTTGCAAGGTATGTATGACATTTTGACATAGGATATTTTCTTCATTTGAAAGAGAAATAAATGATTGCTTCTTATAAGGGTAAATGTTCTCGTCCCTCATTCTATATCACCCATTTACAAAGCAGTGTAATCTCATATAGGACTCATAAATATGCTTTGTAAATTATTTTTTCATATAAAGCCTTTTATTATAGTTTCTTCCTTGCCTGATATTAACATTTGTTTTCTTAGCATGCTAATTATATCACCTTATCCTGTGTAGCTAGGCAGAGGATTTTGGGCCTCCTTGCAAAATTGAGACCAAGGATCCCAAAAGGGGGATGAGGAAGGGGAGGGCCCTAAAGATTTAGAGCTCCTGGAATTAAGTGATGTGTAGTGGTAGTGTCACCCCTTACACAAAAATGACAGATTGGTTAAAGATTTAAACCTTTTTGTTTGTTTTTTACCAAACAAAACAAAACAAAAGAAAAACTTTTTACAGGATCACAGTATCAGTTGAGTGTCTCTGAAGTGGAGTAAGCCTGCTAATCCTGTGTCAGCAATTTGTCCTTGTGGGCTTTTCTGAAAGCTGGTACAAGTATATCTTCAGTGAGTTTTTACTTTAAATGGGTTTGGGACAGGCATGAGAGAATAAATAAATGACGCATTCTAGGCCACTAAGTAACAGCCTATAAACCAGGCAATGCATTTGCTTATTT
Source organism: Choloepus didactylus (assembly GCF_015220235.1). Taxonomy (NCBI): domain Eukaryota; kingdom Metazoa; phylum Chordata; class Mammalia; order Pilosa; family Megalonychidae; genus Choloepus; species Choloepus didactylus. The sequence goes on from NC_051334.1 coordinate 166,846,067, forward strand.
CTCTGCATGCACTGTAGGATTTTAAATTGCAACCTATTGTAGCAGAGTCCACTCTGGGTGTTCTTTTGTGCTTCTTTCATGGAATATGAAACTAAACATGCAACTACCCTGTGACCTGGCAATTACACCCCTGGGTACTTATCCCAGAGAAATGGAAGCTTATGCCCAAACAGAAACCTATACATAGATGTTTATAGCAGCTTTATTGGTAATAGCCAAAAATTGGAGACAACCCAAATGTGCTTCAGCATGTGAATGGTGAAACAAACTGGTGGTACACACATGCCATGGAATACCACCCAACAAAAGATATGAAATGCTAATAGACACAGCCACTTGGATGGACCTCAGGGAAACTGTGCTGACAAAAGCCCATCTCAGAAGTTTGCATGCTGTGTGATTCCATTTGTACAACATTCTTGAAATGACAGAAATGGAGAACAGATTAGTGGTTGTCAGGGGTTGGGGGGTAATGGAGTGGATGTGACTCTCAAGGGGTAGCAAGCCTTGTGATGATGGAATTGATTATGGTGGTGGTTACACAGATTTACACATGGGATAAGATGGCATAGAATACACACAAATGAGTCCCTGTAAAACCGGTGAAATCTGGATAAGATTGATGGATTGTACTAATGTCGAGTTCCTGGTTGTGATAATTTACTATAGTTATGCAGGATGTTAAAATTAGGGGAAACCGAGTACATGGGACCTCTTGTTTTTTTTCAACTTCCCGTGAATCCTAATTACTTCAAAATAAAACATTTGTAAAAGCTGTTAACATTTTACTTTATAATTGTACTTGTTGAGTAACTTTGAATGTAATTTACTTACATAGACTGCAGCAAATTAACAATTTATATACGTAATACTAATTGCAATGTTACATTTTTTTAAAAAAACGTTCAGATCTGTTATTTTTCCAGCACAAGTCAACCAAATGAAAAATTAATTTCTTAAAAATTATTTTAGTGAACTTAACCTTTAATTTCTGCTTGACATGAGAAAAAACTTTTAACTAACTTCTATATATTCATGCAGATCTTGCCAACATTTTTTTCAGTATTTAACATACTTAATGATGGATTGAATAACTTTGGTGGAATTAAATAATAACATATAAACTGAGGATCGAATATACACAACACAGGTAGCAAACAGGCACCCGCAGACCACCTCTCATGATATAACTTCAAGATCTAGCAGTCTGTGAAAGTCCTCTAATCACAACCCATCTATTTGCTATATTTTAGTAGTACTGGTTTTGCATACATTTTTTATATCTTCTATGAACTCAGTTATGAGTTAATGTTGCTTGTGTGATACCCAAGAAAACCCAAAGAGAGAAATTAAATACTAAGGAATAAGATCTAGTTAGGTAGAATTGAGCTTTGGAGGGCCACGATCATTGTACTATCTGAGATTTCCTGCCCCTCCCCACCCTTGCCCTGCCCAGGAACCAGTTTTGGCTCCCTTGGAGGTGGAGGTATCCTCGCTGTTGAGAATATGTGGCCTAGATGACTTTTAAGGCTCTTCCCACGCCGTTTCCAGTTTTTAGCATCTAGGCCAAGCAGGAGAGTGAGAAAGGCATGGACTTCAGGTTTCACTCGGGCATTTCTCTCCCACTTACCTGAGGAACTATCCAGTACTTAACCTGTCTGAACATGTTTCCTCATCCTTAAACAGGCTGATCATTATACCTTGGCTCTTATTGGGTAGCTGTGAGATTCAAAGAAGATGATGTGTATGAAAATCTTTTTAAGCTGCAAAGCACTATTTCAGTGTTGGTTGTAATGTGATGGGTCTCATGTAGTGTGCAACTGTTTAATTGTGCTTCTTGGAATATAGGAAAGATAGTAAGATTTTTAGCCCATGTTTAGCTGATTCTGGAAATGACTACCCATTTTTTAAAAATTGAGATATAATTTACATACCATAAAGTTCGCTGGTTTTGGTTTGTTTTTTTTTTTTTCTTGAGCTTTTTTTTTCTTTATTAGAGAAATTGTGGGTTTACAGAACAATCATGCATAAAATACAGGATTCCCATATACCACCCCACCACCAACACCTTGCTTCGGTGTGGAACATTTGTTACAATTGATGATAACACATTTTTATAATTATACTGTTAATTAAAGTCCATGGTTTAACTTAGAGTTCACTGTGTAGTGTAGTTCCATGGATTTTTAAAAAAATTTTATTGTGTTACTATATATACAATCTAACATTTCCCCCTTTTAATCATATTCAGATACATATTTCAGTGCTGTTAATTGCATTCACAATGTTGTGCTATCATCACCACCATCCCTTACCGAAACAATTCCATCATTCCAAATACGAACCCTGTACATTTTAAGCCTTAACTTCCCATTCCTTATCAAAATTCACTGTTCTAACGTGTATAATTCAGTGGCTTTTAGTATAGTCACAAAGTTGTGCAAGCATCACCACTGTTGAATTCCAAAACATTTTCATCACCTCCAGAAAGAAACCCCATACCCATTAGTAGTAATCCCTATTTACTGCTGCTGGCAACCACCAATATGCTTTCCATCATTATGGATTTGCCTACCCTGGATGTTTCACTTAAGTGGAATCATACAATATGTGGCCTGTTTTGTGTGGCTTCTTTCACTAGTGTAGTATTTCCAAGGTTCAGCCATGTTGTAGCATATATCAGTACTTCATTCCTTTTTAAAACTGAATAATAATCCATTTTATGAGTAAATAGTAGCCTTGGTTTATCTGTTCATCAGTATGGACATTGGGGTTGTTTCCATCTTTTGGCTATTGTAAATAGTGCTGCTATGAACATCTGTGTACACGTTTTTGTTTCAACACCTGTTTTCAATTCTCTTGGGTGTCTATACCTGGGAGTGAGATTGCAGGTCATATGGTAACTCTTTAACATGTTCAGGAACTGCTGAGCTGTTTTCCACAGTGGCTGTACCCTTTTACGTTCCCAGCAGCAAGGTACAAGGATCCAATTCCTCTACATCCTCACTAACACTTGTTAGAGTGGGTGTGAAGTGGTATCTTACTGGTTTTGGTTTGCATTTCCCTGATGACTAATGATGTTGAGTATCTTTTCATGTACTCATTGGCCATTTGCATATCTTCTTTGGAGTGGTTACCCATTTTCAACTATGGAAATTGCTTCAAAAACCAGCTAGAATCATGCCTTACACATGGAGCTTTAGTAAATATTCAGATCTATAGGCATATGAGGTGCTGAGTTCCCCTGGACTCACCTTGCCCTGTTTAGTGGTACCTTTTCTGGAGTATTCCTGAGTGAGTTCAGGTGGAGGGAAGGGTCTTTTGCTGTGATTGGTCTGTTTTCTTTCTAAATGGAAATTTAGTTCAAGTGTATCCTATATAATTATTGGAAAGGAATCATGAGGGACTTGATTAGATAATCCCCTAGGGCCTAAGGTTCAGGTCAGTAGTTCTCAATTTGGGCTGCACATTAGGATCACCTGGAATTAAGAGAAACAAACCTATGTCTGTGTCCCATCCCCAGAGGTTCTGAGGTAATTGGTCAGGCGTGTGCCCGGGTCTCCAATTTTGTTTTGCTTTGTTTTTTAAAGCTCTCCAGGTGATTCTGGTGTGCAGCCAAGGTTGAGATATCACTTTAGGGCCTTTCCAGCTCTTTAAATATATTTATCCAGGAAGGTATGAAATCTTAACTTTTATTGGGACTGTCCTTAACATAATATGTAAAGGCTTTCAAAGGACCTTCTAAGCTTTTTTGTTTTTTAATCGGCTGAAGATTTTCAACAGGCAGCATTTGAGTTACAAAATTAGCTTTTGGTAGAGTAGGCTCACCTCACCTGCAACTTTTGCTCTCGAAAATAAATACTGGTTTCTTTAATGTGCTAGTTATTTTTTAGCCAAAAGTTCCTATTTGCAAGCCAAGTATTAAAAGTCTCAATGAAGAGGGAAGCTCACCTCACTGAAGCCCTTTGTGGCTTAGGGATCATATTTCCAGGGATTCTGGACTGAGAGCCCTTATCTTTTCATCTTAGTGCATTGGCACTCCCCATCCATTCGTTCTCTTGATTAGCCACCCTTTCATGGATGTTGGTAGCCAAGGTGCAGCTGTCAGAACTGCACATCATATTCCTGGTGGAAATCAGCCAGAGGCCTCATCTGTAGAGTGAACTCATTCCTGCCCCTTCTGTGGTGATTGCTGAGATTTAGCTCTTCATTTCTTAGTCTTTCTGTGTTAAAAGTGACCGCATAGTATGCTGAGTGCAGATGAAACGGTGTTGGGGAAGATTGATGTTCTCTTTTTTAATGCCCTTTAGTGTCTCCATATGTCACATGTCACATTTTGTAATTAACAGCTTACTGGTGAAAAGGACCCCTCGAAGCGTTGGATATAGACCAGACTGTAAGTGAATTACTTTTTGTCAATCATTTAACAATCTTTAACGTAAAACAGGTTTCATAGATAGTGGTTTAGAGTTACTTTAGAGAGTATTTGTAGAGAAGGCACATTTGTAAGTATCGGAGTTGAAAGTGATGTTTTCTGTATCTAAATGGATGAATTATGATTCTTTTTAGTTGTTGGATTTGAAATTCCAGACAAGTTTGTTGTAGGATATGCCCTTGACTACAATGAATACTTCAGGGATTTGAATGTAAGTAATGCTTTTTTTTTTAAACTCATTTTTCAAAGCCCATATAAAAATTTAGGAAAGAGAAGAATTGTTTTCTCTTTCCAGCTCCTCATAATTTGATGGTTCCCATTAGTCACATAAAGCTCTAGTCAAGTATAGATGTCCTTAAAACTGGAACTTGGCCAGGCTGGGGTGACACTTTTTGCTGGCTGAAACAGTTGAACAGCTTTAATATAGAATAACTGTCCCATTATTAGTTCAGATGTTAAATGTGGTCATAAGTAAGAAATCAGTGAACTAGTTTAAGTCTTTTAATTCACTCTCCTTCAAATACATCACATCCTACTCTGATGGCAGGAGTCCTATGAATGCGTTTCTGAACATGGTTGAAGAAAACTGCACAAACAGTACCATCTCAAGCAGTTCTTACTCAATCTTTTTTCACCACTTATTCTGGCCCCCACTTTCATATACTTAAAATCCCCTATTTCATTCGTTATCCAAAGTTAAATATCGAGACAAAAAAGCACATCACATTAATCGGACAAATTACTGCTTTGTTCTCAAAAGAAATACTCTGTGTACTCCCCCACCTCCCCCAAAGTTAACTGACCTAAGTACAATATTACTACCTCTGTCTGATTATTAAGAATCCCTGCAGCAGGACTATTCTTATAAGATATGTAAAATGCTCTTCTTGTCTTTCAGAATATCTTTCTAATGTGAACTTTTGGATTTTTATTTTATAGCATGTTTGTGTCATTAGCGAAACTGGAAAAGCAAAATACAAAGCCTAAGATGAGAGTTCAAGTCAAGTGATAGAGTTTGGAAATATCCGGAGTTCCATTGACATCACCAGTAAAATTACTAAATGTTCTAGTTCTGTGACCATCTGCTTAGTAGAGCTTGTGCATGTAATAATTTTATTTGTTTTGTATTTTAGAAATGTCATTTGCTGCAGTGTGAACTCTTTATTTGCACTATGAGCCTATAGACTATCAGTTCCCTTTGGATGGATAGTTTAGTTTCACTTATGACTGGAAAATCTCTTAAACCATACCACTGTTGAATGAAAATATTGAAAATGTATCTGTAAGAAACATTTAAAGAGAAGATATATTAGTTTTTAATTGGTATTTTAATTTTTATATATTCATGAAAGAACAGAAGCGATTGAATATTGTTAATTGTACCGCATTGTGTTTAGAAAAGTAAGAAGCAGTCAGGTTTCGTATCAATGATGGAGATTTTTACTGTGTCCAGGACTGTGTGTCCTGGAATTCCTTTAGAAGTGTTGCAATAGCATTAACTGAATTTTCGCACTCGTTCACGTTGTTTCTGGTGAATCTTTGTCAACAGTTCCTTTTAAATATAAAATAAAGATATTCTAAAAAACTTTACCACTTTTCAAATTCTTCACTGTTAAATATCCTTAAAATAAAGACTGTCTCTTTAAAAGCAGCTATGCATACCTATCATTTCTCTACAAATTAACCTAGTATACTTTTTCTATTGGTTACTTTTTCCTTGTCTGTTAAGTTTTAGTAGCTAGTTTAATTGTAATCTTTTACCAGACACAGCCAATAATGATTATCTGGTAGAATGGGTTGGTGGAGCTAGTGAAATTCCTACCTACTTCAGAGACATTTAATTTCAGACATATGGTATACTTTATTACATTTACTATGCTAAAATAACAAGGCTTTCTCTGGGAATTCTGTTTAACTGTCCAGATTGCAATCTCAGCTGTTTTCAGTTTGTTTTCTGACACTTACTGTTATCTCCTTTGTATAGATAATACTTTATTGACCAAAGAACAACAACAGAAGCCTTTTGCTTTCTGGGAGCAGCAAGAAAAATTTAAACCAAAGCTCTTAATTCCGTCTCTGCCCCAGGTGATGTATGAGCTAGCAACCTTGTAAGCCATCCAGCAATATTTATGCCTTAAAGAGTTTGTTGTAATTCCCAGCAGCAAAGTAGGGAACTTAAATAGTATGAAAAAATAATTTGCTATAGTCCTAGTACTTCCTAGGTTACAAAGCATCTTCACTCCCATTATCTCATTTGATTGTCGTAACCCTGTGAGGTTGAGGTATTTGAGGGTAGTATCCCAAATAACTCATTCCCCTTCTCCATGCCCAAATTGTTGCCTCAGCCTTCCCCATCTCAGTTGATGGCATCTTCATCCTTCTCTAAGTTACTTGAACCCTAAAACTTGGAGTCCTCTCTTTTTCTTACACCCCATATCCAACCTGTCAGGAAATGCTGTTGAATTCAACTTGAAAATATATACAGCATCCAGGTTTGTTTCAAAATAATCCATCAGGGAGGATGAGGGGGGAGGTTGTTAGGTATCACTGCTGAAATAAGAGCAGCCATTCATCGATGATTGTGGTGGCTGGAGGATAGGTACATGGAGGGCGAGTGCTAGTTCCACGTGCCTTTGAAATTTTCCATAACATTTTTTTAGACATAAGAAAAGAAACCCTAAAATCTGATCACTTCTCATGCCTCCATTGCTATTACTCTGTTCTGTGCCACCATCGCCTCTCCCAAGTGACTGCAAGGGCCTACTTAACGACTTCCAGTTTGCGCTCCTACAATATGTTTTTTTTAAATTCATTTTTATTGAGGTAGTGCTCCTACAATCTTATGCTTCATGTCACCCCCGCTCACGGTCCTCCAAGGGTTCCCCAACAGCTTACGGTAGGCCACACGGCCCTACTTCATTGCCCCCGTTCCCTCCCATTCATTTCCTCTCTGACCTCATCTACTCCTCTTCCCCCTGGTTTACTCTGCACCAGCCACACAGGCGTCCTCAATCCTCGAACACACCAGTTACATCTGCCTTGGAGTCTTTGTGCTGGCTGCTCACTCTCCTCCCTAGACCGCTCTTCCCCCAGGTAGCTGCTTCAAGTCTTTGCTCAAATGTCACCTCAATAAGACCTCCCTGCCTTCTACTTCTGAATGTCCTTACCCTCTTTTTTTTCAGTAGCAGTTTCTACCTTCTAGAAATTACCATTTTTGTAGGTAAAAAAAAAATGGTTAGCTATTGGCAGTTTCAAGTGGCATAACCTAATAATGTGCTATGTAATTTACCTTTGTGTTTATTGCTCAGCGTTTGCCTGCCCCACCCGTGGCAGGAAGAATGTAAGCTCCACAGGACAGGGATATTTTTGATTGTCTTGTTCACTGATGTACCCCAAGTGCCCAGATTAGTGCCTAGAAAATGGGAGCTCAAATGATGTTGAATGAATGAATAGCTAAGAGCTCTGGCCGAGCAGCTCTGGGTTAGACTGTTTATCAGCTACGTGACATCGAGCAAGTTATTTAGCTTTGGAACCTGTTTTCTCAACCGGTCAATTTCAATAATACTGTCTACTACACAGGCTTACTGTAAGGACTAATTAGATGAGAGAGTGCAGGTAAAACAGAACAGTGTCCTGGCACATAGCAAGTGCTCCACAAGCATTAGTTGCTGCTGAAAAAAATATCCCTACAACTCAGGCTACACAGCTAGTAAGTAGTAAGGAGCAGAGCCAAGATTTAAAGCTACATCTGATTCTACAATATCATGAAGAAGTGGAGCTGCTTTCCCTTCCAATTTGCCCGAACTCTTTAGTTTGTAATTATGTAATGCTTTGACTGGTTGGCAAACCCAACAAGAAACCCAGCTAACAGCCAGGAATTCCATATGGGAACTAAAGGTTCATGCATTTTGCTCATAAAACTACTACTCAGACCTTTATTTAACCTGCTTTTGGGGCATACAACTCTAATAATTTTACTTCTTTAACCAACTTTCCACAGGTCAGACAGAGTCAATTTATAAAATGAGGAAAAGGAGATACTGAAGTGGACAGCAGTAATTTTCAAGATAACTGTCCAGGTAGAGAAAGAGAAAAAAAATAGCCTCCTGGGGCCATTTAGTATAGAAGCAAACAGTCATAAATGTCGTGTCTCAGTAATTCCTTGGGGTTTCACTTTCTTTACAACCCCACGTAATAAGGGATGTTCACAAGAAAGGAAATAGGAAATTTCATTTACTTGATTTGAGATAGGGAAACATGGAGTCCATTTTAGAAACATTACTATCCAAGGGATTGTTGGTGCTTAAAGGAGAGGTAAGCCTTCGTTAACCTGCAAAATTACGTGTTGAACCCTTCTTGCGTTCCTGTATTGTGAATGCTTAGAATATTATATGTATCACATCTGTAAATATAGGTAGATCCCCATTTTAATTCCCTGTGTAAAAGATGTGTGGATAATCTTGGCTATTGCTCTCACTCAATAGCTTGGTAAGTTAATCAGTCGATGTCCTTCCCTGCATTTGAGATCGCAGAAACACACTGAGCCCTCTCTGTGTGCCACGTACTGGGGAAGATAAAGTTCCTGGTTTCACGAAGATTTCACTCTAGTTGGGGAGAGGAATTATAAACAAGATAGTTTGAGATAGCAACAGACTATGAAGGGCAATGTGCCAGGGACTGGTGGCAAGGGAGGTGTTCCTGTTTGCTAATGCTGCCGTTATACAAAATACCAGAAATAGATTGGCTTTTATAGAGGAGATTTATTAGGTTACAAATTTACAGTTCTAAGTCCATAAAAGTGTCCAAACTAAGGCATCAACAAGAGGATACCTTCACTGAAGAAAGGCTGATGGCATTCGGAACATCTCAGCAGGGAAGGTACATCTGCTGGTCCTTTGCTCCCAGGTTCTGGTTTCAAAGTGGCTTTCTCCAAAATGTCTCTGGGCTTCTGTCTCTCTTAGATTCTCTCTCTGAGCTCCTGTGCATCCTTGGTTGTTTTCCCAGGGCGTTTCTCTCTAAGCATCTAGGGGTCCTCTCTTAGCTTCTCCGGGGCAAACTCTGGGCTTCATCTCTTAGCATCTCCAAACATCTTTCTGTCTGCATCGTCAAGCATCTGGGTCTGTGTTGGCTCTTAGCTTTTCCTGGGGGCAAATTTGTGATTACATATCTTAGCTTCTCTCCAAAATGTCTCACAGCTTCTCTGAGCTCCTTCTCTCTCTGACCTCTCTTAAAGTTCTCCAGTGATCTATTAAGACCCACCCTGAATGGGCAGGGTCACATCTCCATGGAAATAATTTAATCAAAGGTCTCACCCACAGTTGGAAACATTTCAATCAAAAGGTTCCACCCAACAAGATTGGATTAAAAGATCATGGATTTTCTGAGGTCCATCACAGTTTCAAACTGGTACAGGGTGGGGTGGTGAAGGCTGGGCACCATACTTTAGATAAGGTGGTTAGGGAAGGTCATGTTTGAGCTGAGATCTGAATGTCAAGAAGAAACCAGCCACATGATGAGCTAGGGGCAGAGAGTGGCTTGCAGTAGGAATAACAAATGCAAAAGGCCGTGAGATGGTGACCAGCCTGAGGTGTCCGAGGGAGAGAAGGAAGTCCACTGTGGCCAGGAGTCTTAGGAGAGTGGTAGCATCTGAGATGGGAGAAGAAGGCTCAGGCTAGACCATGTGCGACCTTGTGGGCTATGGCAAGGGGGAGGAATTTTATACATTTCCGCACTGGGAAAGCACTTGAGGGTTTTCAGCAAGGAGTGATAAGATTTCATTTGCATTTCCAAAAGCACAAGAACCTCAAAGAGCAGTCCTGAAAGCGCTGAGAATGCCAGTTGTGGCTACTATTTAATAAGTGTTTAACAGGTGCCAGATGCTGTGCTAAGAGTTTTTTACAGATTATTTTTATTCACAACACATTTCACGAGGAGACAGTCTCAGATGTTCAATCACCAAATTAGCGCAGATAACAAATTTAGTATCATTCAGGGTTCTCTGGAGAAATAGCACCAATAGGAGATATATGAAGAGATTTATCTTAAGGGATTGGTCCACACAACAGTGGGGGCTGGCAAGTCTGAAATCCGTAGGGTGGGCCAGTAAGCTGGAAACTCAGGCCAGATTTTATGTTGCCACATAAAGACAGAATTTCTTCTCCAGGAAACCTCAGTTTGTGCTCTTAAATCCTCCAACTGATTGGCTGATCAGATTATCAAGGATAATCTTTACTTAAAAGCAACTGTATGTGGCTGTTAACCACATCTGCAAAATACTTTCACAGCAGCACCCAGATTAGTGTTTGATTAAATAACTGGGTACCATACCTTAGCCAAGTTGATGCATGAGACTGTCACAGAGAGGCAAGGCTGCTCTGAATCAATTTGGCCTCATTTCTTGCCTGGATTATAGCGATAGCCTCTGACTTCATCTCCAGTTTCCATCCTTACCCCCCACACACTCAAAGTGATCCTGGTTAAAACTTTAGTCAGATGGAGTTACTCTTCAGCTCAGATCCTTCCAGTGGCTCCCCATTTCGGAGTGCAAGCCAAAGTCCTTACAATGGTGTATAATTTACTCTTCCCCACCTCTGCTCCACTTCTTTTTCCACCACTGTTCCAGTTTGCTAGAGCTGCCATTATGCAAAATACCAGAAATGGCTTGGCTTTTATAAAGGGGGGTTTATTTGGTTACCAATTTAGAGTTCTAAGGCCATAAAGTGTCCAAACTAAGGCATCAACAAGAGGATACCTTCACTGAAGAATGGCTGATGGTGTCCAGAACACCTCTGTCAGCTGGCAAGGCACACGGCTGGTGTCTGCTGGTCCCGGGTTGTGTTTCAGCTCCTATCTTTCCGGAGCAAACTCTGGGCTTCGTCTCTTAGCTTAGCATCTCCAAACATCCTTCCATCTGCATCTCCAAGCATCTCCAAGCGTCAGCAAGCATCTGGGTCTGTGTCGGCTCTTAGCTTCTCTCTTAAATAATCCGTAACTAATCAAGATCCACCCTGAATGTGTGGGTCCACACCTCCATGGAAATAATCTAATCAAAAGCATCACCCACAATTGGGTGAGTCACATCTCCATGGAAACACTCAATTGAAAGTTTCCACCCTAATCAAAGACTAATAAATCGGTCCCCACAAGGTTGCATTAAAGAACATGGCTTTTGTGGGGGGCGTAATAATACAAACCAGCACAACCACCACCACCTTAGAGCACTTGGACTACTCTAACAGCCTCCTAACTGGTCTCCCTAACTCCACTCTTTTTCATTGTGATAAAATATATATGGCACACATTTTCCTGTTTTAGCCACTTTCAAGTACACAATTCAGTGATGTCAATCACATTCACAATGTTGTGCTACTTTCACCACCATCCATTACTGAAACTTTTCCATTACCCCCAAACATAAATTCTGCACCCATTAAGCATCTTTCTGTCTCTATGAATTTGCATATTCTAGTTATTTCATGTAAGTGAAATCATACAATATCTGTCCTATTGTGTCTGGCTTGTCTCGGTCAACATGTCTTTAAGATTCATCTATGTTGTTGTATGTATCAGTACTTCATTCCTTTCTATGACTAAATAATATTCCATTGTATGTATGTATCACATTTTGTTTGTCCATTCATCGGTTGATGGACACGTGCATTGCTTCCACCTTTCGGCAATTGGGAATAACGCTATGAACATCCTGCCTCCACTCTCTTGCCCCCTTCCAGTTCAATCTCTACACTGCAGAGTTGGGGTGATTTTTTTTCAGTTGATTTTTTTCTTTTCTTGTTTTGGAGGGTGATCTTTTAAAAATATAAATCAGATCATATCATGTGCCTGCTTAACACCTAAGGGCTGACCAGTATGCTTAGAAGAAAACGCAAACCATTCTATGGCCATATAAGACCTTGTCTCAGCTGGTCCCTGCCTATTTCTCTAACTTCATTGATTTTTCTCCTCCTTGCTCACTTCACTTCAGCCACACGGAACCTGCCAATCTTCCCCTTGCCTCGGGGCCACTGTCATTGCTGTTCCTTCTGCTTATCATTCTATTCCGTGAGAACTTATCACAGACTCACATATTATCTTGGTGAACCCTTCCCTGGCTCCCGTCTCTAACATCCCCAGTCACTTCTCCCCTTAACTTACCCCGGTTTTAGTATCCTCGTAGCCCTTAGCACAGCCACGTGGTCAAGAGGTCCCTAAATAGCAGCAGCAGCTACTACAGCTGCTCGGTTGGGCTTGCCACTCTGCCCCAGCCCAAGTGGCTAGCAATAGTTTATTATTTAGCATAAGCAACATCGGCCTGGTGTCAGCTCCCCACATCCCTGGTCCCACACAGGGCGACACTGAAGCAGGGAAGGCAGATGCCAGATGACATGAGCAATGGGTCACTGCGGCGGAGGGGCCAGCTCCACACTGCAGTTCGGTGATTTTACAGCCTGCAGCTCTACCCTCAGGAGGGAGGCAAGGTTGAAAATCCCATGCCTCACCGGAACCAGGGAGGCAGATGAGAAACTACTTCCTTCAGCCTCCTCTAAGATAGGGAGGCAGGTGAGAAGCAGCTTAAGGACAGCTCCTGGCAGGACTGCTCTCTTGCCATGCTCCCAGGAGGATCACACAGGCAGTTCCACCAAGATTTGGGTCAGACTGTGGTTGAGCCTGGCTTCTGTGGAGACAGCCCCTGCAGAGCTGTTCCCTTACAAGCTCCTACTGACCATATTTTCTTTTATTGCTTTTCTTATTTATTGTGTATGTCTCCCTGGTCGACTGTCAGCTCCCTAAGAGCAGAGACCATGCCAGTTTTGTCCCCTGCTATATCCCCAGCACCCCTAAGTGTGCCTGGCAAATTGTTTATGCTCAATAAATATTTGATGGAGAAGTGATGGAAAGCTAAGGAGCAATTAAAAGATTTGAAAATGTAAATATCTGAACGACCCAGAATTAGAAGCAAACCTTATCTTTCTCAAGTTGAGCAAAAACTAAAATTTAACTCTGTTATTAATAATAGCTAACATTTGTTGAGTCATTACTATATGCAATGGCACTGCATAAAGCACATCTGCATCCTTAAGATGCCCCCTAAAAGGTAGGTTTTTTTTTTCAATTGTCCCAATTTTACAAACGCAGGCCCAGAGAGGTTGCATAATTTGCCCAAGATCACACAGCTGATAAGTGGCAGAGGAGGAATTTGAACCCAGGCGATCTTAATCCAGAGCCTGCCCTCTTAGTTCATCGCCACTTACTGTATAGTGCCCAGCTCTTATATGGAAACTAATACACTAATAGTTTAGAGGAAAATATTAAGCTCATTGAAGGTAATACTTCCAAATGTCATGTACATTAAATACAGCTTTTTGAGGTCACAGCTGATCTTTAAGAATGTGAACGAACTTCTAGCACTAGAAAACATCTTCAAAGATAATTGCAGAGTTCCTCTAATGTGATCTTCAGATTTTTCTGAGGGCTTATTTTATGATCCCATGGGCAGCTTCAGACAAAATAACTTTCTGGCGTGAAGGATTATGTGTGCTCTTTGCCATTTTTGAATGTGAGTTTTATAGATACTTAAAACCACTTGAAAGAGTAATGATTTTTTAATGGTTTTTCATTATTATTTGTAACTTCAAGCATCGCTGATAAAAACTGCCAAATTAAGTTTCAAGTGTTCTCTTTACCCAATATGGGTGTATTTCTTAATGAGATTTCTCCTTATGATTCATGACTGCAATGACTTTCAAAATTGGTGGCTTTTCAGTAGAACTTCCTAAACATTTTTTTTCCTATTCCTTTCATTATGACAATATTTGAGAGTTCTGGATATAAATCAAATGTTCAGTTATATTACACATGGCTTCCTCTGCCTGGAGCACTGTTGCCTCACATTTTCTCAAGAGCCTTCTGCTCCTTTTTTTGGGTCTCAGCTTAAATGTCATCTCCCCAGAGAAACTTTCCCTGCCCATCCTGTTTATAAGTAGACACTCACCCTCCCACTCCAAGTCACTTTCTTTCTTGTTAAACTGTTTTGGTCTCTTCAAGGCACTTACCACTATCTGCCATGATCTCTGCTTTATCTTTTTATTTTAAGTCAATTTTAGATATACATAAAAGTTGCAAAAATGGTACAGGGAGTTCCTATATATGTGCTTCACCTGACTTCCCCTAATGTCAACAACTTAGATGTCATGGTGCAGTGATCAAAACCAGGAAATGAGCACTAGTATGATACTTTTAACCGAACTAGAAACCTTATTCTAATTTCACCAAATTTTTCACTAAGGTCCTTTCTCTGTTCCAGGATCCAATCCAGGATCCCACATTGCACTTACTTGTCACATCTCTTTTATTTAATATTAATTTTTATTTACAGACACTCTACATGCACCAGTGAACTAGAAACATGTCTCCACTCACCACTCTTATTAAACATAGGACTGGGAGTCCTAGGTAGTGCAATAAAACAAGAAAAGAAAACAAGAGGCATACAGATCAGAAAGGAAGAAATAAAATTTCCCCAATTTGCAGATTACATGATGGTCTATGCAGAAAATCCCATAGAATCTACAAAAATGTCCCAGAACAAATAAGTGAGTTCAGCAAGGTCACAGGATACAAGATCAACATGCAAAAATCAATTCTATTTCTATATACTAACAATAAACACATGGAAACCAAAGGCAAAAATACAATATCATTTACAATTGCTTCAAAATTAACTTCTTAGATATAAATCTAACAAACCATGTACTGGGCTTCTATGCTGCAAACTACAAAATGCTGATGAAAGAAATTAAAGAATATCTAAATAAATAGAAAGACATAGCATGTTCATGGATCAGTAACCTCAACATGGTAAAGACGACAATTCTCATCAAATTCACACATAGGCTCAATGCAATTCCTATCAAAACCCATTAAGATTTTTTGTAAACGTAGACAAGATTATTCTAAAATTTATATGGAAATACAAAGGAACTGGAATAACTAAAACAATTTTGAAAAAGAATAGAGTGAAAGGAATTACTCTACCTGATTTCAAGATTTATTTTATAATTAGCTACAGTAATCAAAACTGTGTGGTACTGGCAGAGAAACGGACATATAAATAAATCAATGGAACAGTTTAGAGGACTCAGAAATAACCTCACACAAGCATGGCCAACTACCTTTTGGCAAAAGTTCAAAAGCATGCAATGGAGAAAAGATAGTGTTTTCAACAAATGATGCTGGAACAATTGGATATTCACAGTGAAAAGCAGTCCTATACCTAAATCTCACACCTTATGAAAAATGACTCAAAATGGATCATAGATTCAAATGTAAAAAATAAAATTATAAAACTTTTAGTAAAAAACATAGGAGAAAATTCTCAGGATTTATGGCTTGGTGAAGAGCTCTTAGATGTGACATCAAACACATGATTCATAAAAGAAAAGTACATAAATTGGACTTCATCAAAGTTAAAAATATTTGCTGTGCAGAAGACCTTGTTAAGAGGATAAAAACAAGCTGCAGACTGGGAGAAAATGTTTGCAAGCTACATATCAGACAAAGGACTCATATCTAGATATATAATGAACTCTCAAAGCGCAACACTAAAACAACCAACAATCCAATTAGAAAATGGTCAAAAGACATAAAGAGACACTTCACTGAAGTGGATATATAGATGACAAACAAGCACATGAAAAGATGTTCAGCATCACTTGCCATTAAGGAAATGCAAACTAAGACCGCCACGAGATATCACGACACACCCTTCAGAACAGCTAAAATAAAAAATAGTGACAAGACTAAGTACAAGCAAGGATGCAGAGAAACTGAATCTCTCATACACTACCAGTGGAAATATAACATTACAGCTATTCTGGAAAACAGTTTGGCTGTTTCATATAAAACTAAACAGGCATTTATCCCAGTGAAATGAAAACTCATGTTCACACAAAATCCTGTACCTGAATGTTTATAAAAGTTTTATTTGTAATAGCTAAAAACAGGATTCAACCAAAATGCCCTTCAATAGGTGAATAGTTAAACTGCGGTTTATCCATACCATGATATATTACTCGGCAATAAAAAGGAATGGACTTGGACTTCATCAAAATAAAAAACCATTGTGCATCAAAGGATACCACCAAGAGAGTGAAAGACAGCCCACAGAATGGGAGAAAATATTTTCAAATCATATATCTGGTAAGGAAATAGTATCCAGAATACATAAACAACCGCAACTCAACAACAAAAGATAAGTGACCAATTTAAAAATGGGCAAAGGATTTGAGTAGACATGTCTCAAAAGAAGATATACAAATGGCCAATAAGTACTTGAAAAGAATCCATTGCCAAGTCCAAGGTCATGAAGATTTTCCTCTATATTTTCTTCTGAGTTTTATGGTTTTAGCTCTTATATTTAGGTCATCGGTCCATTTTGAGTTGCTTTTTGTATATGGTGTGAGGTAGGAATCCACTTTCATTCTTTTGCATGTGGAATCCAGTTTTCCCCACATAATTTGTGGAAGAGATTATTTCTTTCCTATTGAGTGGACCTGGCACTTATATAAAAAATCAATTGGATGGTGTTCCAGTTTGCTAATGCTGCTGTTATGCAAAATACCAGAAATGGATTGGCTTTTATAAAGGGGGTTTATTTGGTTACAAAGTTACAGTCTGAAAGCCATGAAAATGTCCAAATGAAGGCATCAACACAAGTACACCTTCACCGAAGGAAGGCCAATGGCATCCAGAAAACCTCTGTCAGCTGGGAAGGCACGTGGTTGGCATCTGCTGATCCCAGGTTGTGTTCCAGCTCCACTCTCAGCTCCTGTGCATTCTTCAAAGTGTCTCTCTTGGCTGCAGCACCTCCTTCTGTCTGTGAAGTTTTTCATAGGACTCCAGTGATTCAATTAAGACCCACCCTGAATGGGTGGGGTAACGCCTCCATGGAAATTGTCCAATCAAAGGTCTTGCCCACAGTTGATTGAGTCACATCTCCATGGAAACACTCAATCAAAGGATTCCAACCTAAACAACACTAATATGTCTGCCCCCACAAGACTGCATCAAAGAACATGCCATTTTGGGGGACATAATACATCCAAATGGCACAGACGGCATGCCTGGAGTCCCACGGATCTATCTCTTGCTTCAACAGTGTTTGGATGGAACAGACTCAGAATATCCAGCTGGCACCATTTTTGTTTGTTTTTTTGTTTGATTTTTGTGGTTAGCTCCTCATTGTTGACCAACCATGAACTCCCAGACTCGTCAGAATTACTCTGCTGAAGGGGAGGCCTCTGTCCACTGCCTGGTACTGCCTGGTCAACCTGCAGTTGTGGGTCTCCTACACCTATCTCTCTCTGGGCTTCTATTTCAACTGGATGATGTGACCTTGAAGGGCGTGGCCCACTTCTTCAACAAGTTTGCAAAGGAGAAGCATGAGGGTACTGAATGTCTCCTGAAAATGCAAAACTAGGGCTGCAGCCATGCCTTCTTCCAGGACAGTACAGAAGCCATCCCAAGATGAGTAAGGTAAAACCCTGAACACCATGGAAGCTGCTATGGCCATGGAAAAGAACCCAAACTAGGTCATTTTGGATCTGCATGTCCTAGACTCTGCCAACACAGACCCTCATCTCTGAGACTTTCTGGAAACTCATTAATAAGATGGGGACCAACTGACCAACCTCTGCAGGTTGGCCAGCCCACAATCCAGGCTGAGTATCTCTTTGAAAGGCTCATCTTCAAGCATGACAAGGAGCCTCTGGAGCTCAGAGGCCATTGAAGGGCTCCTCTGCATTCCCCTGGCATCCAGCCTTCTGCCTGAGCTCCTCCTTCCAGTCAGGAGGCATCTTTTTAACCAACCACCTTGCAGCCCTCTGACAACCCATGAACCAAGCTTTTGGCAGCCAAAAAAATATCATTTGGTCATTAGATGTTTGGGTTTATTTCTATTCCATTGGTCTATGTGTATTCTTATGCTAGTACCATGCTGTTTTGATTATTGTATCTTTGCAGTAAGTTTTGAAATTGGGAAGTGTGAGTCCTCCAACTATGTACTTCTTTCTTAGGATTGTTTTGGCTATTTGGAGCCTCTTGCAATTCCATATGATTTGAGGATTGGCTTTTTCCATTTCTGCAAAAAAAAGTCAGCTTAATTTTGATAGGGATTGTGTTGAATCTTTTGATTACTCTGAGAAGTACCAAGCAACTTTTAAACACAGAATTTGGACTATAGGCCCTCTGGATAAAAAGACAAAAACGGAATTCCAAATAAATACTGAACTGTATTTAGTAGACTTCTTTTGTGCAGAGACATGGGTTAACAATTCTGAAATACTTTCTGTACATTCTAGGATTGATTAAATGGGAGCCAGATTTCTCACTGTCTGAGAAGGGAGTTTAAATCATGAAAAGTTGAAAAGATGGAATGAGCCCTGGTGTTGGATTGGAATAAGAGGTATCACTATGAACTCGTGCATTTTAATAAATCTAGATAGCTAGATATAGAAATGGATATTTGCATGGATAGGGGCATGAATCAATGATATCCCAGTAGCAATGAACATACGTAGCTTCCAGATCTTGGTTTCCAAATAACATTCTCTGTTAAGAGGAACCAGGGTTCCATAGAGAAATGGCTGGTTCCAGGTGTGGGGCAGGGAAAGTACAAGATGAACTCAGAATGTCTTGTGCTGCCAGCAAGTAAAGAAGGGCTCAAAAAAGAACGGGGGCATGACAAGAAGACACAGGAACCAGCCTGAAGGGGCTTCTAATGACCAAACCTGGGACAATTTGAGCAAAAAATGATAGTAAATGATTATAAACTTTTGAATAAACTAAGAATCCAAGAATTCATACTGAAGCAAACAAAAAATGGAGAAGGAAAAGATCTTCCTTATAAGAGAAAGTCAACTGAAAAATGTAAAAGGAATGATGGATTTAGAGAATCACCATTTGGCAACCATCATCATAATAACTGATTCCAGCAAGAATCATCAATGGATGCTAAAAGTAGCGGGTGAAATTTTGATGAGGAATAGGATATTTACATACTCTCAAAGTATCACCCTGCAAATTAATTATTAATTGCAAAGGGAAAAAGTAGTAACTGTACAATGGCAGACAACGCCTTAACCAAACAATCAAAGTAACATCCACAATAATGGACAAACTGACATCTCGTGCCTCCTGTTATGATGTGCTGAGAACACAGAAAATTGGTGAACCTGGGTAAAGGGTATTCAGGAATTTTTTGCACCATTCTTGCAACTTTTCTGAAAGTTCAAACATATTTTAAAATAGAAAGTTAAGAAAGGAAATAAAAAAGAAAGAAAAGACAAACAATACAAGAAATAAAGGAAAATAACTGTAGATAGAGTTGAGACTTCTAAAATCCCAATTAAAACACTGGAAATAAGAGTCCTTATGTATCTTAGAGATATATACTGAAATATTATTGGTAAAGTAATAAGCTATCTGAGATTTCCTTTAAAAGAATCCAGCGGGATGAGAGGGATTGCGTGGGGACAGAAGAAGCTAGAATGACCATATGTCGATAATTGTTGATGCTGGGAACATGGGGTTCATTACAGTGCACTCCTTTAATTCTGTGTATTTTGGAAATTTTCCAAAATAAATTTTTTAAAAAGAATATTATGAAGACTTTGTAGAAATAAATTTGAAAATTTAGATAAAATGTATAAATAACCTGAATTGGACCAAGAAAAAAATGAAAATCTGGAAAAAAAATCATCATTAAAGAAGTTGAGTTGGTAATCAAAAGTCTCCCACAAAAGACTTTCTCCTTCTGCTATGGCAAATGTGCCTTTGGCATACATCGGATCAAATGTATGGTGCAGTCCAGCCTAAGTTTGTCTAATTCATTCAGTGCATCAACAAATATTGATTGAATATCACCTATGGATCAGGCATTGTTCTAAGTACTGGGGATAGATACATCAGTGAGCAATGACAACAACAAAAACGCACACACAAAACCAACACAAAGTCCCTACCCTTGTGGAGCTTACAAGAAACAATAAACATAATAAATGAGTATATTCTGCAGTATGTTAGGAAGAGAATGGTGCTATGGAAAAATAGAACAGGCTAAGAGGGATTGAGAGGCAGGATGCAATTTGAAACGCAATTGGCAGAGTACAGATTGTGACCTTGAAACACCGTTCCCCGCTGAAAGAAACAGGGCTCCTTGAAGAAATGAAGACTTCAAGGTCTGCATCAAGAAATATTCAAGAAGAGCCTGGAACATTGTGTGACACCAAAGGGAAAAAACAAACAAAAACAAACCCAAAACTCTGCTAATTAGTCACTGGGGGAGGATGCTAGCAAACTGGTTCATTATTGATAAATAAAGGAAAGATAAGTATAAGGATAAAAAAGAGGAAAGAATCTAGCACTTACACTGTGCTTCTTACACAAGTTGTACCACTGGCTCGTCAAATAGGACACGAGGTGTTTTCATTATTATGGTGTTTTTATAGCTGAATCATGTAGGACACCTATCTTTTCTCATGCAATACTTGTTGGCTTCTGACAGCCTACCTAGGCTGCTCCTCTAAATGCTTTTTTCTGCCCCAGGATGGTTGAGATCACTGTAGGTAAAATGTGACAGCTGAACCTGCTCTGTTTAATCAAATGCATTGCCCACTAAAGTAGCCTAGTTAGAAACCGTTTAGGCAAATTAACCCTTGGAATTGGTGTGCATTGACAAATTGATTTTTTTTTTTTTGGTCTGTAGAACAAGATGGACTGGGGCAACATACTGATAATAGATTGTGTCACTTGAATATCACCTGGGCTCTTATTTACTTAATATTTTTATTAATATTAACATTTTTAAAAAATTAATTGATTTTTCTAGCATACGTTTATCCTTAAAAATAACTTTATTTCACTACAGTGAACGCAAAATCTTTATCACTTGAGATAAATGAAAGGAAACCAAAAGTAAACACATAGTACTAAAATTTTAAAAGAATTTTCCCCCTTTGCCATCTAGCAGTCCTCTCACATCCCACCAGTAGTACTTATATGATGCTGCACTTAGAAGTGCAGCAGTACAGGGTTCTCTATCCCCTTCACCCACCGTGCCCTTCCCCATCCTTATGTTTCGTCCTTCAGCTTAATATAGTGTCAGACTTATGCTACAAGAGCTGATAAACCACTACTGGCACAAGGAAGTGTCCTGGTTAACAATGGCTACTTAAGAAACCACCCCAAAGCTTGGTGTCTTAAAGCAACAACCATCATTTTGCTCACGAATCTGCGACTTGGCAGGCATGACTTGTGATATCAGGGATTCAGCTGGGGTGACTTGAACTGCTGGGGGCTGGAACAGCTGGGGGCTGGCTGGGCATCTCTTTCTCTTCTTGTAGTCTTGGAAGCTGTCCATGTGGTCTCTCCAGCACAATGTCCTCAGAGTAGTTGGACTTCCTCCATGGAAGCTCAGGGCTCCAAGAGACCTAGGTGGAAGCTGCAAGGCCCCTTACAGCCTAGCCCTGACACTCCCAAAGAGCTCCTTCTACCACAATAAGACACTAGGTCCAGCCCAGATTTAAGGGGAGGGGATATAGACCTATATCTCAATGGGTGGAATAGTGGAGACTTTGTGGCCATCTCTAATCCACCAAAGGAAAATTTGTTTGTCTTGCAGGTGCTTCACTTTGAAGAATGTCAGTATCCCAGGTGTATTAGTTAGGGTTCTCTAGGGAAACAGAACCAACAAGAGAGATCGTAAATACAAGATTTTATAAAAGTGTCTCATGCAACTGTGGGTATGCACGAGTCCAAATTCCGTAGGGCAGGCAGCAAACTGGCAACTCCAGTGAAGGTGTTTGATGAACTCCTTGGGAGATGCTGTATAGCTGAAGAAGAAGTGAAGGTCCTCTCTCTCTCTTCCTTAAAAGTTTTCAACTGATTGGATTAAATCCAGCTGATTGAATTCTCTCATTGCAGAAGACCTCCCTTTATTGATGTAATCAGCCACAGATGCTCTCAATTGACTGATGATTTAATAAACCAGACTTCTGGTTTCTTAACCAGCCATAAATGTCCTTGCAGTAATGGTTAGGCCAGTGCTTGCTTGACCAGACAACTGGGCACCATCACCTGGCCAAGTTGACGCACGAACCTAACCATCACACCAGGTGAATAAAGCTTTCCAGTTTGATTGCTGGGAACAGTGGCAGGATGAAGCCCCAACCCTGGGGAGACAGAGGTAGAAAAGGAAGATGGGAGGGTGATGGTATGAGGCTATTTTTTTTTCCTGATTACCCCTGTGAAGCAGACTTTCACAAATTAAAGGCACCCTGAAAAGAACCACGAAGTAACATTTGGCTCCATCTGCTGGACTTCAGATTTGTTCGTGACTGCCTTTGAATTCTTTCTTGGTCCTGGACTGGGACTGTGTCCCTTTCTAGTCTTTGTGGGGGCATCATGGTGATCTTTTACATACCCATGGCATGAAATAGATGGAGGCAGTATCTGTATCCTATGGACTGTGACTTTAATGCTTCATGTGCTCGGGAGTGTGTGGGAGTTGGATGTGGTTGAGCAGGCAAGACTTTCAGAGCTCTGTAAGGAGCATGTTTAGTTCCAAGTGACAGAGCATGGAATTGCAATATAATGCTGTTTTATTTTATAAATATTTTGTCCTATTTTAGAAACCACTTCAACTTGGCTGTGACAACAGCCCCTTTGGTATGCTCCCTGAGTAGGGTGACCATATTCTTTATCGGGAGACACTTTTGAGAGTGTAAGGGGGTGCTATTAATAATAATGCCAATAAAATAAGCATACGCCAGGACTATCCCAGGAAAAAGACTCACGGTTACCTTTTCCTGAGCCATTTCTACCATCATTGGTTAACCTGGGCTGAGCATCCCCTCTGCTGTGTCAGGCACAATGCTAGACTCCATGGGAGGTTCATGGTAGAGGAGAGCCTGATGCTTGCTCTCATGGTGCTTCCTACTGAATTGTAGGATGCACACTTCAAAAAATTCACATACACTGTGAGGAAGTGCTTGGACATTGGTTGTGGCAGGAGTTCAGCTGAGGGAAGAGTCAGCATGGGTGGGATCAGTCAAGGAAATCCTCTGGAGAAGGAAGCACTTGGAATGGGTCTTGCCAGGTGGAGTGGATTGGGGTAAGGAGAGGGCAGCACAGTGGGAGCTCCTATCAGCCTGAGTTAAACAGAACTGTCCTATCCCTTCAGCTAACACATTATAGCCAGTGGCATATGCACTCCATGTGCAAACTAGTGTAGGGGGAGGGAGAGGAATCCAGTGATGAGTGGGCACTAAAGCCGAGCATCTGTGCAGCACATGGACAAAGGGCAAGAAAATGGCATAGGCTTGGGAAGACTGAACGAAACAACCCAAAGAGGGAAGCATGAGAGGGAATTAAGAGGTAGGCCAGGAACACTTCCTGGAAGCACTTTATTTTCCTTCGAAATTGGGTTTCATCCCAGGGATCTTGATGCAGGTATCTTTTTCATGAGGGTATTTCAAAAATTGAACCAATGGGAGGGTCCCATCCCTCCAGCTGTTTCAGAGTCCCTGCTTCCAACCTGGCCTGCCACAAATCTAGACTTTTGTGAAGGACCATGTGATGCTTTTGCTCAAGAATTTTCGAAGGCCTCTTATTGTTTATAGTATAGTCTCTCTAGTCTTTAGCCTGGCATGTAAAGTCTTCCATGATCTGGTAGGCAGCATAGTTTTGGCCATAAGTGACAGAAGCACAACTCAATACAGATTGTAAACTCCATGAAAGCATGGAGTTTGTCTCCTTAACTTACTGCTATTTTTCCAGACCCCAGAATGGTGCCTGGCACCTAGAAGACACTGGATAAATACTTGTTGAATGATAAATGAAACTGTCTTTTTTGGTTTTGTTTTGTTTTGTTTGTTGTTGTTGTTTTGTTTTGTTTTGTTTTTTTAACAGATTTAATGGCACATAATTCACGTACTGTACATTTCACCCATTTAAGGTGAATTTGATGTTTTGTTGCATAGTCACAGGCTTGTGCATCCATCACCATACCCTAATTGTACAACTTCTGTCCCACCCTAAAAGAAACCCCCTACCCATTTGCAATTGATAATTTTGTATCTGGCTTATTTCATATAGTACAATGCTTTTGAGGTTCATCTATGTTGTAGCATGTATCAGTATGTTATTCCTGTTTTTCTTTCCATCGTAGTAACATACAGATTCCATTTTGCCATTTTAACTATTTCAAATTGTACAATTCAGAGCATTAATTACATGTACAATGTGGCAGTGCCATCAGCACTATCCATTACCAAAACTTTTTCATCACCCAAAACAGAAACTCCGTACCCACTAAGAAATAACTCTCCATTCCCCCCTCGCCCACCCCAGCCTTGGTAAACTCTAATCTACTTTCTAGCTCTATGAATTTGCTTATTTTAGATATTAAATGAAACTATCTTAAACAAAAAAGGAACATCATGGGCTTCTGTAACTGAAAGGGACAGGAGTGGAGGTGGCCTTGGATGCCATTGTTTTTCTTTCTCTCTTTCTTTCCTGTTACTATGTGCATGGTGTTCTAATTCTTCCCTGATAAAGATGGGCTTCCTCTGGGTAACAAATATGGTAGAGCAGGGTGAGGATATAGCCACCTATACCTGTAGGCCTAGAAACTGCAGAGGACCAGAGACTCTCTTCATTTCAGCATTTAAAAAAAAATCTCAGGGAAGTAATCTAATTGGTTTGGCCAGAGTCACAAACCCTTCCCTAGAGCAATCAATGTGGAAAATACTATGATTGACCTGACCTGGGTCATGTGCCTGGTGGGAGGGTAAGCAGGTTACTGTGATTGGCAGGGCTTCCAGAATCACCTGACTGGGGTGGAGGAGGAGCAGTTTGCCAAAGTAAAGAGCAGGGGAGCTGCTATCAGGGGAAGATGAGGAGAATAAGGTACTGGCAGGAAGAACTAATAAACAAAAAGCCAAATGTCTAGAGACTAATGCATAAATATTCCATCAGAATGAGACAGGGGTGGAATGGGGTAGGAGTCCTCAGCCTTAAGGGGCCTGCCACACACTTGAAATGATTTCGAGGTCTCACTTTTGACTTAAAATTTCTGGTGACTTTTTGTATTTTACTCCATGATGGTTCTGCCCTCATTTCAATATAAACACAATGCTTAAATTACTCACTAGTGAATCAAATCTCTGTGCTCTAGAACATCGTGGCATATGTGTTCTGTGGCTTTCTGTACCACTAGGACACTGTCCCATACCCTCAAGGCTCTACAAAGGCCTGGTTGTGAAGCAAGACCTGACCTTAACGATTTCCTTCAGACCCCGGGGACACACTGCATCTATTCCTGCCAGAGACTGCACATGCTCATCCCATCCTCCCCTGCCTGGAGCGTTCTCCCTTGTCCTCTCTGCCTATTCAGGCCTTTCCCACCCTTGAGTCTTCCTGGATCACTTTAGATACAATGTATCAAAAGAGCCCCAGAGATCAAGGTTCAAGTTCTGACGTTGCCACCAGTTCTCTGCATGACCTTTTTTTTTTTTTTTTTTTTTTTTTTTTTTAATCATCATTTTATTGAGATATATTCACATACCACGCAGTCATACAAAACAAATTGTACTTTCGATTGTTTACAGTACCATTACATAGTTGTACATTCATCACCTAAATCAATCCCTGACACCTTCATTAGCACACACACAAAAATAACAAGAATAATAATTAGAGTGAAAAAGAGCAATTGAAGTAAAAAAGAACACTGGGTACCTTTGTCTGTTTATTTCCTTCCCCTACTTTTCTACACATCCATCCATAAACTAGACAAAGTGGTGTTTGGTCCTTATGGCTTTCCCAATCCCATTGTCACCCCTCATAAGCTACATTTTTATACAACTGTCTTCGAGATTCATGGGTTCTGGGTTGTAGTTTGATAGTTTCAGGTATCCACCACCAGCTACCCCAATTCTTTAGAACCTAAAAAGGGTTGTCTAAAGTGTGCATAAGAGTGCCCACCAGAGTGACCTCTCGGCTCCTTTTGGAATCTCTCTGCCACTGAAGCTTATTTCATTTCCTTTCACATCCCCCTTTTGGTCAAGAAGATGTTCTCCGTCCCACGGTGCCAGGTCTACATTCCTCCCTGGGAGTCATATTCCACGTTGCCAGGGAGATTCACTTCCCTGGGTGTCTGATCCCACGTAGGGGGGAGGGCAGTGATTTCACCTTTCAAGTTGTCTTAGCCAGAGAGAGAGGGCCACATCTGAGCAACAAAGAGGCATTCAGGAGGAGACTCCTAGGCACAAATACAGGGAGGCCTAGCCTCTCCTTTGCAGCAACCGTCCTCCCAAGGGCAAAACCCATGGTAGAGGGCTCAACCCATCAAACCACCAGTCCCCCATGTCTGTGGTCATGTTAGCAACCATGGAGGTGGGGTAGGCGAATACCCCTGCATTCTCCACAGGCTCCTCAAGGGGGCACTACATCTTTTTTTTTTTTTTTTTTTTTTTTTTTTTTTTTTTTTAACTTTCCCTTCTTTTTTCAAATCACCTGTATGAAAAAAAAAGTTAAAAAGAAAACAAACATACAATAAAAGAGCATTTCAAAGAGACCATAGCAAGGGAGTAAGAAAAAGACAACTAATCTAAGATAACTGCTTAACTTCCAACATGTTCCTACTTTACCCCAAGAAAGTTACATAATATAGCAACATTTCAGTGAACTTGTTCCTACTACAACCATCAGAAATTAACAGACCATAGTCATTTCTGGGCATCCCCAGAACGTTAAATAGCTTATCTGTTCTTCCTGGATTATTGTTCCCCCTTCCTTAATTGCTCTCTACTGCTAGTTCCCCTACATTCTACATTATAAACCATTTGTTTTACATTTTTCAAAGTTCACATTAGTGGTAGCATATAATATTTCTCTTTTTGTGCCTGGCTTATTTCGCTCAGCATTATGTCTTCAAGGTTCATCCATGTTGTCATATGTTTCACCAGATCGTTCCTTCTTACTGCCGCGTAGTATTCCATCGTGTGTATATACCACATTTTATTTATCCACTCATCTGTTGAAGGACATTTGGGTTGTTTCCATCTCTTGGCAATTGTGAATAATGCTGCTATGAACATTGGCGTGCAGATATCTGTTCGTGTCACTGCTTTCCGATCTTCCGGGTATATACCGAGGAGTGCAATCGCTGGATCGAATGGTAGCTCTATATCTAGTTTTCTAAGGAACTGCCAGACTGACTTCCAGAGTGGCTGAACCATTATACAGTCCCACCAACAATGAATAAGAGTTCCAATTTCTCCACATCCCCTCCAGCATTTGTAGTTTCCTGTTTGTTTAATGGCAGCCATTCTAACCGGTGTTAGATGGTATCTCATTGTGGTCTTAATTTGCATCTCTCTAATAGCTAGTGAAGCTGAACATTTTTCATGTGTTTCTTGGCCATTTGTATTTCCTCTTCAGAGAACTGTCTTTTCATATCTTTTGCCCATTTTATAATTGGGCTGTCTGTACTATTGTCATTGAGTTGTAGGATTTCTTTGTATATGCAAGATATCAGTCTTTTGTCAGATACATGGTTTCCAAAAATTTTTTCCCATTGAGTTGGCTGCCTCTTTAACTTTTTGAGAAATTCCTTTGAGGTGCAGAAACTTCTAAGCTTGAGGAGTTCCCATTTATCTATTTTCTCTTTTGTTGCTTGTGCTTTGGGTGTAAAGTCTAGGAAGTGGCCTCCTAATACAAGGTCTTGAAGATGTTTTCCTACATTATCTTCTAGGAGTTTTATGGTACTTTCTTTTATATTGAGATCTTTGGTCCATTTTGAGTTAATTTTTGTGTAGGGGGTGAGGTAGGGGTCCTCTTTCATTCTTTTGGATATGGATATCCAACTCTCCCAGCCCCATTTGTTGAAAAGACCATTATGGCTCAGTTCGGTGACTTTGGGGGCCTTATCAAAGATCAGTCGGCCATAGATCTGAGGGTCTATCTCTGAATTCTCAATTCGATTCCATTGATCTATATGTCTATCTTTGTGCCAGTACCATGCTGTCTTGGCAACTGTGGCTTTATAATAAGCTTCAAAGTCAGGGAGTGTAAGTCCTCCCACTTCGTTTTTCTTTTTTAGAGTGTCTTTAGCAATTCGAGGCATCTTCCCTTTCCAAATAAATTTGATAACTAGCTTTTCCAAGTCTGCAAAGTAGGTTGTTGGAATTTTGATTGGGATTGCATTGAATCTGTAGATGAGTTTGGGTAGAATTGACATCTTAATGACATTTAGCCTTCCTATCCATGAACATGGAATATTTTTCCATCTTTTAAGGTCCCCTTCTATTTCTTTTAGTAGAGTTATGTAGTTTTCTTTGTATAGGTCTTTTACATCTTTGGTTAAGTTGATTCCTAGGTACTTGATTTTTTTAGTTGCTATTGAAAATGGTATCTTTTTCTTGAGTGTCTCTTCAGTTTGTTCATTTCTAGCATATAGAAACATTACTGACTTATGTGCATTAATCTTGTATCCCGCTACTTTGCTAAATTTGTTTATTAGCTCTAGTAGGTGTATCGTTGATTTCTCAGGGTTTTCTAGATATAAGATCATATCATCTGCAAACAATGACAGTTTTACTTCTTCTTTTCCAATTTGGATGCCTTTTATTTCTTTGTCTTGCCGGATTGCCCTGGCTAGCACTTCCAGCACAATGTTGAATAACAGTGGTGACAGCGGGCATCCTTGTCTTGTTCCTGATCTTAGAGGGAAGGCTTTCAGTCTCTCACCATTGAGTACTATGCTGGCTGTGGGTTTTTCATATATGCTCTTTATCATGTTGAGGAAGTTTCCTTCAATTCCTACCTTTTGAAGTGTTTTTATCAAAAACGGATGTTGGATTTTGTCAAATGCTTTTTCAGCATCTATTGAGATGATCAATTGATTTTTCCCTTTCGAGTTTTTAATGTGTTGTAATACATTGATTGTTTTTCTTATGTTGAACCATCCTTGCATGCCTGGAATGAACCCCACTTGGTCATGGTGTATGATTTTTTTAATGTGTCTTTGGATTCGATTTGCAAGTATTTTGTTGAGGATTTTTGCATCTATATTCATTAGGGAGATTGGCCGGTAGTTTTCCTTTTTTGTAGCATCTTTGCCTGGTTTTGGTATTAGATTGATGTTAGCTTCATAAAATGAGTTAGGTAGTGTTCCATTTTTTTCAATGTTTTGAAAGAGTTTGAGTAAGATTGGTGTCAGTTCTTTCTGGAAAGTTTGGTAGAATTCCCCTGTGAAGCCATCTGGCCCTGGGCATTTATTTGTGGGAAGATTTTTGATGACTGATTGGATCTCTTTGCTTGTGATGGGTTGGTTGAGGTCTTCTATTTCTTCTCTGGTCAGTCTAGGTTGTTCATATGTTTCCAGGAAATTGTCCATTTCTTCTACATTATCCAGTTTGTTGCCATACAGTTGTTCATAATATCCTCTTATAATTTTTTTAATTTCTTCAGGATCTGCAGTTATGTCACCTTTTTCATTCATTATTTTGTTTATATGGGTCTTCTCTCTTTTTGATTTTGTCAGTCTAGCTAGGGGCTTGTCAATCTTGTTGATCTTCTCAAAGAACCAACTTTTGGTGATATTTATCCTTTCTATTGTTTTTTTGTTCTCTATGTCATTTATTTCTGCTTTAATCCTTGTTATTTCTTTTCTTCTACTTGGTTTAGGATTGGTTTGCTGTTCATTTTCTAGCTTCTTCAGTTGATCCATTAGTTCTTTGATTTTGGCTCTTTCTTCCTTTTTAATATATGCGTTTAGTGCTATAAATTTCCCCCTTAGCACTGCTTTTGCTGCATCCCATAGGTTTTGGTATGTTGTGTTCTCATTTTCATTCGTCTCTATATATTTAGCAATTTCTCTTGCTATTTCTTCTTTAACCCACTGATTGTTTAGGAGTGTGTTGTTTAACCTCCAGGTATTTGTGAATTTTCTAAGTCTCTGATGGTTATTGACTTCTAATTGTATTCCATTGTGGTCAGAGAATGTGCTTTGAATAATTTCAATCTTTTTAAATTTATTGAGGCTTGTTTTATGTCCCAGCATATGATCTATTCTGGAGAAAGTTCCGTGAGCACTAGAAAAGTATGTGTATCCTGGTGATTTGGGATGTAATGTCCTGTAGATGTCTGTTAAATCTAATTCATTTATCAGATTGTTTAGGTTTTCAATTTCCTTATTGGTCTTCTGTCTGGTTGATCTATCTATAGGAGAGAGTGATGTGTTGAAGTCTCCCACAATTATTGTGGAAACATCAATTGCTTCCTTTAGTTTTGCCAATGTTTCTCTCATGTATTTTGTGGCACCTTGATTGGGTGCATAGACATTTACGATTGTTATTTCTTCTTGCTGAATTGCCCCTTTTATTAGTATGTAGTGGCCTTCTTTGTCTCTCAAAACATCCCTGCATTTGAAGTCTATTTTATCTGAGATTAATATTGCTACACCTGCTTTCTTTTGGCTGTAGCTTGCATGAAATATTTTTTTCCATCCTTTCACTTTCAATTTCTTTGTGTCCCTGTGTCTAAGATGAGTCTCTTGTATGCAACATATTGATGGTTCATTTTTTTTGATCCATTCTGCGAATCTATATCTTTTAATTGGGGAGTTTAATCCATTTACATTCAACGTTAAAACCGTGAAGGCATTTCTTGAATCGGCCATCTTATCCTTTGGATTATGTTTGCCATGTTTTTCCCTCTCTCTATTAATATCCTTTATTGTACCCATACCGAATCTCTTTAGTACTGAACCTTTCTCCAAGTCTCTCTGTCCTGTCTTTGTTTCTCTGTCTGTAGGGCTCCCTTTAGTATCTCCTGTAGGGCAGGTCTCTTATTAGCAAATTCTCTCAGCATTTCTTTGTCTGTGAAAAATTTAAGCTCTCCCTCAAATTTGAAGGAGAGCTTTGCTGGATAAAGTATTCTTGGCTGGAAATTCCTCTCTCTCAGAATTTTAAATATATCGTGCCATTGCCTTCTCGCCTCCATGGTGGCTGCTGAGTAGTCACTACTTAGTCTTATGCTGTTTCCTTTGTATGTGGTGAATTGCTTTTCTCTTGCTGCTTTCAGAACTTGCTCCTTCTCTTCTATGTTTGACAGTGTGATCAGTATATGTCTCGGAGTGGGTTTTTTTGGATTTATTCTATTTGGAGTTCGCTGAGCATTTATGATTTGTGTATTTATGTTGTTTAGAAGATTTGGGAAGTTTTCCCCAACAATTTCTTTGAATACTCTTCCTAGACCTTTACCCTTTTCTTCCCCTTCTGGGACACCAATGAGTCTTATATTCGGACGTTTCATATTATCTATCATATCCCTGAGGTCCATTTCGAGTTTTTCAATTTTTTTCCCCATTCTTTCTTTTATGCTTTCATTTTCCATTCTGTCATCTTCCAGGTCACTGATTCGTTGTTCAACTTCCTCTAGTCTTGTACTATGAGTGTCCAGAATCTTTTTAATTTGGTCAACAGTTTCTTTAATTTCCATAAGATCATCCATTTTTTTATTTAGTCTTGCAATGTCTTCTTTATGCTCTTCTAGGGTCTTCTTGATTTCCTTCATATCCCGTACTAGGGTCTCATTGTTCATCTTTAGTTCTTTGAGTAGCTGCTCTAGGTGTGTCTCTTCTGGTCTTTTGATTTGGGTGCTTGGGCTTGGGTTATCCATATCGTCTGGTTTTTTCATATGCTTTATAATTTTCTGTTGTTTTTGGCCTCGTGGCATTTGCTGTCCTTGATAGGGGTCTTTTAGGGTTTGTAGACCAGTTGTAGTCCTTATCTCTAATTTATCAGATCTACAGCTTCGTGGAGTACACTTTCTCTAACTAACCAGCAGGTGGCGTCCACGAGCCACCTGTTCTCCACAAGCCAGATCTCCCCTGCTTAGCCTTTTTGGTGAGTGGGGGAGTGAGTCTTGTGGGGCCCAATTGGTGTACCAAGCTTGCGTGTGTAGTTGGTGTTGCCTGCCCTGTATGTGGGGCGTGTTTCTGGGCAGTCGGGGAGGGGGGGTGGCCCTAACAATCAAATCTCCCTGATGATCCTAGAGTTTTAAAGCTACTGCAATAGTCTAATCCTTCAGTTCAGTCCTGCCACAGTTTGTCTCTGCCACTGACCCACAAGTCTTTGGTATTGGCGTATGGCTCCTGAGACTTGCAAGTGGGCCCCTCTTCCAGGCCGTGCACCCCGGGTCCTCTGTTGAGGGATGACTGTGCTATGTCACAGGTGAGTGCCGTCCCCCCAGGGCAGTTCTGGGCTGCTGGGCTGTGTTGGGAGGCTCCCAGTCTGCTCAAATGATGGCTGAATGGGGCTCTGTTAATTCACACTGCTCCCCCTTCCCAGCTCTGGGACATTCAGCTGAGGTTGCAGGGAAGGCTAATGTCCACGCCCAGTTTTGTGGTGTGTGCCTGTTATTTGAAGCACTTCCGTCACACTGGGTTGTCTGGGGCAGCTCTGGGCTATGGGGCTGGCGATGGGCAGGAGTGTTTCCTGTCCACCAGGATGGTGGCTGTGAGCGGACACCCCCCTTTTCTTGGGAAGTTGTGTTGTTTAGTGAATTTTCTCAGCCACTGGATTATTGCCTTTTGTCTCAGAGCTCTCTTATTTCTGCTCTTGACTTGACGTGCCCAAATTTCAATTCTTTGAAGCTTTCTGTATTGAGCTTCTTAGAGTAATTGTTTTAGAAAAAGCAAAAAGGATTTAAAAAAAAAAAAAAAAAAAAAAAAAAAAACGGCCCTCCTCAGAGATATAATGGGTTATTGAAATGCTAATAGACAAAGCAACCAGGGCCATTAAGGAAAGGTGCCCTGGGCAGAGAGATCAGCCTTGCTTCGGGATTTGCATATGCGCCTCAAGGCCTGATCTCCGCCCTTCCCCTTTCTGTGTTCACCAGAACTCCAAAAATCCTCTGCTTTTACTTTGGAGCTTCTCGTGTTGTTTTCCTTCTATGCCCGTCTCCTCTCTGCTGGGCTGGCTGCTCTCAGAGTCTCTGGTGTCTGGCCTCAGTCTATCTATGGTTGGAGTTTGAATCAGTAGAATGAGTTTCCGATGAGAGCAGCCACTGCAATTCTCCCTTCTCCTTCCTGGAGCTGACAGCCCCTCCTCCCCCGGGACTGAGCCTGGCAGGGAGGGGCGCGGGTCCCCTGGCCGCAAAAACTTACAGATTTCGCTGATCTCAGCAGTTCCACGTTTTCATGAGTGTTGTATGAAGTATGCCCAAAGACAGATTGCTCTGTGGTGTCCAGTCCACGCAGTTCCTGGCTTTTTACCTACTTTCCTGGAGGAGTAACTAAAACATACAGCTCACCAGTCTGCCATCTTGCCCCGCCTCTCTCTGCATGACCTTTTTCTGCAAGTTATTTCCACTCTCCGCATCTCAGTTTCCTCTTTTGTAAAATGAGGGGTTGTACTGACCTTGTTAGCAATAAGGAAGTTCCCAGCTCCTTCTGCTCCCTGCCCCTGCCACCCCCAACCCCTCTCAGCATATCCCCAAACTAGGAAGACTGCTCTCTGTTCTGGTCAAATTCCAGGACATTTTTATTGGTTCAGAAATTAAGAGGGTTGAGCTTTTTTTTTTCACTGGTAAATGAAAGGGATTTAAGTTCAGTGCCCAAATTGGGGGCTATTGCGCCCCCCCCCCCCCCCCCCCCCCCCCCCCCCCGTCTCGGCTGGAGATTAGACTTCCCATTTAGGAAGGCGGCCCTCCCCCACTCTGCCTCTGTTCCATATTCTTAGTCTAGCAGGGACCACAGTGAAGCCTAGGGGAAAGGAGGCCACTTAAGTAATTTGGCTTAGCAAAACAGGTTCTCTGGGTGGTCTGACCTGGTTCAGAAGGTCAAAGTCCCAGCTGAGGCCCTTCCTTGAACAAGATGGCTGAGTGGGACTCTTCAGGGCTCCACCCCCCTACACACAGAAGCTCTGAACAACCAGCAAGAACTGGTGGAAACATCTTTCTCAAAGCTCCAGACAACAGTTAAAGGATTGCAGTGACAGGGTGAGCGCCGAACCAAGAGCGCTGGTGGGCCCCTCTTCCCTCCCCTTAGAGATTGGCTTGGAGCTGGCCTGTGCTCCCGGTGGGGATCCCTGATCCCACTTGTGGAATGAGCAGAGTAACCCTCCCTCATGCACATACTGGGAGCATGTATATCTGGCTCAGTCTGTCTGGTGGTGGTCTGAGGGACCTTGTCCTGCATGTAGAAGTTGGTTCACAGAGCTCTCCTACATAAAGCTGTGGGAGAGCAGTCAAGTCATGCTGCCTAGGGCAAGGGATTGCTGATTGTAGGACATACAGTGCAGTTCCCAGAACCAGGAGGAAGATGTTTCTTAGCAAAGAGGGGACATTCATATCCATGCAAATGAGGGAACTCCTAGGGCCACATGTGCATGCCCAAGACTAGAGGCATGCGCAGAAAGGATCACAGAGGCCCCTGTCTTTTGACCTGGAGCTATTCTCTAAATTCAATGTATGGATAAGCCCTGAAGGAGAGCACTTACATAGACCAATCTTCAAAGACTGGAAAAGGTGTTTTCTTTTTTTTCTCCTCCTCCTTTCTCCTCCTCCTCCTCCTCTTCTTCCTTTTTTGTTAACTCCTGACATTTAAGGAAAGCACTGTCATAACACCAGCTGGATACAAGTAAAGAACAGATGCCTCAGAAACTAAATTCCAGTGATAACACACTAAAATATCAAAATGTCCAGGTTTCAACAAAAGATTACAAAACATACAAGAAACAGAAAGTGATGGCCCAGGGAAAGAAGATTAAAGCATTAGAAACCATCGTGTACAATCAGACCTGGGACATTCTGTACAACGATTTTTTTAAAATGGTCTTTCATATTGATAAAATTGTATAGAGAAAACCCTGTGGACCCCCCAAAGCTAAAAAGACAAACAAAACAAAACAAAACAAAACAAAAAAATCCACAACAACCTGTGCTCTACTTCCTCTTTGAATTCCCTCTTGAGTTTCCTCTTGATATCTTTTGAACTTTGAAATCTCCATCAGGGTATCTGACCCAGATAGCCAATCAACCTCCTGGTTCATTACATTTGACCCAAAACCAAATAAAGCCCACCTACCCTAAACCTGCCCCTATAAGACGGACAAACCCTTGTGCAATCAATAGGAGTCAAGCTAACTTCCTTTTTATGTCTGTAAAAATCATTTGTCATCCCTAGAACCCTAAAGCTACTTCTGTTCTTCCTTTGCTGCGGCAAAACTTTGGTGTCCCGAACAAAATGCTGTAGTCTGCAAACTCGTCTCTGATTTGTTTTTCAACAAGTTTGGAGGTTCCGCCAAGACACAGGAG
The DNA here is from genome assembly GCF_015220235.1 of Choloepus didactylus. Taxonomy (NCBI): domain Eukaryota; kingdom Metazoa; phylum Chordata; class Mammalia; order Pilosa; family Megalonychidae; genus Choloepus; species Choloepus didactylus. The sequence goes on from NC_051334.1 coordinate 166,881,879, forward strand.
GTGCCCTCTGGGGCTGAGGGCTCCAGCGACTGGCCAGGTGAGGCACCCATTGGCAGACCCCTTTGTATCTGCTATCTGATCGCTGGGACTCTGCATTCCCCAGGTAACCCTTTCCTATATCTGAATGTGTCGAGTTCAATTGCCTTTTTTGGGGGACTTCGCTTTAGGTACCTTTGGTTTGGGTTTGGTTTTGGTTCTGTTGTCAAACCTTCCATTTGATTTTGTTTCGGGTGTCTCTCCAGCTCTCTAATTTTCTGTATCTCTCAGAGACATAGAGGCTGGGAACCCATGAGGCCCGATAAGCTGGCTCTCACTTGGGTCACATGACAAGCAGTTTTTCAGTCCTCGCTTGTGTAATGAGCCTCCTTTTCTACCCTTGTGCTCCCTGTTCAGTTCCAGATGATGTCTGGAACTCACCAGGGGATCCTGCTAAAGTCAGAGTGGTATTTGAGTGGCTGAGCTGACATTTTGTCTGACCGCAGCATTATGGGGTCTTCTTGCCCTGAATTTCCCTTTCTTCCTCCTGCTAAAACTCCTCCTTCTTATATATGCTTGCACGATGGACCTGCGACTTTCGGTACCTGGGTGGATATGACGGAGCTTGATTTGTCTTTGTAGTGGCCACTTTGAGAAACTTCAGAGGAAGAGAATCATGCCATAAAAAATAAAAGGGATCCAAGATTGGTACTTGGTAGTTGGAGGCTGCTAGAGGACAATCTGCCTCCACAATAGCTTTGCTTAAAACTTTATTAAAGAAAAGGCCAAGAAACAGAACAAAGGGGAATGAACTACAAACCAAACCTATAGCTCCCCCATCTTCCTGTACCCAGCCCTTCCCTCATGGCTGCCCTAACCTAATAACTTCGTCCAGGCTCCTTTAAATATTCAGCCTTCATGGAAACTGGCTGCCCGCTAGAGCAGAATTTAAACTTTGGACCTGAACCAAATTAAGAGCTATAAATAAAGATACCCCTCAAATAAGACCAGAAAATACTCATAGAAGAATTTATAATTCTTTTGGGTGCATATGATCCAGGGCTACCTGATCTGTTTCAGCTTGTACACATCTTGGTCAGGACCTCAGATGCTAAATCCTGGAAGGCAAAAGCTGGTAGTAATGACCTAGAAAGGGACCTCCAAGATCCGTCTTTCCACAATCAACCTGAGAGTCAAAGAGGCCTGAGAAACAGGGCAAAGCTTCTGAAAGATTACATGTCAGGGCAAAGAAAATCTTCAGTCTTCTCCACAAATTATGATTGGAAAACTTTAGCCCTCATAATAAATAAATATCCTCAACTTGTCCCATCTGCCAAGAACAAAAATTCTGATAAAGCAAGGAGAGAAATCCAGCTCTTTCATATAAACTAGTGAGTTTTGTATTTCTGTGTTTCTGTTTTTATGTCTGACTCATGGCTAAAAAATTTTCTTATTGAAGCTATAAACTCTCCAGTTGTGTCTGTTGCTATGTTTGATGTATATTCTCCTACTTCTGGATGGCAATACCAAACTAACGTATAAAAATCCTTTAAAAAGCTCTATTCAAATTGTTTAAAGATAAATAAGTGGATATATATAAATTAATACTCCTAAAATTCCAGAATTAAGGCAACTGGACTTCTAATACATCCCATGTAAAAAGAGTATTTGTAGAGCTATATTCAAATGTTATAAAAATTCAAGGTCACATAATCTGGGTAAACCTTTGGCAAACAGGACTAGTTTAATATTGTTAGTTAAATAAAAACAGCTGCATCTCCTTAGTTATCAATGTTAAGTACAACATCAGCATACAATTTTATTCTTCTTGAGTATGCTCTTCCTAAATTTATACAGGTTTACTGATCGAATAAGCTAGCATTATATCTACTAGATGTTTAAAATGAAAAATATAAATTTGTGTTTAACCAAATTGAGTTATTGTTCTGACAAACTTTATTTCAAGAGTTATTCCATTTTGTAGGATGTTATCTTGAAGACAATTTCTAAGATTTTTTTTGAGGGGGGAGATGTTTTTTTAATTTATTTATGTTATTAGAAAAGTAGATCATTTACAGAAAAATCAGAAAAATCCAGAAAGCACAGAGTGTCTATGTAGCCTCTCACCTCACACAGCTTTCCCTATTATTAACAATTTGTGTTAGTGTAGTACTTTGTTACAATTGACCAAATAATATTATTATAATTATACGATTAACAATAGTCCATGGTCAATAAGCAAATAATCTAATTGGAAAATGGGCAAAAGGCATGAAGAGACATTTCACTGAAGAAGATATACAGATGGTAAATAAGCACATTAAAATTGTTAAAGACCATTAGCCATTAGGGAAACGCAAAGTAAAACCACAATGGGATAACATTACACACATATCAGAAGGGCCAAAATTGAAAAAAATAGTGATAATACCAGATGATAGTGATGACTGGGGGGAAACTAGTTCAATTACACATTGCTATATGATTTTCCAGCCACTCTGAAAAAAAAATTTGGCAGTTCCTTAAAAAACTAAACATTCAACTACCATATGACCCAGAAATTGTACTCCCGCACATTTATGGCAGAGAAATGAAGACAAAAACCTGTATATAAATGTTCATGGCAGTCTTTTTTGTAATAGCCCAAACTGGAAACAATCCAGATGTCCCCCAATGGGTGATACATGCACACCTTGAGATACAAACTATCGATACATGCAACAACCTGGATGACTTTGCAGAGAATTATGCTAAGTGAAAATAGCCAATCCCAAACAGTTTCTTACTGTATGATTCCATTTATATAATATTCTTGAAATGATGACATGATAGAAAAAGAAAACAAACTATGGCTGCCAAGTGTTTAGGAGGGGGTAGTGGTAGAAGGGAAATGGGTATAGCTATAAAAGTTCAACTTGAAGGATCTTTGTGGTGATGGAAAGTTCTGCATCTTGACTGTTTCAATGTCAATAGCCTTATTACAATATTTTACTGTAGATCTGCAAGATGTTACCATTGGGGTATACTTGGCAAGGAGTACATGGGGCCTCTCTCTATTATTTCTCCAAGATAGTTTTGGGAACTTAAGTATATAAGGTTGCAGGATGCATTTTTTGTTAATGAAAAACAGTTGTTTTGTCCTAAAGTAAATTGGGTGTTGCAGATTGAGAAAAAGGGAAGCGTAGGACAAAACCTAAATGGATATAGAAGGTTGCAGAAGGTTTGTGGAAATGGATTTTACTTGTCATGGTCAATGCTGACTAAGATTTGATAGACTTGTTCATAAGATTTTTTGAAGAGTTTTGTATCAAACAGTATATTCATACAAAACTGGAATTTGGTTTTCTCTCTGTTAAAATGATGAGATTTGCTTGCATTATTGGTCTGTTCTTAGTGAAGGGTAGCAAAAGTTTTTTCTTAACCACTGAGTGACCTGCCTAGAGGGCAAAGATTCTGTGTCATATCACAATAATATCCTCATTGATATTAAATTGACCTCATCATCCTTTGTTGTTTAAGAAAACAAGTCTTCTCACTTTTAAAAGAACTGTTTTTGTTTCCTTTTTTACAGTAATGTTTCCCCATATATTTACTTCTAAAATCTTTTATTGTCACTTTGGTTAAGTAGGTAACCAACTATTGTTTATCAGTGACCTATTTTCTAATTTAGCCGTGTTCAAACCTCCTGACAATTTTTGACATTTTGCATTCTCAAAGTTAAACCCTAAAGGATATCTTTTTTTTTTTTTAATTTCAAGTTGTCTTTGGGATTTTCCAGAGGGCCCCTGGAAAATCAAAGGATTTTTTCTTTCACCATATAAAAAGAGAGGTGCTAGAAATAGTTAGGCTCATTTGCTATGTTATGAGTTGCGTGGGAAGTGTTGTAAAATTAAAAGGGATATTCTAACTCTCTGTTGGTTAAATTTGTATGGGTAAAGTGTTAGTCGTATAAATATTTAGAGAGTATATATAATTCCTAGAGATTTGACAATGTTCTCACTGCCCGTGATATGTCCTGATACTGATCTGCATGATATTAGAAACAGTATGAGTTATTGGTCATAATTTTAGTTAAGTCTTTAAAAAAAATGCTCTATGCCACAAAACCAAATTTTCGTGTCAGTTACATTGTTTACTCTGAAGCTTCTCTGAAAGTGCTTGCAATCAGCTACTGGTCAGAGCTTCAACTTCAGGAAAAAAAAAAGAGTGGGGGGACTTTAAATGAGAAGCAAGGTGAGTGTATAAATCATGTTCCACCTGTCAATTAACATAACCTGGTAAAAGAGTAAAGGTGGGACAGGATCAAATGCCATGACCGACAGGACCTTTTTGGACATCTTCAAATATACTTTATACAGTTATCCCCTTCTATGGGATATTAATGTCACTGTTATCATATTCTATTTTCAGGATGGATAAAGGCTTTTCCTTGTCACAAGGCTACTGCTCTCACAGTAGCTAAAGAACTATCAGATTTTGTTTTCCCCACCTGGGGAATTCCTGCTATTCTCTCAAGCGATAGAGGCTCCCAATTTACTGGAACTGGAATCAAGGAACTTTGCAAGGTCTTACCCATCAACCAAAAGCTTCACTGTAACTACCACCCTCAACTGTCAGGAAAGATAGAAAGAACAAATGGTATCTTAAATCTTAAATTAGCTAAATTATTTGAATCCCTCTCTCTAACTTGGCCCAGGGTTCTTCCCTTAGCGTTAATGGCTATAACATCTAGCCTATAGGGAAAACACTGGCTAATCTCCTATGAAATCGTTATAGGAAGACCCATGAGGCTAGTTATTTCTCCTACTTTACTGAACTCTGACCTATTACAATGTGAAATTGCTCATTGTAAGAGATACATACCCAGCATATACCCAGTTCCACCATTCACAGATCTAGGCTGCCTTTCCCAAGATTCCTCTACAGGAGACTCTACATGACCTTCAACCCAGACTTGATATGCTGGAAGAGGCATTAACAAAAGACTGCTTAAGAACCTAGATGGAAAGGACCTTATAAAGTCTTATTGACCACCAGTACAGCAGTAAAAATACAGGGAATTGACACCTGGGTCCATGTGTTTTAACTAAAACATGATCCAAGCTCTCGAAAGGTTACTCCCATTTTGGAACTCATGCTAAAATTGCCATGAGGATTCCAGAAGCAGAGAGCATCTGACGTAGACAGCTTCTGCCCAAGACATTGGAACAAGGAGATGATGCCCAAGATCATGGATCAAGACCTGCCTGAACTTAACTTATTTTCTGTCTCTTCCTTTTCACTGTCTGTATAAATGTTCTCTTATTCATCCATTCATCCTATACCCCTTACAATGCCCAATCTCCATCCCCAATAATACCCTACCTTCACCATGATTTTCTTTTATCTCTTCTTTATGCTATCTCTGCCCTATGTACTCCTACCTTGAACACAATTCCTTTGTCCTTCTAACGCACCTAATAGCAAATAAAATCAATCACAGTAACGTCTGGGTCTGGTCACATCTCCCACTTAATCCCCAAACAGGTATTCTTCTAATAAATAACCACCCCCTTGACACTTGTAGACTCAGCCCTGACAGGAAATATCAGATATACACAATCAGATAGGTCTTTTTATGGATTGACTCTGGACATTAAAATTCTCCCAAGATGATATTACAGTGTGGCCACTGTAACCCAAGGAATGTGGTGTTTTTACTAGATACTTGACAGATAAAAATGGCCACCCTGTAGGGCATAGTAAATGTTCAATTTTCTATATGGCAAGACTCCTTTTACTTTCATGAGCAGGAGTGCACTGTAGGTGCCAGACCCCTTTTAGAGACACCATTTTTTTCCAAGCACCCCAAGGTTTTAATAACATAAGAACTTATTCCATTCAAGGCACAAATTTCTGGTTGGCTGAAAGGTCAGACAAAGGAAATTATTCATTAAATGGGACTGAGATATCAGATAACAATGAAGATGATGATGGTTATGATTCTCATTTCTGAGTTTACACCCAATTATCTCTACACACCGATATCCCATTCCTTAAAGGCAGTAGATATCCTAATTAAGCTCTTCAAGGACATTATTTTATATGTGGACATAAGACAAAGCGCTACCCATAAATTAGGTTAGTTCCTCTTATGTAGCTTATGCTATTTCCTAAATCGCTATTTTTGATGAGCTTCCAAAGGGGAAAATTAGAAACATGAGAGCTCTTATGACCTCTTCCCATACTATAGAAACTAGTGAAGAGACTATTGCTAGACTAGAGACAGCTCTAAATGGATCATGGAAAAACCCATAACCCAAGCTAAACTCATGGGCTATTCTGTTCTTGGTATTCTCCTTGCCACTGGGGCAGGTATATCCTGTGTTGGAAGATACACTACAAGATTATAGATGGTATTAGAAAAGGTAGAGTAATCTATCTTCCACCTAGAGCAGGCCATCAGCTTGCTACCTGACAAAGTATTGGAATTTTACAGAATGACTCTACAAAATTGATTAGCAGTTTCTCTAATTTTGATCAGCATCTTCTGGCTTCCTAAGAGGGTGAATGTGCACTAGTGAGTATCCAGTGCTGTGTATACATAAATGACAGTCAAAAGGATGTTTACAAGAAGTGGTGGCAGCAGAAGCCCATGCTAGAGAAGCAGCCAAATCAGCTTACGCTCCTCCCAAATCTGATTGGTCTGAGTCTCTTTTTGGTTGGCTTTTAGGGTCATGGGGACCTTGACTCAGAGATGTCCTAATAGGGGCACTTGTTATCTTGTTAATCATATTCATAATATCCTGACTCAACAAATGAGACAACTGAGGATACAAATCCAGTGTGAATGGGACAACAAGAATCTTGCAATTCAGCTAACCCATGAAATCAGCAATAAAACGTGAGGGACTTTTAATGGTGAATGAGAGATTAACAACATCTTTGGCCAAGTCCTCGTAACTGAGAAAATGACCAAAGTGAGGGGGGATTAATAAAATAGTATAGAGAAAGCCCGTCGACTCAGAGCCAAAAACCTGCGCCCTACTTCCTCTTTGAATTCCCTCTTGATATCTTTTGAATTTTGAAATCCTCACCAAGGCAGCTGACCCAGATAGCCAATCAAGCCCCTAGTTCATTACGTTTGCACCCATACAAAATAGACCCCACCTGTCCTAAACCTGCCTCAAAAGATGGACAAATCATTGTCCAGTCAATAGGAGTCAAGCTAACATCCTTTTTATATCTATAAAAATAATCTGTCTAGAACCCCAAAGCTACTTCTGTTCTTGCAAGTGATCTGGCTTCCTTTGCTGCAGCAAAACATTGGTGTCCTGAATAAAATGCTGCAGTCTGCAAACTTGACTCCAATTTGTCTTTTGAAAATTTGCTCAAAGAGCTAAAGGAAAACACAGACAAAGAACTAAAGGATATGAGGAAAAGGACAGATGAACACAAAGGTAATAACAATAGAGAGACAGAAATTGTGAAAAGCGACCAAACAGAGCTGAAGATGACAGTAACAGAAATTAAAAATTCCCTAGATTGGTTCAGAGCAGATTGGAACAGGCAGAAGAAAGAATCAGTGAACCTATAGATGATACAATTGAAATCATCCAGTCTGAGGAGCAGAAAGAGAAAAGAATGAAGAAAAGTGAACATGGCCTGAGGAACCTGTGGGACAGGTTACCATCAAGCTTACCAAGTCCCAGAAGGCGAAGAAAGAGGGAAAGGGGCAGAGAGAATATTCAAAGAAATAACGTCTTAAAACTTGCCAAATTTAATGAAAGACACGAATATACACATCTAAGACATTCAACAAACTCCAAATAGACCCACACCGTGACCTGTTATAATCAAACTGTTGAATGCCAACGATAGAGAATTCTGAAAGCCACAAGAAAGAAGCAACATGTCACATACAAGGGAGCCTCAATGAGATTAAGTACTGATTTTTCATCGGAAACCATGGAGGTAAGAAGGCAGTGGGAAGACATATTAAAGTTCTGAAAGCAAAAAATTGCCAACCAAGAATTCTGTATGCAGTAAAATCATCTTTCAAAAATGAGAGAGGTTTTGAGATATTCCCAGATAAAGAAAAGCTGAGGGACTTTGTCACCACTAAAGCTGCCCTACAAGAAATGTCAAAGGGAGTTCTACAGGTTGAAAGGAAAGGACACTAGACAAACGATTGAAGCAACAGGAAGAAATGAAGATCCTCAATAAAGATAGTGACATGGGCAAATATAAATGCCAGTACTATTGCATTTTTGATTTGTAACTCCACCTTTTATCTCCTACAGGACCTAAGAGGCAAATGCATAAAATGTAATAATAAAGCAATGATTTTGGACCCATAATGTATAAATATGTAATCTGTAACAAAAACTACATAAAGGTGAGGGGACAGAGGGGTATAGGAACGTAGTTTACGTATGCTATTGAAGTTGGTATCAAAGCAAATGCTATTGTTATACATTTAGGATATTAAATTTAAGCCTCATGATAACCACAAAGAAAACATCAGAGAATATGCAAACTCATAGAGAGAAGTTACCAGGGGTGTGGGGCAAGGGCAAGGGGGGGAGTGTTTAATGCAAAATGAGTGTAGGGCTTCTGTTTGGGGTAAAGGGAAAATTCTAGCAATGGCTGGTGGAGAGGGTATTGCAACATTGTGAATGTGATTAATCCCACTGAATGGTATGCTTGGGAGGGTTTGGGATGGGAAAGTTTATGTTGCATGTATGTTTCTACATTAGAAAAGAAAGAAAGAAAGAGAAACTAAAGAGATAATGACAATTAAATGCAATACATGATACTGGATAGCATCTAAGAATGGAAGAGAAAAGGCTCAAAAGGACATTATTGGGATGTAAGGGAAAATTAGAATATAGAATGTAAGCTTTATATCAACGTTAAATCTTTGGAACTTAAATACATTTAAGATAATTATATAAGCAGATACCCTTTTTCATAGGAAATGTACATGGAAGCAGTATAAGTTCAACGAGTATGATATATGCAGCCTCCTCTCAAATATTCAGAAAATAGATAAATAGATGAGAGATTTATATGGCAAAGGGGGCAAAATGTTAAAATTGGTGGATCTGGGTATCTGGGGGGGATAGGGGTATGTTGGAGTTCTCTGTATTGGGTTTGCATTATTTTTGCAAATGTCTTGTAAGTTTGAAATTATTTCAAAATAAAAAGTTAAAACAACAATTGTGAAGGAAAAGAACAAAAATAAAGTGCATCTATGAATTACAAGGGTTAAAAAAAAAAAAAAAAAGCCCCAGCTAATCCCTGCTCGGTACCAGGGTGGCCGACTGAGGAAAAGATTGGTGCGTTCCAGGCCCGTCTGTCTCAGTATCACCTTAATCCCACCCATTTTGAACACCCCTGCTTCTCTTTCATCCTCTGTTCTTCCCTCACGTAAATAGCACAGACCTGGGCACCCAATATATATGTTCTGATTGATAGAATGAGGCAAAGAGAAATGCGTATGGAAGACTTGAAAGCAGCACACACATTTAAGCAAAAGAAGGACTAGTTTGGTTGTAGGATTATTCGTTCTTAAGCAGAACAAGGGCATGGCATCAGGAAATTAGAAGCAAGGTCTCAAAGTATCTCTGTAAATTGATATTTTTGTCTTACAATGGCAGCTTCTGCTGTAAGGAATACAATGGTTGTATTTTTAAAGTAATGTCTAGTAATATGAACTTGCTGCAGAGTGAGAATAATTCTTTGGGGGCAAAGCAGTTTCCCCAGAGTGTTTCTAAATGGCTATGCAGGATCTTAGGACCTCTTATAACGTGCTGTGTTCAAATCAGTGTTAACTGAGGAACGAACGTTAAGCCTTTGGCAGGTGCCTTTTCAGATCGTGGGCCTGGTATGTTTCCAAATGGCTATGCCTCTCTTGCCAGAGCAGGGAAAACCTCAGTTAGGGTGTCACATGTGTTCTCTAACACTAGGATATCATGGAGCCCAGAAGAATTAGTGGGAAACTGCAAGGCAACTCTATCTGCAGCTGCAAAAAGTTAGCTAATTGCAATTCGGTTTTTCGTATGGTGTTTTTCTGACTCGGGCCATGTCCCAAACCGGCCAATGTGTCTTGAGGCTCAGGGCAAGCATCCAAGTACCACCTTCCTGAATTGCTCCTAGAGGAAAAGGAGCCTGTTTCAACTTTCTATACTTCTGAAAGTGCTACTTTGATTAGACAGGAGATAGCAATCTGTTTAGCAATATTACTATTAATACTCTGTCACGGTCATGTTTTTAAATTATACTTTCTCTTTCCTTTGCCAAGAGCAAATGACAACACACATTTGCACTGCAGATCCAACTGAAGCTGCATAAGCTTTCCCCGGACTGGTTTGAAAACATATTCTAGATTTCTAGATCCACTGCTGCCCCAATAGGAAGTCTTCCCTCCCCCAGAGCAGGGGTCCAAGTTTCTTTTTTTTTTTTTTCCAAATAAATACAGACTCTTTAAAGAAATAAAATAAGTTTTATTATTGCTATAAAAGTATTGCATTTTGTCATTTATAAAAGTATTCCTATGAAAATACATAAAAGTGTACAGAGGAAAAACAAACATCTGTAATACTATAGCCCAGAAATAACCAGTATTAAAATTTTGGCATATTTCCTCCTAGCTTTTTTCCATATATTGATACAAAACTATGGATGCAAAATGTTCCCAATATACTTATATTACATATTCAGGAACATACTGCAAAAATAATTCTGCACCTTACTCATCACTTTGCAATACCACAACCCACAGATCACCATTGTTAGATTTTTGGTTTATTTCCTCTGGCCTTTGATCTATATATTGATACAAAACTATGTATGCAAAATGCTCCCAATATATTTATACTGCATATTAGGAACACATCGCAAAACTAGTTGAGTATCTTTCTTTGATTGCCTATAATGTCACAACTCAGAGATAACCCTATTAGATGTTTGATATCAATATTTTCTCTTTCTCTTTATTTTTTCCATTTATTGATACAAAACTATGGATGCAAAATGCTCCCAATATACTTATACTACATATTAGGAACACATCGCAAAAATAGTTTAGCATCTTTCTTCGGTCACATACGCTAGAACCCAGAGATAACCACTATTACAGTTTTGACATATTTCATCCTAGCCTTTTCTCCGTATATTGAAACAACTGGCATGCAAAATGCTCCCTGTATGCTTATATTACATTTGTGGGAACAGTGCAAAAAAGTTTTTCATGTTTCTTCTATCACTAAACATTTTATCAGAAGCAAATTCTCATGTCACTAAAATTATTTTCGGAAACGTTATTTTAAATGAAAACATCTTCCATTGGAAAAGATGCCCCATGTTTAATTTATTCCATCCTTTGTTGTTGGTCATTCAGGACGTGCCTAATTTCTATCCTTAAAAATAATGAAATGAGCATCTTTGTGTATTCTTTTTCTGGGAATGTCATTTTTCCTGACCACTTGTGTGAACTCAACATAGTAAAGATGAAGCTGTGTCTTTAATACTTATAGTTAATATTTTTCCAGTTATTATTTGTTGGATCATAAGTACTTTGTCAACGTCTTAGCATGAATATAAAATCTTACATGCTATGTAAGTTTCAATTCATTAAATAGAAACTTAAAGCAATAAAGACACAAAGTCTGACCCCCATCTCCTATTAAATTCCTAAAATACAACTCCCCCCACCTCCATGGCAACCATTTCCTTCCTTGCTCAGGACCCACTTTTCTTTGGCCTTTTCATTGATTGCTCTTTTAACACTTACCACATGTACTGCTATGAAGATGAGTGGCTCTCAGACCTTTCAGTTATCAATCTGTCACAAGTGCACAGTGGTATCTGGTGACATGATGATCCCCGAGATGTCTGAGGTCTGTGCATCCTTGACCCCAAATTTCTGTACCACCCCTGACCCCTAAAGACTTTTTAGAGAATGATGTTTGACAACAAAACAATAACAAAAACAACAACAAAAGCACGGCAGAAACTTCGGAAAAGTAAAGAAAGAAAAAAACTTCCGTTCTAATCCCAACACCTTTAAGTGACAAGCATGTTTGGCTTTGTATGTGCCTTCCAGTTCTGCTCCTATGTGGACCCACTTTTCAATAGCTGTAATTGCAGTGGCCATGTGATTTTGCGGCCCTGATTTTTTAAACTTGATATCGTAAGCATTCTCTAGGTTTCTACATAGCCTTGGTAATAATTATTTGGCATGGTTGGAAAAGGTTCCATAGGGTGCGCGACTAAATTAAATTATTCCCTGGAGTTGCACATTCAGTTTGTTTCCTTAAGATTAATTTGGATGAATCTATAGAAAACATCAAACACAGGCCAGAGATTTTAAGTGAGCTTAAATCATGTGTTTCGGTTTGTGTGGTTGACTTGTACACTGGGTAACTTACAGTCACTATTTAGTAATCCTGGGGCCAATCTTGGGCCTCAACCCAGGAAGTGTCCAGTGGGGGGGGGGGGGGCAAAAGCTCATTATAGGGCTAGTCAGTTTCACCTTGAATTTTTCTAACCAAACATACTAATTCAACTCCATTTCTCGCTCTAGTCACTCTTGTGTAGTTGGTTCTGATGAACAGATAATGACATAAGGAGCATAGCACCAGGCTGGGGGAAGAGGCCTAGCCTGAGAGAATCCTTTACCTCCAGAAACCTGTTTCTTGTCTGTAATTGTTATATTGCCTGCCTTATCCTATTTACGTTTCCAGGTTGTTACAAACAGAAAATATGAAAGTATCTGGAAACGTATGTAAAAGCACAATACAAAGGCACAGCTCTGATTATTGAGTTTTTGTGATCAGGCCTTTAAAAGGTCTTATCTTGGCATAATGGTCTGATCCGGACAGCAGGTGGGGGGAAGTGGGGTAGCGATGGGGAACAAGTGAGGGGGCTGCCCAGGGAGAATCATACTTCAAAGCATTCAAGGCTCTCAGTATGTTGTGCCGTGCAGGGATCCCTGACTCTAGCGGTGAAGCCAGGGCCACCTTCCCAAACCCCTGCCAATTGCTCAGATTATAAAGATCTGGAGCGTAAGGGGATTGCTCCACAGCCGGGGCAAACACAGGAAATGGAAGCTTTTCTAGGGATCCTCTCCACACAGGGGTCAAAGCCTTTTTGAACCTGCCTAAGAGCTCCCTGGTGAGGCGGGAGAGGACTGCAGTGGGGGCAGATAAGTGAAGTACTATGAAAGAGCTAGTAGATACTTGTTCATTTGCAGAGCAGTAATTAATAGGTGTGAGTGGGGCATAGGGTGGGAGGGAGATACATATTTGCTACAATTGGTGTATACATACTCTGCTTTTCATATAAGAGGAATGTAATAATCCTAAATGCAACTGTATATATTATAAAGTTCTAGGGTTATGAGGATAACTAATATTGCAGGCCAACAGGAACACTTGATCTCTAAATATTTATGCCCATGTGGAGCTAGCCCCTGATCCAAGTCTTTACTTTCCATCAATCACACTTTCATTGATCTTCCAAAAAATGCTTTTTTGAATCTATTTTTATTTTCATCTTGCACAGTCTCTCAGGAAAGAAAGTTGCCTCTAAGTTAACTTTCCACCTGTGTAGGGCCCTGTTTTCTTTCTGAGAACAAACCCAGCCCCCTGCTGCCCCACCTGCTTTGGAAATTTTATAAGTATGGTGTTTGAAAACAATTAGCAAAATAATTTGCACTGCAGAGTCCTTATTAGGTTGTTGTTTTTAATTGGATAGTTGCCCATATTAAGGGAAATCAAAAGCAGCATACAATCATTCCATCTCCCAGCACTTTTTACAGAGTTGCCATCACTGCCTGTCTTGTGGCCCTGGTTACTGGCATCTAGTTTTTGAAGTAACATTGACACACATCTGTTCAAGTCAATTGACGTTCCCATCGCAACTGACTCATTTGGCAGGAAAAACAAGTTTACATGCCAACTGGAATAAAGAAGCTTGGCTATGGGGGAGCAGCAGGACAAAAGAAATGGTGGGAGAGGATTATTTCAGCTTACAGATCATAAAACATTTTCCAATAACAGCTTTAAATGATGTATAATATTACACTGAGTGATTGATTATAGTTTATCCCCATATTGTGGGGCACTTAGGTGGTTTTCAATATCTAGTGAGTTAAAAATGCATATAAATTAGACTTTGGGAGAGAGGGCTGAATTCTTGAAACAGGAGTCTTTTCTGTGTTCAGATCCTGTGCAAAAGTGTTGATGTAGTGTTCCTTTGTTGAAAAAAAAATCTGTACTGCTAACTCGGGATGCTGGAAGCCTTCAAAAAAAAATTCCTGTGATTAAAATAAAAATAAATTACGTTGAATTCTAGCTTATAAAAGCAACCTATATACCTATCTTGTCCCACAGATGACAGAAATGTCGAATTTTAGAGTTAGGACAGCATTGTAAGCTTTTTACAGTTTAAGGGCCATGTCTGTCTAATAAACTTCATAAAATGCTGTGTGCATGCAGCTTCCTTGCTAATAACATGTGCTGGGTGAAAAATGAGAAAACAATGGAAAGGTGCCTCGTTGAAGGTGATACCATTGGATCGATTAGTCAACCAACTAGAAATCGATTCACTTTATGCAAGTCCCCCTCACATTATGATGCGCGTTTAGCAATGTTGGAAAACAATTTTAAACAATACCTCAGAGAGTTGTTAAAGAACTTAATTTATAGTCTGGAACGAATTGCCATTGTCTTAATCGACACAGAAATGTTTGGCTATAATATTGCTTTATTCACTTTTTTTTTTTTTTTTTTTTTTTTTGTCCTTGGAGGAAAATCTAGGCAACACTGCAACTTCGAGCGTGTAAGTAAAGGTCAAAGATGTGTGTTTTAAGTTAGAAAAAGGCACCGCCCTATCAGAGAGCTCCGTTTCGCTGCCTCTTGGGAGCCCTGGGCAAAGGGCCCCTTTGCTGCTGGAAGGCAACGTCCTCTAGGCAGGACTTGCTCTCGGCTCTCCGCCCCTCGCGGTGCCCAACCGGCCGGACCTCTCACCTGGGTCCTGCGGGCGCCCACTGGAGGCAGCCGGGTGGCGTGGGCATGGTCTTCCCGGAGGGCTGCGCGCCTCGAGCGCCGGGTGGCACAGGTCCTTCTGGCTCCAGGGGGACCGTGCGCAGTGGGGAGAAAAGGGAGAAAGGAAGCTGGTAAAGAGGCAGAAGGGGGATCCGGAGATGCCTCCCTGATCCCCAAGGGCGAAGAAAGGCGGATGCGGGTTCCTGTTCGCCGCTTCCGTCTCCGGATTGGGGGCCTGAGGGGCCCTGGGGCGAGGCAGGGCACGGCGGTGGCCAACTCTGGGCTTTCTAGACCGGGGAATCGGGCTGGGGCGGCCGCGAGGAGCCGGAGCTCGGCAAAGACCGCCGGGCCAAGGCGTCCCTGGGAACCCGAGGGTCCCCGCCGGCGGAAGGGCCCAAACAGCTCCCACGCACTAGCTCCGGCGCCACGGAGTCGGGGAGAGAGCGGGCTTTTGAGGCGGCTAGAGCTGACTCCCAGCCCCGGGTTACCTGCAACCCCAGGCCTCCCCCAACTGGCCCCGTTCCCGGGCCCCCGGAAGGCCAGTTCAAGGCAGCCCATATCGACAAGAGGTCTTTGTATTTTTAAGATGACAAGGAGTGTGGGAAAGACTCTACACCTCCCTTCGTCTTTGACAATAGTCCTTTACTTATCCATGAGCCAGATCAAATAGATGTATGCCTGAAGTTATTTTTCCCAGGAAAAGTCAGACCCCCGCCACAGAATTAGTCCTCTCTTTTCTAGGCCAGCTGTCAGGCTCCTAACTGACTCGGGACCCGCTTTCCTCAGCGAACGCTCAAAGGGCCAGCCAGCCAGTGGTGGACATGGCTTTAGCGGTCGACAGATGGGCAGCACCTATTAGCAACAGCGTCCAGAGTTTGGAGTCGCGAAGGGCCCCTGTATCAACAGCTCACGTGCTACCATACAGTCGAGCCAGTGTCCGGCCGGTGGGGGGCAATCCCTCCTGTGAGTCCCCGAGGCGACAAAGGGTTCCTGGGGTCGACGCCTCCAGGGTGGAATTCCGGGAGCAGATTTTGTTTTGTTTTATTTTATTTTATTTTATTTTTTGGCGGGGGGGAGAGGGGTGCGAGAAGATGCTAGAAACGCAAAACTTCATTCCAGAGCTGCCCCTAGGGTTCCCGCCCTCCCTGCCCCTCCTGATCCCACTTCCTCGCTGCCCAAGCTCAATGGAGGCTCCTCCAACAAAGCTGAGGGAAGGGAGGATGTGGGGAAGGGGGCCAGTCATTTTCATCTTTCCTGGACTCCCAAGTCCCTTCCGCACGGAGGATGTGAGCCACTTACCAGGAACCGCAGAACGGCGTGGAGACTGCTTGCTTGCCTCCCCTGACATCTTTTATGATCCCCATTTAATGTGGGGGGACTGAAGGTGTGCTCTCTCCAGGTTTGCCGTGTGAGTGGTATTCTAAGGAATCGGGAGGGGATTTTTCCAATAGCTTACATTTTACCTGGTTAAGGAAAGGGGACGCTAAATGAAGCATCTTTCACACCCATTCACATAGTCAAAGACCGGCAAACGTTTGATGGAGGAAACGAGTCCGCCCAAAGCGACCAAAGAAAGTCCCGGGCCTCGCTGCTTCCAGGGCAGACACTGCAGGCGAAGGACTGAGACTTACCTAGTGGATGGGCCCGTGCGGGAGTCCCAGCCTTGCCCGGGCAGCAGGAACAATACTCCAGAGCACTGATCACCCACTGCAGTACTGTTCCCGCTGCTAGGGCACGGCCGAGAGCGGGGGCATCGCGCCGGTCCTCCCGCGCCCACCGCCTGCGCGCGGCTCGCCGCCCCCCACCCCCCCACCCCCACTGCGCACAGCCGCTCCACGCCCCGGGAGCAGTGGCACCCTCCGCGAGGGCGCCCTCCCCCCGACTCTGGCCGCGCTGCGAGGGCGGGGAAAGGTGCGGGGAGAAGCGTAAGAGAGACAGAAGCCTCCGGCTCACCTACCTGCACATGAGCGGGCCTGGCAGGGAGCGGGTGCCTGGCAACAGCACGCGTCCTGCAGATCCCCACCTTCTACCTTCCCCGCGAGGGGATGTAGCAGCGCCTCACGTTTTGAACCATTTAGAGCACTTCAAAACATGAATTGCTGCTGCATCCACTCGGAGTCAACGAAAGGGGGTGTGTGTGGTCACTCTGGGGTACCTGTGGGCCAAGAAAGACAAGGTGACTGGAAGAAGCCCAGTCCCGTCCACCCAATGGTGAGTAATGAAGCACAGCTTATGAGTAAGACACGAATGCGTTATAAATTGATGTACTTAAAAAAAATAATTTCACCGTTTGCTTTCCAGGATCTGCAGATGGGGTGAAGGGTGTGGCTCCCCCCCCACACCCTGAACCTTGGAAAAGTGTAGAGGGGTGGGAGATGGGAATTAAGGGGGAGGAATTACCTCTGAGAGTAGACGAATAATGAGATTAAATAAATTGAGGCAAATTGGCAACATCTGGATCACTCTTCCCAGTTTCAAAGTCTCAGTTAAACTTCTTCCTGCTGCATATTGTAAATCCCATTCATTATGAGTCTCATTCATTGTCTCTATTTTAAAAGAAACTCTTATTTATTGGAAATAGATATAGATGGCTTAAAGGAGGTATACTACATCTTGTAAATATACATCCGTCTATACAAGCATCAGGTGTCCTCTTGGACTCCCCCAATGTTTCATTCTTACAGCAAACAGCCTGCCTTGAGCTATTTTTAAAGGCATCAAAGAATGAGAGATAACTTTCTGTAGCTGAGCTATATGGATATTTACATATAAAACTGGGTTTACTCAAACTTATCTTCAAATAATGTATACCTATCAAAGTCACCTATCAAAACATAAATCAAAATGTTTGAATAATTGATGTCATCACTCTTTCCTGTCTCGAGCAGTTCCACAGAAATTCTTTCACATCCTGAAATGGCTGGCACTGTGCATACTCCTTAATGATTAACTCATTAGATACCATTTTTTCCTTTTTAAAATGTACACACGTGAGCAATAAGATAACTGCACTTCCTCCCTATTGTTTAAACAAAATATTCAATTAAGCACACAAAAAATTATCCTAAAATCCTCAGTCATAAACCTTTTAAAACAACAAAGCGGGCACAAAACTGTAATGGTTTTGAAAGTTAACATACATTTCAATACAAGTAATAT
Organism: Choloepus didactylus; assembly: GCF_015220235.1. Taxonomy (NCBI): domain Eukaryota; kingdom Metazoa; phylum Chordata; class Mammalia; order Pilosa; family Megalonychidae; genus Choloepus; species Choloepus didactylus. Next base: position 166,900,046 of record NC_051334.1, read on the forward strand.
ATAGACATGTAAAGTATCCAAGTCTGCTAGGTGTTTTTTTCTATTTAAAAATCACTTAGGTTTTTATGAAACAGAAGGAAATGTTGTGTCCTATTTATTAGCTGAGAAGACATGCAGAGTGTTTAATGAGACTAAGTATAAAATACACAACACCACAGGCTGGGATCCAGTGTTAACAAACACAGTATTTACATCATGGTAAACAAGGTCATTAATAATAATGACCCCACTCCCTAGACTGAGACATACAATTTAGCGGCTCTAACTTTCATTTTGTTTCAGCTATGCGATTTTACAAACAACTTTTGAATTGACATTAGGGATTAATGAAGGAAAAAACGTCCTTGGTTGCCCTTAAAAAGAAAAAAAAAACATGTTTAGCAGATGCACAATTATACTTTAAAAATCCACAACCTTCTCTCGATTAAATATCTTATATTCATCACAAATACGTGCGCCATCACATCTGATGTTAAAGTCACCCCCAATTTAACTTTTCCTTAGTTGTTTACGAGAAAAACAAAAGTTTATTAGAAATAGCATTGGTGTCAAAGGCGAAAGTCCCTTCCAAATTCCCCTGCAAACTCACTGGAATCGAATTCATTTGTACTTAACCGCTTTCTTCTCTTCCCGTGACAGTACAACGACTTACGTCCCTAAAAAGCCACGTCTCCCTCTTAGTTAACGGATTTTCCTTTAGAGTGAAATTTACTTACGAAAAGAGATTACAAAGAAGCGTCTTGTCACTTCAGGAGAGGATCATTCGCTGATATAATAGACAAAGAATCGATACTTCGAGTCACCCATAGCCCCACCTCCCTTCTGAACTGAAATGTGTTTGGTCAAATCATTTAAGAGCCAAGGAATACGCCCCTTCCTCTGTCCATATTTTACAACGTTTTGTCTTTTAATTTTGCAGATGCCTTTCTTCCCCACCCCCACTCCACCCCCACCCTAAACGCACGATGTGGCTTCCCTGAGCTCATTAGTGCCAAACTTTCCCAATGTCAAGTTTCCTACAGGGAAAACTAAACAACCTGGAAAGTTTTAACTCGGGAGAGACAATGCAAAATTAATCACACATTTATTTCCAAGACAGATTTTACCGTTAGCAAATAAAAGTTACGAAAAGTCCATTTACATTCTGTTAAAACCAGTGGCTCCCGACCTTGGCGAGGCTGACAGTCGGTCACTGCCCCTTCCTCAGTTTTCTCTCCCCGCCCCTCCATGTTTGGTTTTTTCCCAGCCCGTCTCCTGAGAATTTTCCTGGCCGCACTCATTTTCTAAACATTTTAAAGGTCTGTTGCGCCCCCACCCCGGCCCCCAAACGTGTTTTATAACCCAGAACAACGCAGAACTTTTCCAGAATTGTCATCAGATTTTCTCAGCCTGCCGTAATCAACGTTACAATCCGGAAAAATGCCAGCCAACAAGTCCCTTAAAAATAAATCGCATGTCACCTCTCGCTCCACTCGAAAATGGCGCCGAAATCGAAGAACTTCTTAAATTTCACTGCAAGCTTTTTGCAAAGGTTTCTGGGATTTTCCTGCGAAGCTGCTTCGCCGCGTCTGAGAGCTAGCGAACGAGCAAGCAAGCAAAAGGGAGGAAGGAAGAGGGCGGGAGAGCGAGAGCGAGCGAGTGAGCGAAGAGAGCCGGGCCGGGACTGAGGAGACGGCGAGGTCGCGGGGCGCGAGGGGACAGGCACTGAGCAACAGGGACGGAGAGGCGGGTGCGGAGAGCCGGGAGCCGGGGCGCGGCGCGGAAGGCGCGCTCTCAGGCTGGCTGCAGCTGAAGCTTGGAGGAGAGCGGCTGGGCGGAGACGGAGCGGAGTGAGGGGCCGGAGCAGCGCGCACCCAGGGAGGCGTGCAGTGCTGCCAGCGAGGATCCTCCCGGAGCGGCCCTAGAAAAAGCCGGCTCGGGGGGCGTGGCCACGCGGTGCTCAGGCTCCCCAGCCCCCTTCCTTGCACTTCTCCCGGGGCCAGGGGGTGGAAGGGGGGAGGGGAAAAGCGGGAACCCAGGCAAGCTGGGAGTGTGTGTGCAGGCGCTCGACGCCACAGCCTTGGCCCCGCAGCCGGGAAGGGCCGAGAAGGACACCGGGCGCCCGGAATAGCTGATACCGAGACTAAGAGAGGGGGGTCTAGGGAGAAAGAGGGACAATGGAAAATGGTAAAGCCAAAGGCACACGAAAGCATAGAGAGCACCCAGAGACCCACCCAGTGGACGCCTGCCCCCCCATCCCCACCCGCACCGGGTACCCGCGTGGTGTTCTCTAAGCTGCCCAGAGGGCACAAGGTGATTGAGCCGAGGGAACCTGAAGTGGTTTGGAGAGGAAACGGGGGTCCCCGACCGCGTGACTGTAGCTCTCTCCTCACGCATTTGAGTCCATATCTGTAGGAACTCCCCTACCTTCCCCCACCCTCCCCACCCTGCCAAGCTCTTAAGTCAAGAGGCCCGCTGGGACAAGGCGAGCCCTGTACGCCCTAGCCGTCCGCTTTGGGAGGGGGGTGGGGTGGGAGGATCGAGTAAGGGGGGAGGGAACAGTTGTCCAAAAATGTGCCCAGTCCAAGAAGGGAAACTGATTTTAAGACTGAAGTGGGGAAACAGGAGGGAAAGGAGCCTAAGGGCTCCTGGATGGTAGGGGCCATTAGGGACCGAGAGTTAATTTTCTTAGGTGTGAGAATGGAATTCAAGGTAGATAGGAAGATGTCCTTATTCTTAGAAGATACGTGAAGTGGAGAGAGGAGAAACGTCACGTCTGCAATTTTCAAATGATGCAACCAACACACACACACACACACACACACACACACACACACATTCTCTGAGCGACAGAGAGAGGAAGCAAGTGTTGGAATGCGTTAACAGTTGTGGCATCCAGGCGGGGGTTAACGGGCGTTCACTGTACTGCTCCTGCAACTTTCTGTATATTTGCAAACTGTCATAATAAAAAACCTGGGAGAAACTCCTTATAAAAGAGCACCTGAACGCTGTCTAAGAAAACAAACGCGCCTTCTTTCTCTCTCCCTGTCCCGAATGGGACAAATCTGCGAAGACTGGGCTCAAACCAAGCGGGTTCCGGATGGGAAGAGCAATGGGTAGCGCTGGCCTGCAGCGACCCCAGCCCAGGGCACGTGGAGGGGCCATGAGAATCTGGGGGCAGGTGGGCAGCCGGGCGCTTTGCGCTGCGGAGGAGCGGCCGAGCGCGCTCGCCATCCGGGAGGTGGAGTGGGAAGGAGATGGGGGTGGGGTGAGGAAGTGTGGTAGGGAGAGGGTGGGAAGGGGGGGTGGGGGGTGGGGGTGCCCGGATGGGCGCGGATTGGGCCGCCTGGATCCCAGCGGTCAGGCCAGCAGGAGGGTGCTGCGTGGGGGGCGCAGCCAGCCCAGATGGCCGGGGCAGAGGGTGGGGGGCAGGGGGAGGCCCGAAAAGTCCCGTGTCAGAGGGGGACCCTGTGGTCACGGCCCCTCTGCTCACAGCGCGCTGCCGTGCGTCCCCGTGGCTCCCAGCGACCACCGGATCTACTCCCACTCGGTCGGCTCAGCCGCGCCCGGGCCGCCGGCGCCACGGAGCAAAGAGGATCGCAGCCGGCCACGCAGAGCTGAACCGCGTGGGGGCCCACGCCGCAGCGGCCGGCGTCCCCGCACTCCCCAAGGGAGGTCGAGGCTGTCTCGGTCTGTGGCCTGCGCGCGGGGTAGTGGAGAGCCGCGCCCGGAGCTGGGGGAAAAAAAATCAGGTGACAAAAGAAAATAGCAACAGTGAAAAACACACATGCACACGAAACGAGTATTAAAAAATAAAACCACCGATTTCGCGGTACGCGGCGCTTGAGTTTCTTGACTTACTTAACCCTGGCATGCATCTTAACTGTGATGTTTCTGTAGCTGTGATGTAAAATCTGAAACTGAATTTCTTTGCCTGGGCGATCCCGCAGACCCAAGGTTTTGCAAGGGTTGAGTGGCCTTTCGCTGGCGTCTGCAGCTTTCTTTTGGGGGGAGTCGTGGGGGGGGAGGTAGAATTTTCCAGGATCTGCAAAGCTGTTTTGAAAAGTGAACTAAAAACATTTTACAGACCAAGGTTTTCTTTTCAGGAAAGGTTTTAAAACTGCAGTGACTTGTACGGTTTCGGTGGGTGCTAAACATTACAATTTCCCGATTAACGTCTTCAAAAACCCTTCGCGGACAGGGCTGCGAGTTTGCTGGGCTGTCAGACGTGACTGAACAAGCTTCTAAATCCTCAGATAGATCGATCATTTATAAAGCTCCGGTGTCCTTGGGGTGAAGGACTTCCCTGGGCTTTTGAGGCTCCTCTTCGTGGGTGAATTTGCTTTGGTTGATCTAACTGCATCGAAGCATTCGTTTCTTTACCTAAATTAGTGGAAGGGATGAAGAGTCCAGCTCTGTTAAGTTAAATTTGAGTCTGTGACATGTCCTCTAAAGAAAAATTGCAACAGCTTTCTTTATTAAACTCCTTTTGCTTCATCAGCAAATTAGAGAGCGGGTTGAATATTGATGAATTCTTTGAGGGTGAGTAATATGGCTCGAGGCCGGAGAAAGTTAGGGAGGGCAGGCTTAAGTATTTACTCAAGTGAACAATCTTCAAATATTTTTCAAATATGATGTTTCAAGGATTTTTCTTAGGGTTTCTTAGGACCTCTGAAGCAAACCCTGATTCTGCAAATGGCTTCTCATTTAGTAGGCCCTAACTTGACAAAACATAAGTTGCCCTAAGAAGTGTTCAAAAACTCATCCTGGGATCAGAAACTGGTCACAGCTCACCAGGGTTAGTAGTCAGGCCAGACGGCTTCTCATAGGGCAGCTAGGAAACCTTAGTGAAATGGATACCATCTTTGTGTGTGTGTGTGTGTGTGTGTGTGTGTCATTTCTGATGTACTGTTCCAACGTGGGTGTTTTCAGAAAAATAGCACACAATTTTTCTTCCTATTTTCTTCCAAGAAATATTCAGAAATTGCCCTGATAAGAAATAATTACAGTCAGCTGAGGGAGGAGAGTTTGGCAATAGATTTGAAGGAAGGCTCTGAAGGCACAGCTGAGAAAAATAAATTAGTTCTAGACTGGAGATATTTAGCAAGGAAGTTAGGCATGACAAAGTATTGGCAATAATTTATGGAAAGTGTTTTCTGGAAAGCAATTGCGAATGAAGCTTTGGAAATAGATACTAGGGCATCAAGTTGAATTGAGGATTCTTTTTTAAATTATAAAGAAAATATCTAGAACTTAACATTTTTAAAGAATAGAAACACCTTTTATGATTTTGTTTTTTATGAAGGCCTGCAGTTAGGGAAAACAAGTCTTTCCTTATGTCGTAAATATCTAGAAGTCTTCGGAGATAAAATCAGGATAGAGTTACAGATTTAACAGAAAGAAAACAACTGGAATCATACTATGAAGCTTCTACTGTGTTATTCATAAAGGAATTTTTAAGGGTTCAAGCAAAGGCTAGTAGTGAGTGGTAACTATATATTAATGCTTATCCTACTACTGTCAGGTGAAACAAAAAGATAGCGCCATTTGGTAATTTATATTTTATTTTATGAAATTAATTATGATAAAAATAGCTCTTTGTGAAACTTGGAACTTTAGGGAAAAAATTTCAAATCTTCACTTCTCCCACCCCCATGATCTCACTAGGAAAAAGTAGAATGAATGAGTAGATTTTTCCTTTCTGCCGAAGAGGAGCTTAGTAAGTCATGGATGGCTGTTGGTTTTGATTTCCAGGTCTCTTTTCCCTCTTCAAAGATGCTGAATTCACTACCTCCAATACTGCCAGAATTTCTTTTTTAAACATGGCATGTCGTGTTTTTGGTTGGATGTGCACTATTATTGTCTTAATTATTCCTGGATTTTTCTCCCCATTAAATCAAAGACTGTCTCAGATGATAGAAATGATCAGATCTTTGCAGTAAAGGAGACCCATAATGAAGGGGTGCATGATGGCCTGTCTCTCTTTACAGGGTGCTGGCCCTACAGTGTAACCTTCCTCAAATCTTTGTCCAGTGCCCTCCACGTGACCACGAATTGCTCTCCTTTGCACAGAGTGGGAACCAACCAAGCAAAGCATAATGACTGGAGCATGGAGACAGAATACCCATCTCCTGTGTACATGATGGCCAAAATGGGGTCATTCTAGGCTAGATTTGGTCACTTGAGTTCACCATTTGGACATTACAAATCATGGTCATTATATTGAGCCTTACCTAATGATGAAAAAGAGAAAGGGGAAAAAACCCGATATATATAGCAATGTCAATATATGAAATGTAAACATGTTGGGGGAGGCTGAAATACATTTAGACAGTTGTTCTCTCTCTCCCCCCCCTCCCCCCCCCGCACACGGACACACACACACACACACACAAACCCAACAGTGACCAGCACCAAGGAGGTCCTGTGAAAAGCACGCAGTTCTGCCAAGACTGAATGACATCACTTTCAGGATCTTGCTATGTAAAAGGAAAACACTCCTGGGGGCAAATGATATCTTGCTGGATAGAGAGGGGAGGTGGGAACCGGAAATGGAAGGGTGCCAAAGGGTGCTATCTTTGTTTAAACCCTTAGTTTAAAACTATGTGTTTTCCAAATCGTGAAAGCCTTTGTTGAAATAGGGAAGGAAGGAAAGTCACTGTGTGTAACTGCTACATTGACATGAAGGATGTTAACACTGAAGAATCCAGAATTCACTCACGGCTCTCCTTCTTGTCCCCACAACATAACTGTTTGCCATTTTTTTTCAAATGAGACTTCTTAACAGGAAGAATTTCTAGGCCTGGTGGAAAATGGCATTTCTTTTACCTCCTGCATCTTAAAATAACTGTTGGGTTTTAAATCAGGTGGGATTTTGCTGTTGTTAAAGACTAGTATGAGCCCCATCCATTGGCATGAGAAGGGAGATGGAGATCTGAAGCCAGTGTTTAATTTTAGCATTGCCCTAAAACCCAGAGCCCAGCAGCTTCTTTGGCCTAGAGTCCCCAGGGAATGCCTAGGCTGTAGGCAGGAAAGAGTGAAAACAAGGGTAAGCTGGAGAGTGAGGGCACGGGCAAAAAAGAAAGACAAATAAAGATGAAAGAAGAAAAAGAAAACTAAGTCCTTTTCCTCCATTCCGACAATCTGTCCTTTAGTTCAGATCCTCAATTTTTCTTTTTAAAAAATTATTGTCGTAATAAATATACAACATATTATTTCCCATTTTAACCACTTTCAAGTACACAATTCAGTGGTGTTAAATACATTCGCAATGTTGTGCCACCCTCACCACCATTCACTACCAAAACCTTTCCATCACCCCAAACTTTGTACCCATTAAGCATTAACTCCCCCATTAAACCCTCAATTTGCCACCCTTAGATCATCCAGGTAGCCTTTTCCAGTCCCTCACTGATCTCCCAGCTGAGTTTTGCCCTGCTCCCAGTTGTCCCTTGAGTTCTGCTCCGGAAACACAACTCTGATCATATCAATGCTTGGTTCAAAAATCACACAACTAAAAGCTTACCTCCTAAATTCAAGGCCCTATCCATCCTGACTCCAATCTGTCCCTCTGGCTGCAGCCCCCACCCTCCAGCCACACCTCTTCGTTCTTCTAGGCCCCAGATGCCTGTTCCTCCCATTTTCTCATCCCTCAAGACCCAGCTCAAATGTCCCCTCCACATTGAAGCCTTCTCTAACGGCCTCAGAGTTGGAGTTAACTGCTTCCTCTGTCCTGTCACAGCACATTAATGAAGCTAGTAATTCTGAGACTGTCTTCCTAGCAGACAGTAAGCTTCTAGAGGGTAGGGATGTGTCTGTCTGTAGGTATCCTCTGAGCACTTTGCTGAGATTGGAGTTGGGGATTGAGCTGGATGAGTAGGATAAAATCAAATTATTGGGGGAGGGGCACGGAAATAGGCAAAGGAGTTTTGACTTGAGCTGCAGGATGGTGTGGAACTTTTAAAGGGCCTTGAGTAGGGATGTGATATGATGAAAATGATGTTTTCAACAGATTTACTTGGCTTATATGGTAACCCTATGAACTCGACTATCTGATTTATCATCATATCCCTTTCTCCATGCCACAGCAGAATGAGTTTTCTTACTAGGGAAGAGAAAAGATGGAAAAATACCACTTATCGTATGTCTACTATATATCAGGCGATGTGTTAGATATTAAGAAAATTTTTTCAGAAGTTATTCTCTCCCTCCCTCCTTCCCTTCCTCTCTCTTTTTTTTCTCTCTCTCTCTCTCTCTCTCTCACACACACACACACACACACGTTCATCATGTGCACACCAAGCTATTAAGACTAAGCCTCTATTTTAATCAGCCTTTAAAGTTAATCAATTTCCTGGTAAATTACTCATACAAATATTTTAAAATACCAGTAAATACCAGGCAAAAAAGTAATCAAAAATTCTGAAACTTAATATCATGTGCTGATTTGATAGAATCAAATATTTAAAAATATTTTCATGAAGTTAAAACAACATTGAAAGCAATCTGGGAAACTTAAATATTCCCCATAATTGCTGTAACCCAAATATCACAACGCATTGAGAATTTTGGTGTGTCGGACTGTAATCAGGAAAGTATGATTTCTCCACCTTAGGGGAGTGAACAATTAAATAGATGCATGAAATGAAAATGAGAATTAATTTTCAATTTGGATCATAAAAGAACAAGATTTTTGAATAGATTATTTTATTTTGATTGCGTACTGTAAATTATTACAGGGAGTTAGTGTAGGGATGACATTGAGGCTTACTTTTGGGTCAATTTGTTCCTAACTTGACCCACCCTCAGTATGGGGAGGGCTGGAATTTCTCTGACCCAAAAGAAAGCATGCTTTAGGACTTGTCCATTCTCTCCCCACCCTGGGTTTCTTTTAGTACTTTGCCATGTAAATGCAATTTAGAAAGCACTTCTAAATATTCTGTGGGCATTACTTGGAAAATAAACCCTTTTAAAAAGATGTGTGCGTGTTTAAGTTTTGGATATCTCAAAATAATCCTTGATAGATAGAAAGAAATAGGTATTGGGTGAAAAGCCAAAAACATTGAAAGTAACTTTAAGAGGTGAATAATTTACATTAGCATGGTGTTTATATAATAGGGTATGTGGGACAAAGTGAAAACAGCATTGGAAATAACTTGGGCAATTTAAATATTCCGCCTAGTCACCGGAGAATGTAAGTGCCTTAGAATGGTATGTTTCTAGATAGCTGGCAGGGATTCTTTTATGCTCCTTTACCTTTTAAAATTGGTGTTAGCATTTACTTCTGTGACTCAGAGCAATATTCCCTGGTTTGTCAGAGAACATCTACAAATGAATGCTGACAAAGCCATGTAGCAAAAGTTCGACCTGTCACTTTACTTCTGGAAAGCTGTTTATGAGCCCTCCTGTCAGCCCGCCACCTGCCCATATCAAGTTAGCTCTTCTCAGCAACTGTTATTTAATAATTCTGTGAGTTATTTCGATTTCTTACATTGCCCTTCAGATAAGTCACACAAACCTCATCAATGGCCACACCAGATGGCTGGGAACTGCATAAAAATGAAGTAAAAAATTGAAGGAGCACAATGCAGCAAATGATGGGAGCATTGTGTTAGTACTCATGTAATAAATCACTAAGCAGTCCCCTGCCTCTTGTCCTTAGAAACTTGATAATAGTGGTGCGTGGTACACACACATGCACATACACATATGTATATAAACACACCTTCACTATGATATATATACACATCATAGATACCATATATATGGTATATATACCACAAATGTGTGTGTGCGTATGTGTCATACTCTGATCTGAATTACATTACATTAGAGGATTATTGAAAGAGTTTATACTGTAGCTAATATGGATGTTTTAGTTTTCTGACTGCTAAAATAAATACCATACAATGAGTTGGCTTAGCAACAGGAATTCACTTGCTCATGGTTTCAGAGGCTAAAAGGCTTGCTTTCTCCCCAGGTAGGTATCTTCTGGCTGGCTGGCAATCTTTGGGGTTCCTTGACTTTTCTGCCACATGACAATGCACATGGTGCCATCTTCTTTCTCTTCTGGATTCCACTGGCTCCTCCTCATGGCTTCTCTTTCTGTGTTCAATTTCCTTTGCTTATAAGGACTTCAGCCATATTGCATTAGGGCCCACCCTCCTTCAGTTTGGACACCCCTTAACTAATAACATCGTCAAAGGCCCTATTTACAAATGGGTTCACACCCACAGGACGAGGGATTCAGACTTGAACATGTGGGGAACATGATTCAATCCCCAATAACAGATGTTTTAGTTTGCTAGGCTGCCAGAAGCAATACACTAGAAATAGGTTGGCTTTTAACAGTGGGAATTTATTAGCTCACAAACTCGCAGTCTTGAGACCATGAAAATGTCCAAACCAAGGCATCATCAAGATAATGTTTTCTACTTGAAGATCAGCTGCTAGGGATCCTGGACTCCTCTATCACATGGCGAGGCACATGGCAGTGTCTGCTGGTCTCTCCCTTCTCTTCTGGGTTTCATTGCTTTCATCCCATTTATAAAGGACTCCAGTAAGAGGATTAAGACCCACCCTGGGCCACACCTTAACTGAAGTAACCTCATCAAAAGGTCCTACTTGCAGTAGGTTTACACCCACAGGAATGGAATAGCTTTAAGAACGTGATTTTCTGGGGTACATACAGTTCCAAACCACCACAATGGATAGCATCAGAAACAACATTTAAAGCTCTACCCAGTATCATCATTTTTATTATTTGCTTTACGTTTTACATTTTTTTTCCTTTGGCTTTAAATGTTTTCGTCAATGTCCCCTTATCAAAATAAATGGCAGCTTCCTATGAAACGATTTTTACCCGTCAATTAATTAGTCCTGTAACTTGTAGCTTGTATGACTTGTTTTACCAAGAGAAGGAAAATAGAACTGACTGAGGCAAGGGTACAGCAATGATATGTCAAGTGGTTTTGCACACAGCTGTGTCCTGTCATTAATTGTACTTATGTAAATAAATTGAAGAAAGCCGTACCTATGGAGTTCACCAGTAAGATCAGATTGAAGGTGTGTTAGGTGGCCTTTATAAGGGTCCACAGGGATCCCTGCTTCCTGGTATTCATACCCTTGTGTAATCACCTCCCCTTGCTTGTGGGCTAGACCTAGTGACTTGATTCTAACAAATTAAATATGGCAAAAGTGATGTAATGTTACTTCTGAGATTGGGTTATAAAAAGGTTGTGGCTTCTGACTTGGGTTCTCCCCTTCCCCTCCCCTCCCCTCTCCTCTCTATCAGCTGCCATGTCATGAGGACACTTGGGCAGCTGATGGAGAGGCCTGCAAGCGTGGAACTGAGGTGTCCTCCAATCAGTCACTTGAGTGAGCTTGGAAGTGGATTCTCCAGCCCCCCAGTTGAGATGACTGCAGCTGGGGCTGAAAACTTAAGCACACCTCATGAGGGAACCTGAGCCAGAGGCACTCTCAGCTAAGTCGCACCCAGATTCCTGACCCTCAAAAACTGGGAGATGATAAATGTTTGTTGCTTTGAGGAAATTTGTAATGCAGCAATAGATACTTAATACAGAAGGTCTTGTAATTGTATAACCAATGTAAGTTTATAAATTGAAATCTGACCTCATTTTTTTCAATGACAAGACTCAAAGTCTCTTTCTCTCCTTTTTGTTTAGAATAAACAGCCATAATTACAATGTAAACAGGAAATTGTTGAGAGCAATCATAGGGATTAACACTAGAATTAGAGGACATTTCTGTGAAAGCCTTTCCTTTTTAATAAACACTTGTCCTTTGATAATGTATTTTTTATAAGGATGGTGAGTGTGTGTGTACATGTGATTAGCACGGTGATTAGTTAAATGCTTGACCAGATTTTCAGTTTTGGTGGGGCATTGGAGAGATAGAGGTACTCACATGTATCTCCAAAATGGGCTATGGGTTAAAATTAGGGATAAAGTACTCTTTGCTCTTCAACATTTACATATACTTTACACAGTGTTTTTTTTTTTTTAAATCTGGCTTACTATTTTCAGGCTATAGGAATAAAACTTTAAACATTACTTTGAGTCTCGTTTTATGGGTGAAAAATCTCATTATGGCTCTAATTTTTTAAATATTTGACAAGTAATTCACATAACAAATGGTTTCAGGCATTTTTGGCTTTCCCCAAGATTGAATAAAAGGTGAAAATGCTGATGGCAATAAAGCATTTCTTATTACTATCGCAAATATGATTAATGCTATGGGACAGAGTTTTATAATTAAAAAATTAAATGAACATTACCACAATAAAAGAGTGGCATTTCAAAAGGCAAATAAATTAGTCAATTCAAAACACATTTTTTTTTCTAAAGGCGTTTTTTATCTTCCCATCTTTAGAATGGCTCCTATGCTCGTGGACTTCCAGGCCTTCTCGCCGTACCAGTCAGTCAACTGACTGAGCACCTACTGGGTACCTTCATCAAGAACTATGTAAAAGAAAGGCAAAACCAACAAATAGGAGACAGGGTCCCCCATGCTCAAGAAGGATAGAATAGAATTGAGAAGATCAAACATTCACCTGAAATGGTTGAAGTACACTTTTACTGAGCAATTATCTGTCCAAGTCAACAGGTGCAGATTACTATTGAATTTTGAAAAATTATGCCTAATTATACTGAGACATTAACCCATGTAAAATATGACTTATGACCATAGTGTTTCATTGCATCTTTGTTCTTGCTATTCTCGCTTTGTCCAGAAGGCCCTTGCCCTCCATCTTCATCTGATGCAATTCTACCTCTCATGTAAGGTCCAGTTTGAATGCTCCAATTTCATGAAGCCTTGGTTTATCCACTGCACTAGACACTATAGCCCTGTGTTGGTTTAGAGCTATATGTACCCCAGAAAAAAAACATGTTCTTAAATCTAATCCATTCCTGTGGGTGTAGACCCATCATAAGTAGGATCTTTTGATGAGGCTATTTCAGTTAAGGTGTGCCCCACTGCAATCAGCATAGGTCTTGATCCTGTTACTGGAGTCCTTTATAAAGGGAGTGAATTCAAACATTAGAGAAAACAAAGCCACAGAGGGAGCAGCCAAAAGCTGGACATCAACAGAATCCAGAAGAGAAGGGAGAGACTAAGAGATGCCATCATGTGCCTTGCCATGTGACAGAGGAGCCAAGGATCACTGGCAGCTGGTCTTCGGGGAAAAAAAAGCATCACCTTGATGATGCATTCATTTGAACATTTTCCCAGCCTCAAAACCATGAGCAAATAAATTTCCATTGTTTAAGCCAACCTATTTCATGGTATTTGCTTGGGCAGCCTAGGAAACTAAAACAAGCCCACTATACTTTCTCAACTCTCCTCCTTAGGATTCTGTGAATCATACTTCTACCATTTCTCTGATCACTTCTCTTCTGTCTCCTTTGATTTCTCTTCTTCTCCTCCTATCCTTTTTCTAACCGTGCCTTAAAGATTGAATGGTAATGAATTCTCATTCTGTGCTCCTGATCACCTGCATTCACGTGACCTTCAAAGCTGAATGGCCCTTTACTTGAGTTCTAACTTCATTTCTTGAGCTGATTCCTGGACATATCCACTTGGACGTCACATCACTATCATATCAAATTCAACATCATGGCCAACCTGGACTCATCGTCACCCCTATCTTCTCCCCTCACCCCAATTTCCTTACTTAAAACTGGAGCTTACCATGGCTTCTGAGCTCCTAGGGCTCTAAATTGTGATATCTTCTTTAACTACATCTCTTCTTTTTCACACAATAGGGTTTAGCTCAAATCTTATACCCTCCATTGAAGCTTGTCCTGCCTGTACCAGGGCCTGGAGTTTCCATGATCCAAATTTACCTGCACCATTTAGTTTATTGCTTAACGGGGCTTATACAGACATTTAACAGTTTCCTGTGGGCTAAAATGAATGAAGTCCTGTTGTTTTTCACTTGAAATGGTTCTAATTTTCCCTTTCTCTTCCTACCTTTCAACTCCTTCCCTCATCTGCTCTCCTCATCTCTTCTTATCTAGGTTAGAGCATCAGCTTCTAAGTGTTCTCCCTCCAACACAGTGACCTTCTCCACCCTGTCCCAGTGCTCATGCTCACAAAGAATGCTCTCCTTCCTCTTCTTTTCTTAGCCAAAGCTTCCTCATCTTCTAAGAGTGGAGTAATTGTCCACCTCTACCAGGAAAACCTCCTGGACTTTCCAATACACATGCAATACTTTTCTCTGGAAGAGAATGCTGAGTATAGAGGGGAAAACTGGACTTTGGAGCTAGACAAATCTGGGTGTAAGCCCCAGTGATTCCTGTTATTAGGCATGTGACCTCAATTTTTCTAAGCCTCAGTTTCCTCTTCTAATAAAACAAGGAAAAGAATTTTTATCTTGCAGCGCTGCTGTAAAGTTTAAATGAGCTCATGCATATAATGTTCCTGGCACTTGGTAACTACCATTTGTTACCATGTAAGTCTTGAGTCTCTTCCAAGACTGGTACATTATACAACTCCAGGAGATATCTACATGAATATTGCCCCTTGCAGTTGTGATATGCACAGCTTGCAGACAATGATCAGGTCTAATGGGTCTGCTATTGGTTGTTTGCAAAGTTATTTGTATGTGTTTTAGTGTTGTTTCCTCAATCTGTAAACTTCTAGAGAGAGAGGAAGGGGGAGGGACTGCTACTTCTCTTGTGCACACTGTCATATACTGCAACCTCTCTAGCTCCATCTCTCACCATCACCACCACCCCTCACCCCACTGTTGTTTTTGATTCGAATACTTGCAGTTTCTTTGGTGGCCTCAGCCCAGGTCTCCACTCAGCACAGGTCCATTTTCTGAACTGGATCAGCCTCTATCTCCCTAGGTTTCTTTACTTGTCTCTCCCTCACCAGACCATGTTGGTTTTGTTCACCATTGCATCCTCAAATGCCGGGCACATAGGACAAGCTCGATAAATGTTTGTTGAATGAATGTACTATTTTCACGGGCCACTACTTAGTTTTCCTCAAGAAGAGTCAGGGGATTTTTAAAAAAATTTACTGATTTTTTTATTGCAGAAACATATAAACACAAAAATTGTCATTTTAAACCATTTTAAGTGTACAACTCAGGGGCATTAATTACTTTTACAATGTTGCGCTACCATCACCAAGCTCTATTACTAAAATTTTTCCATCACCACAAACAGAAATTCTTTAGCCATTAAGCAACAACCCCCCATTTCCCCTCCCCAGGTCCCTAGTAACCTGTAATCTACTTTCTGTCTATGAATTGTATCACCTTGTTTTAATTTCTTCATAGCATTTGTCACTATCTGAATTTATCTTTGTTTATTTATTTATTTGTTTACTAGCTGTGTGATCTCAATTTCTCTGAGCCTCAGTTTATATTCACGGCAATATCCTCAGTGCCTAGAACATTGCCTGGCATGTAGCAACACTTGATGAATATTTTGTTGAATAAACTAACTTATCTTTTTCTTTCTAAGCTGTTGTGAAATCTAATGGACTACTAAAATATTGGTGAAAATTTTCTGAACACCTATGTTAGGGCAAAAGACTCCTTTCAAAATACTATTGGTTTGAGAGTATAGCCTAAGATCCAGCCCTTGACATCAAGGAGCTTGCCATCTAGTTGGTGGGATGTGAGTGAGTGATTCTTAGATCCATGGGTGGTTTATGAATCATCAGTGCCACCCACACCTTCCATAGATGAAACTAAGGAAGGTATGCAACCAAAGACTAAGTTGAGTGGTGCAGAGGTTAAGTGAAATAGGGACGCAGAGGGAAGGATTCATTTGGGGAAAGCTTCCTTGGAGCACCTTAAAGGAGAAATAAGTCCTCCTAGAGAGAACAGACCAGACATCTGTGTTTGTAAAGCACTTAGAACAGTTTGTAAAACACTTAGAAGAGTGGCCCATAGTGAAAGCTGTCTATGTGTTTATTAAATAAAAATGCCCAAATGATATTTTTATGCCATCTGAATTTTATGTTTTTCTTTTTAAAAAGATATAAAAGCTTTATTCATGAATTTGGTGCCATGGACTGCCCTTTCTCAAAAGTGCTCATCAGAGTACCACATGGGCTCGTCATTGTCCGGCATTAGAAAATAGTATGGGCGTATCATTTGTCTGGTTTTAGTGACCATTATACTAATTATAGAAACAGCACCCTAAGGTGACCCCAAGCAAGGGGATCATATGGGCCTGACCAGATCACATGAGCTAAGAGACCAATCCTCAGCATTATCAGCAAAGTAAAGTGGCTGGGCTGCCTCAGCCTCTGCTTGGAGACCTGGGGTCTGGGAATGCTCCTCTTCGTTGAAGACACAAGGTGGACAATCACAGTTGGGTCTTCTTTGGCTGGACCGTGGCTGTGACAGCTCAAATACTTCATAGGGTCCCTCATCATTCTGAGCTGTGGCCTGACTTTCTCTGGCTACACCCACTGAGTGAGGCATAGTGAGCCATGGAGAATGTTGGGGGGCAGCACACGACACGGGGATCATGTACTTAGATGATGTGTCCTTTGAATTGTAATATAACTCAGTGCTGTAGATGATCATATCCTGAGAGACGACCTTGGCCCTGATGCCACATTCACTAACACGGTAGGTGAACTGGTAGGCATGTGGCCGAACGTAGTTGGCGAGGCAACCCAGGCCCAGGTGTAATTCATGATAGTGCACATACCCATCATTGTTCAACATCAAGGGGTGTACCGTGACCATGAACCAGTCGGTGGAGCACAGTACAGTCACTGGATTTTGTCCAGAACAGGCTGCAAACAAATAGGTGAGAAGGACCATCCCTCCAATCAACTGGAAGAATTTCATCCCTGCAGTGGAGCAAAGCAAGGACCCACAGGAAACAGGAAGCTCTCCAGTGAGGATTTCTAGAACACAAAAAAACACAAGAGTTCAAACATGATAATTATTTTTGTAAGCAAAAGGCAATTCCAAAAGCATTAAGAAGAGAAAAACATTCCTGTATTGAGAGAGAACTGAATTATAGTTTCATTGCTGGAACATTGTTATTGGATGACTACGATGACTTCTTTAATAGACGTTACCACACTGTTTTGGTATAAAACACATATCCCTCATATGTAGAATGAGAGTCTATGCCGATCAAGAGTGGCATCCCTTTGTGTGTAACCCCAACAGGAAACAACAGAACAGTTTTTGTGCCAAACATTAAACAAGGAGACAGAAGATGCAGCCTAATTCAAGCTGGAAACACTTCCCTCCTTAAGAGCCCTACTGTCTTCATGTATATCATAGGAAAGAACCCCTCCCTATTGCCTTTTACCTCCTAAAAAGTGGCAGGCAGAGCAATGGGGAGAAGAAAGAGGAATGGTAAGAACTAGTGTCTAAAAAGCAGTATCAGAGGGGTTGACAAAGGAAGAGGTATATCATCAACTACTGTCCAACTGAGCTTTCATCTTAAAAGGGAAAAGGCATAAATTAAGCAGGCAAGTGCTTAAAATTAAGAAGGAAACGTATATGTGTGTGTGGATTTACTTTTGTTCTCTGCTGAGTGAAGTAACCCCTGAATAAATTCATTCATTCTTTGTTAATCTTTATTGAGTGCCTATTATGTGCACAGCCCTGTGCTAAAAAACATCCAAGGACATTTCTTTCCTGCTCTTTCCCCTGGTTGCAAAATGCAGCTCTTCCTCTTCCTTTGATATTGATGAATTTGCTGCATTCTTTAATGGAAACCATGGTATAGGAGCCCACTGGAAAAGTGCACTGGCCTGGATGAAATGCTTTGTTTCGAAGCCAAGCACTCGATCTGATTGGTACAGATTGAGCCTCCCTATATCTCATTCTCTCATTAATGCCTGCTCATTCTCTTGGGGGTGTTAGGGTGTAAAGAGAAGCCTAAGGGATCTGTCTGGCTCCTTCCTTTCCTTTTTGTTCTTTCTGAATGTCTCTCCTGGGATTGCTTTTTTTTGTTTGTTTGTTTTTCACAAAGCAAAAACAGAAGCAGCAGCCACATGCAAAAAAAAAGAAAAAGAAAAAGAAAAAAAGTACCCCCTTACCTCCCCCAAACCCAAAACAAACAAAATAAAACAACAATAAAAAACAAGTAAATTCTGATTGCCAGCTCATCCTGGCTAATGACTCAACAGTTAAGCAAACAAACCACTTACTCTAGAATGTTGCATGGTATTTGCTGAAGTTCCATTTTGAAGCTGAAATCATCATCTCATCACTACTGCACTGTTGTCTTGGTTTAAAGACAACCACCTTGTTGAAAGCGTGCTTAGGGGTGGCTGACTTTCTTTTCCTCTTTCTCTCTCTCTCCCCTTCTTTCCTTCTTTCTTTCCTAACATCATCTCACAGCCTGGGCCTATGTGTCCTAAATGAAAACCTCCTGTTTAAGTAGTTCTTGAATTAGGCCATGGAAACAATCTCTCCTTTCCATTTATTGTTGTTCAAATGCAAAAACTGAGACCCAAGTTTAGGGCTGTGTTCTTGTTTAGAGAGTAAAGCCATTCATTCCCTCCCTCTCCTTCAAGTGTCTTTCGCTATTCTCCCCCGCCCCCACCCCAGTCTCATGGATAATCCAAACAGAGTTATTTCTGGAAAGCCTAGATTCTCTGAGAAACAAGACAGTTGTCCCCTAACCAACCATTTTGGGCTACCTCATCCCCCTGCCCCCTCCACTCCCACCCTACCCACTTCTTGAATTACATCGCACTGAATAAGCCTTGAAGGAAGGGGTTTAGTAACATCACGGAGCTTGGGGATTCATTTAGTAAAAAATCTCCAAATTGGAAAGGACAGAATCTGTTTCCTCTGTTTTTCTTAAAGCCAGAACAGATTGCCATGTGATGGGAGCAACAAATGAAGATGACTACACAGCTGACAACATAACTTTGAGCTCAGATAAAATGTAAAAATAAAGTCAGTGGGACCCACGTTTGATGATGTGCATCTCTGAGGTGAGAGGGAGGAGATGGGAGATTAGAAGGAGAGTAGAATATACACTTAGAGCTGGCTAATGCCTAGCTCAGTGCCACACTTTGAGAGTTGCTCCATTTTGCTGAATACCAGGTGTCCGAACTGAGCAGCCTGGCTTCCCCTGCTGCCTCCAATTCCCAGGGAAGAGGAGAGGGCGTTGCGTGTTCAGAGAGGGTTATAAGTCATTCACAACACAGTGTGAATGCATCAAATCAGCTGGCTTTTCTAACTCCTGGTTGAGATGCCCTGGCAGAATGGGACCTTGGAATCTGGTTACTGCAGGCAGACGGAAAAGAAGGCTTGAGGGGCTGGAGATGGAAAAGGATGCCAGAAGAGAGAGTTGTGTGCGGGTGTTAAACTGAAGGTATTTTTAGCCATAGTTGGGGCTGGTGCACAGTATCCAGGGAGTGGTGGACAGAATCCTATTTCAAGTCTCCAGAGATCTTCAGAGCTGAGGAGGGTTGAAGACTAGGGAAGAAATAAATAAATGCAAAGAAGGAAGTGCTCACCTTGGGACTACTGTCCAGCTTCTCCCTGATGTGTCTGGGCTTGCTAGAAAGCAGGTCTCAGGGTTTGCATTACCACAGCCCCATTTTTTACTTGATTGCATATCATCCCTGGGACATTCCAGAAGCAATGAGCTTAGATGCATTTGTATAGCCAAGTAGGCCTAAGCTACTGGTACATACCGTCCTGAACCTGGCTATAGAGAGAGGCCCGGCAAACCCAGAGCTGCTAATGGCACCTGGGTGTAAAATGTTTGCTTTCCTTGCAGCTACAGAGTACAGTAGCTTTCTGTTTTTCTAAATGTGGTTTATGCATATACATTTCCCATTAGCTCCTTTAACAGTTTTCCTCCTTCCATTTTTTTTTCAAGAACTCCCTAATAAGCCGAATTCTTACTAAATTATTTACAGTTTTAAAAAACTCATGAAACCTTTCATTCTGGGAAGATGAACTGTATTCCTTAACGTCTTACAAGAAAGAGGTTGAATATTGGTCTAAACACAGAGCATTTTTAATCTCAGGAAGAAAAGACCCTGTTTAAAAGAGACAAAAGCTGGAGCCCAAATTAGTTTGGTGAAGTTAGTGAGCGAAGTGAGAAGGATAACACAAATCTCCTTGAAAGCACAGGATTTTAGCCTCCTCATCTCCTCTGATGTCGTTAGAGACACATATGAACTCTTTGCTTGGGGAATGGGGAGGGGAATTAGCTAAACATTTCCACATCTGGTTTTGGAACCGTTTGGAAAAAGAACTCCCTCCATAGGCTCCTGAAAGCTTTTGGGGTTGACAGTTACTTATTTTTAAAATTCAGTATGCTGGTGACAGCATAGTTATCATTTGTATATTGTTTTCCCAGAACCTTGTTGTCAAAACAAAAGGAAACAGAGGGGAAAAGGAAACTCCAAAGCAGTATGCAATTATCTCAGGGAAATATAACTGTCAGGGCTTTGATTTGTAGCAAAGTTTGTTCACTCTCTTGCAGCTGATTTGAAGAAAAATGAATCTGAGTTGGAATAAAGATCCTTTTACAAAACAAGAACTGAAAAAAGAATCCTAACGCTTTGTGAACTCTTCAGTTTAGAAATTCAAATAGTCACATTCTGAGTTTGCCCTGACAACTATCTCAAGGAGTGGGAGACTTTTAAAATCAAGATTCTTTTTTTAAGCCCAGTTTTAAAGAATTAGTTGGTTCACTGTTCTTAAAAAAAGTGAGGACTGTGATTATACTAATGTTACTCATGATGTCGAAGGTACATTAAGGTGAATTAGAAAATTAAATAACCACTTTGTAGAATTTACATTAATTCTAAAGGCACTGGGACTAGTTCAGTTTTCCAAACTTGTGAAGCACAGTGTTAAAGTAACTGCACATTAATCATCATTTTCTGTGGAAGAAGAATTATGAACTGCTAATGCTTAACAATGTCCATTTTCTCAAGGAAGGAAAACACATTGACTGAACCCCAGAAAAGACTGTGTTAAAATTAGACTAAAAAAGCAGTCATTAATTTTTTTGTTTCTGACTCTAAAAGTAACTGTAGAAAAAAAGGGAGATACAGAAAAAAGAAAAAAGAAGAAAAATATTCCTCAACCACAAAATAACTATTGTTAAATTTTTGCTTTACGTACTTCTAGTTTTTTGAAAAAAATATATACATATATATGATTCAAAATCATTTCTGGAAAAAAAGCCAAGGCTTTTAGAAAGCTGTTTTTAATTTTTGACATTGAATTTGAAAGCAATCAAAGCATTATTTTTGTTTGGGCCATCTGGTTTTGTTCTTATAATCTGTTAAGCTATCATGCATAGTTTAAATGTCATGGTTCATCTCATACACAAATAAAGGTTGCGAAATAAATAAGAGCCCAAGCTCCTTGTAAGAGAGAAGTTTTTGTTGAGGGAGTTACAAATTTGGTTGCTAAAAGGTGAGTAGGCTGATGTGAAATTAAGCCACAATAAGGCTACCCAACAAGGGTAAACCGTGCCATGGCTGAACATAAATATTAAAAAATAAATACAGAAAGCCGTATTTTAGCAGACATTGCAAGCATCAGGTCATGGGAACGCCTTCCCTTCCATGTAGAAAAGTGGAGTTAGTTTTAAAGCTGAACAAAGGGATGTATTTCATAACTTCCATAAAATATAAGGAAAATCCCAAATGTATGCCCCTAATTCAGTTTATGTTTTAATTTAATAATTTATTTGAGTTTTATTTTTCAGAAAACTACACCCTTTGCCACAAAGCCCCAGAGTCCCTTCTCAGTTTAGAAGACAAGGTAGGTTTGTGTATGTGCAGAGCTCATAACTCCACAGCAGCCTGGCCACATTTTTAACCCATTAGTAGTCTCTGGAAATCTGCCCAAACCAGATAAGGGCCTGTTTGCCGGAGGTGATTTCAGAGTGTTACCATCAGAAGGCAGAGGGTTGAATTAGATGCTCCTTCAACGGCTTTACCACATCTTTGATACACCTGTGTCAATAAATGAGGGCTCTTGATGGCTTGCAAAAGTGGCCAGGCACATTCCTTTCTCCCCCTCAAAATTGGGAACTTGGGGCACAGGTTTTCTTAAAGCGAGGTGCATGTATATGGCCCCAGCTTAAGGGTGGCCTAAGTCCAAATCAAACCACAGTTGACTTTATAGGCTGTTTGGCTGATTTTTAGCTGACATTACCAGCATACATCTTTTCCAAACTGAAAGCTATCTTGTGCATACCCCACCCAGAATGTGGCCACTTGGTGCATTTGTGTGTATATTCTGACTGAGACCATTTACTGTCCCTTGGCTCCTGAGGAGTGAAAAATGTTCCTTTGATAGGAAAGCTGTTAGTCATTGTTAGGGAGCCATGTGTGCATATTGAAGTATGCAAAGATGCATTGTTCTGTGGCCAGGACTTTGCAGAAAGAGAAAAGAGAGAGAGAGAGAGAGAGAGAGAGAGAGAGAGAGAGAGAGATCATTAAGGAGAAGTTAAGCTCCAATCCTGTTTCCTGCTATTGTCTTTATCCCTACTATCTATCTCCATTTTTTAATCCTCCCTGTCTCCTACAGTATCTGGTACATAGTAGGTGCTCAGTAAATACCTGTTGAATGAGAGAATGAAGGAATCAGTGAATGACCACCAGATATTGCTACCTGCCCTTGTGCAGCCCCTAAGGGCCTGAATCTGGTAACCAGCTAACCCCTTCCCCGCTCCCTCCCCAAACTCCCAGGGGAAGGCCTGGTGCAGCAGTAAAGCCTTTGTAGGTAAAGAACGCAGGGGCCCTGTCAAGGTTCCCACCTGCCCATTTGCCCACCTGCCTGCCTACTGGGTTCTCTGACGGCAAAAGCTCTACATCTACCCAGTTTTGGCCAGCCACCCCAAATGGAGTCAAAACTCTTTGTACCCCATCACACCCTCATCCCTACCCTCCCTTCCTTCTATCAAGCAACCAAATTCACAACCACTGGCAGCATGCCTGGATTCAGCTGTAGATTCACCTCTCTGATGGTCTCAGGCAAGCAAAATCAGTCAAACTCTAGAGAGAGAACAAGGTAGAACTCCCCCCTGGTCTAGCCTTTAGGTGAGAGGAAAGAAGAAATTCTCAAGTCCCTTCCAGACCAAGTCCCAGCAGCTAGTAGAGAAAAAGTGTAATCAGAACTTGAAGCCTCAACTTCACAAGGTACCAAAGAATGATGGGTTGCCTAGGAGGGGCTTGCTGGTGTCACTGGATGTACCAAGGCAGGATGAACACGGCCGCCTGAAGGTGCCCAGGGATTCCCTTAGCTAGAAGAAGGAGCCGAAGCCATGTGCCGGATAGCTGTTCCTCCTCAGAGCAGGTCTTCACGTCCACCACGAGTTCCAAGCACAGAGGTAGAAATCAGAAAACTTCAGAGGTTCCTGGGAAGTCACAGGCAAGATGGGTCTCCCTTACCCCAAGTTGACCCTGGGCTTGCTCTGGGCTAGGGTCTCCATTCTGCTTACTCTGAACTAAAAGAGAGATCAAGGCCACCTTCTGGTTTTGTTCCAGTTTCCCTCAGCCTGAGTGCTCCCCAAAGTACTTTGCAGTTGACTGGATCTCTGCATACGGTATGGTATTTCACTGGTAAATACCACCATGGGTTTCCATCACCTGTGCCTTTCATAGGGTAAAGATTTGACTTTGGGTGTGATAGCTCCTTATTCTGGCGATATCAGAATACTTGGGATGGAGGGTTGGCCTGGCACCTTCTTCCTGCAATTATATTTGGTTAAAAATACATATAACTAGAATCCAGGGTACCAGGGGCCACGGTGGGGGTAGGGAATGGGAGTTAATGCTTAATTTGTACAGTTGCCGTGTGGTGTGATGGAAAAGTTTTGATGGTGGACGGTGGCGATGGTAGCACAACATTGTGAATGTAAGTAACATCACTAAATTATATATTTGAAAGTGGTTAAAGGGGAAATTTTAGGTTTATATATGTTACCAGAATAAGAATTTTAAAAAACCATAGAACTGCACAACATAGTGAATGTTAATGTAAACTATGGACTACAGTTAATAGTATAAATTTTAATAATACTGTTTCACCAGTTGTAACAAAAGTACTACACTATTGCAGTGTTAATAACAGGGTAAACTGTGTGTGGGGGGCAGGGGTCTATGGGGAACCCTGTGCTTTCCGCATGATTTTTCTGTAAACCTACAACTTCTATATAACAGGTTGACCTCATGTTCATTATCTGCGTATTATAATATGTAAATAAATATATAATAGAAATAATGTTAAAGAGAAATATAACAGTCTGACCTATTAGATTATATCTATTACATATAATATGTAATACTGATATAACATACACTAGCAACAGATAATTTGCCAGGTCCCCTCCGCCTGGCAATTTATCTTCCTTCCCCTTAACAAAGGATAATGGACTCCTTTCTGAAATTTTTCTTGAGGGCTAAGATTTTGGACTTACATCACTTGGCTGCAAATGTTGAGGATGAACTATATCAATGTTATATGTATATACGTGTGTATATATATATACTTTTTTTTCCCACATGCCTCCCTCCTGAGATAAGAGCCTGCAACTCAATGTTCTGACTCTATGTCTTGCTACAAACTTAAATTCCCTTTGGAATTAGAAAGGTGATGAGACAACATGGAATGGAGACAAAAAGTTAGAAAGAAAGGAGCCAGTCAAAAAGGGTGCTGGCATTGGTATTTGACACCTACAGGAGAAATGGAATTAGGGAGGGAAATTTTAATCTAATGATGGAAGACTTTTCTAACTCTAAAAGTTGTCCAAAAATGAATGGAGAAGTTTGGTATGGAACTGAGTTCCCTTTGTCCCTGTAGACATTCAGGGAGAGGCTGAAGGCCATTTGTTAGGGTGGCTGGAGAGGGAATTCCTGTCCTATGTGGAAAACTAGATTAGAAGGCCTTTAAGTTTCTATCATAGAATGTTCTGTGTGTTTATATATAGTGTGCATCTGCAAGTGTGTGCAGGAATATATATCAGCCCACATATTATGAACACATTCATGTGAACACACACACATGAACACATGCATAGATTGTTTATGTAGGCCTTTTCGTGAAAGTCTTACCCGACATTGAGTCCTGAAACTTCTAACTCTGGTGTAAAGAAGACATTATAACACTATCTAATAGGGACCTGGATCCTCAACCAGGTTTCGGTTGTGACTGGATATGCTGGAAGCTTAGTGGTATTGGGCAATTACAAGGGGAAGACAGCACAGAAGACACAAGGGTGGGTCATGATATAGAGGAAAATACTCAGGCTGGGGCTGATTGCTCAATTCTGAAGGATGGCGGGCGGGACTTAGATGGCCTTTCTAAGCAGCATGGTCTCTGTAAGCCCCACACTAGAGGTTCTCTTTACAAACTTCTTACACTGGAATGAAAGGGTTGGGCCTCTGCTCCTTGGAACTACAGTCTATGGAGGCCCTGGCACAGCTATATGGGGCAAGTGCTCAAAAGAATAAATATTTCCTATATAAAATACAGAAGAGTAGTAATGATAAAGACTTTTTCTGTATTTAGGCTTCTTTGCAATATTTTAAGCAATTGCAGAATCCAAGGATTTAAAAAAAGTTTGCTTGAACATATATGGGTCACATATGACAAATATCAGAGATATAGCATTTTTGTTTTAATTTGGATATCGTTTATTGTATAGAGATTTACCCCCAGAGTGTTCTCTCTTCTGTTATCTCCCTTGATCCTCGCAGCTCTCCTATAAGTTCCTGTAAGACGGGCATTACATGTTAACACTGTGGAAATGGGAGCCCGGAAGGGCAGAGAGCCTTGGCCAAGATCAAGGTTGGATATGTTAACTTGGACTTCTGGTCTTTCCACTAGTCTGCCCAGTTTCTCTCCCCCTTTACAACGCACACAAAATTGCATGATCTAATTATGAGCTAATCATTGTGTAAAGGAAGGGAGAACCCTGAAGTGGCTTGACCTACGGACTATTGCTTCAAGATACATGGAGAACTCTACTTTAGTGTATGATATCTGAGAAGGAGCAAAATTGATTCTTGAACTCAGCAAAGGGAGCTGAGAAAACCAAAGTCCAGAGCGGGTGTGGAAGCAACTTCCCATGGCTGGGGAAGCTGAGAGAAGCTCTAAGGTGGCAAGTGACAGGGGCAAAGCTGTCTAGAATAGACCAAGGCTTGAAAAAGACAAGAGGAAGAACAGAGGATTTGCAGACTGTCATGCAAGGCCCGGGTCCTAGGCTGGTGAGGCTAGATCCAGTTAGACACCAGCTGAGCATGTAGTTTGTACTTTCCACGTTCCCTCTCTCACTTTTTCAAATTTTCTTTTTACTCTTAACTGATACGAGCAAAGAGGGAAACTGAGTCCACCCATTAGACAAGGTCTTTCATCAAAGGCAACTGCCTTACTAAAGTAACAGATTTCTCTGGAGAAAGAAGGAAGGACATGAACATTTATTGAGGCATAAGCTAAGGGTTTTTTTTTTTTAATTCATTTTATTGAGATATATTCACATACCATGCAGTCATACAAAACAAAGCGTGCATTCAATTGTTTACAGTACCATTATATAGTTGTGCATTCATCACCAAAATTAATTTTTGACATTTTCATTACCATGAACAAAAATAATAAGAATAAAAATTAAAGTGAAAAAGAACAATTACAGTAAAAAAGAACACTGGGTGCCTTTTTTTTTCTTCCCCCATTTTTCTACTCATCCATCCATAAACTAGGCAAAGTGGAGTGTGGTCCTTATGGCTTTCCCAATCCCATTGTCACCCCTCATAAGCTACATTTTTATACAACTGTCTTTGAGATTCATGGGTTCTGGGTTGTAGTTTGATAGTTTCAGGTATCCACCACCAGCTACCCCAATTCTTCAGAACCTAAAAAGGGTTGTCTAAAGTGTGCATAAGAGTGCCCACCAGAGTGACCTCTCGGCTCCTTCTGGAATCTCTCTGCCACTGAAGCTTATTTCATTTCCTTTCACTTCCCCCTTTTGGTCAAGAAGATGTTCTCCATCCCATGATGCCAGGTCTACATTCCTCCCCGGGAGTCATATTCCACGTTGCCAGGGAGATTCACTCCCCTGGGTGTCTGATCCCACGTAGGGGGGAGGGCAGTGATTTCACCTTTCAAGTTAAGCTAAGGGTTTTATATGCAATATCTCACTTAGTCCTCAGAGTAAGCCTGTGTGGTAGGCACTTTATTATTAGCCCTATTTTATGGAAGAAGAAATTGAGGATCACAGAGGTTAGGAAACTCAATGAAGACACAAAGGGTCTCTGTTTCTAGTATTCACCAATGCTAAGAAAGCAAACATAGCGAAGACATTCAGAAAGCAGAACCTAAAAGAGACCCATAGATTGTTTATGGGGATTGGAATCTAGGGTGATAGGGGAGGTGGGGAGTTAATAGCTTTTCAAGCAGGGAAAATAGAGAAAAAAAGAGTGATTAACAGGAGACAGAAATTCAGGGGCACTTATAGTAGATAATTCTAGATCCATGTTTATATTTTACCACTCCTTATATTTTAGACTTCTTGAGAACATTATGAACCTTGGGACACACTGTATATTCAGGCCATCTCAATCTGTTTTGACAAGGGAACTGTGTACGGCTTCTGCACAAAGCCACCAAATATGGAAACCCCAATAAATATTCCTGAATGGAAAAAGGGCACCACACATTCTCCAACTCTTCCATTCGTTATGGAAGTTGAGGATCATACATTCCTAATTCCACCCTGAAGACAGGGACACTGTCTCTGATTTCATCATCTTTAAAAAGAATGCTGGGCTTCGTTTTCCAAACCTGGATGTTTGTGAAGCTCTAGTCAGGGCTTGGATGGGCAGGAAAGGAAGAGGACAGCCAGCTGAATGGGCGAGTCAGTGTGATTTCTCATTAGCACCATGTTCCAAACAACCAGAGCTAGCAGTCCTAGTGCTCTGACATAAGCTGAGCTTTCACAAATATTATGGTGCTCATTTTTTTTTTTAAAAGAAAGAGCCCACTTAGTGAGCTTGAAAAAAGCACCAGGTCTGAAATGCTTTTTATTCCTGGTCAAAGTCACCAGTCTGAGATGCTGGAGAAAGGAATTGAGCCTATTTCCCCCCAATAATACCATCGGGTAGTTTTTCTGTCTCTTTACGAAGAATTCTATATTGTTTGAGCCATGAACTGGCTCATAATAAGTGCTGAACAACTGCAGGGCCCACCTGTTAGAAATCAAGACTAGGATATTAAAACCAGCAATACTGACCCACTGGAAAGGCCTCACCATTTTGCATGGAAGGCAAACCTCTCCTAAACCCAGGGATTAGTATGCTTACACTGGGACAATAACTGAAGCAGGTGTTCATTCTATGGGTTGTTCAGATTCATTTTTCTGACTGCCCAGAGGTAAAAGCTGAAATAGAGTAATTCCTCAAGGGGCACGACCCCAGACAGGGGATGGGGAGGTTCTTTGCTTCCTTGGAAGATGGAAAAAGAGAGACGTGGCACAAAATGGTGGCTGCCTTGGCTCTTTGGTGGTTGTGCAGCAGAACTAGGGGGAAAAAAAGAGCAGCTTGAAGAAACATGAAGGATTGTCTTTATCAAGGGATGTGGTAATTTGGAACACACCCCTCATCACTAAGTGTAAGTTTAAATTCTGAGTCCCTAAATAAGCAACATTTTCTAAAGGGCTGCCTTGTCATTATTTATAAAACAAACTGATTCTTGGGGAGAAGCACTTCTCTTTTAGGTCTCCTGGTAGAGGTTTTGCTTGTGAGATATATATCCCTGGGGGATATATTTTTATATCAAGTTTTAAATTGCACTTATTATTTCTAAATACAAGGGTTTGTGGATTTATTTTGTTCTCTTCTTGAAATTTAACAAATATATGAAGGTGACCGGAAATTTGGTGATAATAATATTCTTGTTTTAATGGTCCTAACATGGATATGTTCTTGGAACTTCTGGTTTTGGCTAGTGTTGGATAGTGGGAATGGTAAGTGGTTTTGGCGAGGCGGAAAGGAAAGATCATGAAGGAGACAGTGACTTAGCTCACGTTATAGGACAGAAAATATTTGTTTCTGGGTGAGAAGAAAGTCTGGACAAAAAATTTTGAAAACAATGAGGTCCTGGAGGGCTTGAGGCAGGATAGACCAGTAGCTGAGTGGCTTTGACATACCACAGAGACTGAGTTTGCCACTGTACTCTCTTTTTACTAGTTGTATAACCTTGGGCATGTTCCATTCCAAGGATTGTTTTCCTCATCTGTAACATGGGAATAATAATAACAACAACAACAATAATAATACTTTACAGGGTTGTTGTGATGATTAAATAAGGCTATGCATGTAAAACCATTTAGTACAGTTCCTGACATACAGTAAGTGCTCAGTAAGTGTTAGCTATTATTAAAATGGTTATTGTTGAGTATAGAAAACTCAACTAAACTTCCTATAGAAACAGGGTTCATAGCACCTTTTAGAAGCACCTAGTCTCTTTTCTTGCTTACATCTAAACCATACCTGATTTTTAAATATGCCTGGAGCATTGGAGATATACAGACCTATGCTTGAATTGGAGCTCTGTCACTTCCTAGCTGTGTGACCTTGGGCAAATCGCTTCCACCTCCCAGCCTCTATTTCCTCATATGAAACAGGGATAGTTATAATAATAACAACCTCATAAGACTGGAGGAATCAACGAGGTCTGAGAAACTGCATGTAAAGAGCCTGGCATAGAGCAAGTGCCTGATAAATGGGAGCTATAGAATAGCTTTGGGCAGACAGCCTGGCTGCAGGGTTCCTTCTGCCCCCACCTCCCTCCACCCCCCTTTCTGGTCCCACCTAGAGTCCCAGCAATCTACCACTCTTCTCGGGGATTGCCGGAAATTCCTGACCCAGATGCCTCCTACAGGGACACATTTTGGATATTCCTCCATCCACCCGTTACCACTGAATTATGGGGAAGAGAGAGAAGGAGAGAAGACCCATTGAGAGGGAGAGGAAAAAACAAACGTCTTCTGTATCCTCCTATCCTGGCTAGTCCAGGCTTATGCCTGAAATAGGTGTTTGGTAAATACTTGAGGAATGTATGTACAAATGAATGAGAAAAGAGAGACGACAGGCAGGCATCTGGGAAAAGAGAGAAAGAAATGCGAGTCCTGGCAAACTTTTCCTGACTGTGCCTCAGCAACATCACGCTATGGCTGTCGACTGTGGCCAATTCTTTCCTTCTCTTTGCACAGGTCCCAAGCAATATCCTTCAAGCCCCTTCTAGATACCCAGTCAGAAGCTTGGTGGTGAATGGGGGGCTTCCCACTTTGGGTTCAGAACACCTGAATCTCTCAGTCGTGGGCTGAGAACACAGCTTTGTTCTAATGCTGGTCTCAGGTAGCTCCACAGGGGACGTCCAGATATCATCCCATCCATCATTCTGAGATTCCCTTCTCATCCTGAGACCCAGAAATGGGGTGCCAGATAACAGGTCCATTAGTCCACTTCCATTATTCATTTAACAAATGTAAGCAATGTGATGAGCAGGCTTTGCTGTGGATGATTTGCAAATGAGTGAAGACACCTGTAAACTCAGGTGGCTAAATGTGAGTATTGAACAACCATGGTCATTGGCATTGATTGTGCTTGACAATTTTGATTATCTGAAAACTGAGGATTATACTTTTTAATAAAACTGAGGATTATACTTTTTATGGGCAACACTTTCAAACCTTATGGGCCATGGTTTCTCAGTGCCCTTCATAAGCTTAACTTTTGTTCTGACATTTGTTTCAAATGAGGTTTCCTTCCATAAAAATACCATTCAAGGATACACATACAGAATATGTATTTGTTTTTTCTCGGGTGTTAAATATTTTATTTGATGTGCTGATTTTCAAACCACCTTACTGACGATTTACTACACAATTGCCTGTGCCACAACCTTTCACTATGACAGCTAACAGCTACTGGAATCCTGAATCCTTGATTTTGTATCTCTTGCTCCCGGTGAGCTCCTAGTCTTGATTTCACACCAGACCTCCTGTTACCCACAAATTCGGTAAATGACACTTAAAAACTGGTAAAATATTTTTTAAAAAGGAATTGGAAAAGGACTGTGAGGATCCCACCCTACATAAAGTCTATGTAATGAGTTAAAATTAAAAAAAAAAAATTAAAGAGAAGCATTAAGCCCAGCCTTCCCAACACATGTAACTTCTTTATCCCATAGTCACATCATCATCTCTGGCTTGATCTGGCTCATGGGAATCTGACTCTGCAAGCTTTTGTTTTATCTCTTACCTTTTATTGTTAAAATTAAAAGTACTGGTGAAAATCAGAGTTAACTTCCAATGTGGGCAACTCTAGCTAATGAGCCCCAGGGGGTATGTGGAAGGGACCCTGAGCTGGGGGTAATTTTGGCCTAATAGCAGCTGGTTAGGCAGCTGGTGGAGAGCAGCTGCAGGACGGGACTGTTTCAATGGAGGGGAGAATTTAAAGTTGGACTTATGTACGAACTGTTCAAGTTGACCTAACCCTTACTCGAATTCTATCCTTCAGTCTATGTTACCAGCTTATGTGTTGACATCAGATTTACAAGGAGTGGGGAATGACCAGGGGACCAAAGAAGGGGCCTTGCCTACCTTTCTGAGTCATGGCATTATTGGGGAGAAGCTGTGACCCAAAAGTGGCAATTCCTGTGTTGCTTTCTACCCCTCAATACGTTGTTTTGAGGGAACTTAGCATTGAGAATGTACCACCAACAGGGCTCTCATTGAAAGTTTAAAATGTTCTTTCATAACTCTTGGAAAAGAGGTTTGTATACATAGTGAGTATCTAGGATTTGCCCATTTCTGTAAAAATAAAAGTCCTTCCTGACTGTAAATACTGTGCTCTATAAATAATTTGGGGGTTCAAGAAGACCAACAACTTGCATTTTCCTACCCCATTGCTTGCCCTGTTTTTGAAGCCCACAGAAAGGGGAGAAGGGGAAACACCTGCAAGGGTCCCTGTCTGTGAATGAGGAGATGACTAATGGATCCAAGTGTACATATTTATTTAGTAAACAAGCTCATCATCTTCTAAATTTTAAAATTCATCATGAGCAAATACAAGCACAGGCTTCATTTGAAAAACCATACAGCGTTCCCCTTCAAGCAATTTGGTAATTGCAGGAAGACGAAAGCAGCATTCTGCCCAGGTGCACAGTACAGCACATCTGTGAGTTTGGAAACAAAGTCTCGGCTGTTAAACCTGAGGGGCCCCAGGAGCAGTCTCTGCATTGGGCTTCAAAAGGGAGAGTGGCAGGGAAAGGGGATAGAAGCTGGCAGTGAGGCCCCTTCTTGCCAGGGGCATCCAAGGGCATCTTGCTACTTTCTCCCTCTCCTCCTTCCCCTTCTCTGCACCTCCTTTCTTCCCCCCCTCCTCCTCTTTCCTCCTCATCATCCCCCCACTTCCTCATCACTAACATTTATTGAGCATTAACAATATGCCAGTCATTGCACTTAGGACTTTACATGATTCTCTCATTTAATCTCCACTACAACCCTCTGAGGTAGCCCCTGTGACTATCCTCATATGATAGGGGAAGAAACAGAGACCCAAGAGAGTTTAGATGATTTGCTCACGCCACCCAGAACTCGAGGACAGGCCGAGCTGATGTCAGAGCTGGTTCTCTCCTCACAGAAGCCAGAAACTCTCTCATCAAGCCTCCCTTTGTGGATCCTATTAAAATGCAGATGTTTCAGGAAGGGGTAGCACCTTAAATTCCCCAGTTCTACTGTCTGCTTTCCTGAAGAGGGGCCAGGCATAGCACAGAAAATGGCGAATGGTGAGAAACTTCCCGAATTTCTTTTCCCTCTCACTTCATTCAAGTCTTACTCAAGATGGCTCTGCCGTGATCCTCAGGCACCTTCAGGTTATTTATGAGACCCGCTTGATTTCAATGTGGCAGGCAGGTTGGGGATGGATGGGATTAAAATCAATGTTTTTGTCCTTTGCATCTCCCTTCTTAACCTCCAATCTATAGAAAGGGCAAGTTTCATGCAGAATAAAGTAACTCTTGACATGTTCCTTGTTTTTATGGACTGGTATACTTTTTCTTCAGCTTAAAAAATATGGTTGACCCTTAAAAAAGCCTAATTTATAAGGTTCTGGTACTTGTCTTCCTTCTGAGTACAGCCATACCTCATTTTATTGAGCTTTACTTTTATTGCACTTCACAGATATTGTGGTTTTTGCAAATTGAAGATTTTTGGTAACTATGCCTTGAGCAAAATAATCTGTGCCATTTTCCCAACAGCGTGTGCTCACTTCATGTCTCTGGGTCACATTCTAATTAAGGTTTGTACATTTTTTTTAGTTATAATGCTATTGCACACTTAACAGACTATGGTATACTGTAAACATAACTTTTGATATGTTGTGGTAAACATAACTGTACTGGGAAACCAAAAATTTGGTGTGACTTGCTTTGTTGTGATACTCGCTTATTGCAGTGGTCTGGAAACGAGCCCGTGATATCTCAGCGGTATGCCTGTACTTTAAATAAGGTTCATATACAAAACATATGCACATAGGAAAGTGCTGGGAACACACTTTAATAGCTTTTCTTTGAGTATTATTTGATTAGCCACACCCAACTCTAGCTATTTTGCTGAAAGCTACTCTCATCTCAAAACTCTATAAAATATTTGTAGCTGGCACATTTTGTCCATAACCTTCTCTCCTGTTCTGTGTGTACTGGATTTAGACCCTCTTTTCAGTAGAGATCATGGTGATTTCAGGACCACGTGGTTGTCGATTGCTAATTCCAGGTGGGTAAAGGACCACCCCTACAGATGGGGAGCATGGGAATCAAAGAATGGTGCAATGGACAGAAGCCCAGAACAGGTGTGGGGTGAGGGCAGTGTGAAGAAAACGGTCTGACTGGAGTATGATTGGCTAGGGGAGAAGGGAGCCTGAAGAATACTTGAAGATACAGAAAGCACAAGTTGGAGGAAGTGAGAGGGTGAAACTGGGCAGAAGGGATTAACTCAATCAAGAGCAGCAGAAAGAAGAGAGCTTGGGAAAAAGTTGACTTCCTCTGGAACCCAGGGAGAAAAGCTAATTCAAGCAATGCATGGCGCGGGAACAAGGCAGGGTTGAGCAACAGCTCCGGTGTCAGGTGGCTGTGAGGAGAGTGGTTTTCATTGTAATCCAGGGATTGAACATGGAACTCAGCCAGCAAGGACCTGGTTTCTCTTAAGGAACTGGGGTGAGGATGTGGGGGGAGCTTAGGTGGCCTGGGGCTGAATCCTGATAGATTGAGATGAAAAGCCAAGTTTATGTGTTAAAGAGTGAACAGGCTGGACTTGTACCTTAAATGCACCTACTAACGTCTGTGCCCCTTCCCCAGTTCCTCCAACTGGAGGAATCTGTGCATCTTAACTGGTGGTGCAGAGGGCTCTAATGTGAGCGACACAGAATGGAAGACAGCATTTTGGCCCTAAGGTCAAAGTCTAAAGTGTAGACTCCTCTCCATTCCTTGGTGTTCTCCCAACTCACTTTTTCCCTTGAGGGAAATACAGGTAATGGAAACTATAATTTTTCATACCTACCCACCCTTACTTAGCTTGGGTAGGCAATAGCACCCTAACCTAGCAAATGGTTCCATCAACCCCTGGGCTCTACTGGATTTGAAGGGATCCTTGGTAGGTGGAAGGAAATCCCCTAATGATGGACACATGAGTGCTGATGTCCATATTTTCACACATGGCACATACAGAGTTTGGTATTCAATGCCTCAAAGAATGCACAATGAGCCCCCAGACTCAAGGGGTAGAAAGCTATTGCTTTATTAAAATTATCAGCCCATGTAGTTGAACAGTACATTTTTATGCTTCAGAACATCTCCATATCTATTCAATCTGATTCAGTGAGATAAGTGGGATATTCAATGCTCTTCATATCTTATAATAGAAAATAAATACACATTAACATTTATTTTCCTTAATACGGCTTTGAGTAACTACGTTTAGTTTAATCGGGAGCTTGCTACTATGGTTGAAGATTCCTTCAACAAATATGTACTGAAAACCTTCTTTGGACCAGGCATTGTGTTAGGTGTGGGGAATAGACAAAAGTGAAAGACAGGGTTCCTGCATTCATGGGGTTTATGGTCCCAAATGGGAGACAGGTTAAATAGATTAGCTCACACAGCATTATTTAACATTAAATAGTTAACCTAAAAAAGATGTAATTACAATTGTGAGAACTGATACAAAAGTTAAGTTCAAGTGTTATATGAGAGTGTACAGCAGAGGGATCTAATGTAGACTTGGGGTCTAGCAAGGCCTCCTTAAAGAACAGACATTTTCTGCATCAGTTCTCTGACTTGGAATTGGGGATTGTGCTTGTTTGAATCTATTATGTACCCCAGAAAAACCATGTTCTTTTAATCCAATCTTGTGGGTGCAGACCTATTGGGGGTGGGACCTTTTGATTAGATTGTTTCCATGGAGATGTGACCCACCAAATTGAGGGTGGGACCTTTTGATCAGGTTGTTTCCATAGAGATGTGACCCTGCCCATTCAAGGTGGGTCTTAATTATTTTACTAGAGTCCTCTATGAGAGGATAAAAGGCAGAGACATTTTGGAGAGAGCTCAGAGAAGCTAAGAGAGACAGAAGCCCAGAGACATTTTGGAGAAAGCCATTTTGAAACCAGAATCCAGAAGAAGGACTAGCATGTGACAGAGGAGCCCTGGATGCCGTTGGCCTTCCCTCAGAGAAGGTATCTACATCTTGATGCCTTAATTTGGACATTTTCATGGCTTTAGAACTGTAAATTTGCAACCTAATAAACTCCCATTGTAAAAACCAATCCATTTCTAGTATATTGCATTTCGGCAGCTTCAGCAAACTGAAACAGGGATGCAGATGGGGAAGACAGCGAGCACATGCCAATGGAATGGCCAAGACTAGAGCTACATAGTTGAAGAACATATCAGAATGATTGTCTCCCTGCAACTCTATTGGCTTTATCATCCTCTCTTCCCGCTATACTTTTTCCTATGCCCCTACCAGCCATCACCCTCTCCCTCATCTGAGCATAGCTCAGGTGTATCTCTATCTTTCATTTTTGAAAATGAGCCAACAGAGGCAGGTATCACATTGCATGAAAATTCTTTCATCTTGGATATGTGTGTGAATGTCCTGTAGATGTGGTATGATGATAATATTTATGAAACATTGCTTTAGAGATTGCCACTCCTCATACACCGCCACACAATTGAAACTATCTGGAGTGCTTCCTTTTGCCAATTTACCTTTTGAATCTTAGGGAATTGAATCTAGAGTGTATGCAGTTTGGGGGTGGGGAGGGCGAGGTGTGGAGATCTTTATGTAAACAGTTTTGGCACTCAGTATAAAACCCTTGAAGTTCACCCAAGTTACGTATATCATTAGTCCATTCCTTTTTATTATTCCACAGTTTCACCTATTGAAGGGAATTTTAGTTGCTTACAGTTTTTGACTATTACAAATAAAGCTGCTATAAACATTCATGTACAGGATTTTGTATGGATACGACTTTGTGTGATTGCTGGGTTGTATGGTAATTGCATATTTAGTTTTATAAGATACTGTCAAAATATTTTTTCAGAGTGGCTGCAGCATTTACCTTTCCATCAGCAATGTATGAGAGATCCAGCTTCTCTGTGTCACCAGCATTTTGTGTTGTCACTAATTTTTTTAATTTCAGCTGTTCTAATAGGTCTGCAGAACTATCTCATCATAGCCTTAATTCGCATTTCCCTAATGGCTAATGACGTGAAATATCTTTTCGTGGTTTTACCACCTGATATTCTTTGGTGAAATGTATCTCCATTCCTTTCCCCCCTTTCTAATTGTATTGCTGGGTTTTTTTTTTTTTTAATGTTCAGTTTTGAAAGTTCTGTACATATTCTACAAACAAGTCATTTCTCAGGTTTGTGGTTTGCAAATATCTTCTTCCACTCTGTAGTGTGCTTTTTCATCTTTTAATAGCGTCTTTCATAGAGCAAATGTTTTTTAATTTTGATGAAGTCCAATTTTTCCTTTTTCCTTTTATGGATCGTGCTTTTGGTGTTAAAGTATAAGAAATCTTTGTTAACCCTAGATCCAGTGATTTTCTCCTGTTTCTCTCTAAAACTTTTATATTTTTATGTTGAACATTTAAATCTATGATCCATTTTGAGTTAATTTTTGTATAAGGTGTGAAACTTAAGAGTTTCATTTTTCTTGCTGATGAATGTCTACTTGCTCTAGAATCTGTAGTGGAAATGGCTATTTTTCCTCTATTGAATTGCATTTGCAGATTTGTCAAAAATCGGTTGGCACACTCTTTTTAAAAAGACTTTTTATTTTGAAATATTTTCAAACCTGTGAGACAGTTGCAAAAATAATACAAGCTCCATACAGAGAACCCCAACATACCCCCCCCAGATACACATATACACCAATTTTAACATTTTGCTACCTTTGCCATATCATTCTATCTGTCTGTCTAGCTATTTTATGAACATTTGAGAGCAGGCCACATGTACATAATTCTATGCACATTTCTTATGAACAAGGATATTCTCTTATGTAATCACCTTACATGCAGTTATTAAGTTCAGAATTCTAAAGTTGATATAAAGCTTACATTCTATATTCTGCTTTTTCTTATGTCCCCGAAGTGTCATTTCAAGTCTTTTCTCCTCCATTCCTAGATACCATCCAATATCAAATATTGCATTTAATTGTCATTATCTCTCTATTTCCCTTTCTTTTTTTTATTGTGGAAACATACATAATGTGAATCTTTCCATCCCAACTCCTCTCAAGCATACAATTCAGTAGGATTAATCAACATTCACAGTGTTGCAGTATCCTCACCACCATCCATTACTCTAACTTTCCCTTCACCCAAAATAGAAACCCTATACTCATTTTGCATTAACTCCTCATTGCCCCTGCCCCCCATCCCTGGAAACCTGTACTCTACTTTCTGTCTCTCTGAGTTTGCATATTCTCTGATATTTTCTTTGTGGTTATCACGAGACTTAAATTTAAAATACTGTCTATAACAATCTCATTTGCTTTGCTACCAACTTAACAACTTCAATAGCATACACAAACTATGCCCCTATACTCCTCCATCCACCCACCTGTATGTAGTTCTTGTCAAAAATTACATATTTATACGTTATGAATCTCAAGCCATTGATTTATCATTACATTTTATGCATTTGCCTTTTAGATTGCATGGGAAATAAAAAGTGGAGTCACAAATAAAAAATACAGTAGTACTGGTATTTATATTTACCCATGTCACTATCTTTACCAGAGATCTTTGTTTTTTCATGTGTGGATTCAGTTAATTGTCCTTTCCTTTCAACCTGCAGAACTCCCTTTAACATTTGTGGTAGGGCTGGTCTAATGGTGACGAGGTCCCTCAGCTTTTGTTTATCTAGGAATGTCTTAATCCCTCCCTCAGTTTTGAAAGAGAGTTTTGCCTGATACAGAATTCTTGGTTGGCTGTTTTTCTTTTCTTTTTCTTTTTTTTTTTTTTGCTTTTAGTACCTTAAATATTTCATCCCATTGCCTTCTTGCCTCTGTGGTTTCCAATGAGAGACTGGCATTTTTTTTTTATTGAGACTCCCTCGTATGTGAAAAGTTGCTTCTCTGTTGCAGCTTTCAGAATTCTTTCTTTATCTTTGACATTCGACACTGTGATTATAACATGGTGCAGTGTGGGTCTATTTGGGTTTATCCATTTGGTGTTTGTTGAGCATCTTGGGTGTGTATATTCATGCTTTTCTTCATTCTTTCTTCTTTCTGATCTTCAGATTTCAATTGTCTTATCTTCAAGTTCACTAATTCTTTCTTCTGCCATCTCCAATATGCTGTTGAACCCCTCTGTGGAATTTGTAATTCTCTAAAACTGTAGTCTTCAGCTCTGTTTTGTTCCTTTTCATAATTTCCATCTCTCTACTGATATTCTCTTTGTGTTGATCTGTCATTTTCTTGATTTCTTTTTTTCCTTTGTCCATGTATTCCTTTAGATCTTTAAGCATATTTAGGACTATTTAAAAAATTTGTCTGGTATTTCGCAAGTCTGATCTTCTTCATTGATAGTTTCTAATACTTTAATTTTCTCCTTTGCCTGGACCATCACTTCCTGTTTCTTTTTATGTTCTGTAATCTTTTGTTGAAATCTGGACATTTTGAAATTTTAGTGTGTTATGACTGGAATTTAAACTCTGAGGCATCTGTTCTTTAAGTTTATATTCAGCTAATGTTATGACAGAGCTTTTTTTTTGAATGCCAGGAGCTAACAAAAATAAAAAAAGAAGGAAAAAAGAAAACACCTTTCATAGTCTTTGCAGATAGACCTATGAAAGCACTTTCCTTCAGGGCTTATCCATTTAATGAGTTTGGAAATACTCCAGGCCAAAGTAGAGGGGTCTCCCTGTTCTTTTCTGCATATTCCTCTTGTCTTAGGCATGCAAATGTGGCCTTAGGAAAATCCCAGTTTACACCTTTACAAATATCCTCTCTTACCTAGGAAACTGTTTCCTCACAGTCCTGGGCACTGCACTGTATGTCCTACAGCCAGCAATCTTTGCTCCAGGCAGCACAATAACTGCTTTCCTGCAGCATTCTCTAGGAGAGTTTGGTCAGCTGCCTTCCTCATGCAGGGAAATTTCTGGGACAGAGAATCCTTCAGATCACCACCAGTCAGATTGGACCAGGCATACATGATCCTGGTATGTGCATAAGAGAGAAGCGGGACCAGGGATATACACTGGGAGCATGGACTGGCTCTGTGCTTAGATGGTGAGGGGTTGAGTTGGGACCACCTAGGGCACCACAAGATCCTACTGCTTTTAGGCAGCCTTTTTCTTGATTAGGTATTTGCCTTGCTACTGTGGTCCTTTTAAGTGTTTTCTTGAGCCTTGTGATGGATGTTTATTCCAGTTTTTGCTGGTTGTTCAAAGCTTCTGTAGGGGGAGGGAACAATGAAACATCTCATTCTGCCATTTTAATTGGGGGCAGGACCCCAATTAAATCATGCACCAAAGAAGAAATCACTAGGGAAAAAGTTCCTCATATCCAAACTTATGGGATTCAGTAAGGGCAGTGCTCAGAGGGAAATTTATAGCAGTAAGGCTTACATTAAAAAAGAAGATCTCAGGAGGTGGGGAAAGATGGCAGCATAGGGAGGTATGGAATTCAGTTAGTCCTCTAGAACAATTAGTAAATAGTCAGGAACAGCTGTTTGGGGGACATCAATGACCAGACACACATCATACACCTGTCTGGAATGGGTGGAAGGGCCAAGATCACAACAAAAAACACTAAGTAAAGGCCCCAAAATGCAGAGGCTGGTGCCCGTCCCCCACTGGCATGGCAGGCTGAGTTGGAACACTTCCCTGTGTGAAAAAGAAGCACCCTACTTGGAGCAAGGGAAGGTAGCACAACCAAACTACAATTGTGGTTCTAACTAACAAATTTGGACTGTTGAATACAAGCTAAGAGCATAGATAAACCCAGAGCAAGTAGGAAAGGAACTGTGAGGTCTCTCCTGGCAGAGAAGAGGCAGGGCTGATGGACAAAAAATAAAAACAGAGGCTTTTGGAATTGGCTGAGCTCAGAATACTGGAAAAGGGCTGTGTCCCAAGAAAAGGAACATATAAAACTGGGTACCAATTCTGGCTCTTGACTGGCAAAACTGGGGGACTGGGGACTGGCTCTGAAAAGGAGATTTCCTTCTTTTTTCTTTTTTTTTCTCTCATTCTAAGTAGCTCATTAGAGAAAGTCTCAGGCATTTTCAATTGTCAGCACTGACCCAGGCAAGGGTGGCATTAAGATAGTTAGACAAAGGAAGAAGTCAAGTGAAGGAGATAATCCCCTAAAGGGTGTACCATCCCTAAGAAAAGGGGGGTCAGACAGGGGCAAGATCAAGTGGCTGCCTTCCCTCAGGTAATTCAGACCCCAGGACCTGGGGAAAAAAAACAGCTTAAGCTAGGCTTCTGATTCACCATTGGTCCCTGGCAGGGGCAGGGTCTGCTGAGAATTAAAGGCACTGCACCTTCTTACACTGGTGGGGAGCTGCAGGCTGAAAAGCGCTACCTACTGGGCAGGATAGGAAAAGCACAGAGTCTAGAGGCCTCACTGGAAAGTCTGACATTCTTCTGGGTCTCATCCTCTGGCAAGTACAGAATCAAGAAAAAGGCAACTTAAAAGTGGTAGGATCTTGTGGCACACTGGCTCAGCCCTATCCCATCCTCTCACAAGCTCAGCGTGGAGCTAGCCTGCATTCCCACTAAGGGTCCCTACTCCTGGTTCTGGAGGGAACAAATTAACCCTTGTGCACATACTGTGAGCATGTATATCTGGCCCAATCTTTCTGGTGGCCACCTGAGAGACTGAACCAGGACACTCATCACAAGCTCACCATCCCAGAAGTTGCCCTGCATATAAAAGGCAGCTTGCAGAGCACTCTACAGAATGCAGGAGAGTTTTGGCTAACTGGGGTAAGGGATTGCAGGTTGTAGGACATACAGTAGTGTCTTAGACCATGGAAAAACTGTTTCTTTGGGAAGAGAGGGCATTATTTTCTCTGTAAATGGAAGAATTCCTAGGGCCACATGTGCACTCACAAGACATGAGGCATGTGAAAAAAAGATCAGGGAAGCTTCTACACTTTGGCCTGGAGTTATTCTCTAAACTCATTTTATGGATAAGCTCTGTAAGTGCACTCTGGAATTCAAGAAAAGCTCTTTCATAACACTACCTAGATAAAAGCTTAAGGAATAGATGCCTCAGAATCTAAATTCTGGTGATAACACACTAAAATATCAAAATAGAAAGCATCAATGAGGAAGATCAGAACTGGGACATATAAGACAAAGACTTTTAAAAAACGGTCCTAAATATGCTAAAGATCTAAAAGACTGTATGGACAAAGAACTAAAGGGAATCAGTAAAACAATAGATGAACACAAAGAGAATATTGGTAGAGAGATGGAAATTATGAAAAGGAATCAAACAGAGCTGAAGATCACAGTAACAGAAATTACAAATTTCCTAGAAAGATTCAACAGCAGTTGGAGCTGGCAGGGGAAATAATCAGTGAACTTGAAGATAAGACAATTGAAAATTTCCAATCTGAGGAGCAGAAAGAACAAAGAATGAAGACAAGTGAACAGAGGCTGAGGGACACCATCAAGCATACCAATATATGCATTGTGAGAGTCCCAGAAGGAGAAGAAAGAGAGAAAGGAGTAGAGAACATATTCAAAGAAATAATGCCAAATTTAAAGAAAGACATGAATATACACAGCCAAGATGTTCAACAAACTTCAAACAGGATAAACTCAAATAGACCCACACTGTGACATATTATCACCAAACTGTTGAATGTTAAAGATAAAAAGAGAATTCTGAAAGCCACAAAAGAAAAGGAATATTTCATATTAAGGGAGCCTCAATATGATTAAGCACATATTTCTCATCAAAAGTCATGGAGGCAAGTAGGCAGTGGGAAGACATATTCATAATACTGAAAGCAAAAAATTGCCAACCAAGAATTGTATATCTGGCAAAACGATCTTTCAAAAATGAGAGAGAGATTAAGACATTCCCAGAAAAACAAAAGCTGAGGGAATTTGTCACCACTAGATTCACCCTACAAGAGATGCTAAAGAGAATTCTGTAAGGTGAAAGGAAAGGATAATAGAGAATAGATTGAAGCGGCATGAAAAAATAAGTTCTCCAGTAATGGTAAATACATAGGTAAATATAAATGTCAGTAGTATTGTACTGTTGGTTTGTAACTCCAGTTTTACTTCCTGCATGATCTAAAAGGCAAATGCATAAAATGAAATGATAAATCAGTGGTTTTGGACTCATAATGTATAAACGTAGTTTGTGACAAGATCTAAATAACTGT
Organism: Choloepus didactylus; assembly: GCF_015220235.1. Taxonomy (NCBI): domain Eukaryota; kingdom Metazoa; phylum Chordata; class Mammalia; order Pilosa; family Megalonychidae; genus Choloepus; species Choloepus didactylus. The sequence goes on from NC_051334.1 coordinate 166,942,949, forward strand.
GGGAAGATGGAAGGGTACAGGAACATAGTCTGTATATACTATTGAAGTTAAGTTGGTATCAACACTAACAAGTTGATAGATTTAGGATGTTACAGATTTAGGATGTTAAATTTAAGCTCCATGGTAAATACAAAGAAATATTGGAGAGTATGCATGCTCATAGAGATAAAAAGTAGAGTACAGGTTGCAAGTGGTGGGGGTAAAGGGGAATGGGGACTGAATGCATAATGCATGTAGAGTTTCTGTTTAGGGATGGAAAACTTTAATGATGGAAGGTGGTGAGGGTATTGTAACATTGTCAATGTGATTAATCTCACTGAGTCATATGTTTGAGAGTGGTTGAGATGGGAAAGTTTAGGCTGTATATATGTTTTCACAATTAAAAAGAAGAGAAAGAGTTACTAAAGAGACTATAGCAACTAAATGCAATAAGTGATCATGGATATGATCTAGTAATGGAGAGAAAAAGCTCAAATGAATATTATTAAGAAATATGCAAAAAATTGGAATATAGACCATAAGCTATATTAATGTGAAATTTCTTGATCTTGAAAACTGTATTTAAAGTGGACACATAAACGAACATCCTTGTTCTTAGGAATTGTACGTGGAAGTACTAAGTGTTCAAGAAGCATGACGGATGCAATCTACACTCAAGTGTTCAGAAAATGGGTAGACTAATAGATTGATAGAAAGAATGGTATGGCAAAGGCAGCAAAGAGTTAAAATTGGTGGTATGGTTATCTGGGATGCGGGAATATGCTGAAGTTGTCTCTATGGGGTATATATCTATATCCTGTAAGTTTGAATGTATTTCAAAATATAAAGTTAAAAATAATTCAATGGTGAAGAAGATTGTATAAAAATGTAGCTTATGAGGGGTGACAGTGTGATTGGGAAAGCCATATGGACCACACTTTCCTTTGTCCAGTGTATGGATGGATGAGTAGAAAAATGGGGGCAAAAAAAAAAGACACCCAGTTTTCTTTTTTACTTTAATTGTTCTTTTTCACTTTAATTTTTATTCTTTTTTTTTTTGCAGTAATGAAAATGTTCAAAAATTAATTTTGGTGATGAACACACAACTATATAATGGTACTGTGAAAATTGAATGTACGCTTTGTATGACTGCATGGTATGTGAATATATCTCAATAAAATTGAATTAAAAAAACAAAAAAAACAAAAAAACAAAAACAAAACCAATGTCTCTGCTAGATTTTTTTTAAATAGAGCTTGAAGTTCTTCCTCATAAAAAAATAATAATTCAATGGTGTTTCTATATACAAGCAATTAAAAAACCTGAAAAGGTAATCAAGCAAACATTTACAATAGCAACTAAAAAGAATAAAATATCTAGGAATATATTTATCTATGGATGTAAATGACTTGTATGTGAAAACTACAAATTATTACTGAAAGAAATGAATAAAGACCTAAATAAATGGAAAGATATTCTGGGTTTATGTATTGGAAACCTTAATGTCATTTAGATGTTAATAGTACCCAAAATGATTTATGTATTGAATGTAATCTCAAGCAGAATTCTAACTGCCCTCTTTGCTGAAATGGAAAAATGAATCATCAAATTCCTATGGAAGGGCAAAGGATCCTGAAGAGCGAACACCATTTTGAAAAAGAAGATCAAAGCTGGAAGACTCATACTTCCCAATTTCAAAACTCACTGCAAAGTTACAATAATCAAAACAGCATGGGTAGGGCTGGGGAGGCCCCAGCTGTCATGCAGGGAGGAGGTTGAGGCCATAGCTTAAGGGAAGCCCAGGCCCCAGTGCATCTGTGTCTGGCAGAATCCGCGTGAGATGAAGTTACAATCCTTCCCTGCCGCCCTGATAATCAAGAGTTTTGGCTGACCTTTGAACATACGCTGAGATATTGTGGAGCCAGAAGAAAAGCACAGACAGACTATGGCACTGAAATGGATTAATAATAAACAATGTTCTGCAGGTCCAGTTGGGGATATGTTTCATTAGCAAGCCACAATTATGGGACCTAATGACAGCCCATATCAAGGTGGTGTATTCTTTTTGAAAATTCATTTTCCTAAAGATTACCCCTTCAAATCACCAAAGGTTGCATTTATGACAGGAATTTATCATCCAAATATTAACAGTAATGGCAGCATTTGTCTCGATATTCTAAGATCACAGTGGTCTCCCGTTTAAACTATTTCTAAAGTTCTTTTATCCATTTGTTCACGGCTATGTGATCCAAACCCAGATGACCCCCCAGTGCCAGAGAATGCACAGATCTATAAAAAAGATGGTGATAAGTACAACAGAATATCTCAGGAATAGACTCAGAAGTATGCCATGTGATGCTACCTTAAAGTCAGAATAACCTGCATTATAGCTGGAATAAACTTTAAATTACTATTCCTTTTTTGATTTTCTTATACGGCTGCTCCCCTATCACACCTCATGTATTTTAATTTTATTTTTTGTTACCTCCCTCCATTCATTCACATGCTCATTTGAGAAGACTTCAGTTCTTCCAGCTTTAGAGAATAACTGCTTTTAGGAAATGCAAAGTAGTTACAAGAGAACAGTTGCCCAAGATTCAGAATTTTTTGTAAAAAATGGAGCATGTGTATTAGATGACCAATGTCTTCGCTCTTACTTGGTTAAGAGTCTAAAACCATTCCTCACTGCTCTAACATGCTGAAGAAGTCAACTGAGGGGGAGGAGACACATATTCAGTTGTCACATCAAAGGAAGCAGCACTACTCTATAGCAGCATCTAATCCTGTTCAAGCCTTCCACTACTAGAAATTTGAGGTTACATGTTATACTTTATGCTCATAACTGATGTGGCTGGAGAACTGGTATTGAATTTATAGCATCAGCAGGACAGAAAATATGATGTATTTTATGCATGCCAATAAAGGAATGACCTTTCTTGTTTTACTGAGAATGGAAATTGGAAATCAAATACCCTTTTTATTCCAAAATAGGATCTCAAACATTTTGTAATTTTCATTTAAATTGTTAGGGAGCTTGGAGCTATTAGTTAGTCTATCTTCCAATACACTCTAATATAGCACTGAATAAATCATGCAAGCTGTCAATGGAGGAGTGATCAACTAATAGCTCTACTAGTAATTTGATTTATTTTTCTTAGTAAAGTTGCATAAGCTCCCCCACCCAAAAAGTAAAAGCCAGCATGTTACTGGCACAGGGACAGACATATAGCCCAATGGGATAGTTCTGAAAGTCCAGAAAGAAACCCAGAGATCTATGGTCAATTGATTTTTGACAAGGGTGCCAATTCCACTCAATGGGGAAATGAATAGTCTCTTCAACAAATGCTGCTGGGAAAACTGGATAGCCACATGCAAAAAAAAAAAAAAAAAAAATGAAAGTGGGCCCCTAAATTACACTATATACAAAAATAACTCAAAATGGATCATTGTTATAAATATAAGAAGTAAGATTATAAAATTCTTAGAAGAAAACATAGGTATCTTTGAGACTTTGTATTAGGCAATGGATTCTTAGACTTTACACCAAAAGCAACAAAAGAAAAACATAGGTAAATTGGACTTCATCAAAATTGAAAACTTTTGTGTATCAAAGGACATTATCAAGAAAGTGAAAAGGCATCCAACAGACTGGGAGAAAATATTTGGAAACCATATATCTCAAGAATATATTTTAAAAACTCCTACAACTTAACAATAAAAATACAAAAAATGCAATTTTAAAATGATCAAAGAACTTGAATAGATATTTCTCCAAAGAAGCTCTACAAGTTGCCAGTGAACATGTGAAAAGATGCTCAATATCATTAGCCATTAAGGAAATGCCAATACAAAACACAATGAGCTATCACATCACACCACCAAAATGACTATTACTTCAAAACGGAAAATAACAAGTGCTGGCAAGGATGTGGAGAAATACGAATACCCTCATATACTGTTAGTGGGAATATAAAATGGTGCAGCTGCTGTGTAAAACAGTTTGGTGGTTCCTCAAAAAGTTAAACATAGAACTACCATATGTCTCAGCAATTCCTTTTCTAGGTGTATATGAAAGCAGGGACTCAGACAGATACGTGTACACCAATATTCTTAGTGCATTATTCAGAATTGCCAAAAGGTGGAAGCAACCCAAAAGTCCATCAATAAATGACTGGATAAACAAAATGTGGTATAAACACACAATGGAATATTATTCAGCCTTAAAAATGAATGAAGCTCTGGTACATGCTACTACATGGATGAACCTTGAAAACATCATATTTAGTAAAATAAGCCAGACACAAAGGGACAAATATTATATGATTTCACTGCATGAAATAACTACAACATGCAAATTCATAGAGACAGAAAGTTTGGTGGTTCCTCAAAAAGTTAAACATAGAACTACCATATGTCTCAGCAATTCCTTTTCTAGGTGTATATGAAAGCAGGGACTCAGACAGTTTATCAGGGGCAGAGGGGAGGGGGAATGGGGCATTAATGCATAACGGATGTAGGATTTCTGTTTAAGGCTATGGGAAAGTTCTAGTAATGGGTGATGGTAAAGATAGCACAATATTGTGAATGTGGTTAATCCTACTGAATTGTACATGCCTGGGAGGACATGAAGGTGGGATATTTTATGTTATATGTATGTTCCATAATTTTAATTTAAAAAAAGAGAGAGGTTAAAGGGACAATGACATACATTATCCTGGACTGGATCTAATAATGTAGAAGAAAATGCCCAAAAGGACATTATTGGGACAATTGGAAAAATTGGAATAAAGTCTGTAAACTTTGTATCAGCATTAAATTTCTTGAACTTGATAACTCTACTTAAGGTGGCTATATAAGTGAATATCCTTGTTCTCAGGAAATATACATTGGAAGTATTACATGGTCAAGTATCATGATGTATGCCACCTACTCGCAAATGTTTAGAAGATAGATAGATAGATACATAGACAGACAGTCAGACAGACAGACAGAATTATACAACAAATGCAGCAAAATGTTAAAAGTTGGTGGTTCTGGTTATCTGTGGAGTAGAGGGTATATTGGAGTTCTCTGTATAGGTTTTGTATTATTTTTGTAATTGTCCTGTAAGCATGAAATTATTTCAAATTAAAAAGCTTAAAAATCCAAGTACCGTGCAGGTTTTGGAAGCATCTGGAGCTGAGGGGAGCATTGTATTAGAAAAACCCATCTTCTCACCTGAGATTCCCCAGAAGACGTAGGACCTAGCTCCACCTTTGCAGCCAACAATCTCTGTGATCTAAAGAAATCCATAGCCCTTCTCTGGGCCTTGGTTTCCTCATTTGTAAAATGGAGCACATAGCTATAGTATTTTTAATGAGATAACATTTGGGTCAGCACCCACCACAATATCTGGTATCTGGAAGGAGATGTATACTTGTTGGAATATTTTTCCTTCCAGCAATAAAGTTCTAGGATTCTGTGGTTTCTTTAAAATATGAGCAGTCCTTGCTCTATCTGCCTTCTACAGTTGGGTTTTTACTTAGTAGCCTTTCTTCCCCAGCATATTCTACCAGTTTATGTCATATAAAGCTAGAAATATTGTGGAGAGAGTGCTGTGCATGTTGCGTCTCAATCTTTTCAGACTTCCTAAGTTTTTCTCTTTTTTAAGTATTTGCAGTTTTCATGCTTGAATTGGAAAAGACTCAATTTCGGCTGAGTCCAGCCCTCCACTCTGGGGAGGATAATGGGCAGGTAGCCATTAGAACACAGGAAGGGAGGGCTTTGTGGTATCTTAAAGTCATTGGATTTTATTTATTTCCAGTTTGCTCAACATTTGTTCCACTGATCTGGACAGTTTAAAAAAGGGTGGGGATGGGGAGAGGGAAGGATGAAAACCAACTAGGCCTAGAGAAAAGGTTGAACACTTTTGCCTTTCAATCTCAAACTGGGGCTCATAGTAGTTAAACCCCAAAAAACTTCTGGGCTTCATCTTGTCTTTCTGAAAACTAAACACTGCCATGACTTTGCCTTTGGTTGCAGAAACAATTCCACATCTTGTTAGTAGGGTTTTATGACTGTAAGTCCTCCATCCATCATAAATAGCATTTATTTCTTCAAAATCAAAAATATCTATTTTTCAGATTTTGAAGTAATTTACACTCCTTGTAGAGAATTTGGAAATTACAAAAATAAGAAAATGAGAATCACCCATAATTCCACAACCTAGAGATAACCATTGTCAATATTTCTATTTATTTCCTTCCAGTTTTCTTTTTTCTATACACACACACACACACACACACATTTGGAATCATTCTGTATATTCATTTGTGTATCCTCCATTCCCTCACTTAATTTAGGTTGTGAGCATTTTCCCATGTCATTAATATTATTCTAAACGTGATTGTAAATAACCACATAGTATTTCATAGTATAAATATAGCTGCATAGAATTTCATAGCATAAACAACTTCTATTTTTTCTGTATTTTAAACAATGGTACAATGTATCTCATGGTATATATATCTTTTTTGCATCTATATTATTTTCTTAACATCAATCCCTAGAAAGAAAATGTCTTGGTGAAAGGAAAGGAAAAGCTTTGCACCTCTTGCCAAATTGCCCTGCAGGAGAGTTGTACCAATTTGCATTCCCATTAGTGATGTTCAAAAATGCCTGACTCACTGCATTAACGGGAGAATATTTTACCATTATGTATACAAGGCACTCTTTCTGCTCATTTCAATTCAAAGGACATTTACTGAGCTCTACTATGGGTCGGGTATTGTGCTAGGCATTAGACTCAAATCTGTTATGCAGTTTAAGTGCTAGGTAGATAACACATACAAACGTGGTTAAAAATGCAAGTGAAATATAACACATCAATCTCTGGACAGGACTATTCAGCCTTTAAATGGCTACTCTCTGAGGGAAGACACTTAAAAATTTAGCCAATTTTAAAAAATAATTTAGATCTTTCAAACACTTAATAAAAAGAAATGAATTAATATGAAACGTGCAAACAATAGCAGTTCAGTTGTGATCATTTACACTCTATTTCCTGGTATAAATTGGGGTAGGAATGGAGAGAGATATTACAAAACCGCATCTTTTTTAAAAAAGCAAAAAAAAAAAAAAAAAAAAAAAACAAACCCAAACCATGTTGGTGAAAAGGAAATTTCTACTTTTGTCAGTTCCCTTTAGAAATTTAACCTGTTGGTTATCAGAGAAGAGGGACACAACACACAGAGAAAGCTAACCTCCTTCTGGCAGCTGGGGATAATTTGTCAGTCTCCTTTGAAATGTGGCTTTGTGCTCGCTGGTGAAGGCAGCTGGAAAAGAAAAAGCATGACAGACAAAAGCTGAAATCCACATGAAGAAAGGTCTTTTTCCCAAAAATTACTGCCCGAGTTAGCAACGGTTAGAACAGAAAGTACATGTATATATTCCCAGCGGCAAACATGTCTGGTACTAGAGGCTCCCTATACTATAGAAATCATTTAGAATAGTGTTAGCTCTGAATAGGGCTGCTGGATAGCATTTAAACAAGCCCTCCCACTTCCATGAAAAATTACACCCTCAAAGTAAATCCATTTAAAATGAAGACTTAAAAAAAAAAGAGAGAAAGCATCGTGTTTTGGAATCTAGCTAAAAGTGTTTACTGTTCTGCAAAGGGGGACCTACTTAATATATAGTGGATGATGGTGCAAGAAATAGAGGTTTCAGTATATGATATCAAGTTTGAAAGTAAAAAAGAAACCAAAGGAATAACTAAAATAGTACCATCAAACTGGAAACAACCCAAATGTTCTTCAACTGGTGAATGGATAAACTGTGGTACAACCACACAGTAGAATGCTACTCAGGAATACAAAAGAATGAACTACTGATATATGAATCTCAAAATTGTTATACTGAGTGAAAGAAAGAAGTCTCAAAAGGTTACGTACTGTATGGCTCTATTTCTATAACAATCTGGAAAAGGCAAAACTGCACAAACATAAAATGGGTTGTCAGGGGTTGTCAGGGGTTGGGGATAGAGGGAGGGATTGATTACAAATGGCAGTATGAGGGAATTTTTGGGGGTGATGGAATTGTTCCATATATTGATTGTAGTGATAGTTAAATAACTTCATGTATTTGTCTACACTTACAGAACTGTACACCAAAAAAGGTCAGTTTTAATGTATGGTACTTTTAAAAGTGAATTAAAAATCTCATAAAAATACTATCAAATAATGGGAGGTGGAGGAAAAGAGAGGAGTTTGGGAGTAGCGATAAGTGAGCTAATGCCTCATTTTTTATAGCGGGGAGTCAATAGAAAAGGTCCAAAGTGGATAAATCAAGAAATAGGAGAAGCTTTGACCAATCAGCAAGAACTGGCAGAAACATCTATCTCAAAGCTCTAGAAACAGTTAAAGGACTGCAATAACAGGGCAAATGCAGAAGAAAGAAAAAGGCTACTCAAAAGCAGTAGGATCTCATGGCCCCCTGGCTGGCCCTTCCCCCATCCTCTCACCAGCTCAGCGTGGAGCCAGCCTGGGTTCCTGGTGCAGATCCCTGGTCCTGGTTCTGGAGGGAGCAGAATAACTCTCGTGCACATACTGGGAGCATGTATGTCTGGCCCAACTTGTCTGGTGGTAGCCTGAGGGACTTGCTGTCCCAGAACTTGCTCTTTGCAAAGGAGGCAGCTCACAGAGCTCTCCTGCAGAACACTGTGGGATGGCAGTCAAGTTGTGCTGCCTGGGGTAAGGGATTGCTGGCTGTAGGACATATAGTGCAGTGCTTGGGACTGTGAAGAAACTGTTTGTTAGGGAAGAGGGGACATTCCTATCTGCACAAACAGGAAATTCTTAGGCCAAACTCACAAGACAAGAGGCATGCACAAATGGACCAGGGAGGGCCCTAGTCTTTGGCCTGGGGCTATTCTCTAAATTCTTTGTATGGCTACACTATGAAGGAGAGAACACTCGGCACAGGTCAATCTGCAAAGACTGAGAAAGGTATTCTCAATTTTTCCCTTTTTTGTTAGCCCCTCACATTCAAAGAAAGTTCTGTCATAACACTAGCTGGATACAAGCTTAAGGAACAGACACCTCAGAGTTTAAATTCCAGTGAGAAAACCTTTAATATCAAAGTGTCCAGGTTTCAACAAAAGATTACAAAACATACAAAGAAATAGGAAGTGATGGCCCAAGCAAAAATGATGATTAAAGCATTAGAAATCAATGAGGAGAATCAGACCTGGGCCATTTCAGGTAAAGACTTTTTAAAAAAAGGTCCTCATGTGACTGGAAACCTTGTGGCTCCCAGTCCCTTTATCCAGTGTATGGACAGATGAGTAGAAAAATGGGGGAAAAAATTAAATGAATAATAGAGGGAGAGGGCTATGGGATGTTCGGGGTGTTCTTTTTTACTTTTATTTTTATTCTTATTTTTCAGAGTAATGAAAATGTTCAAAAATTGATTGTATGATAAATGCACAACTATATGATGATACTGTGATCTGTTGTACACTGTGGATGATTGTATGGTCTGTGAATATATCTCAATAAAATTGCATTTTAAAAAATGGTCCTAAATATGCTCAAAGAGTTAAAAGAAAACATAGACAAAAAACTAAAGGAAATCAGGAAAACAACAGATGAACACAAAGAGAATATCAATGGAGAGATGGAAGTTATGAAAAGGAACCAAACCGAGCAGAAGACCACACTAACAGAAATTACAAATTCCCTAGAGGGGTTCAACAGCAGATTATGTAGCTGGCAGAAGAATTTGAAGAGAAGACAATTGAAATCATCCAGTCTGAGGAACAGAAAGAGGAAAGAATAAAGAAAAGTGAATGGAGCCCGAGAAACCAGTAGGACATCATCAAGCATACCAATATACTTATGTGGGAGTCCCAGAAGGAGAAGAAAAAGAGAAAGGGGCAGAGAGAATTCAAAGAAATAATGGCTGAAAACTTTCCAAATTTAGTGAAAGACGTGAATAAACCCATCCAAGAAGCTCAATGCACTCCAAACAGGATAAACCCAGATAGACCTATACCCGGCTATGTTATAATCACATTGTCAAATGCCAAAGATAGAGAGAACTCTGAAAGCTTCAAGAGAGAAGCAACACATCACATGTAATGGAGCTTCTATAAGATTAAGGGCCAATTTCTCATTGGAAACCACAGGGGCAAGAAGGCAGTGGGATGACATATTTAAAGTGCTGAGAGCACAAAGCTGCCAACCAGGTTTTCTGTATGTAGCAAGACTGATTTTTAGAAATGAGGGCAAGATTAAGACATTCCCAGAAAAACAAAAGCTGAGGGAGTTCGTTACCACTAGATCAACCATACAAGAGATACTAAAGAGTTCTGCACGTTGAAAGAAAAGGACACTAGACAATAGATTGAAGCTGCATGAAGAAATAAAGATCTCTTGTAAAGATAATGACATGGGTAAATATAAATACCAGTGCTATTGTAGTTTTGGTTTTTAAGAGATGCCCACTTGGAAACTTTACAGCCATCATCAAATTAAAAGGGTATCTTGGTATTGTTTAGCAATTCTTGACCACACACTCTTCCTAGGGAAGACTTCCACGTTGGCCAGCGAGGAAGCTAAAAGCATATTCGTTTTGCCAAGCATTCCCTCTCCCTTTGCCTGGGCCTGCAGGCTCACTTGCCCCTTATCATACAAGGTCTGAGGTTTAGAGAAGAAGGATACCATTATACAGGGTTATCTTTCTTTCTCAGTGGAAACAACACTGGTCTTTGTAAGTTCCCAGCTAACTTCACAGGGTGTGGCTATCTTTCTATGCTCCAAGGGAAGCCTCCATGGGAAACACTGATCACAGTGCTTTTTTAGTTCTAGAAGCTTCTTCCGCTGATAGTGAGTTAAAGCAGGCATTTTTAGGCAGCCCCCTTGTTAGTGCTTGTCTACCTTAGAAACAAGATTGTATTTTTTGTAAACCACCTCAGAAGACACTTGCGGGACACCTTTTGTGCTCCCTTTCTAGCAGAGCCTTCACTCAGGTCTGGCTCTCTGCCGAGTTCTGAACCCTGTCTAACCTACTGCCTGGTTTTTACTTCACAACAGCTGGCCCAGGGATCTCAAGTACTTAACCTCAGCTGCCAGCTTGGGGCAAGAGAGGCCCCTATAGTTGAGCTCGTGACAAAGACAGCATTTGTTCCCACACTGGTGGTGTTCTCAGCGTCAACAGCAGTGACAGACTCCAAGGATCACGCCTAGTCAGTGCCCTCTTGGTGAGAAGTCCCCAAGCCCAGGGTCTGGACTCTTCCCACACTGCTGGGAGGTGACTAGGAACCAGTGATAGAATTGCCATTTTGCCATGGAGAAATGCAAATGTCTGGGGACTAGGGGACTCACCCAAGGTAATGATGATCATACTGGTCAAAACCAGAATTGGGTTACCTGGGTCTGAAAAACGTTTTTTTTTCTGTGGTTGGCCAATTTGTTTCTGTGAAAAAGCCTGTGACCTGGCTTGTTCATTGCTGGGTGACAGTGGTGGTGCCACTCAAAGTGATGGATGATGGCAAGGAGGTCATTGGGGTAGAAGTGACTCAATGCACTGCAGGGTCATGGCAAAGAGAAACTGTGCCCAAGGCCATCTCTCCCAGGAGGTTCAGTGGCATTCCTGTCTTCCTCCTGCCAACAAATATTGATTGTGACAGGCACTACGATGACAGAGATGACTCAGATATGCTTTTACCCCCAAGGGGTTCATAGTTGGATGCAGGTATCACTCATCTCAGTGGTGACTTGGGGCTACAAGGACAATCAGTCCTGTCTCAGACTTGAGGAGGTTCATGCTGATCCCTGGGCTGGCCAATAGAAAATGGTATTTGTGTGGTTTTCTACTGTAATGATGGGTGTGCACTGAATGACTCACTTTTAGTCTCCTCCTTGAGATTAGGATTCATTTTGTCACCACTCTGGCCAGACTACTTATCACAATATTTTAAAATACAACTTCAAATAACTGCATTTCTGGTTGTTGAGTTTTTCTTTTCAACCAAAAAAGTGGTACTGTTCTGGTTCATCAATAAGTTTAACAGAAAATTACCTCATGACCCAGCAAGTCCACTCCTACATATATATCCCAAAGAATTTGAAACAGGGATTCAAGCAAACCTGGATGTTCACAGCAGCAGTATTCACAATAGCCAAAAGGTAGAAACAGCCCAAATGTTCATTGACAGTTGAATGGATCAACACAATGTGGTATATCCATACAATGGAATATTGTTTGGCAATAAAAAGGAGTAATCTACTGATTCCTGCACCAACATGGATGAACATTGAAAACATTTTGCTAAGTGAAAGAAGCCAGGCACAAAAAGCCACATATTGTATGATCTCATTTCTATGAAATATCCAGAATGGACAAATCCATAGAGACAGAAAGCAGATTTAGTGGTTGTCAGGGGTCTGGGGTGAGGGGAGAATGAGGAGTACAGGGTTTTCTTTCGGAGTGATGGAAGTGTTCTGGAACTAGACAGTGATGATGATTGCACAATCTTGTGAATGTACTAAATGCCACAGAATTGTACCTTTTAAAATGATTAAAATGGTAAATTTTGTTACATGTATTTTACCACAATAAGAAAGTGGAGCCATTCTTTCTGCTGGGAATCACCTACCATACCCATTGGGACGCACACACACATGGGCACACACACACACACTTTGCCTGGATAATTCCTACTTAACCACCGTGACTTGTCTTCCTCAGGGAAGCCATCTTACCCTGTCTCTCCATGTCATGGTCTCCTGTCATAAATGTTCATAGCCCCTTGCACTTCTTCACTAGCACCTCTTCTAATGGTTGGAGTAAATACGGAATGGAATAAATGGGATAAATCATTATTCAGAAAATGTATTTGTTCAATGTCTGCCTCCCCCATTAGACTGTAAGCTACATGAAGGAAGGGATCATGTCCACCTTGGTGACTGTCTAGAAGAGTGCCTGCCTGGCACATAGTAGCCACTAAATAATCATTTCTGGAGTTTGACTGAAAGAATGAATAAAACATATTTTCTAATGCTACTCTGAGAGCCACCTGAGATGTATAAACCACTCTTCTGTAGCACTTTTAAAATGTAGGTAAACAATTGAAGTAAATAGTCATTATGCATTAAATGGACATTGTGCATCAATGGAAGAGATCAAATTTCTGGGCAAGATATTGATGTTGATGTTTTCACTATACCTTGCTGCGTTCAACCCACCAATGTTGCCTAGTCACCTTTGTTTTCTGCACCTCCTAAAATCTCTCCTCTACTAGGGCTTTCCTTGGGTTCAAGTATCATTTAAATTCCCCTAGGAAACTAGAGAACAGTTTTTCTTGGGCCCTTCATTTATACTAGCAACTTTGAGTCCCCCCAGGCACCCCTGCCAACATCAAGGGTAACTCTTACCATCCTTGCTGCTTGCTTCTTACCAACATAAATAAGACACAGGCATCTTGCATTGGATGATACAGTACTCCATGTAGATCCCATAGCTCCAAAGCTAGCCGGGGATGCCAGGCTGGGGTGGCACCAGCTAGCAGAGTGGGAGGCTGGAGCTTTTGAACTGACGTGATGGCAACAACCAGTAATTCTGACCCTATGCAAACACAACTTATATAGGAAATAATCCATATTAAGGTGCCTGACACATTTCAAGCACTTTATTAATGTTAATTAATATTCTTTTATGATGGAGGAGTTTTATGCATCCATTAAAATCATGTTCTTCAATGATATTTAGGCATACAGGAAAGTTACTACAATATATTAAGTGAAAGAAGGAGATTACAAAGAATGTGTATGCCATCTTCCCATTTTTAAATTTAAAAATGTAATATATGCATAAGAGACATATTGTTTGTGTAGTAATTTAGAGCTCAGGATCTGGAGTTGGGCTAGTTTTATATCCGTGTACTGTCATTTATTAGCTCTGTGACCTAAGGGAAGTCATTAAACCTTTCTGAACCTCAGTTTCTTTATCTGTAAAATGGAGACTATATATATATATATATATATATACACACACAAATATATAAATCTATGTATTTGCAATGATATGGTTGCATATGTAGGAAACCCAAGAGATGGACGCGAATTGTAATTTTACATCAGAGTTAACACGTAGTTAGATGCAAAGTGAACACAAAGAAATAAAAAATTGGAAATTTTAGTAAATTATACCTTATTCTGGTCTGGAGCAATCACCGCTCAATTCCTACTATCAGGGCTGTTATTAGGCTGTAGATAGGGCAGAGAGGATCAAAGCTTGGCACCATGTCCCATGGGTTCCCATCCTTCAGAGGCAGCAGAAGGGAAGGGAAGATGGCAAGTGACAGATCAAAGCCACCTTCTTAATAAATTGCATTGAATTTGCCTATCTCGAGATTCATAAACACAATTACAGTTCCACCTTCCTTTAAGCCAGTGATTCTTAATGTTTTTTGGAGTGGATTCCTTTGAGGCTCTGAGGAAAGCTATAGACCCTCTCCACAGAAAAATGCATAAATGCAAACACACAATTTTGTATAGAGTTTCAGGAAAAAGATCATGGTGCTTTCCATGTCTCACCCAAGAGCTCTGGACCCCGGGTTTAAAACTCCTGCTTCAAGCAAACTGAATTCTATGTTTTAAGAAATGATAAATTAGGGAATGGAGATTCATTTAAATAACAAGTCAACCTAGGGCACAAAAAACAGGATTTACTTTATGAAAATTTTGTTTGTGTCTAACTTCCCAGGAACATGTCTACTTGCCTGAGGTACATTTTCAATTACCATCTCTGTATTCCCTTAGTGCCCATGCAGTCAGAAATGATGACGGCACAGATGATCATCACAACCGGCCAGAAACACAGAGCTAGGAACTACACACAGAGTGGTAGTAAGTTTTCCCAAACTTGAGGATGGGCAATCACTCAGCAGACAGGGGTGACAGCATTGGGTGGGACTGGACTATAGGCCCCATTCAACATCAGATCTCAAGGGTTCTTAAGACCTACAGAAGCCTGGAGATGATTCAGACTACAAGTCCACTCCTGCTAAGCAGCTAATGGCCTCACAAGGGGCCAGACACCTGATGGGGCAGATTAAGTATATATCAGTTTGCTTACCTGAGTCTACAGTCAACCCTTACCAGTGGCCAATGGTATTCCAAACAGCAACTGCAAATTCCCTGCCAATTGGAGGCTCTGTTTGTTCTTTTACAAATAAAAATATTAGCTAATTCCAACCCAATTCATTCCAAGGCCATTTTCCCTTGGCCTCGTGTGTTTTGAGTAGACAAGGTCTTACTGTAATCTTCCATAGCATTGTTAGTCATAGCCTGAGAGTTTTTCTTCTGAACCCAGCTCCAAAGTTGGAGCTGGTAACTTCAGCCCTCACGATAAACGCTGCTTAGTTGCAAGACATAGACAGACCTGCAGGATTTTCTGATGCAATGTTCCTATAGCACTTTCTCCTTTGGAAACCTTCTCACTTGCAAGTTAAAGGTTGTGTGGCATGGTAGAACTAGCCTGGATCAGGAGCCCTGGTCCCACCATATATTGCCTTACCTCTCTAAGCCTTGATTCCCTCTATCCAGATAGGTAACAATCCTTTCCCTGTTTATCTCCTGGGTGTCTTGTAAGATTCAAATAAGACAGTGAGTAGGCAAGTACTTCATTAACTGCCACGGGTCAGATGAACATGAGAATGCATAACCATTATTTTGTTTAAGCTTCAGACCAACTCCATGAGCTACACAGATCCTTATTGGGCCCACCATGCCTTCATCCACTCCCTCTCTCCCTTGCTCTCTCTCTTACTCACTCATTCAGAAAACATGTATTGTTATTGTCTTTATCATTACCAGGCACTGTCTGTAAGTTAAGTGAGTGCTTACAGAATCGCAAACAGGCTTAGCAAAGTAAAGCAACACTTCCAAGCTCACGCTGCTAGATGGCCGAGGAACTGGGATACTCCCCTTCCCCCTGTCCCCACTCTCCCACTCCACCCCTTCCACCCACACCAGACCAGTTTGTTTTCCATTACACCACATTGCCTGTCCCAGAGCGTTCTTCCCGTTGGAAAAAGAAATTGTTACTCACTGATGAACAATAAATCCTTGACCCTCTTTGAGACCTCTAAGGCCGTGGTCCTGTTTTCTCCATGTGAACGCGAGTGTGGAGATGGGGAGGGGATGAGACAGGTCCCTCAGACAGAACGCCTCAATGTCTGAACTGTTCAAGTTGTATATGGCTTTCAGAAGATGGCCGAGCACATTCGCTCTCCCCCTTTCCCTGCCCCCCTTTTCTAATTCGCAAGTTATGAAAGAGACGGTGTCACCCCCAAATGCATCAGGTGTCTCCAACTTTCTAATTGAGCCAGGCAGACTCCTTCCAAGCCAAGGAGTCTTGAAATATTCATCCAACTTTGGGTTTCTTTACATTAATGCCTTAAGCTGGTGAGCAATCAAACTGAAGGCCAATGTTCTTTTCCTAAAGTTGTCCAGTGTCTGTGTGGTATTCGGACCTGAAAATGATGACTTGACTCCAGATTGCAAACTCCCCAGAGTGCACCCTGGAGATGGAAGCCAGCCCACATTGTTTTCTGATCAGTCAGCATAAATGATCCTCTCTTTCCAGTTCAAGGTGGGCTCAGAATTGAAGCTGTCTTGAGATAAAGCAGATCAGGCCTGATCCACCCCTGGGGGAAGGCCTCTTAGTAGGGGAATGTAAAAGGCTCCTCCGGTCAGGGGAGATATCCGTTCCCCTTGGCTTTGGGCTGTACCAGTTGGCAGATGAAGCTCTGTGCAAATACCGGCCAGACCAAAATGGTGCCGAGACAGCCACAGTGTTGTTTCGAAACAGGGAAAGGAAACATCTGCAAATCCTGCCTTGGTGCTGAGCAGGGACAGCCTGCTGCTTTTCCTCATGGGCCCACGGTGGGCCAGCTCCTGACTGATCAAAATGGTTCCCTGAAACAAATGTATTTTAAAGATATTTTCCATCCCCCCACAGGAAATTCTTGTGTTTAGTCATCCTCACTACATGGGCTGAGTCAGCAAGCTCTGCTTTAACCACAGCTGCTTTCAAGTAGTAAGCTAAGAAGACCAGTTAGTTGAATGAGGAGACAGCCACGGCTCCACATTAAGAGGAAATGCAAGTTGGGTACTGCTCTTACGTTCGAGTCCTTCTGGGTGGGCCTCAATTGCTTTTTAGTATATTGGGTACTCCTGAGAATTCCAGAACTGGAAGGGATAGCAGTTCAAATGCCTTAGGAAAACCATTATGGCATCATGGCATGATCTGTTGGCCAAGGATTTAAGTCCAGGTACTGCCAATAATTCGCTATAAGTCTTAGCATCTTCGTCCTTAAAATAGAAGTTTGGATAAGAGGACCTCTAAGGGCTCTTCTTGCTCTGATATTCTACGAAACCATCTAGGACAGATGGCCAGCCCTTCTTTTCCCAATTCACCAGGGAAAGAGACTACATAACCTATTTTAGGAATCTGGTCCAGCATTTTATCTATCCATGACAAAAATGTCTTCTCTGGGTCCAACTGTGATCTCTCTGTTTTCTCTTTCTTGGGCTTCTGTAGACATGGAGAACTCCAAGGAAGCATTCTTTCCTAAAGACCCTTTGTCACCATCAAGAATCTTCAATTCTGACTTCTGGTAAGTCCTCCGCAAATGTGGGAGACAACTGCTTGGGTTTAAACAACCATACTTTCCCTCTCTTCAGAAATTTTTCCATCCTTTCAGTCATTATCACTGACTTGTGAACTTAGGGAGACTAAGGCTGGGATAGGTTGTCCATAGGACGGTGAGAAATGTAGAAAGGAGAAAGTCACTTATTCCATGGCAGACATTTCACAAAAGTTGTCCTAGGCCACAGAGAGTCTTAGACAAGAGAGAGAGAGGATGGCCCAGAGTAGTATAACCTTCTCCACTCCTGGATCCATACCTGGACATGTGCACCTGATAATAAGAATGGTTACCATTTACTGAGCATTTTGTATATGTGTGCTAGATACTGTTCTAAGCACTTTACATGCTCATTTCATCTCATTTAATCCTCCCAACAATACTCTGCAGTGTTACAATTGAGTACTATTATTTTACAGATTAGGAAACTGAGGCACTTGCACAAGGAAAACAGCTAGTAAGCAGGAGAGCTGGTATTTGAACCCAGGGCTGCTGGGTCAGGGATCTCTGCTCTGAACCATCATAATTCTCAGTGAGGCCAGCTTCATGGGAGGAATGAGGATGGTCCATACGATTCTGGCTGCTCTAAGGACCGCCTGCCCCCCCAACCCCACCTCACTTGTCTGCATCCCTTGTTAGGTACAGGTACCTGCCCTGGTTTCCATGGCATTCTGTGCCCCTTCCACAGAGAAAAAAGGGTTCCTCATGCAGAGCTGCAGAGTGTTGACTTTATGACACTGGAAATGGGTGGTGCTTTCCTCTTAAAAGGGAAACATAGGGAAAGGACATTGTATAACATGGGTTTCTCAAAACTAAACAAAGTGTTGGAAAATGGCCACATTCCCCTATGCTGCAAATCCATTAGATTTGCTGAATGTCACAACTTGGGGAGAACTAGCTTGGTCCATCTAAAACTAGCCTTAGGTCCTTCATGTCACAGATGAGGAAAGTGAGACTGAGAGAGAGTGGTATTAGATATACATGGATTGAGGGTTTTGAGGTGTCAGGCTTAAAATGTGGGGAAAGGGACAGAAATTTCAGAGTTGGCCTAATTTACAACTCCTCTTTGAGCCAACCCTACAGGGGATTCTGAAGGAGAGATTCACCACAGCAGAACCACTTTTTTCCAGTGGGCTTCCTCAGCCCTTGAAAAATAGAGATTCCAAAAACAGAGACTTCAATTCAGTGAGATATCAAGCAACTGCCATATTCAGATGATCAAAATCCATGGCTTAACAGTGAAGCTCCCAAAGCCTTTCTTAACACCAGACCTGCCTACCAAATGGATCCCACCCTAACAATCACAGACAACTTTGGGGAAAACCACTTCTGTTGAAAAAGACACTGATCAAAAACTTTTGACTGATGACTATGATCCAGAGACCTCTCCAAGCCTACTAAAAAGAGAGCTGAATGGAACCGTCTTTGTTTTCTGTATTGAGTGTGCAGACATTATTGAAATATTTTCAAGCCAAAAGGCTTGTAGAGTATTATTTTAAAATAAACCTTATGGTAGTATAAATTTTCACTGATCGTTATGTAGGGGTTAATATGTAAAACCTAAAAGAGGGACCTGGGGCTTTGCATGTGGTTAAAGCCACCCAGGAATCGGCCCTAGGGAGCAGTACCATAATGGCTGTTTTCAAAGAAATAGTAGATCCTCTTCCATTTCCCAGTGTCAACCCACAATGGATTTTCCATTCCTTCCTCTTAAACTCAGAAAAAAAAAGTGCCAGAGTTTTAAAATGAAAGATACAGAATTAGAGATCTCGCCTGATTTGCCTGCTACTGAGCAGATGCAAATAGTAAAATCTTATTAAATGCCATGTTGCCTAGATGCAGCTCTAACTAGATGCGAACAGATTGTTACAAGACCCACATCATGCTTCTGGGTAAAGACTATTACTGCCCACTGTATTTCCCATTGTAGTAAGGTCGGCCACACACCGTCTTATAAATAACCAAATGAATTCTCCTTCATTTTATAGGGTGGTTAAAGCATGATTACCTTTCACAATCGGCCAACCTCTTAATTCATCCCAAATTGCAGCTGGGCTCCAGGACCGTGGAGGTGGCTTGGTCTATGATGCATGGAGGGTGGGAGAGGGCTGGAGGCATGTGTGTACCTGTGCATGGCACACAGACACACTTTTGCCAGTTTTTATAGGTAGTCAGCACTTTTAAGTGAGGGGAAAGAAAAAAAAAACCTGTCTTTGTAGTGTTAGGGAATGACATTTCATTGCAAAAATAAATGATTTGGCTCGCTTTCCGGCCCTGGGGCGGGAGGCGGGGCCACGACCTGGGGCCGGGTGGGGCGATGCGTGTCCCAGCGGGGTGCCTGTGGCTGGGGCAAAGTTCCAGGCGGACGGCTCCTGGCCCAGTCGCGCAGCCCTCCAATTCCCCGCGGCCCATGTAGCGAGCGGGCCTAGCGCGCTTGCTTCGTCCCTCCGTGGGCGGAACTCCCAGCTCCGCCCGCAGCCTGAGAAGAGTCGCTGGCCGTGGTCGCCGCCAGGAATCTTCATAAACTATTGAGATTAATACTCTGTTAAAGAAGGTAGAAAGGAGTTATTTGCACGATAATCTGTGCATGTCTTCGATATCTGTCAACAAATTCCAAGAAGAATAGAATTGAGAACTTAAAATCATAAAGGATATTTCTACATCTTGAAGATAAAACAAAAATCTTCTACTTTGGGATAGATGGATTTTTGTGACTTTCTGTGAACTAAAGCTATTCAATGTCTCTTTTGGATTGTTTCTGCACTTCACGAACACGAGTTGAATCACTCAGACCTGAAAGGCAGTCGGATACCAGTATTCATCAATACTTGGTTGATGAGCCAACCCTTTCCTGGTTTCCTCCTCCTCCTACTAGAGCCAGTGATGTGATATGTTCCACCAATGTTTCTCACTATGAACTTCAAGCGGAAATAGGAAGAGGATTTGAGAACTTGACTTCTGTCTACCTCGCACGGCATACTCCTACAGGAACACTGGTGACTATAAAAATTACAAACCTGGAAAACTGCACTGAAGAACGCCTGAAAGCTTTACAGAAAGCAGTGATTCTATCCCACTTTTTCCGGCACCCCAATATAACAACTTATTGGACAGTTTTCACTGTTGGCAGCTGGCTTTGGGTTATTTCTCCATTTATGGCCTATGGTTCAGCAAATCAACTCTTGAGGACTTACTTTCCTGAAGGAATGAGTGAAACTTTAATAAGAAACATTCTTTTTGGAGCAGTGAGAGGGTTGAACTATCTGCACCAAAATGGCTGTATTCACAGGAGTATTAAAGCCAGCCATATCCTCATTTCTGGTGATGGCCTAGTGACCCTCTCTGGCCTGTCCCATCTGCATAGTTTGATTAAGCACGGACAGAGGCATAGGGCTGTGTTTGATTTCCCACAGTTCAGCACATCAGTGCAGCCGTGGCTGAGTCCAGAACTCCTGAGACAGGATTTACATGGATATAATGTGAAGTCAGATATTTACAGTGTTGGGATTACAGCCTGTGAATTAGCCAGTGGGCAAGTACCTTTCCAGGACATGCACAGGACTCAGATGCTGTTACAGAAACTGAAAGGTCCTCCTTATAGCCCATTGAATATCAGAATTTTTCCTCAGTCAGATTCCAGAATGAAAAATTCCCGATCAGGTGTAGACTCTGGGATTGGAGAAAGTGTACTTGTGTCCAGTGGAACGTGCACAGTAAATAGTGACAGACTGCAAACGCCATCCTCAAAAACTTTCTCTCCTGCCTTCTTCAGTTTAGTGCAACTCTGTTTGCAACAAGACCCTGAGAAAAGGCCATCAGCAAGCAGTTTATTGTCCCATGTATTCTTCAAAAAGATGAAAGAGCAAAGCCAGGATTCAATACTTTCACTGTTGCCTCCTGCTTACAACAAGCCATCAATAGCAGTGCCTCCAGTGTTACCTTGGACTGAGCCAGAATGTGCCTTTCCTTATGAAAAAGACTCAAACTGGAAATTCTAGAGCTGCCAAATCATTTTATGTCCTACATACTTGACACTTTCTCCCTGCTGCTTTTTCTTCTGTATTACTAGGTACAAATACCAGAATTATACTTGAAAATACAGTTGGCACACTGGAGAATCTATCATTTTAAACCACTTTGTTCAAAGGGGTATGCTTATAGCCCCCTCATTTATCTCAGAGTGCTATCATAACTCCAGGGAAACTTCAGAATTATTAATCTAGCATCTAGCTACAAATTTTGTGTCCTCTGTTCTTGAATTTTTTCTGTAAGCTGTGACTAACTCCTTTCTTGATCTCTCAGTATAGTTTTTGAGCCAGTTATTTTCTTCAGCATTTTGCTGCCCTTGGTGGATTGAGCCCTCAGAGAGCGTATTTTTTTTTTCCCCGAGATCCTGTGGTCTTTTTGATCAGCTATTGTTAAATCGATAGGCTAAGTTTATTCTGGCACTTTTTGGTACAAGGGAAAATGTTTATACTTTCCTATTTTCTACTGTTGGTACTTATGGTAACATCAAACTGAGCCTCAGTCAGATTAAATGATTCACTTGAAATACATAGAGAAGTTGTGATTGGCTTTTTTAACTACTTATATAAATTATCAATCAGAAATTAATGCACCTTGTGGGAGCTTAATAAAGATTTATTGAATTGTGAAAAAAAAAAAAAAAAAATAAATGATTTGGTCATTACCATTTCATGGTTGCTGGCAACCACCCTCCTCTGCTTTCTAACAATTTCCATTTTAGGCACTGACAGGCCCTTCAAAGTGATTCAGCCAAATATCCACCCAAAGTTGTGTATTTGGCAGTTTCAGACTGAGAAATCTGGGGCCTCTAGGCAAAAATGTCAGAAAGGGCTCCCTCCTTCTTTGTCAATTGCGAAACAAACAGATCACCATCAATAGTCACTCGGGGCTCCTTGGGCAGCCATGCTGAAGGAAAGGGAAAGAACGGAAGTTGTTGGCAGGGGCTGTTTCCTTGGCTCCAGTTCTTGCTCTCACTCTCCATTGCCGCTTGCATTTTTCCTGAAGGCCAGAGCTGCCTAAATCGTTAACCCTAACCAAGGTGAGGCCTGGCTCTTCATCAAGCAGGCATACCTGGCAGATGGAAAGTGATTGGCAGAAATGGAAATCACGGTAAAATGATTCTCTGAGGCTTGAGGGGTTAGGAATACTTTAGAAGCTCACCTTATTGAGCTGGCAGAAACTACAAATAGGCAATCACCATGGATCCTCATTTGGCAACTTCCAGGCTGGTCTCTGGTGTCCCCCTCGGTCCCTGGGCCCCTTGAGAGACCACAACTCCTTTAGCACTTTGGTTTACACAGTGGGGTGCAAAAGATAAAGTAACAATCAGGGAGCTTCCTGACTCCAAGCCCGAATCTCCAAAGTTCTTACCCACATGGCTCTTCCCCAAGCTGTCCTCTTCATTGGGGACTCACTCCAAAGGCCACTTCCTTGGTGAGGCCATTCTGATCAGTCAGACCTGGAATCCATCGGTATTGTCTCTTTGGCAGATCCTTGGTATTTTTCTCTGCTGATAGCACTCATTACCATTAGTCCTTATATATTATTTTCATGTTTGCGTGTTTCTTACTAATCTCTCCTGTGAGACAGAATATCCCTGAGCAGGGGCCACTTCTGTTTCGTTCAACTCTGTACTCCCAATGCCTATCAATAGTGCCTGGACACAGTGACTAGTGACTAGATGCTCAATAAATACCTGTCGAATGAATGAATGAAATGATATTCTGCCCCAGAACCTTTTGTGAAAATTTGAAAAACAGGCTTATTGTCTCCACTTCTGGGTCTCTCCAAAAAGCTTCTTTCATTTGGCTCTGCTGCAACCTATCTATCTGTCTATCTGGGAGAGAGAGAGCCCTCAGCTTTCTCCTCTGAAGAGGCCCAGGATCTGAGGACAGGGCCAGGCAGCTTTTTGGCCAGAGGCAGTTAGTGCTGGGGATTTGCCAAACAGAACTGGCTCTACTAACAGTGTATGGAAGTGTCACTTGGAGGGACAGCCCGTTGTACTTAATGTTAATAATACTTGAGTTTCCCTTCCCTTCCCTTTGCGAGATGTCATTTAGATTCCCTGTCTAAAAACAATAGCTAACCTTCTCAAAGCTACAGATAAAGTCAAGTTGCTTTTATGTCTGAAAATTGCCCTCCATTCAGTTTGCCAACCTTCCTCCTGGGGGTCTCTCAAAAGGCTGTCTGCTCTATTAAATGACAGCCACAGTCATCCAGTTGTTCAATGCTCCAGCCTAGTTCAACTTCCTCTAAAATTAAGTAATGAAGAGAGATGAGTTACCAGAACTCCAACTTTTGAAAATGGTTCCCAAGGGGTTTCCATGCCTTCTGTTCCCTTTCTTCCTGTCATTAGCTATGACAATATCGGTGTTTGGTGGATTTAGAAAGGTATGGAAGGCCCTGGGCTTTTTTGATTACACTTTTGAATGGCGACCAACCCGTTTATTTCTGCTCTATCATTCTTGAACATTACCAAGGAAAGTTTCCTCCATTCCTAATTTAAAATAATCATCTCAACCATAAAAATCTTCCCCCAAAAATCTATCAAAATTTAAAATATGTTTCTTCCAGCCCAGAAATTCCACTGCTTGTAATTTACCCAGCAGATATATGTGCATCAGTATGCAAAGATATATGTACATCCAGGGTGTTCATTGAAATAGCTTTTGGAAAGTGATACACTCACAGAATGGAATCCTAGGTAGTCACTAAAGGGTAAGATGGATGTATATGTGCTGTGATAGGAAGATCTCCTTGCATGATAAATGATAAAAGCAAAGACCGGCACAAGAACTTTAGCGTCTGTCAATTCCTTCTTCCAGCTATTGCACACTAGCCTTTGCTTTTCATTCTCTCTCACTGGTTCAGCCTCCTAACCGGTTCCCTGGTCCCCAGGGACTCTCCTTCCAATTCATCTTTCCCATCAACCGGAAGGAACATTCTAAAACATGACTTGCCAGTTCTCTTTCCCGTCAGAGGGAGAGCCCCAAACAACCCAGCCATCACAACTACAAGAGGCAGTATGGCAGAGTGTTTTTGTGCTCTGGAATTAAAGGGGGTCTGGATTTGAGTGTGGGTTCTACCACTGATGAGCTGTTTGATTTGGGCCAGGACTTAACCTCTCTGAGCCTCAGTTTCCTCATCTGAGAAATGCCTACATCACAGGGTGGCAGCGAGGATGAAATGAGAAAACCACGTAAAGAGTACATCACAGTGCCTGACACATAGTAAATGCTCAATAAATGGTAGATTTTATTATTAATAATAATAAGCCAGGAATCAGTTTTATTTGAAATTTTTTGAGAAATGGTTTGTAACTTTATAACACCTGTTGGAATAAGAAGGTTTGCACGTTCCCTTCATGTTTATGGGGCTTCTAATACCCACAGTGTAGAGTAATGATGCCTTTCATGCTGCCTCTTGTTTGTCTATTTTTCCTGACATGCTCAGCAAGGGCTGCCCCTCTCTCTGGTACTCCAAAATCTGGAGGATGTGTCTAAGTCCTCTGGTTCCATGACCTTCAAAAGTCTCTCTATAGACTTTAATCATATGACATCCTGTCTTTGCCTTCGTCTTCCCAACTATTTTGCTCTAATCTTTTCTGCCTGGCCTTGGAAGGCAGCCTTCCAGTACCCTTGACCCTTTCTTGGCTTCATTAAGACTTTCTTAATGGCTGCCTGTTTTGTGTTTCTCTCTTTTTGGATCAGCTGACTAATTTACTCCACTTATTCTTAAAAAAAAAAGGCTGTTAGCTGGAGCTGTGGAATGAAAGGGCATTCCAGTTCTGTTTATTTTTCCTTGTAGAATCCTAATTGTATGCCATTATTGTGAAGGGGTAATAATTTTTTTCTATGCTCCATTTCGATTTCTGCCTCTTTCATTTTGTGGACTCTCGGAGTGGAGGAATGAAAGGCAGAGCTCATATCTCAGCTCTGCTTGGGGACGAATTCACTGTGTGAGCTTGGGCACCTCTAAGAGACTCTTGCGCCTGTTTCCTCATCAGTGAGGTGATAGGGTTGGACCATGGGCCCTAGTATGTCTTCCATTAGGTTCCTCTGTGGTGTGGATGGGGTCCTGAAAGCAGAGACTATGCTAAAGCCTTCTCAATATGCCCACCCCAGGGCCTGAGCTAGGCTGATCCAAGTGGAAATCAGCCGTTCTGTGGGACCATTTCATATATTTCTAACAGCCCATTTTTGACAATTCCACTAGCGTATATTAAATGACAAAACAATTGGTTTTTCTTTTTTTTTTCCCAAGGCTCACCTCCACACCAAGCTCTAGACCCCACTTAGGTTGAGAAAAACCCTGAGCTCTTCTGGTCAGATTTGATGGCAAAGAACATTTCTTTATATCACTACCTCCATTCCAGTGATGGCCATCCTCACATGTTCACATCCCTTGATCTCTTACAGGCAAACACTGAATGACTGATTATTTTCATAGATGATTGTAGCATGCCCTTGCCTTGATTTTGCCTACAAAGTCTTTTTATTGGCATTTTTATATTCAGTATACACTAAGTCGTGAGCTTGATTTTAACTGATCCCACATGAAGGAATGATTTTCAACTCATAACACATGAGGAACATCTGTTCTTCTATTTTGAATTTGGGCAGTACAATTACTATTATCATTATTATTATTATTATTATTATAGAAGCTGACTGTTGAGTATCAATATTTGTCCCTTTCAGTTCCATTGAATTTTCCCGAGTGCTGCTCCCACTCATGGAAATTTCAACCACGCTGCCTGGAGTCTATAAAAGAGTGGACCCATTCCTGTTTGCATTTTCATTTTTCCTGAGTTTTGCTTCAGAACTTGAGCCAGGCCCTTGCTATCTCTTGCACAGATGGGTGGTACATGAGAGTCCCTGGTTGGATACAGCCAGAGTCACTGTTCAAAAGTCCAGACATCATGAGCACAGCCTTCAAGGTTGCTTCATGAAGGCCATTTGGACCTTTGTTTGACACAAGCAGATCCTCAGTCCCTAGGGGGAACTTGCCTCATCTGGGAATTTACCCACCAAACTGGAACCAGTCAACCTGAATTAAGCCCCTCTGGAGCCTCTAAATGGGACATGAAGTAGGATCATTTGCATCAGAGGTTCTCGTCTTTGATGTCAGGACCCACTGGTGTTTGACAATCAAATATTACTCGTTACTAATAATCAAATGCCAAAGTTTGTGTACGGTTTTCTTAAAAAAATAAATTCAAGCAGACTCAAGGTTTTCTCTATAAATAATTCTCACTAACATTCCCATATGCTCTTATGAGTGGGAGAGAAAGGGGTGGGGTTATGTTCAGTTCTCTGGGAACTAAAGAAAACTCTGGGTGTGCCCAAGGACATTGTGAACACTAGGGATGTCCCTGGCAACACATGGATATTTTAACAAGGGCCTTGCCTACGGGGTCTGTCACAGTCAGGATTTAAGAGCAGGCAAGATAGGGCAGGCAGCACATACCATGAAGGCAGAATGCTGGAATTTTAACTACTAGTGTGACCTTGGACAAGTTACTCAATTTCTCTGAGCCTCAGACTACTCATCTTTAAAATGGGGACATTACTATCCCCTACTTCACAGAATTGCCATGAGGATTAAAAAGGGTGGTGCAAAGAAATCACCCAACATGTGCCTTGCCTGTACTAAGCATTCGAAAACACATAGGAGCTGCTGCTTAGCAGGTGGCCATCAGAGGCTGAATCCCTATGCCTATTTTAGTACCTAGCACATAGTAGGTACTCAAAAACAATTTCTGGCTTAGATTTAGCCCTTTATTCTCTTTTGTGTGTCTCTAATTCACAGATGGCCCTGGGATACCCCAGGGCAGGCTGAAGGGTATGGCTGTGAGGCGCTCACACTCTAGGCAGGCATCCAGCAAAATGTCTGGGCCCTATCCCTCATCTCACTCCAGCTGGCTGTGTGTTGGCTTTGTTGGCCTTGCCCCTGACCTGAGTCCAAGTATGAGGAGTAAGAACAGAAGGTGGGGAAAGGTGCCAGCAAAGAACCAGAAGGTTGAGGCCAAGGCCCAGCAGAAATAGTGGTGTCCAACTTAAAGCCAACTTAAACTTAGGCCACTCAAAGCTGACCAGCCCTGGCGGAATCCTCTGACAGCCCTGCTCTCGCTAAATCCATTCTCCACGTGACTGGGGGGAGCCTAATGAGGCTAATGTTATTATTAACCCCCCTACCCTATCCCCTGGGAAGCAGTCACCCAACACTCCAAATGCCAAGACTCTTGAGCTGCCATCAGGAGTGTCCCCAGAGTGAATTAAGTTTTTGGGGGACTGAGTGACAGGCTGCGATCTGGGGTCTCCTGGGTGACTGGAGCAGTTGAGATTTGTTACCCAATAAAAATCTCTGCTAAGGCTGAAGACTGAAATAACTCAGCTGGGCTCTGGACTTAGCAGGGACCATTCATTAGCTAACACTTCTCATCTGTGATAGTTACAGACAGGTTTTTTCATGCCCCCTGAAATGGGCTTCAACATTGCAGCTGGCAGACAGCTGTGGCCTCACAGTGTTTACATTACCCAGACTAATGCAGTCTGTGCAGGAGACACAGAATGAATCTGATTTAGCCTTTGGAAAATGGGATGTTGAAAAGTTCCGTGGTTTTCTCTCACCACCCCTCTTCCTGAGCTGCAGAAGGGACTGAAGGTGGAACGAAACAGGCATGGCTAGGAAAAGGAGACTCTTGTTTCTTAGGCTGACATTTTTCTTTGTTTTGGACTTCTTTGTGTGACACCTCCAGGTGGTGGGAGCTGAGTCGAGACCAGAGGATTAAGATAACCAAGTAGCGGTTCATCACTCTTGAGCCTAGTCTCACTGGTCAGTGCAAACTCGCTGGCGACTCAGCACAGCTGGCAGAGACAGCTGGGCAAAGTCTCCTCAGCAACGGTCTAGTCCTTTTTACTTCTGGACGTGAAAAGGACAGAAAGGCCAGGGCCCCCACAGACAGCTGGATCCATGACCAATTGCCCACGAAGTAGAAGTGGGGCTCACTAATTCAACGGGGGGTCTGTAGGCTCTACCACACTGTCTCGTGGGGAACCTCCTCCAGTTCCACAGTCATTTTGTTTTATTTCCTCAGGCCGGTGGTAATGAAGGTTCCAAATTCCTGTTCATTCTTCCCTCAAAATGGATCTGGCATCCTCCCTTCTCCATCCCTATTGCTATTACTTTGGGTCAGGGCCATATTTCTTCCGATCTTCACTAGGGCAGAAGCTGATCTCTCCCTGCCTTCTCCTCCAGATTGCTCTTCCAAAGAGCTAACCTTCTACCCCATCCCATCCCATCCCATCCCATCCCACAGACATTTCCTGAGTGCTGACAATGTGTTAAGCCCATATACACAGCAGACATAAGCTCTTCCTGGAAGGAAAGCAGTTCCCGAGGAAGAAGTACAAGTAAGTAAAGAATTACAGGCAAGTATGCAAAGTGCACTGATAAGGCCCGGGGGGTTATGAGAGCTCAGAAGAGAGCCCCTAACCCATTGTTGAGGGGACGGGGAAGAGAGGCTTCACTGACATGGGTTTCATCTGGCCACTCACATCCACAAAACCCTTCATTGCCTCCACAATCTGTCTCCAACCTTCTTTTTCAACCAAATATTTCGTGATTGTGAAAAGAAACCTCTACTCCAGAAAGACTGGTCCCTTCACTGTTATTCAACATACATATACATATACATACTCTCCTACCTCAACTTTGCTCTTGCCCTTTGCTATAGTTCATCTCATTTTGGAGGACACGCAGACACCCTTTCACCTTCTCCTGTCTTCCTCCAGCACCAGCACAGTGCCTGGTGTTGACTGATGACCTACTAAGTGCATTTTCATTTCATTATGGTTCTAATTTGACTCCCATAAGCCGAATAAATGGTTTTGCTGCAATTGGACAGGGCTATCAAAAAATCTGCGAACACAGATGAAGGGGCTTGGTATATTGCTGGTAAGTTTCGGTCAAACTGTCCCCAGTTTTGTCCTGACCTCCTGGAAAGAGGATGTTGTTGATAATCAAGTGGAGATAAGCAGTTTCAAGTGCTCCAGTAGGCGTGTAGTTGGATATATTTTTCATTCCGATTTAAATATTTAGCCTGATTTGTTTTTGGCTTTGTTTTGTTTTGTTTTGGTCCCGAGCCTGTTGGTCAGGGCTAATTTGTACAGCTGCTTTTTCGTTTGGTTTCTTCCAAGAAAGCGAGAGGAAATAAGGTTGCCAGCAAATTTGCAGTTAGCAAGGTTTTCCTAAGATGAATATTATTTTTTTCTTTGCATACTGCCAAATACAGTATAAAGAAAGGCATGTGATCACTCTAAAAATTTAGTTGTACCAGAGTGTAAATCCTGTACTCTGTCCACATCCCGATATTAGGAGACCTAAAATGCAGATTTCCCCACCCGCCATTTAGTCAAGTTTCCAAGATTGTAAATTCACCCTGATTTTGGGACGGCATTCTCAGATTTGACTCCTCCCGGATTTCAGAAGGAAGGGTCAAACGGGCTGCTTTGGGTAGGGCAGGGAAAAAGGGGGCATTGGGGAAGCCATGGGACAGGAGAAAGAGCACTGGACTGGGAGTCAAGAACACTGAATTCTGGTCCCTGCTCTGCCACTGACTAGCTGTGGGATCTAAGCATGTCACTTCCTCTTTCTGAGCATCTATAGAGGGAGGACTGGACTGGATAAGCTCTAAGGTCTCTTCCTGTTATATAATATTGGACCCTGTGACTTTGTGTTGGATGTTTCTTTAAAGACCAATCAAGAAAACTCCAAAGACTTGTGGGTAATAACAAGTCTTCTCCCCATTGTCTGGCCTTATGAGTCATTTGCCCAAGTTTGTGCATGGCTGGGTTTTTTTTTCCAGCTTTTTTTTAAAAATTCAGTTTTATTGAGATATATTCACATACCATACAATCATCCATGGTGTACAATCAGCTGTTCACAGTACCATCCCATAGTTGTGCATTCATCACCCCAAACTATTTTTGAACATTTTCCTTACACCAGAAAGAATCAGAATCAGAATAAAAAATAAAAATAAAAAAGAACACCCAAATCACCCCCCCATCCCACCCTATTTTTCATTTAGGTTTTGTCTCCATTTTTCTACTCATCCATCTATACACTGGACAAAGGGAAGTGTGGTCCATATGGCTTTCCCAATCACATTGTCACCCCTCATAAGCTACATTTTTATACAATCGTCTTCAAGATTCACGGGTTTTACAGTTTCAGGTATTTACCGCTAGCTATTCCAATTCATTAGAACCTAAAAAGGGTTGTCTAAATTGTGCGTAAGAGTGCCCACCAGAGTGACCTCTCGGCTCCTTTTGGAATCTCTCTGCCACTGAAGCTTATTTCATTTCCTTTCACATCCCCCTTTTGGTCAAGAAGATGTTCTCCATCCCATGATGCCAGGTCCAGATTCCTCCCTTGGAGTCGTATTCCACATGGCCAGGGGTATTTACACCCCTGGGAGTCATGTCCCATGTAGGGGGGAGGGCAGTGATTTCACCTGCCAAGTTGGCTTAGCTAGAGAGAGAGGGCCACATCTGAGCAACAAAGAGGCATTCGGGAGGAGACTGTCAGGCACAATTATAAGCAGGGTTAGCCTCTCCCTTGTGCATGGCTGTTTTGAAGTCTGAGGAAGAATTGCTTGGAAGAATGTGTCCATGTCTTCACTAAAGGGGTACAACCCTAGCCTGGATAGCTGATACGAAGCCCTACTTAGGCCTGGAGGCCACTTTTTTAACAGCTTTATTGAGATGTAATTCACACACCATACAATTTACCCAGTTAAAATGTACAAGTCAGTGATTTTTAGTATGGTCACTGAGTTAGGCAACCATCACCGCAATAAATTTTCAAACATTTTCATCATTGCAAAACAAAACCCCATATCCTTTAGTTGTCACTTTCCAATCTCCTATCCCTCCCAGCCCTAGGCAACCACTAATCTACTTTCTGGCTCAATGGATTTGCCTATTCTGGACACTTCATATAAATAGAATCATACAATATGTGGCCTCTTGCATACGGCTTCTTTCACTTAGCATGTTTTTCAAGGTTTATGTCCATTGTAGCATAAATCAACACTAAATTTTTAACGTCTGAATAATATTCCATTGTATGGATGCACCACTTTTTGTTTATCCATTCATCTGTTGATGGACATTTGTGTTGTTTCCACTTTTTGGCTCTTACAAATAATGCGGCTATGAGCATACATGTACAAGGCTTTGCCTGAATATATTTCCGATTCTCTTGGGTATATACATAGGAGTGGAATTTCTGGGTCTTATGGTAACTCTATGTTTAACATCTGAGGAACTGAAAGACTGTTTTTCAAAGTGGCCACACCATTTTACATTGCTACCAGCAGTGTTTGAAGGCTCCAATTTCTGGAGGGTACCTTTTAATCCTGTCCAGGTGGTAGGGAATCCTTTCAAGGGTTGAAAGCCCTTCCCTGGGATAGTTTGACCATGTACTGTTAAGTTTTTAAGGGAATAATTTTTATAAGCAAGACACCTCCATTTTGTTACATGATGGTTGGATACTGGAAGAAGGTGACTTGGGGTAACAGTCTATTCCTATAGACTGTTGAGATCTATAGGAATTCAGTGGGAACACTGTTAGGATATCTTATAAAATGACTTGTGCTGATGGACAGAGGGATGGAGAGAGGGAGGGAGGGGGAGAGAGGAGAAAATCATACAGCAAATGTGGCAAAATGTTGAAAGTTGATGGATCTGGGTATCTGGGTGGAGGGTATATTGGAGTTCTCTATGAGTTTTGTATTACTTTTGCAACTTGTCCTGTAAGTTTGAAAGTATTTCAAAATTAAAAGTTTTTTTTTTAATGACTTATGCTAAGATGCCAAGGGTTTGTAGTAGAGTGGGCTCAAAGTAGTTTTAACCCTACCAAGGCCTCTTTCTGTCGGCAGTAAATAATTTCTCTGGTAGAAGGAGTGGAAGGGTTTTGGGGGATACCTGCCAACTCAGCCTTGGTGTAGACCAGTCCTGCCTGGGACATGGGGTAGTAACACAAGAAGTCAAAGGGAACCTTGTAATTTAGGTAGGGTGAACATACATACTGGTTTGCCCAGGACAATCCCAGACCTGTTATCCCAGTGTCATTATTAATAGCATTACCTCTCACTCTCAAAAGTTTCTCAGTTTGGACAATAAATTGTATGGTTACCTTTGCTTTAGGCAGCTAACTTGCACTGCCCACTTTCACACTCCTTGTTATGAAGGCAGCAAAGTTCCAGATCTTGGTGGGCTTATATCCCACTGGGATAAACCAGGAACCTCTCAAAATTGCTGAAAGATGGCTCCAAAGTGACAGCATGAGTGCAGATTGTACACAACAGAAACCAAATGCTGATGAGATTCAAAGTATAAGAAAGTGAATTTTGGAGGAAGAGTGGGGTAGAGTGTGGGGATGGAAGTTTATGCAAGGAAGGCTTCCATGGATGAGATGAAATTTAAAGAGAAACTTGGATGAAGTATAAGATTTGGGTGCTCCCAGTTCCCTGACAGACCAAGGTCCCGAATATTCTTCATCCTTGTTCTAATTAAAAGGCACCGTGCTCCCTTGTGCTTGGGCAGACAATTCACATGACCTCCCAGCTCATTTGGCAGCACTTGGAAGAAATCTGGCCTTGCAATCAGACTAAATGATGTGTTACCCTACACTTAATCTCCACCATCCATCAAAACCAGGGGCCTTGGCCTCAGCCCCTCGACAAGAGGCCCACAGTACCTGGGTAGGATTTCATCCAGGGAATGAATTGCAAAGCCCCTAATTCTCCATCCATCTCAGCCCTCTGTAAACAGTTAAAGATTGTAGCCAAGAGCAAAGGAACTGGCAACCCAAATGAAAGCAATGAGTCAGCAAAATAAAGACAGATGGCAATGGATTAACTGTAGCATAGGCAGCAAAAAGCAGATCCTCCTTAGTTCTGACCAGATTGCCTCTCCTCAATTTTAGGAGACCCAGTGCTCATGTGGCTTCCCTCCTGAGCTATGCTAGAGGTAGTAGAAAGCATTTGCTGCATATGGGGTATGTGTATCCATAGCAGTCTAGGAGAATACTCCTTCAAGTCATGGTCTCCAGGCAGTCCAGGCCTGGGGAGTTGGGGCAGAGAGGACGAGATTGATGGAAAGAAGACAGTGATCAAGCTGTCTTGCTGTTCCACCTCCCTTGGCACAGGGTCATTTCCTTAGATGGCCCTATTTTCAAGTATTCTGTTCTATTATTCCTTAACCATTTGTCCTGGATCATATATTCCAGTTTGTGGAATTATTATTATCCATTATCATCACCATAACTTGCCCTGTTCTTGTCCATTAGTTTACTTAAGCTCAAAGTTTAGAGATGGCAAAGTGTTGAAATTATGTCAAAAAAGAGTCCTTGGGATTGTATGTGAATTTCTTTTATCTGAGTCTATGTTGGTAAATCCCTAGCACTGCGCTTCCTAGAATATAGGAGGTGCTCAATACATATTAATTGAATGGAAGAAAGAATGGATGAATAAAAGATTTTACACAATAAAAGATTTTACACAAAATACGGCCTGAAGACCATAAGCAAGATAAGTCCCACTGGAGTAGGATCTTCATCTAAACATCTATTTATTCAATCAAGGTACCAGTATTCCCCAGATACCCAGCACTTATGTCTACCCATCACCTCAGCTACATCATTTTCTCAAGATTCTTCAAACAGCCATCTTCTTAAACTGAACCTTGCCTCCACTCTTCATACTGGCTTCCCATATTCCTAAAATTGTTATTACTTGGAGTATCTTGAAATGGCTCCCAATAAATAACAACTGCTTTTTCTTATGAACAGCCCTTAGAGAAATGGCATGTTATTAAGAATAATTCCAGAAGATTCTTGGATATTTCTAATTCCAGGAATGGAGATAGGAACAAACACTTGACCTGGCTGAAGAGAAAAGGAACAAACATTGGGGTATGGTGGAGCTTGGGGTAGAAAAAGAAATAATTCCCACTCTATGCCCACCTACTGGTTATGCCAAGAAACAGAATCGGAGCATCTCTAGCCTTACCTTTCCTAAGGTTACTCTATTATTTTAATACCTTCAAGGATGAGTAAACCCAACAATTCAAGTGACCAATTAAAAGTCATTAGCACCAGTGAAGCCGACCTAGGTGTCCATGGGTTTTAGTCCCATGACTCTGGGGGCTGCCTCAGGATTCCAGAGGATTGGCACTCATTGCTTTAGACATCTGGCAGGAGATGTGTCAATTGGGAGGGTTTTTTCAGGAGGCCCAGCCAGTGATCATCAGTGACTTCTGCATTCCCCATTCCCCTGAGATGGGCTCCTATGAAAGTCACCAGACATCATCTCCAGTCAATATGGAGCATTTCTGGGACACCTCACCCATCAGCCCGTCCTTCCATCCTTACCTCCTTTCCTTCCCTCTGCCTTTTTTCTCTCCTTTAGTTATATAACAAATAGTTATTGAGTGCCTACCATATATTAAATACTGTACTAGATTTTAGGGTGCAGGGATGAATGAGATGCAACTCCTCCCTTTGCAATCACTGTAAATGCTGAGGAGATGGTGCATACTCAGATCAAGGTATCAGACATCATAGTAGCCAGGAGAGTTCCAAATGTGGATACTATGTCCCACATAGACACCAGCTTGTAAGCTCTTCAAGGACAGTAACTATCTCTTGTTGATTGCTACATCCGTAGAGTCTAGCACAGTGCCTTGGACATATTTGCTGTTAGCAAAGCAACCTCCAAAAGGTCTGAGGCAGGCTTCTTGGCAACAGCAGCCCATTGCCCTTTCCCAGCACCCCTGGGGCCCACATGGTTCCCTAAGGGTCATCTCTCTTCCCTTATGTTCTCTCTTAGGTAGGCAGCACAGAATGGACATGCTTTGGGTCCTATGTCCTCTGACATCCCTTCAATTTCAAAATGCTTTCTCTTTCAAAGTGTTTTTATAGCTTTAGTTTCATGATCTCTGCCCCCCCTTCAAAGAAGAACCTGGATTATGTGAGGAAGTCAATTCACAGTGAGCAGAAAAACTCTCGGTCACCAGTTGAGTTTTGTCTCTAGAAATAGCCTTTTATCAGACCTTTGCTTAAGGCGGAGGTAGGGGCTGAGAGGTGAGCAAGAGTGGGCCCTAATGTTGCTAATGGTGTTCCATGACTTTGGTACGCCTCTCTTTCAGTTTGGCCTGTGTTCTGCTTTCCTTGGACCCGATTGCTAACCACAGAAGTTTCCAGAAGAAAACCTAGAGCAGTGATGCATGGGTGTTGCCAATTTCATGAACTAATACTTCAGTTCACATTCTCAAAACACCTCCTGGACACAAGTAATAAAAAACATGATCAACAGTAAATAAGAGGAGGGAGTTTAGGGGAAACACGAATATAGAGGGAAAGGTGTTTCAGACCAGATTGGAAACCAAAGGAGTAGAAATGAGAGATGAGGTCTCCCCGACTCTCATTGCAGAAAAGGAAAGAGTCCCTGTCCAGGAAATCTGCTTTTAAATGGGAATGCCCTGGGGGCAGTCCGTGTAGACCCTCTAACTCCAGTTAATCTCAGCAACTTTTTGGCTAACTCTTAGTCTTGCCCCCTTGGAGTTTAGCAACTTTTAGATTCACGTTGGAGTACAGGGTTGAAAGAAGAGTGGGGAAGGACACTTCATCAAGGGATGACCACTGGAATTACACATTTGAAGGGGTTTGAGCATTTTTTTAAAAAAAATTGAGAAAAGAAATTCTCCCAAAGGTAATTGTTTTTCCTTTAAAATAATAATAATAAAAAAGACTCCAGACCTCAGGAAACAGACTGTGGTGGGAGCACCTTTGTTAGATCTGCCTGCCAGCACATGGATTGCTACCTCCAGTAAAATTTCCGTTAGAATTCCTTCCAGGGATGCCAAGTACTATGCTAGGTACTTGGAGGTACAATTAGGAACTATACATGGTCCCTGCCCTCAAGGAATTTACTGTCTAATAGGGGAGAGAGACAAGCAGATGGCTAATTATAACACAGAATGATGAGTACTGGAAGTTGCAGGGGGAGGACAGAGGAGGAGCATTTAAA
Organism: Choloepus didactylus; assembly: GCF_015220235.1. Classification (NCBI taxonomy): domain Eukaryota; kingdom Metazoa; phylum Chordata; class Mammalia; order Pilosa; family Megalonychidae; genus Choloepus; species Choloepus didactylus. The sequence goes on from NC_051334.1 coordinate 166,979,746, forward strand.
TCATTCTGGAGGGTCAGGGAAGGTTTCCTGAAAGACATGATGCATAAACTGAAGAATGAGTAGGAGGGAGCCAAGTGAAAGGGAAGGGGAAAGAATATTCCAGGCAGATGGGCTTTGCAGGAATAAGACTTGCTAATAGAAATTAAAGCAAAAAAATATAAAATACAAAGTCACAAAAAAGGAAAAGTGATCAATACAAGCAAAAGTTGGTTCTTTGGAAAGATTATTAAAATAGGCAAAAGTGAGCAAGTTTGCTAAAAATAAACTACTTAGGAGTAAAAAGAGAGAGGGAGAGAGAGAGAGAAGGGAGGAAAGGACAGAATGAGGGAGGGAGGAAGAGAGAGAAAACCACATTCAGAAGATATTAAAAAATATAGAAGGACGTTAAATATTCCAAGTAATTGTGTAAGTACTGATATAGGTATAACGTTACAAATAATTGGCATTTTTATTAGTATTTATATCAATAAATTTGAAACCGAGACAAAATGGACAATTTTCTAAGGAAATATAAATTACCAAAATTGGCTCAAGAAGAAAGTGAAAATCTAACACCACCAATAAACTAGCAAAGAAACTGAAATAGAATCAAAGATGCTTCCCAAACATGCACACAAAGGTTTTAAAGATATATTTAAGGAATGTGTAATCCCTTTACCAAATAAACATTTTCAGAGCATTGAAGAAAGACAGGAAGCTTCTAACTTATTTTCCAAAGCTCTCGTTACAACAATACCTAATGGTACAAGGACAGAAAAAGAACACTATACAAAAACCCTAAGTAAATCATTAGCAAGTCAAATGCTGCTTTTTAAAAAAAGAATATAATATAACCAAATAGAGTTTATCTCAGAAGTGCAAGGCTGGTTCACCATTAGAAAGCACATCAATAATTCATTTTATTTGCATATTAAAGGAGACAACCCATATGATCATTTCAATGAAAGCAGTAAAAATATTTGATAAAACTCAACACTCATTTGCCCTTAGAAAGCTCTATGAAAACTAAGAATAAAAGGCAACTTTAACTTGATAAGAGAGCATCTACCAGAAATACACAGAAAACTCCATACTTAACGAGGTAGCATAGCAGATAGTGATCTCTGAAGCCTGTTGGTGGAGGTTTGAACCTCTCCTCTGCCACTTGCTAGCTGTGTGACCCTGGCAAAGTTACTCAGCTTCTCTGTGCCTCAATTTCCTCATCTATAAAATGGAAATAATAATAGTATCTATCTCATAATATTGTAGGAGGATTAAATAAGTTAATATTTCTAAAATGTTCCTAATAGTGCTTGGCACACAGTAAGCACTACATAAGTGTTTGCTTAACAAATGTTGAAATGTTAGATGTTTTCTGCCTTAAGGTCAGGAACAAGACAGGGATGTCTAGTACTATTGCTACTCTACTTTTCAATATTTTACTGAATGTCCAAGGCAATGCAATAAAACAATAAAAAGAATTAATACCACCAGAAAGAAAGGAACCAAACTGTCAATTTTGCAGATAACATAAACTTATAACTAGGGGAGGGGATGACCTCTGTTTAAAGAGGAAGTAAAAGAAGAAAATTATACCCTCTAGGGCATTTGAGTCTCACTATATCCTTCTAGTCCTTTCCACCTAGATGTCTCACCATCATCTCAAATTGAACAAATGCTTCTATCTGAATCCATATCTTCCCTCCATATCTGCTGCTCTTTTGACTCCCATTTTTCTGTCAAGAGCACCACCACTTTCCAAGTCACCCAGAGTCAAAACTTTGGAACCCTCTTGGACTCTTCCTTCTCTTTCATCTCCATATTGAATTGCCTACTCTGTCTAGTTTATGTTTCCTCCAAAATATTTTTCAATTTATTTTCTATTCTCACTCTCACATCTCTAGTCCAGGCCCATATGGCTCATGCCTGAAATAATCGGTATCCCTTAGTCTCTCTCTCCAAGTCATCAGGTATGCCACTGGCCAAACTTATTCTAAGACCACAATCTTTAAGTCACTCTACTGCTTAAAAGTCTCTGGCAGCTTCCTCAGAAGACTAAATATCGAGTTACCCTACGATCCAGCAATTCCACTACTCAGCAAATACCCAGAAGATCTGAAAGCAGTCACACGAACAGACATTTGCACACCGATGTTCATAGCAGCATTATTCACAATTGCCAAGAGATGGAAACTACCCAAGTGTCCTTCAACAGATGACTGGATAAACAAAATGTGGTATAGTCATACAATGGAATACTATGTAGCATAAGAAGGGACGAGGTCATGAAACATACGACAACATGGATGAACTTTGAAGACATAATGCTGAGTGAAATAAATCAGGCACAAAAGGAGAGATATTGTATGTTATCAATAATATGAACTCCCTGAACAATGTAAAATCAGTGTCTTATAATATAGAATATAGGGGACCCAGAGATAGACAGAAGCTAGTGAAGGGGGAATGAGAACCTAATTCGTACAGGCATGTTAATGAGGGTGAACTTAAAGGTATGGGAATGGACAAAGATGATGATAGTTCATTAATTTGATTATAAGTATCAGTCCTGCATTGAAGGTGAACATGTTTGAAAGGGGTTGTTTACAGGTATGTATCCCAAACGTTAGCACTACAAATATAAATAAGTGCTTGCATGATCTACTTCTAAGGTATGACACTGGTGCAAAGAGTTAACAACAGAGTGGTATATGGGAAAATCTACCTATTGCACACTAGGGACTGTAACTAATAGGAATACCTTGCTAGTACCACACTAATACTAGGGATAAATAATTAGGGATGATAAGAGCTTTGGGGTATTTGGGGTTATGATAATTGTTTAAAATTGAGACTGATGATAATTGCACAACTAACTGAAAATGATGTGAGACATTGATTGTTTATCTTGGACAGAACTTATGCTATTTGAAATTAGGAACCACCTACTTAATAAGTCAAGCCCTCAATCTTGAGACTTGCTCTTCTGAAACTTATGAGTAGTAAGTTTCAACTATAAAGGGGAGGCTAAGTCTACCTATAATTATGCCTAAGAGTCACTTCCAGAGACCTCTCTTGTTGCTCAGATGTGGCCTCTCTCTCTAAGCCAACTCTGCAGGTAAACTCACTGCCCTCCCCTCTATGTGGGACAGGACTCCCAGGGGTGTGGCTCTCCCTGGCAATGTGGGACATGACTCCCAGGGATGAGACTGGCTCTGGCATCAAGGGATTGAGAAAGTCTTCTTGACCAAAAGGGGGGAAAAGAAAGGTAACAAAATAAGGTTTCAGTGCCTAAGAGATCTCAAATAGAGTCGAGAGGCTACCCTGGAGGTTACTCTTATGCGAACTTTAGCCAGATATTCCAAATGGCCACAGTATGTGAAGCCCTAACCAACTGTAGTCCCAAACATACTAAAGAATACCCAGGTCCCTACTGGAAATGCTATAAAAGTTTCACTCACTAAGTTTACTTTTCAGAAAGTTAAATAATCCCCAGAGTGTTCCTATGCCAGATAAGTCCTAAAACCCAGAGGCAACAGCCTCTTCAAGAACATCAACCAGGTGCAGCCCCCTTCTGCATAATGTCAACACCCCTTTTCAATATGAACAAGTTAGGGTGGTCACTGCCCAGATATCCCTGAAGACTGAGACAGTGATCAAACTAGAGGGAGGGGTAGCAACAGACAAGATAGGATTTAACAAAGGATTACGAATACTGAAACTATATATATGCTAGGGTATTAGAACAGCTAGAAGGAAATAACTGAAATGGTGGAACTCTAACCCATAACATTCTTTGAAATTTGCTCTATAACTACTTAAATTGTACTTTGAAAGTTACCACTTTTCTGTATATATGTTATATTTCACAATAAAAAATGTTAAAAAACATCTCTGGCAGCTTCTCAACTTCCTATAATCTCCAGGCTAAACTTCTATGCTTGTTGGTCAAGGCCTTTCACCATCTAGCTGCACCCAACCTAATGACATTTATTTTTTCCTGCTCCGTTAATATGTACTCTCTGCTTTAGAAAGACCAGTATCCTCAGTATCCCCACATGCCTCCTTTCCTTTTTTTAAAATTCAGCTTTATTGAGATATATTCACATACAATACAATCATCCATGGTGTACAATCAACTGTTCACAGTACCATCATAGAGTTATGCATTCATCACCCCAATCTATTTTTGAACATTTTCCTTACACCAGAAAGAATCAGAATAAGAATAAAAAATAAAGGTAAAAAAGAACACCCAAATCACCCCTCATCCCACCCTGTTTATCATTTAGTTTTTGTCCCCATTTTTCTACTCATCCATCCATACACTAAAGGGAGTGTGATCCACAGGGTTTTCACAATCACACCATCACCACTTGTAAGCTACATTGTTATACAATTGTCTTCAAGAGTCAAGGCTACTGGGTTGGAGTTTGGTAGTTTCAGGTATTTACTTCTAGCTATTCCAATACATTAAAACCTAACATGGTTATCTATATAGTGCATAAGAATGTCCACAAGAGTGACCTCTCAACTCCATTTGGAATCTCTCAGCCAGTGAAACTTTATTTTGTTTCATTTCTCATCCCCCTTTTGGTCAAGAAGATGTTCTCAATCCCATGATGCTGGGTCCAGATTCATCCCTGGGAGTCATATCCTGTGTGGTCAGGGAGATTTACACCCCTGGGAGTCAGGTCTCATGTAGGGGGGAGGGCAGTGAGATCACCTGCCAAGGTGGCTTAGTTAGAGAGAGAGGGCCACATCTGAGCAACAAAGAGGCACTCAGGGGGAGACTCTTAGGCACAATTATAAGCAGTTTAGGCTCTCCTTTGCAGTAACAAGCTTCATAGGGACAAGCCCCAAGACAGAGGGCTCAGCATATCAAGCCATCAGTCCCCAATGTTTGTGAGAACATCAGCAACAATCCAGGTGAGGAAGTTCAACACCTCCGCATCCTCCCCCAGCTCCTCAGGGGGGCCCCAAATATACATTTTTATTCTCTGCCCAAATTACTTTGGGATGTGTTGTTATTTCACTCTAACCTATTCAGACCTACCATATCTCACTTCCTATTCAAAGTTCCATGTAATTGTGGTATTTGAACAAGCTGACTGTAGAAGTTATATTGTTTGGAAAATATAGATCCTATACCAAATAAACATCTCTTCCTTTGGTCTCACATGGAAGTTGAAGTTTTAACATGCTGTCAGTTTCAACCTTTACACTTTGGCCCAATTTGCCCTAGTCTTAACCAGATCTGCTTCATTCATATCTCTAATTGAAGTCTGGGCTCTGTTTCAGCTTTTTTTTAACAGTTGCGGTATGCGCTGATACTGACATTCATATCTGCTGAGCTCTAGCTCTGAGTTTCAGGTGTCACACAGATACCCAATGTTCCAGAGACCAATCAGGTTATACATTAAGGGATCAACATCTCAGGGTTTGGAGATAGCCATTACAATTCAGGAATAGATTTGACTGCTGTAAGAGCTTACAATCTAGGGACCATTACAATAATCGTTTCCCTGTTAGGCTGTGCTCTAAGATTCAATTCTGAGTTTACACATTGTCCATATTGGTGAGGCATTATAGAGTTTGCCTTTGTTTCTGGCACTTCACTCAAAATGCTGTCTATCCTTTCCTTTTAATTTCCAGGTCTTTATTTAATTCAGTGCCTGGTAGTGTCTTCCCTCTCTTCGAGTCTCTCCAAATCTTCCCCATTCTTCAATGGTCAGCTTAAATAGCACTTTAATGATAACATTTTTCATCTTCTCAGCAACCTTATAAGTGTTTCTTAATTTTCACCCCATTTTATGGATCAGGTACAGTGATTTGCTCAAGGCTCACACTGCAAATAATGGTAGATCTGGAATTTGAAAGCTATGTTTATGCTCAACCCCAGAGTTCATGCTCTTAATCACTCCTTGCTCTAACTCTCTGAGGTGCCTCCTCTGGCTGCATCATTCCTCCCTGGACTTCCCTTCATTCTGTTTTGGCTGTTGTACATTGTCTATTGTGTTCAAGTTTAGCTCCAAGCAAAAGCTCCTGGAGGTCAGGGCCCACACCTCATACTTCTTCTCTGTGCCCCCACAGAGCTGGGCTCACAATGGGCACTTGGTAAATTGGTAAAAATTGATCAAATATAGCTGAATATACAGAAACTTGGCCTCATCACCTCTTTTTTCCAGAACGAAGGTTTGAGTAGCTTGAGGATAACACAAGCCTTCCCTATTCAAAGGCCTGGGTTTTAGCTCCAGGAAGGGAAGGGAGGAGCACAATTACTAAATTACTCAAGACAAGCGCCCTACCCCACCTCTTTCCAGATACCCCTTGATGATCAGGCTTTTCCCTGCCTAGCTCAGGTCAATATTGCATGACGAATCTTCCCTTTACATAAGGATTAGACCAGGCCAGGTTTTGTTAGTATGTGAAAATGGAGCCAAGTCTGACAACTTACAATTGTTCAAAATCTGACTCCTGGGAATCTTCCAGAAGTGAGCCAAGGGAAAATGAATAGCTGTCTTACCTACTTCACAGGGTCATTGTGAGAATCAAGTGAGAGAATGATGTGAGCACACTTTGGAAAGTAGCAATGAAAAGCAGCTTGCTTCTTGAGCCCGAGTGGAACAATAGGAGAACTTTGGTGATGTCAAAGCTTTGGCCAGGTGAGGGGTAGGCACCCTTCTGAAATTCTTGGACTAACCATTTCCCAAAGTTGTAAGACTGACTTTCAGGCAATTCTTTTTTTTTTCAGGCAATTCATGAGAAAATTCACTTTACTGTGAGACTTCTTTAGCTACATGTGAATTTATCCTTGACTGTCTTTATCCTTTTTTCAATTATAATTACTTAGCTAGTCCACAATATTCAGGGGGCTTTTGAAAGATAAGCTAACTTTCCCTTCTTTTGGTGCTTTTAAGAGACAGTATTTGGCTGGTAGCTTACATTGAGATTTCAAACCGCTTTCCAAGGTCAAGAGCAAGTGATACCATGTTCATGGATCTGAACACTAAATATTGTTAAGATGTCAATCCCACCCAAAAGCAATTTACAGATTCAATGCAATCCCAATCAAAATTCCAACAGCTTTCTCTGCAGAAATGGAAAAGCCAGTCATCAAATTAGTATGAAAGGGTAAGGGGACCCAAATAGCCAAAACCATCATGTAAAAGAGAACAAAGTTGGAGGACTCACACTTCTTGATCTTAAAACTTATTACAAAACCATGGTAATCAAAACAGCATGGTACTGACACAAGGACAGACATATAGACCAATGGTATCAAATTGAGAGCTCAGAAATAAACTCTCACATTTATGGCCAACTGATTTTTGACAAGTGGGCAAAGACCACTCAATTGGGAAAGAATTGTCTCTTCAACAAATGTTGCTGGGAAAACTGGATCTCCATTTGCAAAAGAATGAAGGTGGACCCCTACCTCACACCATAAAAAAATCAACTCAAAATGAATCAAAGATCTAAATATAAGAGAACTATCAAATTATCAGAAGAAAACAGGGAAACATCTTTAGGACCATATATTAGGCAATGATTTCTTAGACTTTATACCCAGAGCACAAGCAACAAAAGAAAAAATGGATAAATGGACCTCATCAAAATTAAAAATTTTTGAACCTCAAAGGACTTTATCACGAAAGTTAAATGACAATCTACTCAATTGGAGAAATATTTGGGAAACAACATATCTGATAAGGGTTTAATATCCAGAACATATAAAGAAATCATTCAATTCAACAACCAAAGACAAATGACCCAATTAAAAATGGGCAAAAGACCTGAATAAACATTTCTCCAAAAAAATATACAAATGACCGGAAAGCACATGAAAAGATGATCAACATCATTAGCCCTTAGTGAAATACAAATGCTTAATTTGTGCAGAATTTCTATTTAGGTTGATTGTAAATGTTTGGACATTGATAGTGGTGATGGTAGCACATTATTGTGAGTGTAATTAACAGTGCTGAATTATGTTTGTGAATGTGGTTGAAAAGGGAAGTTTTGGGTCATGCATGTTACTAGAAGGACAGTTAGAAGATAAAACATGGGATTGTATAACACAATGAACTCTGTTGTGTATGATGGACTGTGGTTAATAGTACAAATATAAGAATGTTCTTTCATTAATTACAACAAATATATGACATTATTACAAGGTATTAATAATAGGGTGGTATATAGAAAAAAATAAAACTAATGTAAACTATGGACTGTAGTTAACAGTAATATTTTAATATTCCTTCATTGTTTATGACAAAGGTACTACACTAATGCAAAGTATCAGCAATACAGGGGTATACAGGAACACTATTTTTTTACATGACTTTTCTGTAAAGCAACAACTTCTCTAATAAAAAAACTGATAATTTTTAAAAAACCATTATGCTAATTGAAAGAAACCCGACACAAAGTACAACATATTGTACGATTCAATTTATATAAAATGTCAATATAAATAAACCCATAGAGACAGAATTAGATTCATGGTTATGTAAGGTTGGGGAATGATAGTGGGATTGAGAGTTGACTGCTAAGATAAGGGGTATGGGAGTTTTCTTTAGGAGCAATGAAAATGTTCTCAAGTTGATTGTGGTGATGAATGCACAACTCTGTGACTATACTAAATGCAAATGATTGTACACTTTGGAGGGATTGTATGGTATGTGAATATATCTCAATAAAACAGCTTTAAAAAAGACACTGTCAGACTGTGGGAAAATAAATATATGTGGTTTATTTAAAAACCCACTTTAAATATATAGGTAAATAAAAAGGAAAGGATGGTAAAAACTATAACATACAAACACCAATCAAAAGAAAGCTGGAAAAGACAGTTGGTGTCAGTTCGGCTATTCAGGTTCCATACCGCTGTCCCAGACTTCCCCATGGCCAAGTCTGAGGTGGTGCGTGACTCTCCACCACCCCAGCCGCCTTCCTCCTCCCCCTCATCTTCAGATGCCTCTTCAGCATCCTCCCCCGGGCCCCAGCGAGTTTGGGTTGGTCAGTTCTGAGCAGGAGCAGCGGCCCAACGGTGGACCCGCTGGAGGAAGTGGAGCTGCAGAGCAGAGAGGCAGTGTTTTCTTTAACCAAACTTCGTGAAGCCACATCTGCATTATCAGCTCAAGTGGAAGAGCTTGCCCTCAAATGTACAGAAAATGCATGTTTCTTTAAAATGTGGCGGGACCTCCTGAAAGAAAGCTATAATTCTTTAAAGCCTGACAAATGATTTGGCATGAGCAATTGGTCATTGAAATAATGATTATGTAATAATTCACTTTTCCTCATATATATTTGCACATGTATGACATGTATAGGATAATCTCTTCCTAGCTCTTCTATGTACTCAGAATGAAATTTTTCTTAGTTTTCTTGATTTTTTGAAAGCAGGGTACTGATGTTATTTTTTTTGCATTTTTTAAATGCAATTTCATTGAGATATATGCATAAAACATACAATATTCAAAGTGTACAATCAGTTGTTCACAGTATTGTCATATAGTTGTGCTTTCATCACCACAATCAATATTTGAACATTTTCATTACTCCAAAAAATAAAATTAAAATTAAAATAAAAAAGAACATCCAAAACATCCCATTCCCCTCCTCCCCACATTGTTCATTTACTTTTTTTTTAAAAAATACAATTTTATTGAGATATATTCACACACCCTACAGTCATCCACAGTGTACAATCAGTTATTCATGGCAGCATCATATAGTTGTGTGTTCATCACCAGAATCAATTTTTGAAAATTTTTCTTACTCCAAAATAAAAATAAAAGCAAAAGAGGAATACCTAACTCTTTCCACAGTGTACAATCAGTTGTTCACAGTACCATCATACATTTGTGTGTTCATCACCAGAATCAATTTTTGAAACTTTTCCTTACTCCAAAGTAAAAATAAAAGCAAAAAAGAACACCCAAAACTTTCCATCCCCTCCATCCCACTCTATTCTTCATCTAATTTTTGTCCCCATTTTCCCACTCATCTGTCCATACACTGGATAAAGGGAGTGTGAGCCACAAGGTTTTCACAATCACACAGTCACACTGTGCAAACTAGATAGTTATACAATCGTCTTCAAGAATCAAGGTCACTGGGTTGCAGTTTGACAGCTTCCGGTATGTCCCTCTAGCCATTCCAACACACTAGACCAAAAGGTTACATCTATATAGTGTATTAGAATACCCTCCAGTGTGACCTCTCAACTCCATTTGAAATCTCTCAGCCACTGGAACCTCATCTGTTTCATGTCTCTTCAGTTAATACTGACATTCATAGTTGCCAAGTTCTAGCTCTGAGTCTCATGTGTCACACAGAAACCCAAAGTTCCAGAGACCGACCAGGTTATACACAAGGAGCTCAGCGTCTCAGGATTTAGAGATAACCATTACAACTCAGGAATAGATGTGACTGCTGTAAGAGCTTACTGATGTTATTTTTGATGCTGGCAAGTATTTGGAATGAAAGTTAATTTCATCAGTAGATAATTAATATTAATAATGCTACAGTGCTACAAGTATTAAACTAGGTAGAGCATTATTCATTTTGCAAGAAGATTCCAAGAATGGCAGAGTTTGACAGGTCATTGTAGTTTAGCCTCATTTTATGGACCAAAGTAGGAAACTGTGACTAAGGTTGCCAATGGTAGACCCAGTTCCACTAGGCTAAGTTCCCAAAGCTAATGATGGTGTCTTAATTACCTCTATATCTTCAGCACCTGGAATAGTTTGTTGACTAAAAACAACACTCACTAAATCTTTATAGAATAAAAGAGTTGGCAAACATGATTAAAGCTATTTTTTCCTCCTTAAAAAAGAAAAACCACGAGATACTATTTCACACCCACTTGAATGAGTGCTATTAAAAAAAAAATGGAAAACTACAAGTGCTGGAGAGAATGTGGAGAAATAGGATTCACTGCTGTGGCAATGCAAAATGGTGCAGCTGCTGTGGAAGACAGTTTGGCAGTTCCTCCGAAAGCTAAATATAGAACTACCATAGGACCCAGCAATCCCATTACTAGGTACATACCCAAAAGAATTGAAAGCAGGGACTCAAACAGATATTTGCAAACCAATGTTCATAGTGGTATTGTTCACAATTGCCAAAAGATGGAAGCAACCCATGTGTCCATCAACCCGTGAATGGATAAGCAAAATGTGATATATATACACACAATGGAATATTATTCAGCCATAAGAAGGAATGAACTTATGATACATGCAATAACATGGATGAACCTTGAAGACATCATGCTGAGTGAATTAAGTCAGACACAAAATGACAAATATTGTATGATCTCACTGATATGAGATATTTACAATAAGCAAACTCATAGAGTCAGAATCTAGAATATAGGTTACCAGGGGACAGGGTAGGAATAGGGAATGGGAAGTTAAGGCTTAAAATGTGCAGTTTCTATTTGGAATGATGGAAATGTTTTGGTAATGGATGGTGCTGATGATAGCACAACATTGTGAATGTAATTAACAGCAATTATATATAAATAGATGAATGTGGTTAAAAGGGGAACTGTTAAGTTGTATATATGGTACTAGAATAAAAATGTTTTTAAAAATCCAAGAAACTGCACAATAGTTTCATGGATTTTTAAAAAGATGATATGATCTTATATCAGGAAAACCCTCAGAAATCAATGATACAGCTACTAGAGCTAATAAACAAATTTAGCAAAGTAGGGGGATACAAGATTAATGCACACAAGTCAGTAATGTTTCTATATGCTGGAAATGAACAAAGTGAAGAGACACTCAAGAAAAAGATACCATTTTTAATAGCAACTAAAAAAATCAAGTACCTAGGAATAAACTTCACCAAAGATGTAAAAGACCTGTAAAAAGAAAACTACATAACTCTACTAAAAGAAATAGAAGGGGACCTTAAAAGATGGAAAAATATTCCATGCTCATGGATAGGAAGACTAAATGTCATTAAGATGCCAATTCTACCCAAACTCATCTACAGATTCAATGCAATCCCAATCAAAATTCCAACAACCTACTTTTCAGACTTGGAAAAGCTAGTTATCAAATTTATTTGGGAAGGGAAGATGCCTTGAATTGCTAAAAACACTCTAAAAAAGAAAAACACAGCGGGAGGACTTACACTCCCTGACTTTGAAGCTTATTATAAAGCCACAGTAGTCAAAACAGCATGGTACTGGCACAAAGATAGACATATTGATCAATGGAATTGAATTGAGAATTCGGAGATAGACCCCCAGATCTATGGCTGACTGATCTTTGATAAGGCCCCCAAAGCCACTGAACTGGGACATAACAGTCTTTTCAACAAATGGGGCTGGGAGAGTTGGATATCCATATCCAAAAGAATGAAAGAGGACCCCTACCTCACACCCTACACAAAAATTAACTCAAAGTGGATGAAAGATCTCAATAGAAAAGACAGTACCATAAAACTCCTAGAAGATAATGTAGGGAAACATCTTCAAGACCTTGTATTAGGTGGCCACTTCCTAGACCTTACACCCAAAGCACAAGCAACAAAAGAAAAAATAGATAAATTGGGACTCCTCAAGCTTAGAAGTTTCTGTACCTCAAAGGAATTTGTCAAAAAGGTGAAGAGGCAGCCAACTCAATGGGAAAAAATTTTTGGAAACCATGTATCTGACAAGACTGATATCTTGCATATATAAAGAAATCCTACAACTCAATGATTACAGTACAGACAGCCCAATTATAAAATGGGGAAAAGATATGAAAAGACAGTTCTTTGAAGAGGAAATACAAATGGCCAAGAAACCCATGAAAAAATGCTCAGCTTCACTAGTTATTAGAGAGATGCAAATTAAGACCACAGTGAGATACCATCTCACACCAATTAGAATGGCTGCCATTAACAAACAGGAAACTACAAATGCTGGAGAGGATGTGGAAAAATTGGAACTCTTATTCATTGTTGGTGGGACTGTATAATGGTTCAGCCATTCTGGAAGACAGTCTGGCAGTTCCTTTGAAAATTAGATAAAGAGTTATCCTTCGATCCAGCGATTGCACTTCTCGGTATATACCCGGAAGATCTGAAGGCAGCGACACAAACAGATTTCTGCACGCCAATGTTCATAGCAGCATTACTCACAATTGCCAAGAGATGGAAACAATCCAAATGTCTTTCAACAGATGAGTGGATAAATAAAATGTGGTATATACACACGATGGAATACTACGTGGCTGTAAGAAGGAACGATGTCGTGAAACATATGACAACATGGATGAACCTTGAAGATGATGCTGAGCGAAATAAGCCAGGCACAAAAAGAGAAATATTATATGCTACCACTAATGTGAACATTGAAAAATGTAAAACAAATTGTTTATAATGTAGAATGTAGAGGAACTAGTGATAGAGAGCAATTAAGGAAGGAGGAATGACAACCCAATAAGAACAGATAAACTATCGTGGGTAAATCTAACATTCTGGGAATGGCCAGGAATGACTATGGTCTGTTAATTTCTGATGGGTATGGTAGGAACAAGTTCATAGAAATGTTGCTACATTAGGTTATTTTCTTGGGGTAGAGTAGGAACATGTTGGAAATAAAGTAGTTATTCTAGGTTAGTTGTCTTTTTCTTACTCCTTTGTTATGTTATGGTTTGTTTGAAATTTTTTTTTACTGTATGTTTAAAAAAATTTTTTTGATATAGTTAATTTTTAAAAAAAGAGTTAATTAAAAAAAAACAATGAAAAAAATATGCAGAGCCCCCTTGAGGAGCTGGTGGAGAATGCAGGGGTGTTAGGCTTCCCCACCTTGATAGTTGCTGATGTGCTCACAGACATAGGGGGCTGGTGGTTTGATGGGCTGAGCCCTCTACCACAGGACTTGCCCTTGGGAAGTCGGTTGCTGTAAAGGAGAGGCTAGGCCTCCCTATAATTGTGCCTAAGAGCCTCCTCCCGAATGCCTCTTTGTTGCTCAGATGTGGCCCTCTCTGTCTAGCTAAGCCAACTTGGCAGGTGAAATCACTGCCCTCCCCCATATGTGGAATCTGACACCCGGGCAACGTGGAATATGACTCCTGGGGAGGAATCTAGACCTGGCATCATGGGATGGAGAACATCTTCTTGAGCAAAAGGGGGACGTGAAAGGAAATGAAATAAGCTTCAGTGGCAGAGAGATTCCAAAAGGAGCCAAGAGGTCACTCAGGTGGACACTCTTACATACAATATAGGCAACCGTTTTTAAGTTCTAATGAATTGGAATAGCTAGCAGTAAATACCTGAAACTATCAAATCACAACCCAGAACCCATGAATCTTGTAGACGATTGTATAAAAATGTGGCTTATGAGGGGTGACAATGTGATTGGGAAAGCCATATGGACCACACTCCCTTTTGTCCAGTGTATGGATGAATGAGTAGAAAAATGAAGGCAAAAAAAAAAAAAGGCACCCCGTGTTCTTTTTTACTTTAATTGTTCTTTTTCACTGTAATTTTTATTCTTATTATTTTTGTGTTTGTGGTAATGAAAATGTTCAAAAACTAATTTTGGTGATGAACGCACAACTATGTAATGGTACCGTGAACAACTGAATGTACGCTTTGTATGACTGCATGGTATGTGAATATATCTCGATAAAAATGAATTAAAAAAAAAACAAAAGAAGTTTCTATAATTAAAAAAAAAAATCCATGAAACTGCACAACAGAAACAGTGGACCCTAAGTTAAACCATGGCCTATGGTTAAGAGTACAATTATAAAAATGTGCTATCATCAGTTGTAACAAATGTACCACATCAGTGCAAGGTGTTAATAATAGAGTGGTATCAGGGAATCCTGTATTTTATGCATGATTGTTCTGTAAAACCACAACTTCTCTAACAAAAAAATTAACATGAAAAGAGCAAGTGATGTGGGGAACGCACACTCTGAGATTGATGATTTCTGTGGATGATCTTGAAATCATCGTAGCCGTTGGATGTTACTAAATAAATAGGGGTGCTTCTTTGCTTCCCTTGGAGAGACCAAATTCTCCTAGAATTTAAGTGCTGAAAGACTCAGGAGAATTTAACAGTCTAGGTTGGAAGATGGCTACAGTAAGAGAAAAGATTTTTGTAAGAAAAGTTTTGATTCAAAAGATTCAGCTGCTGAAACTGAAGGACGTTGGAGGGAGCCAGGGGAGAGTGAGCTCAGCTTGGCCAGAGAAAAGGAAAAAGTGCTGACTGTGCAGGGATCTCGTCCAAAGGGCCCTGGATCAAGAATAGACTTTTGCAGAGGTAGCCAAAGGTATTCGGACCAGGGAATTGAGCAACATTTATCTCCTAATTTGGCCTAGACTGGACAGAGCTTGACTTTGGGTCTGTTTTATGTATCAGGCATGCATACATACCTCTTTGTGGTTTGAGCCTTCAGATAGTGAGCCAAAATGGGGACAAGGCTAGGTTGGTGTCAAGAGTGGGGACAGAACCTGAGAAGAACCAAAGCTATGGAGAGCACACCTAGGCCTCCAAAGGTAACCATGTAGGCTGGAAATAGTGGCCCCCCACTCCATCGCTGCCTCCAATCCCTGCCTTCCAGCTCCTGGGCCACTGACTATTCTATCCGGGTTTGAACAGTATGCACCCAGAAGACTTGGCAGCTGGCCAGGAAGCTCACCATTGCATCCCATTCCATAGCCTCCCAGGCCACAACTTCCATGCACCATATCCATCACTCCACATTTGGTTCCAGAACTCTGACCCTGATGAGCTGCTGCATTGAGCTGTGGGAGCATTGTGGACTTGTAAGTACATGTGGGGGTGTGGGGGGGAGGATTCTTGAGTGCTCCCAGCCTCAGCCTCTCTGACTGTAGGCTTCAGGGGGTGCCTGTGCCTATGAACTTTGCTTGACTGTGACTGCTGGATGGAGAGAGATGAGAGTAGGCCCCTGCTGGTTGGGTCCCACACTCCCCGTTATGATAGGCAGTGAAGCAAATCATTTGGGCAATTGCCTGACCTTAATGGGATAGAAAGGGCTTCTCTCTTGCCTGAAAGGAACATCCAAGTATGTGCTTGGATGTTTAGTTTTCCTGGAAAAATAATTTCTCTGGCAGGCTAAAGAGGGTGGATTTGCCTTCAGAAAGTATTGTGTCATATCCATAACCCCTGCAACCCCTCCATGCATTTCTATGGCTGAAAAGCTTGCACTGGGCGGGGGGAGGGAAGAGCAACCAAACATCTGCTGGGAAAAAGTTTTAGTTTTCACTCAAAGAAAACTGTTGTATAAAGAAAAAATAGAGGTACATTTTGGGGTAGCTCTTTGGGAGTAAACCCAGCAACACTAAAATCTTGAGATTGAATGAAAAATATAAATCAGGGATGACTGCCCAATGGTATGAGTTTATGGGTTTCAAGGAGACTTCCTCTCATCTTAGAATTCTGCCCCTTAGAGATCCAACACTTTGCATCGGAAAGAACTTTTTTTAAAAAAAATTAGAGCAGTTGTAGGTTTACAGAAAAATCATGCAGATAGTACAGAGTTCCCATATACCCCCTGGCCCCATGTTTTCCCTATTAGCAACATTTTGCATTAGTGTGGCACCTTTGGTACAATCGATGAAACAGAATACTATTATAATTTTAACTATTAACTATAGTCTGTAGTTTACATTAGGGTTCACTCTGTGTTGTACAATTCTATGGGATTTTTAAAACTTTTATTCTGGTAATGTATATATAAAACCTAAAATTTCCCATTTCATCCACTTTCAATTATAAAATTCACTGGTGTTAATTACATTCACAATGTTGTGCCACCATCCAGTTTTGAGTCTTCTGTAAAAAAATACCTCTGGAAGAGGTCTAGCTTTAAACCAGATCAGTTGATAACAGCTCTCTCTTTGATGAGGATCAAAATCCTTGGGATGAGATAGAAGAAGAATCTCCTGGAACAGCAGGATTAGAATCTCGGCTGACAAGAGGGGACAGTGGAATGAAAGGGGAGTTGGAAGTTACCAAAGTCTTGGCTAACTTAGAATATCCAAGATGGAAAGAGCCTCAGAGACCATCTAAACCAGTGCCTTTAAAAAAATGGTTTTAAACACTGGAACTGTTTACTCAATCACAGATCCTCATTTGCATAAAATAAACACTAGCAGGACTTCTCTGGTTAAGGTGGGGGTGAGAGCCCTGGGGCACTGACTGCTCAGCCTCTCTCACAAACTGTGAAGGCTGAGAGAAAGGTGTGGCAGATTGAATTATGTATCCCAGAAAATCTGTTCTTAATTCACTCCTGTGGGTGTGAACCCATTGTAAATAGGACCTTTGGAAAATGTTGTTTTTAGTTAAGGGGTGGCCAACTGAATCTGGATTACAGGAATCCTTTATAAGCAGAATAAATTCAGACATAAAGAAAGCTAGCAGAGGAGAAGCAGCATGAAGTCAATGGAACCCAGAAGAGAAAACAGAAGACACCGCCATGTGCATTGCCATGTGATGGAAAAGCCAAGGACAAAGGATAACTGGCAGCTACCCCCAGTCTTCAGTAAGAAAGCATTGCCTTGCTGACACCTCGATTTTGGACTTCTCATCTCAAAGCTATGAGTCAATAAATGCCTGTTGTCTAAGCCAACCCATTGTATGGCATTTGTTTTAGCAGCTGGAAAACTAATACAAAAGGTGAGATAGCACTGCATTCTGCTGGCTAGTGAGAACAATTGTTCAACAGAAATTTTAAGAACCAGTTATTAAACTCAGACATTATTAAAAATGAAATTATATAAGCTTACAATTAAGTTATGCGAAAGCCCAAGCTAATAAATACCTGAAACTCATCACTTCCTAATTATTTTGATGCATTTTGCTATTATCTTTGTTCTTGTTGTATCTATACCCATTATATCTATATGGTGGAAATACTCTATAATGGTGTACTACTGTGCATCTCTTCCTGGTTCCTCATTGGGTGATGGAGTTTGACATCAGCCATGGTGGGAGGATTTACATCACACTGTATATGCTGTAAATCAGGTGTCCCCCACCTCCAGAGCCATTTACTAGCATTCATGGGCTTCACTATGAGTCCTCACTTCTCTGGAGGCCATACTTCCAGTAACCTCAACCATGAGAAATGCAGCTTGGAACTCAAGAGGGAGAGGAAATACATCTGAGTGACCTACAGTAACCACAAAGCACATACACTTTCCCTGTGAGAGAGACAAAGCCATCGTAAGGCCCCAGCCCAGACAAATATGTGTTAAATAACATAGCAAGTAAGAAGCAACATGGTGACAGCAGCATAAAGTGACTGCTAACATTAGGAGGTCTCAACACATCTTGAGCTTTTCACTATAAGGGCAAAGAACCCTACTTATTTCTGAGACCCTCAAAGACCTCACTGCATTACAGCCCAGCACAATTCAGGAAGTGGTAGTGTTCATCATTATGACTCCCTCAAAATGGGCTAACTTACTGACAAATCAGGCTCCATAAGGAAGGTTCCAAGTCTGTTGTGTTCACCACTGTACCCATAAGTTCTTGGTGCATAGAAGGCCCTTAGTAAATGTGGTGAATTTAATTGTGTACCCCAGTTTGGGCATGTTCTTGGTCTTGGTCCTCATTCTGGTGGGTGTGGACCCACTATAAATAAGATCTCTTCAAGATGTTACTTCAGTTAAGGTATGGCCCCACTGAATCAGGTTGGCCTTTAATCTGATTTACTGGAGTCCTTTACAGGCAGAGTGAAAGTCAGATGGAGAGCAGCCAGGAGAGGCTGCCATGTGCATTGCCATGTGACAGAACAGCCAAGGACAAAGGATCACCAACAGCCAGCCCCAGAATGCCACAGTCTTTGGGAAGAAACCATCCCCTTCTGACACCTCAATCTTGGACTTCTCCTAGCCTCAAAACAGTGAGCCAATAAATTCTCATTGTTTAAGCCAACCCAATAATACCATTGTATGGTATTTGTTTTAGCACTTGGGAAACTAAAACACTAAATATTTGTTGTAAAGAATGAAACCAATTTTCATAAGCAAAATCCTTGACTATTTCATCACTGTGTCCAGAGAGGTACTCAGGATGTTCCAGAAAGCAGTGGAGTGTGAACACATTTTGAAAAGCTATCTATCCAAAAATGACTTCCAAATGTACTGATCCCTGAAGGGAGTAAACGTCCATCATTGGATAAATCATTTGTGTGAAACTTTCTAGTGCCCCAGTGATATCTGATAAGCAGAAAATCACTTTATCAAGATGGGAGACAGATTGCCAGTGGCACAGACTGTTCCCTTATGGCCCCTACTCTAAACATCTCTGGTGTTCCTCACCTCTCTCCTGTGCCTGCTCTCTTCACTTTCAAATCTCTTGTCCCCCTCTCCTTCTGCCACCCTTTCTTCCTCTGTCCCCCTCATGTCCTCAGCCTGCCAATTACCCCCCACTTGCCCTTTCACCCACCATGCATGGAAAGGCCTGCCTGAGGCCCTGCAGGCTGGAGAGATTGCTTCTCCCATCCCTACACAAAGTGTCTTCACTAGACAAGTCCCTTTGTCTACAGCCTACTAAAGGAAACTCACCTAGAAACAAATACTTTTGTTTTCTCATTTCTCAATATATATGGGGTGTGTGTGTGCCCCAAATGACTGTACTGTGCCAAAAGCGCCTCTCATGCCTGTGTGTCCTTACAACCTCATCTGGCATGTCTAGAGTTTTTGACATTGCAGGAGAGCAGCTAGAGAATCTTTCCTAATTTTAATTAAGCATTTTTGGGTTACAGTGACCCAGATGCAACCATCTAGCTAGTTCAGGAAGACTCTGAAAGGAGCTTAGGCCAAAATTTCTGGGTTAACCGGAGGCTTTTGTCAGAAAATACCCAAACTGGCTGGTCATGTGACTCTGATTTGATGGATAGTTGCTGTGCTGCTCTTTTACTCCATGGTGGCATGGTCAGTGATGTGAATTTTGTTATTCTGTGACATTGTGGGGTCCTTCTAAAAGGGTTTTTGTGGTCAACCATATTAAGGTTTGTGATTTCTGTCCTATGGTTCTGCAAGCAATTGGCCCCAGGTGAGTGGTGAGGTTGGTTCTTAGTCAGGTAACACCAGCCCAGGTAACCACATTTGCAGACAAATCTCTCACCAGAGCAGTTGAATGAATAAGGAGAGATGATTTAGAAGTAAGTTTGAGTTATGAAAAGAAGTAATCTGAAGAATGGATGGATGGATGGATGGATGGATGGATGGATGGATACATAGATAGATAGATGACAGATAGATAGAAAAACAAATAGATGATAGAATGATACTGAAAATGTGGTAAAATATCAAAGTTGGTGGATCTGGGTGTCTGGATGGGTGGTATGTTAGAGTTCTCTTTATGGGTTTTGTATGATTTTTTGCAACTGTCCTGTAAGTTTGAAATCATTTCAAATGAAAAAGTTTTTTTATAAAGAAAGAAAATCAGTCTGAAGGAGTCTAGTGTCCTAGCTGACTTCTAGAAGCTCTGTTACTAGACAGATGAGCAGTGCTGGCCAAGTTACTTAACTTCTCTGTGCCTCCATTTCCACACATGTCAAATAAAGTCAGTGATAGCACATACCTCACTAGGTGGTAGTGAGGATGACATAAATTACAGACCTAATATGTTCAGGCTAGAACCTGGCACACAGTAAGTGATTAGGAAAAGGAGGCAACAGTTAGTTAAAAGTGAAAAAAAATTTCACAGTTGTGGACTTCTTCAGAGACGCGGCAGAGTTGGAATAAACTATAGCACGAGATTGATGCCTGACCCCTCAGCAGAGAGGTCTGTGGCTGCCCTCTGTCATTGTGGTCTGCCTGTGCTGCCTAATAAGGTGGCATGCAGACGTTATCTCTGAGTTACCAGGTTAACTGGATATGTGAAGCACACACACTCGGTGTGGTTGTGGTAATAACAGTGTTAGAGAATTGGAAACTCGAGTGACGGCTTCCCAATCCCACAACCATTCTGGTCAGTGAGCGCCAGTGATTTACACAGAAGCCAAACAGGAGGGTACCTTCCCAGCATCCCCCCCCCCAACCATGCACTTGCTGACTTCACCTTTCCCTGGGCTCCCCTCCCTCATTGCTGAAGTTTCTACCAGTGGTTCAGGGGCCATGTTGGCAGGCCCTGGGCCCTCTTGGCACCCTTTCCTTTCTCCACTACCTTCCCAGCCTCCAGGCTTAGCCCAAAGTCCAGAGGCAGCACTACCTTTTCTTCTCTGTTGGCTTGTTTTTTGCTTTAAGTGAAAAGCTGATCTTAAAAGATTGGGGATCCCATCTCTACCTCTGAGTCACTTTGAGAGAAGACAGGGGACTTTGGTGCTTCACCCTGAAATGTGAACATTTCAGGCAGTGTGATGAATCAATGGGCTCCTCTGATGTGTTGGGGTCCCTCTAAATGTCACTGGGACTCAACTAACTACTCAACCTAGTTTCCATTCAGAGAACTATTTAGACACAGAGCTGGGGTTTCCAGGACTCGTGAAGGGACCTATTCGGGGTCAGTGCATGGCTTCGTGGGTCTGTGGGCACTCAAGTCCCCACAGAGCTCTGACTTTTGTCTCAGGATTATTCTTTGCACATTGTGACTGGGACTTGCTGGATTCCTTCTAGGAGGGATTTAATTCCACAGATGTTAAAAAAAAAAGTCATTTCTTAGAAATTCAAGCCCATATCTGGAATGATACTAGGATGGCTGCCTCCCAAGGTTTGCAAGCAGTGCAGAATGTAGCTGCAAAAACTTTTAAAGGAGTCCAGTCCCATTTTGTTAATCGTGCCAGTGCTTTCATTTTTCAGGCGATTTCAATTCAATCCAACATCTGGTTTCTAGAGTCACATTTTTCCAATCAATCCTTCGCATTTGCAGGGAGGGGCCTCATTGCCAAGTGTGAATTTGCCCAGGTGCTGGCAGTTAGGGAGGGTTTTCATATTCAAAGCTACCCAGGCTTTAGAAATGTGACCCCCTGATTGCAACAGGAGACAATCATCTTTGGTGGGGTTTGTGAGCTCTGTCCTAGGACCTCCGCTTTGCTCTGACATCTTGCCTTGGTGTCTATTCTTGTGCCTTTAACTAGCACCGTTAGTGGGGCTTCCGCCCTTCAGAGCAGTCCTGTCACGGAGCACCAGCCCAGTTTCTCCAACTACTTGTGACAGCGTTGTCCAAACTCAGACACTTGTTAGAAAAACACCCAAGTGATTCTTAGGATCTGGCAAGTTCAGGAAGCCCAAGCAATTTCTACCCAGATGCCCCACCATCACCCCAAACACCATATGATGAAAACCATACTCGTCCTAAAAGTGACGCATCCTAAAAACAGTGCTGAAGCAGCGAGGCAGATCTCCCCACGATCGTAGGGAACAGTCTCCAAAAAGGCTTGTGAAGTGAAACACATCAAGCTGCCAACATCACAGTGGAAGCTCTCTTAACTGAACTCTGTGGAGCCAACTTTCAGGATTAAAGGGTGCTCTCTATTTCCTCTGGAAAACACACTGACTGGTGCCCACAGCAGGCTGGAAATGCAGGGCTTCTACGTCTCTCTCTAGCAGCCCAGGCACTTCTGCTTTACCCAGTTTCTAATTAACTGACAAACTACTCCCCCAATTGCAGAGATAAGAGAGAGGGTATTGTAGCTAACAAAAAGATTTATAGTCTGAACTGATCCAGTAAAAAGAAAAAGAGAGAGAGAGAGAATCTACAAACACATATTTAGGCTTGTAAAGGTAGTTACAATTTCAAGAAATGTGAATAATGGTTGCTTCTGGGAAGGAGTACTGCGTGTCTGGGGTAGAAAAGTTCACTCTACTCTCTTTTATACTGTTTTAACTCTTTACTGTGTTCATGCATTATCTCTTCCCAAAATTTTATCTAAAAAATTTTGAACATACAAAGATATTGAAAAATAGTACAAATAACATACATATACTCACCAAGATTCCACAATTAACATTTTGACATGTTTGCTGAATTATCGTTTTCTATCAATCACTTTATATTTTTTCTTTGTCGAACTACCTGAAAGTAAGTCACAGACATCAAGACATGTTACCCCTAAATTCTTCAGCATGACTCTCCTAAGAATAAGGAGATTCCCCTTCCTAACCACAAATTATTATCGCACCTAAGAAAATAATCATTTCCTAATATTACCTAACTTCCAATCCATATTCTAGTCTCCTCAACTATCCCCAAAGTCTTTTATAGTCTTTTTAAAAAAATCCAGAATCCAAAATTAAGGTTATGTATTGTGTTTACTTATGTCTCTTTAATGTTGTTTAACCTAGAACAGGGCATGCTCCAAATTTGTTTTGTGACATTGACTCTTTGAAGAATCCAGGCCAGTTGTCTTATAAAATATCACATATTCTGAATTTGCCTGTTTGCTTCCTCAGAGTACACATAATTTTCTTTTTTAAAACTTTTTATTTTGAATTAATTTCAAACACACACAGGACAGATACAAAACTCATACAAACCCTACACAGAGAACTCCACAATATCCCCAAACCCCTAGACACACAAATCCACCAATTTTAACATTTGGCCACATTTTCCATCTCATTCTATCCATCTATCCATCCATCTACCTCTATCTATCTATCTATCTATCTATCTATCTTATCTTCTGAACACTTGAATGGAGGTTTTATACATCATGCTCCTTGAACACTTAATACTGCCATGTACATTTCCTAAGAAAAAGGATATTCACTTATGTAACCATCTGAAGTGCAGTTATCAAGTTCAAGAAATTTATATCAAAATAAAACTTACAGTCTAAATTCCAATTTTTTCATATGTCTCAATAATGTTCTTTTGAGCCTTCTCTCCTCCATTATTCAATTGCATCCAAGATCATTTATTGCATTTAATGTCATTGTCTCTTTAGTTGCTCTATTTTTTTTTTAAATTGTAAAAACATATACAACGTAAACTTTCCCATGTCAACCACTCCCAAGCATACCACTCAGTGACTAATCACATTCGCAATGTTGTGGTACCTTCCCCATCATCCATTACTAGAGCTTTCCCATCACCCAAAAAGAACTCTTACACCCATTATGCATTAGCTCCCATTCCACCTGCCCCTCGTCCCTGGCAATCTGCACTCTACTTTCTGTCTCTATGAGTTTGATTATTTTCTAATATTTTCTTTGTAGTTACCATGGGGCTTAAATTTAACATTCTGAATCTATAATAATTTTGTTTGACTTGATTCCAACTTAATTTCAATAGCATACACAAACTATTTTCCTGTACACCTCTGTCACCCCACTTTCATGTAGTACTTGTCACACATTACATATTTATACATTATGAGTCCAAATCTATTGATTTATCATTACATTTTATGCATTTACCTTTTACATCATGTAGGAAGTAAAAAGTGGAGTTACAAACAAGAAATACAATAGTACTGGCATTTATATTTACTGATGTTGTTAATTGTACCATAGACCTTTATTTCTTCATGAAGCTGTGATTTCTTGTCTAGTGTCCTTTCCTTTTAACCTGCAGAGTTCCCTTAATATCACTTGTGGGGCCAGTCTGGTGGTGCTGAACTCCCTCAGCTTTTGTTTAACTGGGACTGTCTTAATCTCTCCCTCATTTTTGAAAGACATTTTTGCTGGATATAGAATTCTTGGGTGGCAATTTTTTGTTCTCAGCACTTTACATATGTCATCCCACTACCTTCTTGCCTCTGTAGTTTCCAATGAGAAATTGGCACTTAATCTTATTGAGACTCCCTTGTATGTGACATGTTACTTCTCTCTTGAGGCTTTCAAAATTCTCTCTTTACCTTTGGCATTCAACAGTTTGATTATAACATGGTGTGGCATGGGTCTCTTTGGGTTTATCCTGTTTAGAGTTTGTTGAATGTCTTGGATGTGTATATTCATGTCTTTCATTAAATTTGGGAGGTTTTCAGGCATTATTTCTTTGAAGATTCTCTTTGCCCCTTTCTCTCTTTCTTCTCCTTCTAGGACTCCCACAATGTATATATTGGTATGCTTGATGGTGTCCCACAGGTTCCTCAGGCTCTGTTCACTTTTCTTCATTCTTTCTTGTTTCTGGTCCTCAGACTGAATTATTTCAATTATCTTAAAGTTCGATGATTATTTCTTCTGCTAGCTCCAATCAGTTGTTGAAACCCTTGAGGGAGATTTTTTTAAAAAATTTCTATCACTGTGGTCTTCAGCTCTGTTTGGTTTCTTTTTGTAGTTTCTGTCTCTTTCTTGAGTGTCTTTGTGTTCCTTTATCATTTTCCTAGTGTCTTTTAGTTCTTTATACATGGTTTTCTTTAGCTCTTTGAGCATATTTGGGACCATGTTTTTAGGGTCTTTGGTATGTCCCAGGACCGTTTTTCCTCTCTTTTATAAATAAGAATGGGGGTAGAGTTGTGTTACCAGTGGTGGGTCAACTTCTATGAATCTATCTCCCCTCAGAATCAAGGCCAAGAGGCAGGCTTCCCTATGGCCATAGGAGATAATGAAGCAAAGCAGCTCACAATGGACATGGATTTAGGATCCTAGCCTGATTCTCAAATAGCCCTAAATTGACCACCTGGATTAATGGGAACTCCCAGAGGGTTAAAAGCAATGGTAAGGAAATAAGTAGAAGTGGAAACGAAGAGAGAGTGATAAGATGGCTGGTAAAGAGGGAAAAGGTTAAGAGATTAGATTGAGAAAAATATGTTTAGGGGAATCCCACATGAATTCCTAAAGAACACTCCCTGCAATTGGGGAGTGTTGTGTTTTTGTGTGTATGGTATTGATTTGATATGTATTTGTGTATCTGTGTATGCGTATGTGTGTTCATTTTTGCATTTAAAGCATCTTTGCATTTAAATAAAGAACAGATCAAATTCATAGTCAAGCTGCCTCATTCTCAACAGCCACTTCACCACTGGTGTCTCATTTCCCAGCTGGAGGGCAGTAATTGCATAGCCAGAGCTGGATCCATCTGGGAAACACCAGGGTCTTCCTAAATCGTCATCCACCATGCTGGCCGCCAAGGAGTAAAGTGACCTAAGCGATGCCTTCACACAGGCCATATGCACAGAGTCATAAAACCCCAAGGGAGTGTGGCAAGAGAAGCAGAACTGCTGTGCCTGCCAAATTTCCAAAGGGAAGAAGGAACTTGCTATGTCTGTGTTTGCCCCCAGGATTGGAAAAATGTATCTCAGTCACTGGAACTGATGGGGTGGCCTTTACCTTCATAGGAGAGTCACTGTTTATACAAACACTGCCGATGGTGTGTGTGTATTTATATAAATGGAGCTATACACTTAGTTTGCCAGATTGCATCAGCTACCTGCTTAATATTTCACTCTGGTGCAGTTAAAAAAAAAAAAAACAGTTTGAAAATCAGAATAATCCACAGCCCCTGCAGTGTTTCCCGGTTTGGTATTTTACCTTGAGAGTAAAAGGATCCTACAGCTGGCACTTATCCTTGAGATAGTCAGTGATTGAATGAATTATACCTATTTTCATTTGTTAGATACCATATCACTTTGTTTACTGTTGCCAATGTAGTCTTTCATTTCTTAATTCAGTAAACATATGTCCAGTGTTTCAGGCACTGTGCTAGGCATAGGGCAAACAAAAGCAAATAAAACACATATGCCTTTCCTCAAAGAATCTATTCTTTGCCCCAGATTCTCACAAGGATCCCACAGCCAAATGAGAAGTAAACCTCTGTGGAAAGAATGTTCAAGGATTTCTGATCAAATGGTTGCCTGAGCTGCTGCAGGAAGCGCCTCTCCCACTCTAAACACATTTTTTTTTTTAATGGACTATGTAGTTTAGAGGTCAAAAGCAAAGACAAACAAACAAAATCTAGTGCCAGAGATGAAGAGGGAGATGAAAACCACAGCGGTGAGCAGGAATTGCGACTAGACAGCCTACAGGAGAATCCAAAGCCAACATGCCTCTCTGGCACAGGGTTGTAATGGCAGGGTGTGGAGGAGAGTGGGTTCTAGGCTCCAACAGAAAGCCAGTAGTTGGGAAGACTGAGGGTGGGAGCAAAAAACATAGTTCAGAAGTGTAGTGGCCACCTTGAGCGGAGGGAGGGGAGAGAGTCAAATAAACCTAGGTACATAGGACTCCCGGGTAAAACAATTCCTGCCAACTAACAGTAATAACAACACTAACCAAGTGCTTAATTGTGCTGGATGCTGTGTTAAGTACTGCACTTATATTAACTCACTCTCTGTGTGTGTCTGTGTGTAAGAGCTTTATTTTAGCTTGAAATCACATCATTATTTTTGTAAAAGTGGCACATGCTCGTTATGGAACATTAAAAAAATATATCAAGTACAAAGAAGAAAAAAAAAATCCCCCCAAATCCTCCCATTCAAAAATAACCACATTTTCTTTCAACTTTTGCTGTGAGATTTTACAAACATGCAGAAAGGCTGAAAGAGTAGCCCAACGAACACCTGTACACTATCACCTAGATCCAACAATTGAAACCACCGTATTTTAAATATGTTGAAGGCCTCCTTCCAACATATTTCTAGTTCTAAACACATACAAAGGTGTGTAAAAGAATGAGACCATACTTTATTAGTCTAATGGCTCCTTAAGTATCTGTTGTTGTGGATCAATCATAATTTTCAAAACCAATCCCCTATGGTTGGACATTGGTATTGCTTCCAATTTTCCACTATACTGAAAAACAAAGTTCAATGTACACCCCTGTGTCTTTTTGTCTTTGGTGATAATGTGAGAGAAAATTCCTGGGGATTGAGGAGTCAAAGGGAATACACATTTTACATTTTGATGCACACTGCCAACCTGCTTTCCACAAATGTTGGACCAATTTACACTTCCACTTATAATGCATGAGACCCCCCTATTTATTCACATCCTAACCAAAACAGGGTTTTGCCAATATTTTAAATCTTAGAGTAATTATGCTTTTTTTCTTTTTACCATGGTAGCTCATTCTTAGAATAATCTTACTTTCTAGAAACTGAAACCGAAGAACAGAGAGATTAAGCAACTTGCCTAAGGTCACACAGCTAGTAGTGGCAGAGCCAGAATTCAAACCTAGGCAGTATAGCACATGTATCTGTGTAACTACTACTCTGAAGATGAACTCATAAATAAAACTTGCTATGTCCGTGAGAAAATAAACCACCATGAGTACACTGCAGCAAATAGGAAAATTGACACCTTAGGAACTAAGCTAAATAGGGAAACCTGAAAGGGACTTTAAAATAAGTCTGCTTAAAATGGTCAAAGAGATTTTTTTTTTTTAAAAAAGGAATAAGAATGTAAAGCAAAAATAGAACAGTATGAAAAAAAGGGAAAATAGGAAAGAGAAATTAAGCTACATGGAGGATAGAATGAAAAGTTCCAACAAATGTCCAATAGGCATTCCAGCAGGAGAGAACAGAGAAAATGGGGAAGAGGCAGTATCTGATAGATAATGGAGGGAATTTTCTAGAGATGAAGAAAACCACAAGTCCTCTAACATCCTGTCAGAGCCTTCAAGTATGTAATCAGTCCTCACGGGAGGAGGTTGGCATCTTAGCTCTGCCCTTGCTACTATAATAGCTCAACAATACCAAGTTCTTCACACAGGCCAATGTTTCTCAAGTTTTTTTTCATTATCAGGCGCTCCCCCTCCCAGGCACATTTTTAGAGTTTTTTTTTCCCTAATTGCAACCCCTTCCCCCTATCGCTGCCACGATGAAATTTTAATACCAAAGATATACTGTATATCTGCTTATGTACTGTAGGTCTATCTGTGCTTTATGTATGCGTGATATATGCTGTTCACATCATCTGGGAGGAAGGTTCTTCTACTTCTTTCTCCCTTCTCCTTTACCGGGTTTACTACTCATTCTTCAGGTATAAGTTTAAATGTTATATCCTGAAGCCATCAGAATAGGTCAGGCTCCCATGTTATACGATCTCCCTTCAAGATACTTATGAAAAGTATATGTAAATAATGATTTATTTAAATATTTGTTTAGCAGCGATCACATCTCTCTTGTGTTCTGCTGTGTCTCCAAGGGTTCAGCCCAGTGGCTGGCACATGGTGATGCTCAAATAACTGAATGAATGAAAGAACACAATGAGTAACATCATCTGAGGAAAATCACAGCCTTGGGAGGGGCTTTGGAAAGCAAGTTTAACTCCTCCCCAGCTTAAGCACACAACTGTTGTATAACCCCTTCTGAAAGAGCAAAGTGTGTGATTTTCTTAAAACCACACTACAGTAGTTCCCTTTTCCTTTAAATAGTTCTCATTATTTGGAACCCAAAGGTGGTCAGGAAGCTGTTGAGAATAGAGACAGACCTCTTTTTGAAAAGACGTAAAAATAACATCTAAAACCATTTCCTATTTTAGAAGAGCCACGGAAACTCCCAGCTTCAAAGAAACCCCACAGTAAATTCCTTTTGTTACAGAGGATAATGGACCAAATTGAGTGAAGAGTCTCTTTCTATCGAACAGAACCAAACTAAACAGGCTGAAATTTGTTGTGGTCCCGGTACCGGTAGCGTGCTGGAGCAGGCTCATACCAGCTCGAGGAGAGCCAATTGTTAGAATTTCAGAAATTTTGCCACCTGGGTTGTTAAATACAGTCATTATTAAAAATTAAATGATACAAACTGGCAATTAAATTATATTAGAAACAAAGTTGATAAATACTTCCTAATTATTTTACTACACTTTACAATTATTCATGCTCTTAAGGTTATTTATGTCTTTTTTTTAACTGTGTGGTGGAAATACTATTTAATGCTTTGTGACTGTGCAGCTTTTCCCAGCTGTACATTCAGTGATGTCACATTGGTAGCCTGAAATTGGCCACGGTAGGGAGTATTTACCTCATGAAAATTGACAAATGCCACAAATCTATGCTTAATCTATTGTTTTGTGGAGTTGGCAAGCTTTGTCCCACAGCCTGCTTTTGTACAGCCCACAAGCTAAGAATGGTTTTACAGTTTTAAAGGGTTGTAAAACAACAGCACTGAATTATATATTTGAATGAGGTTAAAGGGGGAAATTTTAGGTTGTATATATGTTACTAGAATAAAAATTTTAAGAAAACATAGGACTATACAAGATATACAGTGAACCCTAGTGTAAATGATGGACCAGAATTAATACAATTACAAAAGTGATCTTTCATGAATTGCAACAAATGTACCACAGTAATGCAAGGTGTTAATATTAGGTTGGTATATGGAAACTCTGTATTTTATGCATGATTTTTCTGTAAACCTACAATTTCTTTAACTAAAAAAATGAAAAAGAATATGAAACAGAGACACTATGTGGCTACAACACCTAAAATATTTACTATTTGGCTCTTTACAGAAAACACTTGCCAATCCCTGGTCTAGGCATAACAAAGTGTTGGAGAAAATATTAATAGCATGCATTAAACTTAAAACTGCTTCATCTCTGTAGCTGTTACATTGTGACAAAAAAATGGAGGAAATATTCTTCCAGAATTCAAAAACTACTCATCTGGTTTAGCAGAGAAGTCACTCATGTCATTGTCATTGACACAAAGCAGAGAAATTCTGACATACATCTTTGCTGTTTTACTTTCATCTCACTCATCAATGTAAACCGATATATCAATCAACATTCATGTCAGAACAACACTTGTTTGCCAATTACCACCTTAGGCTGGCTGTGGATACAAGAGTTAGGCAAAATCTATGAGAGTCAATTGGCTATATGGAATTCACAATAATGAATATTGTATATGTTACTATTATTTGTAAATTGTGTGATACGTACCCTTTTGTAGAAGTAAAATTTTAATAAAGATTATATATATATATATAAAATATATATAATATTTTCAGAGAGCCGGTTGTTAAAGGAAAGGCAAAGGTCTGTGGGGATTGTTTGAGTCTTTGAACAGGCCCATGATCGCCTTTCTTCAGCTGCGACTGTGCAAAGCTCCTAACCTGAGAACAAACACACATCTGAGCTGTCTTAAAACATTAGAGTTATGGCCGCAAACTCTAACCTCCTTCATCCGCTCATGGGTTGGGCAGGGGGGAGGCCGTCTAGTCCTTGAGGCCTTGAGCTGCCTGGGAAAGTCCTTAGGAAAAGATAACATTTCACTTTGGTGACAAATTTGTTGATTTTACAGATAACATCCACATTTTGCCCTCGAGAAGGAGCACTCAACAAGGACACTGGTTTTTATGTTTTTCTCTAAACAGTCATTAGTACAAATTAATAAATCTTTTTGTTGGGGGAACATTGGGCTACATTTCATCTTAGTCTGTTCAGCTAACAGCAAAAAGGAACGACTTTCCTTGGGTTCAGGATATGAAGAACAAGAAACTTTGAAGTTATATGGACTTAGCATGTGCCCCTAAGTTGTGCTAAGGACACAGAGCACCAGTTCTGAGCATGAGCAGAGCATGCATGAATACATCCTTGCTTTCTCTGGCAGTGGAATTTAGAAAACTCTAGAATAGAGGTTCTCAAACTTGAGACTGCATCAGAATCACCTGGAGGACTTATTAAAATACAGATGACTGGGTCCTACCCCCAGAGTTTCTGATCCAATAGGTCTAGGGTGGGGCACCCAAATTTGCATTTATAACTAGTAGCCAGGTAATGCTGGCTTGGGGACCTCACTTTGAAACCCAGCTATCCAGGAAGGAGGCCCCTGTGTTACAGCTGCTTGGTTTTGATTATAAATTGCCTTAAGATGTTCCCTACAGGGTCACCTTGACAGTTTGTGGTCTCTTAAGCAAATTGGAAAATGTCTTTCTCTCACAATTCACACAAAACCAGGCAAAAAGCTTGATCTCTCTCAACCTGGGCTATTTCAGTTTTAAGGGAAAGTCAGGCCCATTCCCAATCAGAAAGTTCTTTGGGGCTTGAGTTGGTATTTAAACTCTTGTAAAGGCAACAAACCCAATGAACCTGAGCCCCTGATCTGTACTCTCCAGAAAGGGACCTGAAATTTTAGAGAAGCCCAGCTATATTGTGAGGTTATGTGCAGTTGAGGAGGTTCTAATTTCGGAGTTATTTAGTTTCAGGCTCTATCTGAGGGAAGGAGTGAAGGAGGAGCTAGAAAGATCCTGGAAATGATCCTCCCAGCACTACTCCAAGAAGGTAGAAGTGATGGTGAAACTTCCTTTCTCCATGAGCCAAAGAGAGACCATTAAGAGGTGGAGTGATAAGAGATTTGGAGCATGGAATGCATTATCTAAAATGACTCCAATGTTTATCTTTGGTGGGGGGATAGGTAATTTTTTTCTACTTCTCTGTATTTTCTAAATTTAAAAACTTAACATGTGCCTACACTAATTAATAATGAAAATACTCCTCATTATCTTTTCCTTTTTAAAAAATGAGGCATAGCATAGATAGTTAAGCGCATAAAGTCCATTCCTCTTAAGTGTTAACTTCATGACTTTTTACGTGTGTGTGTGTATCCATGTAACCAGACTCTAGATCAAGATAGAGAACCTTTCCAGCTCTCAAACAGAGAATCTTTTCAGCTCCCAAGAGGGCTCCTTTATGCCCCTAGTCATTATCCCCTAAGGATAACCATTGAGTCATTGACCCTACTATCATTGATTAATTTTGTCTATTCTTGAACTTCAGAAAAATGGAACCATACAGAATATAGTTTTTTGTGTCTGGTCTTTTTAGCTCAATCTAATGTTGGTGAGATTTATCCAAGTTTTTGGGTGTATTACTAGTTCATTCTTTTTCATCGCTAATTAACATTCCATTGTATGGATACACCACAATTTATTTATCCATCCTCCTGTCCACGGACATTGAGGTTGTTACCAGGTTTGGGCTACTATGGAAAATTTATTATTTATTTTTAAAATTAGGGTGTAACCATGGAAATAATAAACTCTGTAGTAGTAACAGCTTCCTTTTCTTTGGGCCAGGTATTTTACTTAGTTTTAATCTTCCCAACAACCCTGTGGGACAATGTCATTATTCCCCTTTAACAGGGGAGAAAACTGAGGCTGAGAGAGACAGGTTGAGTTCTATGGGAAGGAGATGCTGTGACAGTTAGAAGTGCAAAATGTTTAGTGGTCCTGTGAAAGAAAAGGGGAGGAAGCAGGATTGGGCAAGAGAAGCCGTCACACCACAATGCAGACCTGTCAAACTCTATCAGCCTGATGGAGAGCTTCTAAGTAAAGATTGTCTTTAGAGTCTTCTGGGGGTGGAAATGGGCCTTGATCAGTCATTGACTGGGGGCCACCCCAAGAACAGCATGACCTTGGCCCAAAAGCTGAGGCAGACCCTGAAGGAGCTAACAGCTGGAGGCTGTCAGCTAACCACACTCCTCACAGCTGGTCAGCTCGACAGGCAATCTGAAGAGTGCATTTCCAGGTCTGCCACAGCAAGCAAATACCGCATCAGGGATTCAAATCCAGGGTATTTGGTACCAAAGTCTATCCCCCTTTCTACTCTGGCTCATTGCTTCCCCCAATTCATGGATCCCTACTAGTCAAGAGGAAAAGAACCCAATTAACAGTACTGAAATACATATCTGAATATGATTAAAAGGGGAAATGTTAGGTTGTTTATATGGTAACAGAATAAATTTCTTAAAACATCCATGGAAGTACATTACACAAACAATGAACCTTAAGTTAAACCATAACAATTATAAAAACGTGCTCTCATCAATTGTAACAGATGTTCCACACCAGTGCAAGGTGTTGGTGGTGGGGTG
Source organism: Choloepus didactylus (assembly GCF_015220235.1). Lineage (NCBI taxonomy): Eukaryota > Metazoa > Chordata > Mammalia > Pilosa > Megalonychidae > Choloepus > Choloepus didactylus. Next base: position 167,013,419 of record NC_051334.1, read on the forward strand.
GTGTTTGGGAATCCTGTATTTTATGCGTGTTGTTCTGTAATTCCACAGTTTCTCTAATAAATAAAAATACGTCTTTAAAAAGAAAGAGGTAATGAACCTTCTTGATGGCATGAGCCAGGATCATCAGGTGCCAGGTAGGGGGTGGGGAGGTCATTCTCCCTTTCTGCTCTCAGCAGTCTGCTTCAACTGTGAGGTGGCTCACTGTCAGTTGGGATCCTGTCAGTAAAAGGGGGAAGGACATGTTATGTCTGGAATAAACCTATTGCCAATAGCTGGGGTGCTACCCAAAGTGTGGGTTGTGCTGATCCAGAGCCAATTATTTCATATTTGCATTTGAGAATTAGATTGTATAGTTACTTCATCTTCATGGATGGTTTCAAGTATTCACTACCAAGGCCCCTTTATGCCTGTGTAGCTTTAGATGAACACTTCAACAGCCAGCATTTTCTAAGGCTTTTAATAAAGTGAACATCAAGGACCCCTCCCTCCCTGGAGGGGCATTAGGGATGGGACCTGTCTTATTTTGAACTCTTATAAATGTTCTAGATGGAAATGAGGATGTATACTTGAATTACAATATCTGCAGATGCCTTGGAGCCCGAGAGAAACTGTAGGAATTGTCTGTAAGGCTGTGTGAAGGGCAAAGAAGGAGCAAGGACATTTTGCTTTGAGAAAAAAATGAAACTAAGCTCCTTTGCTTTCTGAAAGTCTAGGCTCTAACTATAGCTTAAACTCAGAATGGAAAGTCTTAAGAATGTTAACATTGGATGAGGTGCCCAGCTAAGGAGAATGGGGCCTTAGTCAGAAGGGAAGACTTTTCTTAAAATCTGCTAGGGTGGGGACTTATAAAGAGGAATGGAGTCTACATTGAAGTATAACTTTCCTGAGAAAGGGAGATTGGTTCTGGAAACAAGTTTAACTTTCCCACATGATTTGCTTCTTGGTTGGGCCATTAAATCTAATTTTGGTGATTATGATTACTATTTCCCTGGGCTGTGGCCCTTTCTCTGCATAGTGGAGAGAGAGGAGTCTACTGGGTGCGCTAGCCTGAGACACAGGGACTATTATGTGTAGACCCTCCGTAACTGACCATTCTTTTCTGTCAGTTAAAAATGCCACGGACCAGAAATAACCTCACGCATCTAGGGTCAATTCATTTTTGACAAGGTTGCAATGACAATTCAATGAGAAAAGAATAGTCTTTTTGACAAATGGTGCTAGAACAACCAGATATCCACATGATAAAGAATGAAAGGGGACCCCAACCTCACTCCATGTAGAAAATGTTAACTCAAATGTATTAAAGACCAAAAAGCAAGAGCTGAAACTATGAAACTCTTAGAAGTTTCATAAAACTTTGTGACTTTGAATTAGGCAACAGTTTCTTAGATATGACATCAAAAGCTCACACAACCAAAGAAAAATAGATAAATGGAACATCACTTCAAAATTAAGAGCTTTTGTGCTTCAAAGCACACAATCAAGAAAGTGGGAAGACCACCCACAAAATAAGAGAAAATATTTGCAAATCATATGTATCTGATAAAGGAATTCTATCTAGAATATATACAGAACACTTACAACTCAATAATAAAAAGACAAATATCCAATTTAAAAGGAGACGGAATGATATCATCAAGAAAAGAGTAAGACTTGCTAGTGTATGTCTTTCCTTAGAAATAGCAAGAAACAGGGCAGAATCAACTTTCTCAAAACTCTGGAAAATGATTGAGACTAAAGAGCAACTCAATTAGCACTGAATCAGGGAGGAAAAAACACCACCTAAACATGGTAGGAGAGTGATGGGACAAATTTAACTGTCTGGGACCCTCCCCCCACTCAGACCTATTTGGCCGTTTGTGTGACTCAGAGCAGTGGCTTGGTGCAATCAAGCACAGGTTCCTGAGGCCCCACCCACCCACAGTGGCGGCTGGACAGCCCATGCACATTCCAGTGTGAGTCCCTGGGACATGAATGACCCATAATGGGGACTGGGGCCCACACACATGCAAGTATGGGTTCCTGAGTCCTGACCCACCCACCCACAGTGGTTGACTGGCAGCCCACATGCATTTCCAGTGTGGGTCTCTGGAGCCTGATTACTGGTATACCTAAACAAAAATATTGGATGTCTTTGTGCATCAACCTCAACTAGCTCCATAGAAGGCAGATTCAGGGTATGGGTATGGGACCCCTAAACTGGAAGTTACTGGGGGAGGAAAAGCAACACAGAAAGTGGGACCTGAGCTGCAGGACTGCAGCACCAATGCAGTGCTGAAAGCTGGAGTGAAAAGGCATACCAGAGCATGGGAGTGGAGCTGAGCTGATCACAGCTTCCAGGGAGGAAAAACTGTAATAAAAACAAAGAGTACAGCCCAGGGCCCCAGGAGGAGAAGACAGGGAGAACTCCTTTCCTTGGAGAGACAGTTGCACATACTGGGGAATTCTTGAAAACTGTAGTACATACCAAGGGCAAGATGCAGGCTCAAAGAGACCTGGGAACAACTGAACTGTTAACCACAGGTTGTTGGATAGGTTCAGTATAAACGGAGGTAAGCATTGAAGAAGAGCCTTATCACACAGCCAATCTACAATAAGTCTTAAGTAGGAGGGACGATTCTGACTTCCAGAGTTATCACATCAAAATAATCAAATACTCAGATTTTAACAAATGATAACAAGACTTATAAAGAAACAGGAAGAGATGGCCGATTCAAAGGAACAAAATAAAACAAAAGAGGAAGCATAGACATTGGAACAACTAATGAAAGATATTAAGTCAACTCTCATAAATAAGTTCAATGAGCTAAAGGACAATATAAATGTAGAACTAAAGCGAATCATGAAGACAATGCATGGACAAAAGGAGGGATTAGAAATTTAAAAAAGTAACCAAACAGACCTTTTGGGGATGAAAACCACAGTAATGGAGATTAAAAAGACACTAGAGGGATCAACAGCTGATTTGAACAGGCAGAAGACAGAATTGGTGAACTAGAGGACAAAACAATTGAAATCATTCAGTCTGAAGGGCTGATAAAAAAAAGAATGAAAAAAAAGTGAGCAGAGGCTAAGGAATCTGTGAGACAACATGAAGCATACCAACACATGCATTATGGGAGTCCAAGAAGAAACAGAAGGAGCAAGGGCAGAAAGAAATAATGAAGAAGTAATGAAGAAATAATGGCTGAAAACTTCTCCAAATTGATGAAAGACCTAAATACATACATCCAAGAAACCCAGTGAATTCCAAAAAGGATTAACCCAAAAAAACCCACTCCAAGACATGCCATAATCAAAATGTTAAATACAAAAGATAAAGAGAATCCTGAAAGCATTTTGAAGCAAGAAGGCAGTGGTCCAACATATTTAAACAACTGAAAGGGAAAACTTGCCAGGCAAGATTTCTACATCTGACAAAATTATCCTTCAAAAATGAGGGACAGTTTAAGACATTCCCAGATAGACAAAAGCTAAGGGCAGGTCACCACAAGACCTGCCCTACAAGAAAGGCTAAAGGCAGTTCTTTAGGCTGTAAGGAAAGGACAGTAGATAGCAATTCAGAGTTGTAAGAAGAAATAAAGATCTCTGTTAAAGGTAACTACATGGGTAAATACAAATGCCAGTATTATTTTATTCTCATTATATAACTCTATTTTTATTTCTTACAAGATTTAGAATATAATTGAAAAAGAAATAGCCATATTTCTGTGTTATGGGGACACAAAATATAAAGAAGTAATGTGTGACAAAACAACATAAAAAGAAAGAACAGAGTGGCATAGAAGCAGAGACTGTGTGTTCTATTCAAGTTAAGTTGGTATCATTCCAAACTACTTTGCTATAGATTTAAGATGTTTGATACAAACCACATGGTACTCACAAAAAAGTATTTAAAATACATACAGAAATGTAAATGAGAAGGGGATCAATCTGATCCACTACAAAAGATCAACTATAGGCAAGAGAAGGCTGCAATGAAGGAAATGAGGGACAAAAAACATACAAAACATACAAGAAACAGAGGACAAAATGGTTGAAGTAAGTCCTGCCTTATCAGTAATTATGCTGAAATTAAATGGATTAAGCTGTCCAATCAAAAGACACAGATTAGGGCCACACTCCAATCAAGATGGCTGGGTGAGAAGCTTCAAGGGTCTGTCCCTCTACAAAGCTTTGAAGAACCAGCAAGAACTGGCAGAAACATCTTTTTAAAGTTCCAGAAAACAGATAAAGGATTGCAATAACAGGGAAAGCACTGAATCAAGAAAAAGGCCACTTAAAAGGGGTAGGATTTCATGGCGCATTGGTTGGTCCCTCCCCACTACTCACCAGTTTGTTGCAAAGGTAGTCTGTGCTTACAGTGCAGATGTCTAGTGCTGGTTCCAGAAGGAGGAGAGTAACCCTTGTGCATACACTGAGAACATGTATGTCTGACCCAATCTGTCTGGAGGTGGCCTGAGGGGCTCACCAGAACTTGCCCTGCACATAGAAGGTGGCTCATTGAGCTCCTCTACAGAATGCTGTGAGAGAGCAGTCAAGTGACTGCCTGGGGCAAGGGATTGCTGGCTGTAGGGCATAGAGTGCAGTGCCTGGGACTGTGAGGAAACTGTTTCCTAGGAAAGAGGACACATTTCTATACAAGATGCATATGCAGAAAAGAAGGCCCCTATACATTGGCCTGGAAATATTCTCCAAGCTCATTGCATGGATAAGCCCTAAAGGAGAGCACTTGCACAAGTCAATCTGCAAAGACTGGAAAAGGTGTTTTCTTTTATTCCTTCTTTTTTTTTTCTTTTTGTTTGTTAGATTCTTTCATTCAAGGAAAGCTCTTTCATAACACTAGCTGGATATAAGCTTAAGGAACAGATGCCTCAGAAACTAAATTCCAGTAATAACACACTGAAATATAAAAATTTCCAGGTTTCAACAAAATATTACAAAACATACAAAGAAAGAGGAAGTGATGGCCCAGGCAAACAAGAATGTTAAAGCATTAGAAACCATCAGTGAGGACGATCCGACCTGGGACATTCCTTACAGAGACTTTAAAAATAGAGTCCTAAATATGCTCAAAGAGCTAAAGGAAAACAGCGACAAAGAACTAAAGAAAATCAGTAAAGTGATAGAGGAACACAAAGAAAATATTAATAAAGAGATGGAAATTATGAAGAAGAAACAAACAGAGCTGAAGACCACAGTAACAGAAATTAAAAATTCTATAGAGGGGTTCACAGCAGATTGGAGCAGTCAGAAGAAAGAATCAGTGAACTTGAAGATAAGATATTTGAAATGATCCAGTGTGAGGAGCAGAAAGAGAAATGAAAGAAAAAAAGTGAACAGAGTCTGAGGAATCTTTGGGATGCCATCAAGTGTACCTATATTAGCACTGTTGGAGTCCCAGAAGGATTAAGAAGGGAGAAAGGGGCAGAAGGAATATTCAAAGGAATAGTGGCTAAAAACTTCCAAAATTTAACAAAATACACATCAAAGATGCTCAATGAACTCCAAACAGGATAAATCCAAGAGACTCATGCCATGCCATATTATAATCAAACAGTTGAATTCCAAAGAGAAAGAATTCTGAGAGCCACAAAAGTTACTTGTCACCTACATGGGAGCCTCAATAAGATCAAGTGCCAATTTCTCATTGGAAACCATGGAGGCAAGAAGGCAGTGGGAGGACATATTTAAATTGCTGAAGGCAAAAAAAAATGCCACCCAAGAATTCTAGAACCAACAAACTGTCTTTCAAAAATGAGGGAAGGAAAAATAATGAGGGAAATATTAATATATTCCCAGTTAAACAAAAGCTGAGGGATTTCTTCACCACAATACTGGCCCTACAAGAGGTGCTAAAGGAAGGGCACTAGACAACTGACTGAAGCCACATGAAGAAATAAAGATCTCCAGAAAAGATATTGACATGGGTAAATATAAATACCAGCACTAATGTATTTTTGGCTTGTAACTCCACTTTTTACTTCCTACTGGATCTAAATGGCAACTGCATAATACGTTATGACAAACAAATTATTTGGACTCATAATGTTTAAATATGTAATTTGTGACAAGGACTACATAAATGTGGAAGGACAGAGGGCTATAAGAACATAGTTTATGTATACTATTGAAGTTGTTAAATTGATATCAAAGTAAATGAAATTATTATGGATTTAGGATGTTAAATTTAAGCCCCATGGTAGCCACAAAGAAAATAGAGAATATGCAAACTCATAGAGACAGAAAATAGAGATCAGGTTATGGGGCAGGGGGGTGCAGAGGCAATGGATTGCTAATATAAAATTAACCTAGGTGAAATCACTGCCCTCCCCCCTATGTGGGATCAGACACACAGGGGAGTGAATCTCCCTGGCAACGTGGAATATGACTCCCGGGGAGGAATGTAGACCTGGCATCGTGGGACGGAGAACATCTTCTTGACCAAAAGGGGGATGTGAAAGGAAATGAAATAAGCTTCAGTGGCTGAGAGATTCCAAAAGGAGCCGAGAGGTCACTCTGGTGGGCACTCTTATGCACACTTTAGACAACCCTTTTTAGGTTCTAAAGAATTAGGGTAGCTGGTGGTGGATACCTGAAACTATCAAACTACAACCCAGAACCCATGAATCTTGAAGACAATTGTATAAAAATGTAGCTTATGAGGGGTGACAATGGGATTGGGAAAGCCATAAGGACCACACTCCACTTTGTCTAGTTTATGGATGGATGAGTAGAAAAATAGGGGAAGGAAACAAACAAACAAACAGACAAAGGTACCCAGTGTTCTTTTTTACTTCAATTGCTCTTTTTCACTTTAATTATTATTCTTGTTATTTTTGTGTGTGTGCTAATGAAGGTGTCAGGGATTGATTTAAGTGATGAATGTACAACTATGTAATGGTACTGTGAACAATCGAATGTATGATTTGTTTTGTATGACTGCGTGGTATGTGAATATATCTCAATAAAATGAAGATTTAAAAAAAAAATTAACCTAGGGTTTTTGATTGGGGTGAAGGGAAATCATAGTAATGGATGGTGGTGAAGGTACTGCAACATCCTGAATGTGATTAATCCCACTTGATATGCTTGGGAGGGGTTAGGATGGCAAAATTTATGTTGTATGTATGTTTCCAAAATTTAAAAAAAGAGAAAAACTAAAGATAATGACAATTAAATGCAATATACGATACTCAATGGGATCTAAGAATGAGGTAGAAAAGGCTCAAAAGGACTTTAATGGGACTATTGGAAAAATTAGAATATAGAATGCAAGCTTTTTATCAACTTAAATTTCTTGAACTTGATAACCGTACTTAAGGTGATTACATAAATCTTTGTTTGTAGGAAATGTACATGGAAATTATGTGTTTAAGGAGGCATGATGTGTGCAACTGCTCTCAAATGTTCAGAAAATACATAGATGGATAGATTGATGATAGAATAATTTGGCAAAGGTGGCAAAATTTTAGAATTGGCGGATCTGGGTGTGCCGGTTTGAGTGTATTGTGTCCCCCAAATGCCATTATCTTTGTGGTCTTGTGTGGGGCAGAAGTTTTGGTGTTGGTTAGATTTGCTTGGAGTGTGCCCCACCCAGCTGTGGGAGATAATTTTGATGAGATGTTCCCATGGAGGCGTGGCCCCACCCATTCGGGGTGGGCCTCGATTGGTGGAGCTATATAAATGAGCTGACTCAAAGAGAGAAAACGGAGTGCAGCTGGGAGTGATGTTTTGAAGAGGAGCAAGCTTGCTAGAGAGGAACGTCCTGGGAGAAAGCCGTTTTGAGGCCGGAGCTTTGGAGCAGATGCCAGCTGCCTTCCTAGCTAACAGGTTTTCCGGAGGCCATTGGCCATCCTCCGGTGAGGGTACCCGATTGCTGATGTGTTACCTTGGACGCTTTGTGGCCTTAAGACTGTAATTGTGTAGTGAAATAAACCCCCGTTTTATAAAAGCTTATCCATCTCTGGTGTTTTGCATTCTGCAGCATTAGCAAACTAGAACAGATTTTGGTACCAGAGTGGGGTGCTTTTGCTGCTGAGTCTGCAAATACCAAACATGTTGGAACGGCTTTTTAAATGGATAAGGGGGAGTTTCTGGAAGAATTGTGAGGAGCTTGATAGAAAAGGCCAAAACTGCTTTAAAGAGACTGTTTGTGGAAATACGGACTCTAAAGATACTTCTGATGAGGACTTGAACAGAAACGATGAATGTGTTGTAAACTGGAAGAAAGGCGATCCTTGTTTTAAAGTGGCAGAGAATTTGGCAAAATTGAGTCCTGGTGTCAGATGGAAGGAAGAATCTGGAAGCAACAACTTGGAATACTTAGCTGAGGAGATCTCCAGACTACGTGTGGAGGACGTATCCTGGCTTCTCCTTGCAGCTTATAGTAAAATGCGAGCAGAGAGAGAGAAACTTAGAACTGAACTCTTGGGTTCAAAGAAACCAGAAGTTGATCACTTGGAAAATTACGAGCTTCCAGGGGGTGGAATCCCTGAAGCTACAGCCCAACATGAGGATGTAACCAAACATGGAAGCCAGCCGCCATTTCAGTACAAGCCAAGATTGGATAAGGAGTTAAGCAGAAAGGATTTGTGGAAAGTCCTATTGTCTGATGGCTTTGACCCCTGCATGCTTCATGCAAAGCCAACAGAATTTTTGCGAGATCTTTATAGACGGAGCCATTGCCGGTCTGGACTGGAGGAGACAGACAAGGAACAAACTGAAGGAAAAATTTCTTCAAAGACAGAGCCATGGAGGTTGAGGTCTGGAGTCAAGAGGTCTCGGGCTGGGAGAGCAGAGCAGCCCACATGCATGGAAAGGGTGAGTTTGCCCTGGAGGTCGAGGGCGGGCCTTCCGCCTCGATGCTCTGGAAGAGTTTTGCCACCTCAGGTCCCAAAGAGGTTGGAGCACATTCCCAGGGAATTGGGGAGAGCCTGGCTGCCACCCCACTGTTCTGAAGGGGTTGAGCGTGTGCCCCGGAGATGAAAGGGAATCCGGGAGCTGCCCCGATGTTTGAGGAGGGTGGGGCCGAGAAGGTGGTCTCCCCAATGTGTGGAAGTGTTGGAGCACTCACCCAAGCGTTTGGAGAGGAAAGGGCTGCCGAAAAGGCCCTTAGGAAGGGTTAGACTCCCGCTCTCTCAAGCCCCAAGGATGCAACATTGTTCTGTAAATGACTCTCGGACTTTGAAATCTAATGGACTTTGTCCTGTGGGTTTTAGGAACTGTTTTGCTCCTGTTAACCCTGTTTTCCTTACTGTTTCTCCTTATGGCAATGGAAATGTTCATCCTATGAATGTCTCTCCTTTGTATATTGGAAGCACATAACCTGTTCTAGGTTCACAGATCCACAGCTAGAGGGGAATTGTGCCTTGGGACTGACCACGCCTAAATTGATTTTGATGGGATTTTGTACTTAACTTTTGTTACTGAAATGATTTAAGTTTTTGTGATATTGTGATGAAATGAATGTATTTTGTATTTGGAAAGATAATGTCATTTTGGGTTCCAGGGGGTGGAATGTGCCGGTTTGAGTGTATTGTGTCCCCCAAATGCCATTATCTTTGTAGTCTTGTGTGGGGCAGAAGTTTTGGTGTTGGTTAGATTTGCTTGGAGTGTGCCCCACCCAGCTGTGGGAGATAATTTTGATGAGATGTTCCCATGGAGGCGTGGCCCCACCCATTCGGGGTGGGCCTCGATTGGTGGAGCTATATAAATGAGCTGACTCAAAGAGAGAAAACGGAGTGCAGCTGGGAGTGATGTTTTGAAGAGGAGCAAGCTTGCTAGAGAGGAACGTCCTGGGAGAAAGCCGTTTTGAGGCCGGAGCTTTGGAGCAGATGCCAGCTGCCTTCCTAGCTAACAGGTTTTCCGGAGGCCATTGGCCATCCTCCGGTGAGGGTACCCGATTGCTGATGTGTTACCTTGGACGCTTTCTGGCCTTAAGACTGTAATTGTGTAGTGAAATAAACCCCTGTTTTATAAAAGCTTATCCATCTCTGGTGTTTTGCATTCTGCAGCATTAGCAAACTAGAACACTGGGTATCTTGGGGAGAGCTGGGACACGTTGGGGTTCTAAGTATGGGTTTGTAATTTTTTTGCAACTCTCCTCTAGGTTCAATTATTTCAAGATGAAAAGTTTTAAAAAATTTAGAAAAAAGACACACATTGAAAGAATGGATAAAAAAGCACAATCCAACTATATCTTGTTTCACAAAGACACAAATAGGTTGAAAGTGAAAGGATTGAATAAATGTTCCATACAAACAGGAACTAAAAGAGAGGGGGACTATACAATTATTGGACAAATTACACTTCAAGACAAAAGCTGTTACAAGAGCAAAGTAAGACTTTGCTACTTTTCTCGTTTCAAAATGCTCTGTGTTGGGGGGCAAGATGGCAGACTGGTGAGCTGTAAGTTTTAGTTACTCCTCCAGGAAAGTAGGTAAAAAGCCAGGAACTGCGTGGACTGGACACCACAGAGCAATCTGTCTTTGGGCATACTTCATACAACACTCATGAAAATGTCGAACTGCTGAGATCAGCGAAATCTGTAAGTTTTTGCGGCCAGGGGACCCGCGCCCCTCCCTGCCAGGCTCAGTCCCGTGGGAGGAGGGGCTGCCAGCTCCGGGAAGGAGAAGGGAGAACTGTAGTGGTAGCCCTTCTCGGAAACTCATTCTACTGATTCAAACTCCAACCATAGATAGACTGAGACCAGACACCAGAGAATCTGAGAGCTGCCAGCCCAGCAGAGAGGAGACAGGCATAGAAAAAAAAAATAACACGAAAAACTCCAAAATAAAAGCAGAGGATTTTTGGAGTTCTGGTGAACACAGAAAGGGGAAGGGCGGAGCTCAGGCCTTGAGGGGCATATGCAAATCCCGAAGAAAAGCTGATCTCTCTGCCCTGTGGACCTTTCCTTAATGGCCCTGGTTGCTTTGTCTCTTAGCATTTCAATAACCCATTAGATCTCTGAGGAGGGCCCTTTTTTTTTTTTTTTTTTTTTCAATCCTTTTTTCTTTTTCTAAAACAATTACTCTAAGAAGCCCAATACAGAAAGCTTCAAAGAATTGCAATTTGGGCACGTCAAGTCAAGAGCAGAACTAAGAGAGCTCTGAGACAAAAGGCAATAATCCAGTGGCTGAGAAAATTCACTAAACACCACAACTTTGCAAGAAAAGGGGGGTGTCCGCTCACAGCCACCATCCTGGTGGACAGGAAACACTCCTGCCCATCGCCAGCCCCATAGCCCAGAGCTGCCCCAGACAACCCAGTGTGACGGAAGTGCTTCAAATAACAGGCACACACCACAAAACTGGGCGTGGACATTAGCCTTCCCTGCAACCTCAGCTGACTGTCCCAGAGCTGGGAAGGTGGAGCAGTGTGAATTAACAAAGCCCCATTCAGCCATCATTTGAGCAGACTGGGAGCCTCCCTACACAGCCCAGCAGCCCAGAACTGCCCTGGGGGGACGGCACTCACCTGTGACATAGCACAGTCATCCCTCAACAGAGGACCTGGGGTGCACGGCCTGGAAGAGGGGCCCACTTGCAAGTCTCAGGAGCCATACGCCAATACCAAAGACTTGTGGGTCAGTGGCAGAGACAAACTGTGGCAGGACTGAACTGAAGGATTAGACTATTGCAGCAGCTTTAAAACTCTAGGATCATCAGGGAGATTTGATTGTTAGGGCCACCCCCCCTCCCCGACTGCCCAGAAACACGCCCCATATACAGGGCAGGCAACACCAACTACACACGCAAGCTTGGTACACCAATTGGGCCCCACAAGACTCACTCCCCCACTCACCAAAAAAAAGGCTAAGCAGGGGAGAACTGGCTTGTGGAGAAGAGGTGGCTCGTGGACGCCACCTGCTGGTTAGTTAGAGAAAGTGTACTCCACAAAGCTGTAGATCTGATAAATTAGAGATAAAGACTTCAATAGGTCTACAAACCCTAAAAGAACCCTATCAAGTTCAGCAAATGCCACGAGGCCAAAAACAACAGAAAATTATAAACCATATGAAAAAACCAGACGATATGGATAACCTAAGCCCAAGCACCCAAATCAAAAGATCAGAAGAGACACAGCACCTAGAGCAGCTACTCAAAGAACTAAAGATGAACAATGAGACCATAGTACGGGATATGAAGGAAATCAAGAAGACTCTAGAAGAGCATAAAGAAGACATTGCAAGACTAAATAAAAAAATGGATGATCTTATGGAAATTAAAGAAACTGTTGACCAAATTAAAAAGATTCTGGACACTCATAGTACAAGACTAGAGGAAGTTGAACAACGAATCAGTGACCTGGAAGATGACAGAATGGAAAATGAAAGCATAAAAGAAAGAATGGGGAAAAAAATTGAAAAAATCGAAATGGACCTCAGGGATATGATAGATGATATGAAACGTCCAAATATAAGACTCATTGGTGTCCCAGACGGGGAAGAAAAGGGTAAAGGTCTAGGAAGAGTATTCAAAGAAATTGTTGGGGAAAACTTCCCAAATCTTCAAAACAACATAAATACACAAATCATAAATGCTCAGCGAACTCCAAATAGAATAAATCCAAATAAACCCACTCCGAGACATATTCTGATCACACTGTCAAACACAGAAGAGAAGGAGCAAGTTCTGAAAGCAGCAAGAGAAAAGCAATTCACCACATACAAAGGAAACAGCATAAGACTAAGTAGTGACTACTCAGCAGCCACCATGGAGGCAAGAAGGCAGTGGCACGATATATTTAAAATTCTGAGTGAGAAAAATTTCCAGCCAAGAATACTTTATCCAGCAAAGCTCTCCTTCAAATTTGAGGGAGAGCTTAAATTTTTCACAGACAAACAAATGCTGAGAGAATTTGCTAACAAGAGACCTGCCCTACTGGAGATACTCAAGGGAGCCCTACAGACAGAGAAACAAAGACAGGACAGAGAGACTTGGAGAAAGGTTCAGTACTAAAGAGACTCGGTATGGGTACAATAAAGGATATTAATAGAGAGAGGGAAAAATATGGCAAACATAAACCAAAGGATAAGATGGCCGATTCAAGAAATGCCTTCACGGTTTTAACGTTGAATGTAAATGGATTAAACTCCCCAATTAAAAGATATAGATTCGCAGAATGGATCAAAAAAAATGAACCATCAATATGTTGCATACAAGAGACTCATCTTAGACACAGGGACACAAAGAAACTGAAAGTGAAAGGATGGAAAAAAATATTTCATGCAAGCCACAGCCAAAAGAAAGCAGGTGTAGCAATATTAATCTCAGATAAAATAGACTTCAAATGCAGGGATGTTTTGAGAGACAAAGAAGGCCACTACATACTAATAAAAGGGGCAATTCAGCAAGAAGAAATAACAATCGTAAATGTCTATGCATCCAATCAAGGTGCCACAAAATACATGAGAGAAACACTGGCAAAACTAAAGGAAGCAATTGATGTTTCCACAATAATTGTGGGAGACTTCAACACATCACTCTCTCCTATAGATAGATCAACCAGACAGAAGACCAATAAGGAAATTGAAAACCTAAACAATCTGATAAATGAATTAGATTTAACAGACATATACAGGACATTACATCCCAAATCACCAGGATACACATACTTTTCTAGTGCTCATGGAACTTTCTCCAGAATAGATCATATGCTGGGACATAAAACAAGCCTCAATAAATTTAAAAAGATTGAAATTATTCAAAGCACATTCTCTGACCACAATGGAATACAATTAGAAGTCAATAACCATCAGAGACTTAGAAAAATCACAAATACCTGGAGGTTAAACAACACACTCCTAAACAATCAGTGGGTTAAAGAAGAAATAGCAAGAGAAATTGCTAAATATATAGAGACGAATGAAAATGAGAACACAACATACCAAAACCTATGGGATGCAGCAAAAGCAGTGCTAAGGGGGAAATTTATAGCACTAAACGCATATATTAAAAAGGAAGAAAGAGCCAAAATCAAAGAACTAATGAATCAACTGAAGAAGCTAGAAAATGAACAGCAAACCAATCCTAAACCAAGCAGAAGAAAAGAAATAACAAGGATTAAAGCAGAAATAAATGACATAGAGAACAAAAAAACAATAGAGAGGATAAATATCACCAAAAGTTGGTTCTTTGAGAAGATCAACAAGATTGACAAGCCCCTAGCTAGACTGACAAAATCAAAAAGAGAGAAGACCCATATAAACAAAATAATGAATGAAAAAGGTGACATAACTGCAGATCGTGAAGAAATTAAAAAAATTATAAGAGGATATTATGAACAACTGTATGGCAACAAACTGGATAATGTAGAAGAAATGGACAATTTCCTGGAAACATACGAACAACCTAGACTGACCAGAGAAGAAATAGAAGACCTCAACCAACCCATCACAAGCAAAGAGATCCAATCAGTCATCAAAAATCTTCCCACAAATAAATGCCCAGGGCCAGATGGCTTCACAGGGGAATTCTACCAAACTTTCCAGAAAGAACTGACACCAATCTTACTCAAACTCTTTCAAAACATTGAAAAAAATGGAACACTACCTAACTCATTTTATGAAGCTAACATCAATCTAATACCAAAACCAGGCAAAGATGCTACAAAAAAGGAAAACTACCGGCCAATCTCCCTAATGAATATAGATGCAAAAATCCTCAACAAAATACTTGCAAATCGAATCTAAAGACACATTAAAAAAATCATACACCATGACCAAGTGGGGTTCATTCCAGGCATGCAAGGATGGTTCAACATAAGAAAAACAATCAATGTATTACAACACATTAACAAGTCAAAAGGGAAAAATCAATTGATCATCTCAATAGATGCTGAAAAAGCATTTGACAAAATCCAACATCCCTTTTTGATAAAAACACTTCAAAAGGTAGGAATTGAAGGAAACTTCCTCAACATGATAAAGAGCATATATGAAAAACCCACAGCCAGCATAGTACTCAATGGTGAGAGACTGAAAGCCTTCCCTCTAAGATCAGGAACAAGACAAGGATGCCCGCTGTCACCACTGTTATTCAACATTGTGCTGGAAGTGCTAGCCAGGGCAATCCGGCAAGACAAAGAAATAAAAGGCATCCAAATTGGAAAAGAAGAAGTAAAACTGTCATTGTTTGCAGATGATATGATCTTATATCTAGAAAACCCTGAGAAATCAACGATACACCTACTAGAGCTAATAAACAAATTTAGCAAAGTAGCGGGATACAAGGTTAATGCACATAAGTCAGTAATGTTTCTATATGCTAGAAATGAACAAACTGAAGAGACACTCAAGAAAAAGATACCATTTTCAATAGCAACTAAAAAAATCAAGTACCTAGGAATAAACTTAACCAAAGATGTAAAAGACCTGTACAAAGAAAACTACATAACTCTACTAAAAGAAATAGAAGGGGACCTTAAAAGATGGAAAAATATTCCATGTTCATGGATAGGAAGGCTAAATGTCAATAAGATGTCAATTCTTCCCAAACTCATCTACAGATTCAATGCAATCCCAATCAAAATTCCAACAACCTACTTTGCAGACTTGGAAAAGCTAGTTATCAAATTTATTTGGAAAGGGAAGATGCCTCGAATTGCTAAAGACACTCTAAAAAAGAAAAACGAAGTGGGAGGACTTACACTCCCTGACTTTGAAGCTTATTATAAAGCCACAGTTGCCAAAACAGCATGGTACCGGCACAAAGATAGACATATAGATCAATGGAATCGAATTGAGAATTCAGAGATAGACCCTCAGATCTATGGCCGACTGATCTTTGATAAGGCCCCCAAAGTCACTGAACTGAGCCATAATGGCCTTTTCAACAAATGGGGCTGGGAGAGTTGGATATCCATATCCAAAAGAATGAAAGAGGACCCCTACCTCACCCCCTACACAAAAATTAACTCAAAATGGACCAAAGATCTCAATATAAAAGAAAGTACCATAAAACTCCTAGAAGATAATGTAGGAAAACATCTTCAAGACCTTGTATTAGGCGGCCACTTCCTAGACTTTACACCCAAAGCACAAGCAACAAAAGAGGAAATAGATAAATGGGAACTCCTCAAGCTTAGAAGTTTCTGCACCTCAAAGGAATTTCTCAAAAAGGTAAAGAGGCAGCCAACTCAATGGGAAAAAACTTTTGGAAACCATGTATCTGACAAAAGACTGATATCTTGCATATACAAAGAAATCCTACAACTCAATGACAATAGTACAGACAGCCCAATTATAAAATGGGCAAAAGATATGAAAAGACAGTTCTCTGAAGAGGAAATACAAATGGCCAAGAAACACATGAAAAAATGTTCAGCTTCACTAGCTATTAGAGAGATGCAAATTAAGACCACAATGAGATACCATCTAACACCGGTTAGAATGGCTGCCATTAAACAAACAGGAAACTACAAATGCTGGAGGGGATGTGGAGAAATTGGAACTCTTATTCACTGTTGGTGGGACTGTATAATGGTTCAGCCACTCCGGAAGTCAGTGTGGCAGTTCCTTAGAAAACTCGATATAGAGCTACCATTCGATCCAGCGATTGCACTTCTCGGTATATACCCGGAAGATCGGAAAGCAGTGACACGAACAGATATCTGCACACCAATGTTCATAGCAGCATTATTCACAATTGCCAAGAGATGGAAACAACCCAAATGTCCTTCAGCAGATGAGTGGATAAATAAAATGTGGTATATACACACGATGGAATACTACGCGTCAGTAAGAAGGAACGATCTCGTGAAACATATGACAACATGGATGAACCTTGAAGACATAATGCTGAGGAAAATAAGCCAGGCACAAAAAGAGAAATATTATATGCTACCACTAATGTGAACTTTGAAAAATGTAACACAAATGGTTTATAATGTAGAATGTAGGGGAACTAGCAGTAGAGAGCAATTAAGGAAGGAGGAACAATAATCCAAGAAGAACAGATAAGCTATTTAATGTTCTGGGGATGCCCAGAAATGATTATGGTCTGTTAATTTCTGATGGATATAGTAGGAACAAGTTCACAGAAATGTTGCTATATTATGTAACTTTCTTGGGGTAAAGTAGGAACATGTTGGAAATTAAGCAGTTATCTTAGGTTAGTTGTCTTTTTCTTACCCCCTTGTTATGGTCTCTTTGAAATGTTCTTTTATTGTATGTTTGTTTTCTTTTTAACTTTTTTTTTCATACAGTTGATTTAAAAAAGAAGGGAAAGTTAAAAAAAAAAAAAAAGAAAGAAAAACAAGGAAAAAAAAAAAAGATGTAGTGCCCCCTTGAGGAGCCTGTGGAGAATGCAGGGGTATTCGCCTACCCCACCTCCATGGTTGCTAACATGACCACAGACATAGGGGACTGGTTGTTTGATGGGTTGAGCCCTCTACCATAAGTTTTACCCTTGGGAAGACGGTTGCTGCAAAGGAGAGGCTCGGCCTCCCTATATTTGTGCCTAAGAGTCTCCTCCTGAATGCCTCTTTGTTGCTCAGATGTGGCCCTCTCTCTCTGGCTAAGCCAACTTGAAAGGTGAAATCACTGCCCTCCCCGCTACGTGGGATCAGACACCCAGGGGAGTGAATCTCCCTGGCAACGTGGAATATGACTCCCGGGGAGGAATGTAGACCCGACATCGTGGGACGGAGAACATCTTGTTGACCAAAAGGGGGATGTGAAAGGAAATGAAATAAGCTTCAGTGGCAGAGAGATTCCTAAACGAGCCGAGAGATCACTCTGGTGGGCACTCTTACGCACACTTTAGACAACCCTTTTTAGGTTCTAAAGAATTGGGGTAGCTGGTGGTGGATACCTGAAACTATCAAACTACAACCCAGAACCCATGAATCTCGAAGACAGTTGTATAAAAATGTAGCTTATGAGGGGTGACAATGGGATTGGGAAAGCCATAAGGACCACACTCCACTTTGTCTAGTTTATGGATGGATGTGTAGAAAAGTAGGGGAAGGAAACAAACAGACAAAGGTACCCAGTGTTCTTTTTTACTTCAATTGCTCTTTTTCACTCTAATTATTATTCTTGTTATTTTTGTGTGTGTGCTAATGAAGGTGTCAGGGATTGATTTAGGTGATGAATGTACAACTATGTAATGGTACTGTAAACAATCGAAAGTACAATTTGTTTTGTATGACTGCGTGGTATGTGAATATATCTCAATAAAATGATGATAAAAAAATGCTCTGTGTTTATTTTATTTTATTCTCTCTAAATGCTCTGTGGCAAGACACACATTTCACAGATACAGAGGCTCTGTGACAGGAAGGTCACAAGCCTAAGTCAGAGCCAGAGGCAGTAATCGAATTATATTGAACACAGGCCATGAAGATATAACAATTATAAACATACATGTACCTAATCACAGAGCTCCAAAACACATGATGCAAACATTGACAAAACTAAACAATAATAGATGGCGATTTCAATACACTCCTTTATAATGGATAGAACATCTAGATAGAAGATCACTAAGGAAACAGAGGACTTGAGCAATATTATAAACAAACTAGAGCTAACAGACATACAGAACACTCCACCCAACAGTAGCAAAATATACATTCTTCTCAGCTGCTCATGGATCATTCTTGAGGATAGACCACATATTAGGACACAAAACAAGCCTCAATAAATTTTAAAAGATAGAAATTATATCAAGCATCTTCTCTGGCCACAGTGGAACAAAGCTAGAAATCAATAACAGAAGGAAAACTGAAAATTCAAGAATATGTGGAAATTAAACAACACACTCTTAAACAGTCAGTGGCTGAAAGAAGAAATCACAAGGGAAATTAGGAAAAATCTCGAGACAAATGAAAATGAAAGTATAATATACCAAAATTTATGGGATGCCATGAAGGCACTGCTCAGAAGGAAATTCATAGCTATGAATGCCTATATTTAAAAAGAAGAAAGATCTCAAATCAATAACCTAACACCATATCTGGATGAATTACAAAAAGAAGAGCGAACTAAACCTAAAATTAGAAGAAGGAAAGAAATAAAAAAGATTAGAGTGGAGGGGATGTTCCTGCTCTCGTCCTGCTTGCCGCAGAAATGCCTGCTGTCCACACAGGCAACATAAACTTCAAATGGGACCCCAAAAGTTTAGAGATCAGGACTCTGGCAGTTGAAAGACTGCTGGAGCCTCTTGTTACTCAGGTTACAACTCTGGTGAACACCAATAGTAAGGGGCCCTCTACTAAGAAGAGAGGTCATTCTAAAAAGGCCCATGTTTTGGCTGCATCTGTTGAACAAGCAATTGAGAGCTTCTTGGAGAAGGGTGATAAAATTGCAAAAGAGAGTCAATTTCTGAAGGAGGAGCTTGGGGCTGCTGTGGAAGATGTTCAAAAACAAGGTGATTTGATAAAGAGTGCTGTGGGAGAGTTTGCAGATGACCCCTGCTCTTCCGTGAAGCCTGGCAACATGGTTCAGGTAGCCCGAGATTTGCGCTCTGCTGTTACTTGGCTGCTGATTTTGGCTGACATGGCAGATGTCTAGAAATTACTTCTTCAACTGAAAGTCGTGGAAGATGGTATCTTGAAACTGAGGAATACTGCACTGAACAAGACTTAGGAATACAGCATAAAGCCCTGAAACCTGAAATGGATAAACTGAACATTGTGGCAGCCAAAAGACAACAGGAACTGAAGGATATGGGCCATCATGCTCAGATAGCTGCATCCAGAGGAATCCTCCAGAAAAATGTTCCTATCCTCTCTCTATACTGCATCCCAGGCATGCCTACAGCACCCAGATGTTGCCGCTTATAAGGCCAATGGGGACCTGATATATAAGCAGCTGCAACAGGTGGTCACTGGCATTTCTAACCCAGCCCAGGCCACCGTGTCAGATGATGCCTCCCAGCACCAGGGTGGAGGAGGAGGAGAACTGGCATATGCGCTCAATAACTTGGATAAACAAATCATTGTGGACCCCTTGAGTTTCAGTGAGGAGCGCTTTAGGCCTTCCCTGGAGGAGCACCTGGAAAGCATCATCAGCGGTGCTGCCCTGATGGCTGACTCATCCTGCACACATGATGGCTGGCGTGAGCACATTGTGGCAGAGTGCAATGCTGTCTGCCAGGCCCTGCAGGACCTCCTGTCAGAGTACATGGGCAACGCTGGACATAAAGAAAGAAGTGATGCACTCAATTCTGCAATAGATAAAAGGACCAAGAAAACCAGAGACTTGTGTAGACAGCTCTACAAGGCTGTCAAGGACCACATTTCAGATTCTTTCCTGGAAACCAATGTTCCACTTTTAGTATTGATTGAAGCTGCAAAGAATGGAGATGAGAAAGAAGTTAAGGAGTATGCCCAGGTTTTCTGTAAACATGCTAACAAATTGATTGAGGTTGCCAACCTGGCCTACTTCATCTCAAACAATGAAGAAGGGGTGAAGCTTGTCTGAATGTCTGCAAGCCAGTTAGAAGCCCTTTGTCCTCAGGTTATCAATGCTGCCCTGGCTTTGGCGGCAAAATCACAGAGTAAACTAGCCCAAGAGAACATGGATCTTTTTAAAGAACAGTGGGAAAAACAAGTCCGTGTTCTCACAGACGCTGTCGACAACATTACTTCCATTGATGACTTCTTGGCCATCTCAGAGAATCACATTTTGGAAGATGTGAACAAATGCATCATTGCTCTCCAAGAGAAAGATGTGGATGGGCTGGACCGCATGGCTGGTGCATTTCGAGGCCAGGCGGCCCGGGTCATTCACGTACTCACCTCAGAGATGGACAACTATGAGCCAGGGGTCTACACGGAGAAGGTGCTGGAAGCCACCAAGCTGCTTTCCAACACAGTCATGCCCCAGTTTATGGATCAAGTGGAAGTGGCTGTGGAAGCCCTCAGCTCAGACCCTGCCCAGTCCATGGATGAGAACGAGTTGATCAATGCCTCCCGCCTGGTGTACGATGGCATCTGGGATATCAGGAAAGTGGTGTTCATGATAAGGACTCCTTAGGAGCTGGACGACTCTGACTTTGAGACAGAAGATTTTGATGTCAGAAGTAGAACAAGCATCCAGATGGAAGACGATCAGCTGATAGCTGGCCAAAGTGCTTGGGCAATCATGGCTCAGCTTCCCAAGGAAAAAAAGCAAAGATTGCGAAACAGGTAGCCAGCTTCCAGGAAGAGAAGAGCAATTTTGAAAAAAAAAAAAAGATTACAGTGGCGATAAATGAAATAGAGAATAGAAAAACAGTAGAGAGAAGCAATGAAACCAAAATGGTTCTTTGAAAAGATCAATAAAATTGACAAAGTTTTAGATAAACTGACAAAGAGAAAAGAAGATACAAATAGTTAAGATTTAAAATGAAAGAGGGGACATTACTATTCATCTTGCTGAAATTAAAAGGATTATAAAAGAACAATATGGACAATGGTATGCCAACAAATCAGATAACCTAAAGGAAATGGACAAATTCTTAGAAACACACAAGTTACCTAAACTGAATCAAGAAGAAAATAGAAGATCCCAACAGACCAAATAAAGAGCTTCAGTCCGTAATCAAAAACCTCCCAACAAAGAAAAGTCCAGGATCAGACAGCTTCACTAGTGAATTTTACCAAGCATTCAAAGCAGAATTAACACCAGTACTTCTCAAACTTTTCCAAAAAATTGAAGAAGGAAGTCCTCCTAACTTATTCTATCAGTACTCAACACACCAAACATACTTATTCAACAGTACCCAAATACCAAAGCCAGATAAATACATTGCAAGAAGGAAAACTTCAGACCAATTTTCTTTATGAATATAGAGGAAAAGATCCTTAATAAAATACTAGCATACCAAACCCAACAGCATATTAAAAAGAATTATACACCATGACCAAGCGGGATTTATCCCAGGAATGCAAGGGTGGTTCAATATAAGTAAATCAATCATGTATCATACCACATTAATGGGATAAAAGGAAAAAAATCACATGATCACCTGATTTGACTCATAAAGGGCATTTGACAAACTCCAACACCTGTTCATAATAAAAACGCCCAGAAAAAATATGAATACAAAGTAATTTCCTCAACATAATAATGGCATTATGAACAACCCACAGCTATCATCATACTCAATGGTGAAAGACTGAAAGCCTTTCCCCTGAGGTCAGGAACTAGACCAGGATGCCTGCTTTCACCACTGTTATTCAATATTGTACTTGAAGGAAGCCCTTACGAGAGCAATTAGGCAAAAAAAAAAAAAAAAAAAAGCAGAAAATTTTAAAAATGTAAAGAAAAGAAATAAAAGCCATCCAAATTGGCAAGGAAGAAGTAAGACTATCTCTGTTTGCAGACAACATGATCCTTTACATAGAAAATCCCGAAGAATCCACAAGAAAACCACTAGAACTAATAAATGAATTCAGCAAAGTTGCAGGCTACAAGCTTAACAGTAAAATCAGTTGTTTCTATATACCAGCAAAGAATATTCTGAAATGGAAATTTTAAAATATTTCATTCACAATAACTTCTAAAAGAATAAAATACCTAGGAATAAATTTATCCAAGCAGGTGTAGTTCTTGTATACTAAAAACTACAAAAACACTGCTGAGAGAAATTAAAGAAGACCTAAATAAATGGCAAAATATTCCATGTTCATGGAGAAAAGGCTTAATATTATTAAGATGTCAGTACTACCCAAAGTGATGTACAGATTCAATGCAATACCTATCAAAATCCAAACAGACTTTTTTTTGCAGAAATGAAAAAGCTGGCCCTCAAATTCATGTGGAATTTCAAGGTGCCCTGAATAGCCAAATCAATATTGCAAAAGAAGAACAAAGTTGGAGGTTTCATACTTCCTGATTTCAAAACTCACTGCAAAGTCACAACAATTAAAACAGTGTGGTACTGGCATTAAAGATAGCCATATAGACCAACGGAATAGAATTGAGAGTTCAGAAGTAAACCCTTACATCTATGGTTAACTGATTTTTTAAATGAATGTTCATTTTATATCTTCCAAAAGCCATGATTTTACCATTTTTGAAAATTATCCTTTCTTAATACATTTTTTGTTGTGAAATTTAACATATATACATAACAGTGATAACTTTCAAGGTACAACTTAACAAGTAGTTAAAGAGCAAATTTCAAGGAATATTGTGGGTTACAGGTCCACAATTTCAGTTATTTCCTTATTGTGAAATATAACATATATACAGAAAGATGATAACTTTCAAGGTACAATTTAAAGAGTAGCTATAGAGCAAATTTCAAAGAATGTTATGGGTTGCAGTTCCACCATTTCAGTCATTTCCTTCCAGCTATTCTAATACCCTAGCATCTTAGAAAAATTATATAAAGATTCAGTATTTGCAATCCTTTGTTAAATCCTATATTGTCTGTTGCTACCCCTTCCTCTCGTTTAATCACTTTCTCGATTTTCAGAGGTGTCTAGGCAGTGACCACCATAACTTGTTCGTATTGAAAAGGGGTAAAGGGTTTACATTCTTGCATGGGAGAAAGACAAATAAACTAAATACAGTATATAATGAGGTATGATATTAAGTAGAACTTCCAGAGGAACCTGGAAGACAGGAAGCTGACTTAACTTGCATAGCTAAGTTGGTGATATTTGAATGCTCCAGAAAGAAATGTTGAAATAAATGAATGAATGAAATATTTCTTAATTTTATTTTGGTGATTATTTGCAAGTGAATGTCATTGCCTCATCTCAATTTCAGGCTCTGAGAACAGAAACATATTTCAAATAGGTCAAAACTATGTGTGGAAAAGTGATACTTTAAATGAAGTGGCAATCTTCAATCACTTCAGATCACTACTGATCCCAGTTATCAGATAAGTGTATATACTATTAATTCTCAAATGAACCCACAGTATATTCCTTTAAACATGAGGAAAATGGTAAACATACCTTGTATTCATATGATTGGTAAAGCAAGCTGGGTGAAAGTGGCAAATGGAAATGCATTTTATGTTTACATCAGGGTCCCAAGCCTAAATCCTAAAGAAACAAGTTTGCAATTGTAAACGTGTTGAAAGATGATACTGCAAAGTAGTTGCTATATGGTTGGATTCCTTACTTATTCATTCTCTGCTTGTGTTGCTGTCATTTACTAACTGGGTTTTGACTGTGGTTAAGCTTCCCTGTCAGCTTTGCTTCTGACACAGTTTCTCTAGGACCAGATTTCTTATCTGCTTGCTTTCCACACAGTATCCAATGGGGTTCAACAATGGAAGCACCAGCAGGGAAAAAAATCAGCCATGAGGATCCTAATGATTGGGGAACTGTTTGGCAAACCAATAGATGACAGCTAGGGAGATAATGGGCACTTAGAAGATGAGCACATCATAAATATGAGAAACACATGTATTCAGGACTTGAGCCTTTCCCTCTGTGATGCTATACTTAACACTGTTTTCAGTATCGCCATGTAGGACATGAAAATAATAAATCAAGGATGCCTGTGAGAGCCACAAATAATGACATTGACCTTGTTATCAGAGCTGGCCAGCTTTATGACACCTGATGGAGGCAGTTGGAATGGGACAGGAGGGTCTTCTTATGGTATCTTTGAAGTTGTAGAGTGAAAGGTTAAGGAAGGATCAACAAAACATTTTTGAGAGATAAAGCAAGCCCAATTTTGGTGATTCTGGCACTGATAAGGATAGAGGTGTATCTCAGGGGGTTGCAGATGGCTATAAAGTGATCAATGGACAGAATGAGAAGTACAGACGACTCCATAGCTGAGAAGCCATGAATGAAGAACTCTTGAGTAATACAAGCATAAGGAAAAATTCCTGGGCATTGAACAAGAAAAGCCCTAGCATGGTAGGAGGTGAGGAGAGGGCCAGTCCCAGGTCAGAGCATGGAAAGAAAATAGTTCATGGGTTCATGCAGAGAAGGCTCAGTTCTTATGAAAAAGGGAGTGGTTCACTTCCCCATGATGGCAACAAGGTACATAAAGTATATGGAGATGGAAATCCAAATGTGGGCAGGCTCCATCCCTGAGATCACAATCAAGAAGAAGACAGAGATTTCTACTTCACAGGTATTGAGGATGGACATGGCAGGTACGTGAGGGAATTAGGATGAGGGTCTCAGAAGAGGCTTCCTGCAGTGGTACAAATGATTTGGGTCAAATTTCTTATTCTATTCCATTGCATTCATTGAGGTCTTGTGAATTCAAGGGTTCTAGACATGATTCTTAGATACAAACCTGGAGAGGGTGGTTGGTATTTCCTTCTGTTTCTCAGGCATAGATTCTATGCCAAAATCCTCTTTGGAATTATAGAATGTGCAGCCTGAGACCTTTCAATCTTCACAGGTTTCAGAGGCCAGAAGTTCAAATCAAGCCATTGGCTAGAAAGCTTGCTTCCTCCCAGGGTCAGTAGCATTCTGGCTGACCTCCAGAGATCCTTGGAGTTCCTTGGCTTGTATCCCTGTCTCGTGTCACATGGTGATGTCCTCTCATTTTCTATGGCCAACTTATTTTTTTATAAGAGTGCCAAGCAGATTAATTGGGGAAGGAATGATCTTTTTGACAAATGGTGCTGGGACAACTAGATATCCACTTGCAAAAGAATAAAATTGGACCGCTACCTCAAACCATATACAAAAATTAACTCTAAATGGTTCAAGGACCTAAACATAAGAGCTAAAACCACAGAACTCCTAGAAGAAAATACAGGGGGAAACCTTCATAACCTTGGATTTAGTAGTGATTTTTTAGATATGACACCAAAAACATGAGCAACAACAACAACAAAAAAATAGATAAGATGGACTTCAACAAAATTTTAAATGTTTGCACATCAGAGGACACTATCAAGAAAGTGAAAAGATGCACTACAGAATGGGAGAAAATAGTTGCTAACTATATATCTGGTAAGGATGTAATATCCAAAATACATAAAGAACAGCTACAACTCAACAAAAAAAAGACAAATAACTCAATTAAAAATGGCAGAGGACTTGAATAACATCTCCAATGAAGATAAACAAAATGGCTGATAAGCACACGAAAAGATGCTCAACATCACTGGTCATCAGAGAAATACAAATCAAAAGCTCAGTAAGATTCCATTTCACACCCATTAGGATAGCTGTTATTTTATAAACAAAAAATAAGTGTTGGCAAGTATGCAGAGCAATAGGAAACCTTATACATTGCTGATGACAGTGTAAAATGGTGCAGCCACTGTGAAAATCAGTTTGATGTTTCCTCAGAAAGTTGGAAATAGAATTATAATATGACCCAGCAATCCCATTTCTCGGTATATACCTCAAAGAATTGAAAGCAGGGACTGAACCGATATCTGTTCACCAATGTTTACAGTAGCATTATTCACAATTGTCAAAAGGTGGAAGTAACCTAAGTGTCCATGAACAGATGAACAGATAAACAAAATGCATTATATACACACAATGGAATATTACTCGGCCATAAAAAGGAATGAAATTCAGATGCATGCTATAACATGGTTGAACCTTTATGACATCATGTTGAATGAGATAAGCCAGACACAAAAAGACAAATATTATATGACTTTGCTTATATGAAATACCTAGAACAAGTAAATTTCATAGAGACAGATAATAGATTATCAGTTACCAGGGGCTGTTGGTGGAGGGGTGGGGGGAAGAAGAAGGAGTTTTTGTTTAATGGGTGCACAGTTTCCATTTGAGGTGATGAAAAAGTTAGGGTAATGGATATTGGTGATAGTAGCACAATATTGTGACTATAATTAATATTACTGAATCGTATACTTGAAAATGTTTAAAATGGGAAATTTTGAGTTGTATAAATGTTACTATAATTAAAAGTTTTGAAAAGCACACGTGATAAACTGTGATATAATTTATACAATAGAATACTACACAGCAGTGGAAAAGAACAAGCTACTGGTATACACAACAACATGGATGAATCTCAGAGACATAATGTTGAGCAAAAGAAGCCAAACACCAAGTGTGCTATGTGATTCTGTGGTTCCAGTTGTATAAAATGAAAGAAGAGGCAGACTAATGGTAAGGGAGGTCAGAATAGTGGTTATCTTTGGGTGTGGTGTATTGACTGGGAGGGGACAAGAAGCGGTCTGTGATTTGCTGGACTTGTTCTAGAGCTTGATTTGAGTGGTACATACATAGTATATACAGGTTCATACATGTAACAATTCACGGATCTGTAACATGAGATTTGGACACTTGACTGAATACAAGTTGTACTTCAATTAACAAAGAAGAAAATATAAACTAAGGTGGAGAAAAGATATTGTAGAAGGTGAGAGCTGGAAGGGGCTATAGAGATCAGGTTCAACCTCTTTTACACATGAGGAAACTGAAAAAATAAAAGTGAAAAAGTAAAAAATAAAAGACTTGCCCATGGCCATAGGCTAATTGGTATAACAACCAAGACTGATAATGGTGGATGTTATTATCATCCCCATTTTACAGACAAGGAACTTGAGACAGAAAAGTGAAGTAACAGGCTCAGAGCCACACACCTAACAAGTGCCACACCCATAGCCACTTTGCCCAGAAGGTGGATGCCCAGACTCATAATCCAGTACTCTGGATAATCAGCATCATGCCCCATTTTTTTTTTTTTTTTTTTTTTTTTTTTTTTTTACAGGGATAAGCTGCTTATTTACTCACAAGGGCTTCTGAGAGCCCTGGAGAGGACTGATGTGGTAGATTGAAACCTGGCTATAATGGCCAGCTCCCACTTGTCTATAGGAATTCCACATAGTTGTGAGGGCTTCGCACAAAGACTTTGAGACTAGGAAAGCTTTAGTCTTGGCTCCTCCAAGTCTCCCTGGGCTTGCGGCAGGATGGGCTAAGTGTGAATCCTCCAAACAAAGAGGAGCTAAGCTCTCTCCCATCCCGCCCCACTCCCCCAGTGAGCAAGTACATTGTTGTCTTTAACCGAAATCAAATGAGCAGTTGTGGCTACATTGTGTGGCAAGCCCATTGGAAAGGGTCTGGCCTGGGAAATGGCCTCCTAGAGACAGCCTACCAATGTAGGGCCCAGGGTGCTGCCTCCCAGGTCAGCAGGAGGGGGACTTGCCCACAAAGAGGTCTTCTAGGCCTCAATAGCTACCTGCAGGGGCAGGTGAGAGAAGTATGTCATTAGGGGCCACCTCCTCTTCTGGCCCTTCCCACCTTTCCGGAATGTTCTCCATGGGCTTAGTGGTCTCATGCTGTTCAATTAAGTTCACCCAACATCTCTGGAGTGGCTACTCTGAGAATTCAGTAATGATTTGACTCACCTGCCCTAAAAGAGTTCATTTTTCCAGTGGGGCAGATTCTAGAGCCACACAGCTTGGGTTCAAATCCTGGCCTCACCACTCCCAAACTTCATGGCCTTGGGCAACCTTGAGCAAGTTACTTAACATCCCTGTCTCCCAGTTTCCTCATCAGTAAAGTCAGGTAACAATAGCACGGTAATGTTTAATGGATGAAATGTTAATATACATAAAGGATTTTAAACAGCTTATCCTAAGATAAGTGTGAGCTACTGTTATTAAACACTGTGAGAAGTGCTATGACTTGAGAAAACACAGCCTTTTGTTGGGGCACAGAAGAGAAGGCCAAACTCAGACCAAGGGAATCAGGGAAGGCTTTGCAAAGGAGGGGACACAGGAGCTGGGTCTTGAAGGATGAGTAGGAGTTAAGACAGAGAAGCAGTGAGAAAGAGCATTGTGGACAGAGGGAACAGCATGAGCAATGGCATAGAGGCTGGAAGCTGCTTGGCATGAGCAGGGCACTAGGGATAGTCTGGTGTTACTGGAGCTGGAGGTGCAGAGTAGTGGAAGATGAGGCTGAAGAGGCCGGTGGGCTCAGATGATGGAGGGCCTTGGAGGCCTGGCTACTCTCCCTAAAGTCTCCTTTTCCTCCCTCTGAGTCTGGCCAGCCTGCTCTTGGCCTTGGGGCTTGCCCTGGATCTCAATTGACCCTTGGCTGGGGTTCACAGGAGGCTGCAACAATCTCCAGGAAATGCTGAGGTGATGAGGATGGCCCTGCACATGGCTAATATAACTGTCACCGCAGTCTCCCTCCCCCACCCTGAGAAACATATTTTTGTCTCTGCCTCTGGAAAACATGTGTGCAAGCAAAGTTCAGCTGGGTGGCAGATGAAACTTTTATTGACAACAGAAATGCATGAATAGGCCAGCAGTTGTTACCTGGGAACCCCCAGCCCAGCCTTGTATTACCCACAAACAGGTACCAAAGCTCAACTCCTCCGGGTGGTCCCATCCCATTTGGGGGACTGTCCTCAATGCATCTGTTTCCCACTGACCTAGGAGCAGAGATCCAGCAGGCAAAGGGACCTGACTGCCTCATGCCTGAGGAATGCCTCCCGAGCCCCCTCCCACCTCCAGCCTCCTGGCTTCCAGAACTCAACAGCTTGCCTCTTGTGGGCCAATGTTTGCAGAAAATGTTTGCAGACTTCATAGCAGTCAGGCAGCCAGCCTTTCACTCAGGTCTGGTGAACAAAAACCTCAAGAATGTGGAGCTGAGATAGAGGGGGCTAGGGGTGTTTGCCTAAGTGAGGTTTGCCAGCCTGCCTAGCTGGTTGGGTTTGCTAGCCCCTGAATCCCAGCCTCCAAGCACACCACCCAGAGAACCTGCTCTGATGGGCCCCCCATAGAACAGAGGGTTGTTGGCTGGTCTTTCTGTTGCCCCTCAGAATACTAAGAGTATCGCCTCCAGTCCTGGAGATGCTGGAGACAAGGAGATGCCCTAGCTGATTTCGGAGCTCATACCAAGAGCTAGTGATCATAGGCACCTTTTCTAATAACGTCCCACTTCCTTGTGGATTTGGCATCTGAAAATTTCCCTCTCCTATTCTAGCCTATCAAAGACACTGCTGGATTTAGAATTCACAGACCCAGTCAGATATCAACCACATGGTGAGCAGTTGGGGATCTTTCTATGCTGTGCTATGCTGTGCTTTGGAATTTCCTGGTCCTGGTTCTCACTATTTTAATGAATCAAAGCATAATATGATTGCCTTGTTTCCTTTACTTGTTAAAACAATTTTTTAACCCCATGGGATAGGATGAAACTCCTGTGACACATTGGTTTTTATCAGGCCTCCAACTTTGAGATAGGAACCAGTTTCTCCCCATGACAACCCAGTGTTATAAGTTTCCTATTCAGATCCCTACGTAAAACTTTGCAAAAGGCTTTCTGTCCCACAAAATCACAAAACAGCTCAATAGACTGAATGACAGGGTATTTTCCTAAAATAAAATTTAACAGAAATAAATGTAGAGTCCTGGAATTTGTTTCAAAAAATCAAT
The DNA here is from genome assembly GCF_015220235.1 of Choloepus didactylus. Lineage (NCBI taxonomy): Eukaryota > Metazoa > Chordata > Mammalia > Pilosa > Megalonychidae > Choloepus > Choloepus didactylus. Next base: position 167,043,715 of record NC_051334.1, read on the forward strand.
TGCACAAATACATGATGGGAGAAAACTTAGTTGAACATGTAAAAAAAATGGGGGGGGGGGTTCTGTAAGTCAATGGGGGGGGGTTCTGTAAGTCAATGGGGGTGGCGGTTCTGTAAGTCAATGTATGATGTGGCCAGAAAACCAAAAAGCAAAAGTGGTCTTAGGTTGCATTCATAAAATTCTAGTTTTCAGAATAAAGGAGCTCTGCTCTGGCTCCATAGATCAAACAAAACCTCCTGAATCATTGGATCACATTTTGGGCATCACAAACCACCGGGTAAGGGGATAGAGAGTGATGGAGCTGGGTAACAGGAGTTCCATTCCTTTATTATCTGTCTTCCTTCTAGAGTGCAAACTCCATGAGGACAGGGATCCCTTTTGTTTCATCCACTGCTGTAGCCCCAGTACATAGTGCAGTGCCTGTCCTGTTGTATGTACTCAAGAGAACTGAGAGACCAAATAATTGAAAGGAAAATCTTTTTCAGCCAGAGTTCTTACAAGAGTGCAAAATCCCCTCTGGAGGTAGGAGTCCTACCATTGCAGGAGTGCAAACAGAAGCTAGATAGCCATTTGGTGTGGGGACTGTAGAGAGGGCTTGAGCATTATTAGATGACCTTGAAGCTCCACACCAAGTTCCGAGGGCTCATGGTACCATATATCGTGGAGAATGAGGGGGCTAGCATGGTGTCTCTGGGTGCTTCTAATACCCTTGTTGGTTGTGTGCTCAGGCACACATGAAGCATGGGTTCTCTTGCAGGCTTCCTTGCTCACTCTTTCTTGCTCTCTCTTCCTTTTTATTTTGATCTTAAATGGTTTCTCTGGAGTGCCCTTTGGCAGCTGTACTAAAATCAGGCATTACTCAGTTATCTTCCTCACTGACCAGGAATGTTGCTTTTGTTAATCTAGCCAGGAAGGAAAGTGAAAAGAAAAAGTTGAGTAGAGGATGTGGCCATTTCTTTTCAGCCTAGAAACCCTATCACAGGAAAGTCTCATCATAGTCCTAAATATTAAGTTTTACTAATGGAGAGGTTTAGTGCACCAAAAGATCCCAAATGAGAAATGAGGAGATAGGATGCAGAGCCCACCCTGGTCCCACAATCCCACTGGTCCAAGAAGGCCATTTCAGATAGTATCCTTGCTAGCAGAGAAATGGTAGTTATTGATAGTATCAAATGTTGAAGAGATTTGTGGATGGTTAGGCTGACACTGCCTTTTGATCCCCATCTGTAGAGCAAGGAATGGGGTTCACCTTGTTCTTTGACATAATCCCAGAGCTTTGAACAACTTGACGTAGGTGCTGTTGATCAATCTCCAAATGTTCCTTGTTTGTCTTTACTGTTCTGTTAATAAGGAAAAATGTGACTATAATCTAGTGCAGGGCTGGGCAGCACTGTTCACAGAGACTCTATCTATCCTGGAGATGAAAGGAAAAATTTTCAACAGATGGATATTTCAAAAGACTGCCACCCTTTGCTTTTTTGAAGTTACACATCTGTTGGGTATGATTACAACCGTCCCCTGTGGGGGTGAAACACAAGACTCTGGCACTGGACACCAAATCCTGGCCCAACCACCCACTTGGGAGCCATTTATGATATGACCCTTTTGTGATGATTTGCAAGTTTAAGGCATATGGGAAGAGACCAAGGTTATCCAAAGGAACCTGACATTATAGATCTTCCCCAGAAATTCTAGCTTCGGATGCCATGTTGTGGAAAAAATATTCTAAGCACTAAATATTACAGCTCATTTTCTCAACCTTGCACCTCAATGTCTCTTGGGAAGTTTCAAACAGACCTGTGGAGATATCCTCAATCCTTGCAAAGCCAAGATAGCTGCCATCCAAAAGGCCATTCAGGAACAAAACAGGAGGGCTGTTGTAGAAAGCAGAGATATTTCTGTGTCTTCAGTAAATCCAAACAAGGAAAGCTCACACATCCAATAAAAGAAGGTCAAAGGGAGAAAGGACCCAAGGCAAATAAACTTGGTTCCTATAGCATTCATCCCATAACCTCAATTGCATGCACACAAGCTTGTGTGGTGCACTGAAATGGATAATTCAGAGTTGTAAAAATCAAACGGTGACAAATTCTCAAACAGTGGTTGACTGGGTTCTCTACTTTCCTCTTGGCTAGGTTGTTTTCATGTGACATGGCCCAAGATAGACCACACTAAGTGCTTTGGCACTTCCAGGTTGTAGAAGAAGCTGTTTTGGAACTTTCAAGGAACCCATTGAGAATGGGTTCCCTCATTGGTTTTTCACTCTTTCCTCTTTCTGACTTTATAGCTGACAATAGCAAATAAGACTCAATCTTTCAGCAGAGCAGGGAAAAGGGAATTTGGAAAAAGCTCTGCTCCCATAAAAAAATTCACAGGACAGCAGTTTGGAGATGTTTAGTAGGAGAAAAAACTGATCAAGGAAACACCCACTGTTTACTCTCTTCAAGTCTTAGCTGAGGGTCTTGGGACAAAATTATGAAACCACCTGGAGTAGAGTGGTCCCATCCATAGCTTGTGGAGAACAATGACATCAATCTGTCTGAGGCAGGAGAGCTGAATTAGTCATCACTTGAGATTGCATCCAACTCTAGGATCTAGGATCTGTAGGCTTTGTTCTGGGCCCATAGACAGCCATTGTCTCTGAATTCTGTTAATGGCTGAGTTGGCTTATAATCAAGAAGAAAAAAAGTAAGCTTGCACATCTGGGCAGAACCCAACTCGGCCGTCTGGCCTCTTTGTCCTTTACTAGACTGGAATTCTAGAAAAGGCAAGTTCAAGACAGGAGTTGGTGATGTTTGCTTGTCTCCCCATCAGCCTTCTGAAATGTCTCCTCTAATTGTGGCCTGGATAGAAGTAAAAGTGGATTTTTTTGTCCCCCTGCCGCCTATGTCCCCAGAGATAGAGTCTGAACTCCCAGATGGCCAAGGTCACCACATCATTGCTCAGACATCCTGTTGTTCTGGGCAAGACTAGCCCAGCCTCTTTCCATCTCCCCCAAAGGTGGGTAGAGCATGGGCTAGCAGAGGCAAGAGCAAAAGGCAAGACAGGAACAAAGGATTTTTTCTTCAGTGGAGTGACCTTCCATAAGTCACTTACCCCTTCCATGCCCCTTGCTGCTATGTGACTTAAGTCATAATTCATGGGTTACAAACTCTTCAGTTGCTCAATGGAAAGGGATGGAAAAAGGGTCAACTTGTACAGTTGTTCTACTAAGGAAACTTTGTCCATTCAAAGTCAGGTTACAGAGTGGCCTTTATTTTAATTAAAAAGCATCTGGGAATTTAAAAGCCCATTGGCACATGGCCTCCTTGGAGAGTAATGGAGGCATGTCATCTGGCTAGGCCATCTCATGGTTCTCTCAGTGGGGGGGCTGATGGGGGCAGGGGACTGGAGGCTGCCCAGGCCTGGTGAACTTTGGGTGACTGGAACAGATAAGCTGTACAGCACATACTCTCCCTTCACTGACATTACATACTGTCCTCAAGTAGTTCACACCCCACTGATCCTGCATCAGCAGGCTTCTGGGTTTTTGGCTGTGCTAACTGCTCTCTGAGGGCAGGAGGTCTCCAACTTTACACTTGTATTCCCTGAGTGATGGTAAAGGGACTCAATGTCGGGGTGTGCTCCTGTGTTACATGCCCACCAGTGCTGACAGCAAAAACATTTCTAGACATCTTCTTGTGACCAGGTTTTTACACAGGCAAGTATGCTCCCAGGCCCTGCTCCTCACACAGCGCAGAATGACTGGACAGATGGGGAGAACCAAAACCTGTGCCATCCCTGACTGTGGCTTTGCACATGTCTGTTCTCTTGTCTGGGCCTCAGTGTCCTCATCAGACAAAAATTACCTGCAGGTGTCAAATGCAGCTGATCACAGAATCTACTGTGCAGAGGCAGCTTAGTATAGTGGTTAAGAGTGTTGACTGCCTGGGTTTGGGTCCTGACTCCACTACTTTCTATCTGGGTGACCTTGGGTAAATTACAAAAATCTCCGTGTGCCTCAGTTTCCTCATTTGTAAAATGAGAATATTAAAATTGTTATTGTGAAGATTAAATGAATTAATATTTGTAAAGTACTTAAAATGGTAGCAGTAAGTGCTATATAAGTGTTTGTTACATAAGTACACTTGTTTAAGATGCAGATTTCTGGACCTGGCCCAAGGAGATTTTGATTCTATAGGTCGGGAAGGGGCCTTGGCAATATGGATTTTTAAAATCTCTCCAGGTGATTCTGATGCTCAGTCACTAGATGGTCCTTAAGCTCCTGTCCACCTGTGCACTGTGAAAGAGGTTCATTAGCTCAACAAATACTGAGTGTTTACTGTATGCCAGGCACTGTGCTAGGTGCTGGAGATATAGTAGTGAACAAATCAGACATGGGCCCTGCCTCAAGAAGCTTAACTTCTATTTTCATTTCCTAGGCTGCTGAAAACATATACCATGAAATGGATTGGCTTAACAATGGGAATTTATTAGCCAAGTTTTGAGGCTGAGAAAAATGTCCAAATCAAGGCACTATCAAGGCAAATGCTTTCTTTCCAAAGATTGGCTACCAGTGATCCTTGTCTCCTCTGCCACATGGCAAAGCACATGGCAGTGTCTGCTGGTCTCTCCCTTCTCTTCCAGGTTCCATTGATTTCAGCTTCTTGCTTCCATGGTGCTCTCTCTCTTTCTCTCTCTCTCTCTCTCTCTCTCTCTCTCTCTCTCTCTCTCTCTCTCTCTCCCTCTCTCTCGTCATCCCATTTATAAAGACTCCAGTATGATGATTAAGATCCATCCTGAATGAAGTGGGTCACACCTTAAATGAAGTAACCTCATCAAAAAGTCCTACTTACGATGGATCCACATCCACAGAAATGGATTAAATTTAAGAACATGCCTTTCTGGGGTACACACAGCTTCAAACCACCAAACCTTCTAATGGGAATAGATGAATATTAAGTGAGTAACCATCTAAATTCATAATAAATCAAACAAATATCTGATATAAATTTCATAGATTAGTAAGTGCTCTGAAGAAAAAGGAGTGACCCTCAGGATCCTACTTTCATGAGGGTAATCAGAGAGGCCTAATTGAGGAGGCAATAATAGCTGAGAACCATTCATATTACTCTTTGGGGGAACAGCTAGTGCAAAGGCCCTGAGGTAAGAACAAGCTGGAAGGGTTCAAGGAACAGAAATGACAGAGTGGGTGGAATGTAGTTAATAAGGGTAAAAATGGTAGGAAATAGGATTGGAGGGGTGGGTGGGAGCCAGATCATGGGGACCAGGATAGGATGTTTAGATTTCATTCTAAGTGCACTGGAAAACCATTGAGGGTTTTAGGCCAGGGAACAATATGATCTTATTTATGCTTTTAAAAGATTGCTTTGACTGCTGTGATGGGAATAGACAAAGGAGGCAAGGGTTGAAGCAGGGAGAACAGTTAAGAGGCTATTTTAATGGTCCAGGTGAGAGATGATAGTGGCTTGGACAAGGATGGTAGTGGTGGAGGTGGTGACAAATGGTGAAATTCTGGAAATATTTTGAAATTGAGCCAACAGGATTTCTGAATGGATTAGATGTGGGGGATAAGGGAAAGAGAGGACTCCAGAATGACTCCAGGGGTTTTGGCCTGAGCAACTGGATGGACAGTGGTACTGTCTCACCTTTCCACTGAGTGGTCTCTACTGCCTATATGCTTGCCCTGCTTCTCAGTTCATTCTCCACACAGCAGCCAGGCTGGGCTTTTCAAAATGCAAAATTAGGTCATGTCACCTCCTTTGCCCCATCCCCAATCTCTAGCCTCAGCCTAATGGTTTCCCATCATACTTAGAATAATATCAGAGTCTTTGCCATGGCCCATAAGTCCCTACAGGCCCCTGCTAACCTGTCCAAATTCATTTCCTGCCACTCTTCCAGACACTACCTATGCAACAGCCGCTCTGGACTCCTTGCTCTTTCTCAAACATGCCAAGAATGGCATTTCGTTTTTTTGTTTGTTTGTTTTTTTGTTTTTGAAAGGGATGAAATTTTATTTGGAGCTCAAATGCATTTTTTATTCAATTTTATTGAGATATATTCACATACCATACAATCATCCAAAGTGTACAATCAATTATTCACAGTACCATCTTATACCTGTGCATTTATCACCCTGACCTAGTTTTGAACATTTTCCTTACACCAGAAAGAATCAGAATCAGAATGAAAAATAAAAATAAAAAAAGAACACCCAAATCACACTTCCTCCATCCCACCCTATTTTTCATTTAGGTTTTGTCCCCATTTTTCTACTCATCCATCCATACACTGGATAAAGGGAGTGGAGTGTGATCCATAAGGTTTTCACAATCGTACTGTCACCCCTTGTAAGCTACATTGTTATACATACGTCTTCAAGAGTCAAGGCTACTGGGTTCCAGTTTGATAGCTTCAGGTATTTACTTCTAGCTATTCTGATACACTAAAAACTAAAACGGGTTATCTGTATAGTGCATAAGAATGCCCACCAGAGTGACCTCTCGACTCCATTTGGAATCTCTCAGCCACTGAAACTTTATTTCGTTTATTTTCACATCCCCCTTTTGGTCCAGAAGGAATGGTATTTCTAAAGGCCTTGGCCCTTGCTCATAACATGCCAGATGCAGAGTAGGTGTGTAACATTTTTGTTTAATGCAAGAATGAATGAATACATGAATAAATGAATATGGGCAAGAGAGAGTTGGGGGAAGGTCAAGGTCAGGAATCAGAAGTTCTGTTTGGGACATATTGTTTGAGATACCTATTATATGTACACAAGAGATGTCAAGTTGGCATTGGATAGATGAAAAGGGAGAGGGTGGGAGAGGTCAGAGCTACAGATACCCATTTGGGAGCCATCAACCATGGGGGAGTAGGTGGTGTCACTGTTGGATGTGATGTAGTTAAGAGTTGACTGAGAAGAAAGCTGCATTTATGGCATTGTTTCTATTCAGCAGTTCTCAATCTGGGGTGATTTTGCCCCCCTCCAGAGAACATTTGGCAACATCTGGTTGCCACAACCAAGAGAGGGGTACTACTGGTATCAAGCAGGTGGAGGCCAGGACAACCCCCACAACAAACAATTATCAAGCCCCAAATGTCTACAGTGCCAAGGTTGAGAAGCCCTCATTTACAGGTCCTAGTTTAAGTCTCCTGGATTTGTTGTTGTTTTTTCAATGTTTTATGCTGCACACAATTTGTTTCTCAACCTGTGCCAGTTTGAATGCATTATGTCCCCCCAAACGCCATTATCTTTGATGTAATCTTGTGTGGGCAGACGTATCAGTGTTGATTAGATTGTAATTCTTTGAGTGTTTCCATGGAGATGTGCCCCACCCAACTGTGGGTGATGATTCTGATTGGATAATTGCCATGGAGGTGTTACCCCATCCATTCAGGGTGGGTCTAAATTAAATCACTGGAGACATATAAATGAGCTGACAAACAGAAGGAACTCAGTGCAGCTGTGAGTGACATTTTGAAGAGCAACTGAGAGTGACATTTTGAAGAGGAGCTACAGCCAAGAGGGATACTTTGAAGAATGCACAGGAGCTGAGAGAGGAGCTGCAGATGAGAGACAGTTTGAAGAAGGCCATTGAAATCAGACTCTTGCTCCAGAGAAGTTAAGAGAGGACAAACACCCCAAGAGCAACTAAGAGTGACATTTTTGAGGAACTGCAGCCTAGAGAGGAATGTCCTGGGAAAAAGCCATTTTGGAACCAGAACTCTGGAGCAGACGCCAGCCATGTGACTTCCCAGCTAACGAGTTTTTCCAGACACCACTGGCCATCCTCCAGTGAAGGTACCCGATTGTTGATGCCTTACCTTGGACATTTTATGGCCTTAAGACTGTAACTTTGTAACCAAATAAACCCCTTTTATAAAAGTCAATGCATCTCTGGTGTTTTGCATTCTGGCAGCATTAGCAAACTAGAACACAACCTTTATTTATAAAAGATGCAGGAAAAAAGATCCAGAGGTGGCAATCAACTCTACCACCAGTTTATTGTGTGACCTTAAGCAATTCACTTCTTTTGTCTGAGCTCCTGGGGCCTTTGGGTGGTGGCAGGTGAAGGTGGGGGAAGGATTAGATTGAAACCACTGGCTGCTCTCTGAGCTTCCTGCTAGCCTTCAGTCTGTGCATCTCTGTTCTTTCCTCCAAAGAGAGGTAAATCCCCACTTTGTTAAGCCATTGGGCAGCGTTTTCCATAGATGTTGCTGGCAAAGAGCAGAGTGCAAGCTACCTCCTAGGCAGAAACTAAATTTCCTAGGACAGCTGCAATTTCAAACATTCTGTCAGCCTGAGTCCCCAGAAGAGCCTGGGTACTTTTGTGTCCCAAATATTTTGGTTTGGAATTTTCCACCTACTAAATGCTGGGCATTGTTCTAAGTGTTTTACATGCATGACCTCATTTAATCCTCACAACGAACGACCCTAGGAGGTAATACTGCTGTTACTCCCTTTTACAGAGGAAGAAACTAAGAATAGCTTGGTTAAGCCAGCAAATGACAGAGATGAGATTAAGACCCAGGTCTGCCCAAGCATCTTTCCTCCTCCATCACACTGGCTTTTTACATCATTTTCCAATATGCCCTGGAGCGGTTGATCAGTGAGGGGAGGGAAAAGGAGAAACAGGTTGTGCTGGGTTGAAGGTGTTATGTACCCCAGAAAAGGCCATGTTCTTTTAATCCATCCCTGTGGGTGCAGACCTATTGTGAGTGGGACCTTTTGATTAGGCTGTTTCAATTAAAATGTGACCAAGCCCATTCAAGGTAGTTCTTAATCCTTTACTGGAGTCCTTTATGAGAGGATAAAAGGCAGAGACATTTGGAGAGAGTTTAGAAAGAGAAAAACGCCCCAAAGAAGCAAGAAAGGACCCATAAAAACTGAAAGAGCCAGAACCTGAAGCAATGAAACCCAGGAGAGAAGATGAGCAGATGTCAGCCATGTGCCTTCTCATGTGACAGAGGAACCCCAATGCCAGCAGCCTTTCTTCAGAGAAGGTATCATCCTGTTGATGCCTTAATTTGTACATTTTTCATGGCCTTAGAATTGTGACTTGTGACTAAATAAATCCCAATTGTTAAAAGCCAATCCATTTCTGGTATACTTGCATTCTGGCAGCTTTAGCAAACCAAAACACAGGTCTTGCCTGAAATACTGACCATTTGTTTGTCTTTAGGAGGGCTTCAGTAAAAGCAAGTGTTCTAAAAAAGGAAAATACCTTCCCCTATCCCTGCATCCCTTGTGTGTGGCCTTTTGAGAAAATCACCCAGTTCAGGGCTTGGAAAATTGGTTCTGTTTGTCTAACATTAGCTGTAATTCTAGACTTTTCATTTGGCTACCTTAATAAGGCCCAATACCCACGTGTCTGTGCATTGCACTTTTTATTAGAACATGGCAGATATGGAGGTGCTAAGGGCCATTCAAGAAGGTGCTGTACCTTTGGTCTTAATTATTTCCTCCCTTCCTGAAGTCAGGAGGAATCAAGAATAACAAGATAGAGAACTGCAAAGGATGCAGTGCCCGGAGATCAACCCCTTCATTGTACAGATGTGCACATCGAAATTCAAAGGCTTAAAGTCTTGACCAGAATCATACAGCAGGCTAAGAGCAGTACTGGAATCAGACCTATGTGACCAGGCTAGGAAGATTCTGCATGCCAAAGGTTCTCATCAGAGAAGGAGGGGTGGGGGTGGGGGGAGGTGGGGGGTAAGCCTGCAATTGTATTAGCTTCTCTGTTGTTAGGGCATGATTGTATTTCCACAGGGCCCCTGGGGAACTGGAAATTCTTTTACCTTGGAGTAACACACCTGAATTCATTAGTGGCCATTAACAGAGTTAAATAACCAAACTATGGTCAACCAAGCTATCACAACACTGTGTGTGATGAGAATCAAATGAGCAATAAATGCTTTGGTTGTTAAGAGGAGGAGATTCTCTTGGGAAGACATCAGTGAGGAAACAAGCTGCCTTAAAGGACAGATGAGAGAGAAATGGAGATGCTGTTCTAAGCAGGGGGAGTAAGATCGAGCAAAGGTGCAGATGTGAATGGTAATAAACACATAGTCACAACACACACACACACGTGCATATGCACACAGTCATTAATTCAACAAATATTTATTAAGCACCACCCACTCTGTGCCAGATCCAGGGCATATATCCATTTAGGAATCTTTCTGCAAAGGTTTACAAAATTAAAAGAAGGTGACTACAATGAAATGATAATGATGAGGATGGGTGTGAAGAAGATAAAAAATGAAAAATAAGTTAATAAATCATATGAAGACCAATGTAAGCGCCATGAAGTCAGACATCTATCTTTGTTTTATTTGCTGATGACTCCTGAGTACCTAGCACAGTGCCTGGCACATAGTTGGAGCTCAAAAAGCATTTGTTGAAAAAAAAAATGAATGTATCATCATCATCAACAACATTATCATTATCATCATCACCATCATGGTTGAAACTAGATGGGACACCAAGAGACCACTGGGGAAAGGTTTCTAACCCCAGTGTTCGATTCAGTTCCTTCTCCTCTTCGAGGATCAATTTCTCGATTTGTGCGACAAGATGGTTTTTTCCCAGCTTTGTATTTTAAAGCTACTACATAAATGATATTTTATTCTTATCATTGCATCACATGAGGTAAGTTTGCTCCAATATTGGTGATGTTAGATTTGTCATATTAAAGGGGAAAACATATCTTGACAATGGGGAAATCAGGCAGATACCAACATAACCAAGAAATTAAACTTATACCATCTTATACTCTATAGTGACACATTGATGATCATTGCCTGAATCTTAAGATGATGGCTGCAAAATGGTGACCTTACAATTCTATCATTCCTTCCATGTTTATTCACTGGCATTTTACTGGGCAAGGTGATTTTTAAGGTCCTTTCTGTCTCAGATGTTCTATGCTTCTATAGTTAAAACTGATTTAATTTATCTGTTAACAGGCTTATTGGAGAGCAGGGCCATTGACAAATGAAGCTCTTCATAGGGCAATTGGGTAGGGCGCGGAGCCCAAGAACGGAGGCAAGCAAATTCAGCTAGGTTCTGAAGGGCTCAGGGAGAAAGAAAAGCTCTTTGGCCAAATGGCTCCTCCTCTTTTGCTCAGTGTTACTGGAACCTGGCCTTGCCACAGGTGACTCAAGCACCTCCATATCTGCTCTTGACTGGAGGATGTGAGCTAATCAGATAGCCTAGAAGTGTCACATAAATCCCTTTAAAGACAAGCTCAGATAGTACTTGGAGATAAAAAGGGCATATAAATTCTTCAATTGTGAAACCAAGATGTCATTTTCATCCTTGTCCAGTTCACAAGTGGCAGAGATAAGCCCAGGAAATATGTGCAATATTATTTCGTGTGCAATTTATTTGTTCAATTTCAATGCTTTCTCCCCCCCCAACCCCTTCTCCAGAATTTTCCATGAAGTTCCAGTACATAAAGAAAAACCAAGGGGTACATAGCCTCAAAGTTTTCATTTTTACTGTAATTGAAGCTGCAAAACTGATTTCAGGGGTGTGGGCTGGGCAGTGAAATGGGATTTGGGCCCTGGAATGATCCTAGAACTTCCATGATCATTTCTCCCTCCATCTGCAGAAATCCTAGAGTTGTCAACTAGAGTACATTTTCTCCGTCACTGCGGGCTTATCCACCCCCCATCAAAAAACGGCAAAGTGAATTTCACAAGCTGGTTCAAACGGGCCCGCTCAGAAGAGAGTAGGATCTGGGCTTCTTTTCTAGATGGAGATTCTGGTTAGCTTTCACCTCACGATGGCATAAAGATCTGAGTGTCACAAATCTTTTCCAATACAGATTGCCAGAGGTTTTCAAACAGTGGCCTTGTATTATTTATTTTTCTCTGCTTCCCATCACAGGCTAACTCTGCCCAGATTAAAAACAGATGAGGGTCTGGCTTTTGGTAAAGTCAGGGATAGGGGCTGAAGGGTTCTTCCAGAGTCCTGTCCATAACACTGAGCGCAAACAGAGTGTCTATGTGGCTTGAAAAATACTGTGAAACCATCCACACTGGCTACTGTGGCAAGAAGCTTGGAAGAACACTTACTCTTGAAAGGCCTTCTGCTTCTGGAGCTGCCACCAAGTCAACACTGGCTTTGTGTTCAACCTCCCTTGGAGCCAACATCAGTCTGTGTGGATACCATGTGTAAGGCTTGAAAATTGAGTTGGGCATTTGCAATCATGTTGTCCTAGATCTGAAGGAAAAAGCTCAGTTGGCATGCCCACTACAGGCAAAGTGGGAGAAGACCCTTGTATTCCGTCTGGCTGTACTGGTCTGGGTAGGAATGCCCAGTCAGGAAGAGAGATGGTGAATTCCTTGCAACCCTGGCAGGAAGCTGATCATATCACATAACGATTGATTTTGGACTAGAGTTGGGCAGAGGATGGACTGGGGAAAGAGGACCGAGGATGGGACTCTATATAATGTGTAGGAGATTCAGTAGGTTTATCAATAGTTTAAATAGAGATCTATGAGAAAGGTGCCCACCTGGTGCCAAGAATTTCTCCCCATCACCCTCAACAGAAGGATCCCCTTTTGCATTGCTCAGTCTGACCCCCAACTACATAAGGGGGGGATCAGTGCCCCCCTCAAAATAAAACTTCTAATTGCAACTCAGGAATTGGCATCATTGAAGAACTAAAAAAATTCTAGGGATTGAGTCTCATCAGTTCCTCGACAGCCAGAATGTTATCAAGTGCATTGCCATTAAAACAAACCACTGCATTTGGTCTCTGCTTTGTTTTAGTGACTTCTCACATATCTTTCTACTACCAACTAACTAAACCTCTCAGTACTTTCCCACTTACATCTTAGGGAGATAGGTAATTTGTCCTAGCTACATCCCATTGCCCCACTGAGTACAGATTTTCTTGCTAGGCCACTTCATCCACCAGCTGATGAGTTGACTGCCCTTGGGTCAGGTGACCATCCAGGAGCTAAGAAATCCCACTCCATTCTCAATGAATAGCCTAGGGCTGTTTGCTTCAGCAAGAGACTGTGGGCAGTGTAGTTTCCCTTAGAAGGAAATGGTGGATATGACAGACCCCATGATTGACATGTCTGGTATAGGATTTCTGATAATGACTGGGAAAGAGAAATAATTAGAACCTTGTTGGACAACCCTTAAAAAGAATGTGTAGATGGTCACCTAGTTAAGCTTTGCCTAAATCTGGCCCTAGGCATAACCCTCAAACCCCATACTTGGACTATGCAGGGGAAGGATGGCCTCATGCCAATCTTCTCTACAAATGGCAGAGGGTGGTGGTGGAGAAGGAATGGCTTCTCCCTTGTCTTGGAAGGTTGCCTAGCCCCTTCTGAGGGCCTCAGGAGAGCAGCTGTCAGCCTCTATAGAGGAGTAGCTTTGGTCCTGCTGAGTGGCCATGTGCCATGTGCCTTTCCCGAGGAACATGCTCCAACTTGTGTCCCCAGCTATATTTGAGTTGTTGAAAGTGGATCCAGCAGGAACTAGACATCTGCAGCATTAGACAGAACATCAGATCATTACTTTTACTGGGCTGAGGCTTAGAGAAAAACAGGAATTGAGCCTACGATCAGACATATGAATCCCTTCTCAAATTTCTTGCTCCAATGCCATTGTCCTTTTGCTTAGGTTTGCTCCAAAAATAGTGCCCACACTGGGCCACAGGCTGGTAGGTAAGGGGAGATGAAGCAAATATCTGGAATACAGCAGGCTGGATAAAATGTCTTCCTTTCTTTTCTTGGTCAAGACCAGTGAAATACTGATTATTTCATGTGAATGGAAAAACTGTCTGGAGTCTAGTGCTTGGTGGAAGAATAGGTAAGGTCTTCTTAGAGGAGCTCAAGCTGGGGTTTAAAAGCCAATTGTACACGATTTGGTGGTTCCTCAAAAAGCTAAACATAGAATCACCATATGACCTGGCAATTCCACTCCCACATATATATTCCAAAGAATTAAAAACAGGAACTTAGAAGATACTTATAGCAGCATTATTCACAATAGCCAAAAGGTGGAAGCAACCCAAATGTCCATCAACAGACGAATGGATAAACAAAATGTGGTGTATACATACAATGGAATATTATTCAGCCACAAAAAGGAATGAAGTTCTGATACTTGCTACAACATGGATGGACCTTGAGATCATTATGTTGAGTGAAATAAGCCAGAGGCAAAAGGACAAATATTGTATGATTCCACTTACATAAAAGATCTACAATAAGCAAATCAATAAAGACAGAAAGTAGATTAGAGGTTACCAGGAGCCAAGGGGAGGGGGAATGGGGAATTATTGCTTAATAGGTACAGAGTTTCTGTTTGGTGTCTTGAAAAATTCTTCGTAATGTATAGTGGTGATGGCAGCACGATATTGTGAATGTAATTAATACCACTGAAGTGCACACTTAAAAATGGCTTAAATGGGAAGTTTTGTGCTATATATGTTACCACAACAAAAAGAAGCTAATTTTCTAAAAACACAGGGATCCCAAGGCGGTTTCAAGTCAGAGGACTCTGTGCACATCATCTTTGAAAAGTAAAATTCAATATTTTGTACATTTGGTTCTGTGGGGGAGAGGAAGCTAGGCAATAGCAGCTATTTCACATTTGAAAAGCTTGTTTCCTTATCAGGGCTTGTAACTGATATTTTTCCCTGACCATTTTGAAACAGACATCTGTTCTGCAATCTGAGCATCCCAGACAGAAGACAGAGACATTCATTTTCCTTTACTCACAGTGCAGAGGCCAGGGAAGACTGATTTTGTGGCAGTCTTCCATCCTGGCCTGGATTGCAGCTAATCTGGGAAAACAATCCAGGATGACACGCACTATCCAAATGGCCTTGGATTACCAAGTAAGTCCCAAAAGCCAGCTAGAATACTTCAGAACCTGAAACGGATATAAACCAAGGAGCCCTTAATTGGAGGTCTGTTGTGGATGAGCTTACAATGTGGTGGAGTAGAAGAGTGCTCATCCAGGAATCAGGACATCTGGGTTCTAGCCCAAAACGAACTCACTACATGACCTTGAGCAAATCCATCCCCTTCTCTGGGCCTCTCTGTCCCCCATCTGCACAACCAGGGGTGGGATACATGTTTGGAGTTCCCTTCTAGCTTTGATTTTCTATAATTTGAAAATGAGAAAGTAGGTGGCCAAGAGTATCTCTTGCAGGGTACAATGCCAAGCCCAGGGTATGCAAAGGAGGGCAGAATTGCTAGTTTTACTCTTGTGCGGCTTGTTAGTTTTATTGAAAAGTACATAAACAAAGAAAAATGCCTTTTCCTGGATAGACATTCCTTCATCATCTCAGCCAGCCATCTTATTGTTTAGCCCAAAGAGGTGCAGGTGAGAGTATATGAAGTACTTAGTAAGAGCTTTGTCCACTGTTGGGCAAACACTTGAAACTTGGCCCTGCTCAGGGTGAGTCAGCAGTGGTCAGCTTCCTCAAGGCAGGACACTTTTATTATTTTAATTTTTTAAAGATCCTCCTCCAATCTGCTGGCTATCACAGGCAGAAGACAATGAGTCTTAGTTTGAGCTCTGCATTGGTAAGTGCTGCCCCTTGATCAATTTAGGTCAGAGGCTTGGCTTCTTTTGGTTGCCCCTTTTCAAAGCCCCAATTGCATCTTGGCCCTTGCTCTTTGGTTCTTAGCCTTCATCTAGGAAAACAATGGGATGAACTCATCCCAAAAAGGATTTGGGTGATAATTCAAAGAGAGATGATAGCCTACCCTTTCAGGATACTTGCAATTTAACAGGAGGATAAGTATAAATCATAAAGCTTTCCCAATGTCCGTCAAATCTTGTGTCACTCTTAAGACTGATATATCAGTAGAAAGAGATTATGAAAGGGATATTGACATCAAGGCTCTTTCATAGATCAGTCATAGGAGGTGTTAAATAGAAACAAAGTGCAGATACAAAATTGTTTGAAAAGCCCAAGGAAAAGGTATTTTACAGTTTTCCTGATCTCGAATCATCTAGAGACTGACTGTAAACTTCTTTTTTTTATTCATTTTATTGAGATATATTCACATACCATGCAGTCATACAAAACAAATCGTACATTTGATTGTTCACAGTACCATTACATAGTTGTGCATTCATCACCAAAATCAATCCCTGACACCTTCATTACCACACACACAAAAATAACAAGAATAATAGTTAAAGTAAAAAAGAGCAATTAAAGTAAAAAAGAACACTGGGTGCCTTTGTTTGTTTGTTTTTAATTCATTTTTATTGAGATATATTCACATACCATGCAGTCATACAAAGTGTACATTCAATTGTTCACAGTACCATTATATACTTGTGCGTTCATCACCAAAATTAATTTTTCAACATTTTCATTACCACACACACAAAAATAATAAGAATAAAAATTAAAGTGAAAAAGAACAATTAAAGTAAAAAAGAACATTGGGTGCTTTTTTTTTTTTTGCCCCCATTTTTCTACTCATCCATCCATAAACTAAACAAAGGGGAGTGTGGTCCTTATGGCTTTCCCAATCCCATTGTCATCCCTCATAAGCTATATTTTTATACAATCTTCTTCAAGATTCATGGGTTCTGGGTTGCAGTTTGATAGTTTCAGGTATCTACCGCCAGCTACCCCAATTCATTAGAACCTAAAAAGGGTTGTCTAAAGTGTGCGTAAGAGTGCCCACCAGAGTGACCTCTCGGCTCCTTTTGGAATCTCTCTGCCACTGAAGCTTATTTCATTTCCTTTCACATCCCCCTTTTGGTCAAGAAGATGTTCTCCGTCCCACGATGCCAGGTCTACATTCCTCCCCGGGAGTCATATTCCACGTTGCCAGGGAGATTCACTCCCCTGGGTGTCTGATCCCACGTAGGGGGGAGGGCAGTGATTTCACCTTTCAAGTTGGCTTAGCTAGAGAGAGAGGGCCACATCTGAGCAACAAAGAGGCATTTGGGAGGAGGCTCTTAGGCACAATTATAGGGAGGCCTAGCCTCTCCTTTGCAGCATGACTGTAAACTTCTTGTCAAACTAAAACTCTCCCTTTACTCATGTCAAGGGTAGAAAACATCTTTCCAGTCTCCTTTAGACCATCAGTGGAGCCTGCATTATGGAGCAGATTTAAGAGCTTTTGGGGGGGGTTCCCCACTCAAAAATATGATGTGAGAGTCTCCTGGTTGGTAGGGTTGATTCGGCTGCTTTGCCTGGCTAGGTAACAACCCTTTGCTTTCTTATCACTCTATCACAAAGAGTGATATAGTAGAAAGAGCACCAGACTTGGTGTCAAAAGACCTGAGTTTATGCCTTAGTGGAATCTACTCAACCTCTTTAAGCCTCAGTTTCTGAATCAGTACAATGAGAAAAATAATGGTACCTACCTGATAGGGTTGTTTTTGGACTAAATGAGAAAACATGTATAAAACACCTAGCACAATGTCTAGCACATAGTCAATTCTCAATACATAGAAATTATTATTAGTTTTAGTGAGGCCTCACAGAGGGAATCTGGGGCTGTAAGATAGCACTAGGAACCTGGAGGTAAGCACATAGACTGCATTGAAACCAATTGTGGGGAGAGTAACAGAAGTCAGGAAGAGAGGTGAAAGGGCCAAAGAGAAACTTCACACATTTTCCAGATGACCAGCCCTGACCACAGGAAACAGGTTTAGAAGGAAAGGCTCCCACGGTCTTTCTGTAAATGTGTCCAGAGCAAAAACCATTTTCCCTCTTGCTCTCTCTAAGAGTACACCAGAACTGCTGCTAAACATGCTGTTTCCCCAACTCGGACATTTTCCAGTAGTTTGACTCACAGAAATCAGAGATGAAATTTTTAGGTTAGCAAGTCCAAGAGTTTTGTCAGTAATGCTTAAGGGTGTATAGCCTTTCATTTACTGAGCAAGTATGTAACAGACGACACAGTGAATATTGTTCAACCCTCCCATTCTAACTATGTCAAATTATATGGTGTTATGTGATGCCCTGATATGAATCATTCAGGCAGCTGCCATATTCCATTAAATGCAGAGGAGCTGGACTCTATACAAGGTGTTCCCAAAGGTTCATTACTAAATACTCATCCAGCAGTTTTTTGAAAGGTTGCATTTGGGTGACAAGGACACTAAATCCTTCTATGCATTAGAGCTCCAAGAAAGGACAATTGGAAATTACACCATAGTTTTTCTCTTCTCTTTCCAGAAGAGAAAATTTATAATTTACTCACTTGGGCCATTTCCACTCTTTCCTTGATTTTTTCTGGCTTTGAAGGCACTTAAATTCTTTCTCTCTTGCATTCAAATTCTTACACCAAAATTTCTTCATGAAAACAATATGTCTTTTAAATTAAGGTTAAATAAAAATGAGTACGTTGCTGGAAAACCATTCTTGTGTATACAGATTTAAAATAAGAGTTTAATGACCTCTAACCTCTAACCCAAGCTCCAATCTCATATTGTGAGTGGCCTGGAGACCTTCTTTACTTGGATATTCTACCACTACCTCAAACTCACTATATCCAAAACCAAGTGTTTCACCATTGCCCCAAACCGTCCTCTTCCCATTTTTCTCCTTTCAGGTAAGGGCACAACCATGACCCATCATCCAGATCTAGAAACCTTAGAATCATCCTAAATTCCCCTTTCCTTTATCTGCCCTTTCGTGTATGACTAATTACTGGTTGTTTTCCTTTTGATTTGCCTTTGAATTAGCCATTGATTTGTCTCTGCCTCTTTATTCCCACTGCTACCATCCCCATTCTAGGTCTTGTCAGACCATGTCTGGATTTCTAGAAGAGCCCATTCTCTAGTCTGATTTCATTCTAACCATCCTTTTGGCCATTGCCAAATTAATCTCCCTATGAGCTTGCCTTTGGCATGCCACAGCTCTGCTCAAAATTCTGCCACGTCTGCTATTGCTTATTGTATCAAGTCTAAATTAACCTAACGTTCAGGCAGCCGCTATTATGTCAACATAAACCCACTGCTCCAGCCAGGGTTACGTCTTTCACTGTATTAGTACAAACCACAAACCACACTCATTCTTGCTTCCAGGGTTTTCTCCATGTTTGTGACCCCTTCCATCTCTTCTGATTTACAAATCTTTCCATCTTTTAGGGTCTGTGTCAAGTCCCAATTCCTCCATCAAGCTCTCTCTGACTTCTCTGGCACACAAGGAGGACCTCTTGCGTCTGTTGCCTACACCAAAATATTTTAGCAACTAATTAGATGACATAACTGAAAAAATACCTATAGAGTAAGGACAGTGGGTGCTAATCCCAGCGTGCTGGTTTGTAACAATTATGTCCCCCACAAGAGCCATGCACTTTTTTTTTGTTTGTTTCTTTTTTTTTTTTTTTTTTTATTGAGATTGTTCAGATACCATACAATTATCCAAAGGTCCAAAGTGTACAATCACTTGCCCCTGGGTACCCTCATACAGCTGTGCATCCATCACACTTAATTTTTGTTCAATTTTTAGAAACTTTTCATTACTCCAGACAAGAAATAAAGTGAAAGATGAAAAAAGAAAAAAAGAAAAGGAAACTCTAATCCTCCCCTATCCCTAACCAACACCCCTCAATTGTTGACTTGTAGTATTGGTATAGTACATTTGTTACTGTTTATGAAAAAATGTTGAAATACTACTAACTGTAGTATATAGTTTGTAATAGGTATATAGTTCTTCCCTATATGCCCCTCTATTATTAACTTCTAATTGTATTGTCATACATTTGTTCTGGTTCATGGAAGCAATTTCTAGTATTTGTACAGTTGATCATGGACATTGCCCACCATAGGATTCAGTTTTATACATTCCCATCTTTTGACCTCCAACTTTCCTTCTGGTGACATATATGACTCTGAGCTTCCCCTTTCCACCTCATTCACACACCATTCGGCGCTGTTAGTTATTCTCACATCTTGCTACCAACACCCCTGTTCATTTCCAAACATTTAAGTTCATCCTAATTGAACATTCTGCTCATACTAAGCAACCACTCCCCATTCTTAAGCCTCGTCCTATATCTTGGTACCTTATATTTCATGTCTATGAGTTTACATATTATAATTAGTTCCTATCAGTGAGAACCTGCAATAATTGTCCTTATGTGTCTGGCTTATTTCACTCAGTATATTGCCCTCGAGGTTTTGTCATCAACCCATTTTTTTTTTTTAATATGGTTTTGTTCACTCACCACACATTCCATCCCAAGTAAATAATCGATGGTTCTCTGCATGGTCATACATTTATGTGTTCACCACCTTCACCACTATCTATATAAGGGCATCTACATTTCTTCCACAAGGCAGGAGGGAGAGTCAAAGAAGGTACAGAGGCAAAAGAAAGAGGAAAAAAAAAATGACAGCTAGGAAGCAGCAAAAGGAAAAATAACCTTAAATCAAAGTAGAATAAAGAATCAGACAATACCACCAATGTCAAGTGTCTAACATGCCTCCCCTATCCCCCCCCCCTTATCTGCATTTACCTTGGTATATCACCTTTGATATACCAAGGAAGCATAATACAATGATTCTATTAGTTACAGTCTCTAGTTTATGCTGATTGCATCCCTCCCCCAATGCCTCCCCATTTTTAACACCTTGCAAGGTTGACATTTGCTTGTTCTCCCTCGTAAAAGAACATATTTGTACATTTTATCACAATTGTTGAATACTCTAGATTTCACCAAGTTACACAGTCCCAGTCTTTATCTTTCCTCCTTTCTTGTGGTGTCTCACATGCTCCCCACCTTCCTCTCTCAACCGTATTCATAGTTACCTTTGTTCAGTGTACTTACATTGTTGTGCTACCATCTCCCAAAATTGTGTTCCAAACCACACACTCCTGTCTTCTATCACCCTGTAGTGCTCCCTTTAGTATTTCCTGTAGGGCAGGTGTCTTGTTCACAAAGTCTCTCATTGTCTGTTTGCCAGAAAGTATTTTGAGCTCTCCCTCATATTTGAATAACAGCTTTGCTGGATATAGGATTCTTGGTTGGCGGTTTTTCTCTTTCAGTATCTTAAATACATCACACCACTTCCTTCTTGCCTCCATGGTTTCTGCTGAGAGATCCGCACATAGTCTTATTAAGCTTCTTTGTATGTAACGGATCGCTTTTCTCTTGCTGCTTTCAGGATTCTCTCTTTGTCTTTGACATTTGATAATCTGATTATTAAGTGTCTTGGCGTAGGCCTATTCATATCTCTTCTGTTTGGAGTACGCTGCGCTTCTTGGATCTGTAATTTTATGTCTTTCATAAGAGATGGGAAATTTTCATTAATTATTTCCTCTATTATTGCTTCTGCCCCCTTTCCCTTCTCTTCTCCTTCTGGGACACCAATGATACGTACATTATTGTACTTTGTTGCATCCTTGAGTTCCCGGAGACATTGCTCATATTTTTTCATTCTTTTCTCCATCTGCTCTTTTGCGTGTAGGCTTTCAGGTGTTTTGTTCTCCAGTTCCTGAGTGTTTTCTTCTGCCTCTTGAGATCTGCTGTTGTATGTTTCCATTGTCTTTCATCTCTTGTGTTGTGCCTTTCATTTCCATAGATTCTACTAGTTGTTTTTTTGAACTTTCGATTTCTGCCTTATGTATGCCCAGTGTTTTCTTTACAGCCTCTATCTCTTTTGCAATATCTTCTCTAAACTTTTTGAATTGATTTAGCATTAGTTGCTTAAATTCCTGTATCTCAGTTGAAGTGTAAGTTTGTTCCTTTGACTGGGCCATAACTTTGTTTTTCTTAGTGTAGGTTGTAATCTTCTGTTGTCTAGGCATGGTTTCCTTGGTTATCCAAATCAGGTTTTCCCAGACCAGAACAGGCTCAGGTCCCAGAGGGAAGAAATATTCAGTATCTGGTTTCCCTGAGGGTGTGTCTTAGAAAATTTCTCCACCCTTTGATGCCTCGGGTCACTGTGCTTTCTGCCCAGCAGGTGACGCCTGTTAGCCTATAATTCTTGACTGGTGTGAGGAGGTATGGCCGTGTTCCCCCAGGCTCTGGGGTCTGGTTCTGAATGGAAAGGGCCCCACCCCTTTCCTCCTAGAGAAGACAGACCCCCCAGGTGGAGGTCATTAGCACTTCAATGGTCTCTCTCTGCTTGTGCTGTCTCCACCCTTCCCTGAGTCACAGCCCTGGAAACTGAAAATGACTGGGGCTTTCTCCACTGAGCCGAAAAAGAAACAGATAGTCCCCTTCAGACCCAGTCCAAGGCGACCCTCTGGCTCTCCAAAGTCAGTCGTCACCCAAAGCCTCTGTCTGTTTTTTGGGGATTCGTACCTGTAGTGAGCAGTTCACACTCGCTACTTAAAACCCCAGTTGGAGCTCAGCTGAGCTATATTTGCTTGCTGGGAGAGAGCTTCTCTCTGGCACCACGAGGCTTTGCAGCTCGGGCTATGGGGGAGGGGGTCTCGCGACTTGGATCCTCAGGTTTTACTTACAGATTTTATGCTGTGTTCTCGGGCATTCCTCCCAATTCAGGTTGGTGTATGATGAGTGGATGGTCTCGTTTGTCCCCCTGCAGTTATTATGGATTATTTACCAGTTGTTTCTGGTTTTTTGTAGTTGTTCCAGGGGGACAACTTAGCTTCCACTCCTCTCTATGCCGCCATCTTGCCCCCCTGCCTCGAGCCATGTTCTTTTAATCCACCATTGTGGGTACAGACTTACAGGTGAGTCCTTTTGATTAGATTATTTCCATGGAGGTGAGACCCCACCCATTCAGGGTGGGTCTTGATTAGTTTACTGGAATCCTTAAGAGAGCTCAGGGGCCGACACAGATCCAGATGCTTGGAGATGCAAACAGAAAGACGTTTGGAGATGGTTAAGCTGAGAGATGAAGCCCAGAGTTTGCCCTGGAGAAGCTAAGAGAGGAACCCCAGATGCTTGGAGAGAAATGTTCGGGGAGAACGAGCAAGGATGCACAGAAGCAGAGAGAGAAGCTAAGAGAGGCAGAAGCCCAGAGATATTTTGGAGAGAGCCATTTTGAAACCAGAACCCAGGAGCAAAGGACCAGCAGATGCCAGCCACGTGCCTTCCCAGCTGACCGTGGTGTTCCAGGTCAGTCTTTCTTCAGTGAAGGTATCCTCTTGTTGATGCCTTAGTTTGGACACTTTTATGGCCTTAGAACCGTAAATTTATAACCTAATAAACCCCCTTTATAAAAGCCAAGCCATTTCTGATATTTTGCATAATGGCAGCTTTAGCAAACTGGAACACATGGCCCTGCCACTGAGTCATTGTGTGACATTTGTCAATTCCTTCCCCTTCTCTGGGCCTCGGTATTCTCCTAAGTAAAATGAGAGAGCTCAACTACAACACTGTTTCTCAAATACCAGTCATTTGCACAGCACCTTCATGTTTGCCTTATCAGCATTGTATCTACTTTTATTTACCCAAAACCCTTCTAACTTGTTTTCTTATTTAAATATATTTTAAATGAAAGGAACCGATTAAATCTGTGAAATCATAGTTTTGTGAGATAGCTATTTTTTTCTAATATACATTAAAATATACATATGACTATTAAAAATAAGGTTGTTTGCCACCAGTCCCATCAGTGGCTTGCCTCCCACTCTTTGGGAAACATCTGACTTGATCATCTCTACAAGCCCTTCAAACTCAAAAGATATATGGATCTCTGTAGCAGTGGTTTTCAAACCCAGCTGCTTGTGAGAATTCACTGGGTGGCTTTGAGAAAATACCTGGGTCCTATCTCAGACCTGTCTCTACTGAATCATAATCTCTAGGGATGGTCTGGTAGCCTGTATTTTAACAAACTCCTGGGGTATTACTGATGATCAGCCAGGTTTTGGGGGTCACTGCTCCATGACTGACTTGAAGGCAGTGCTCCAGGTATATACTTCTTTTATATTGCCAATAACACTTACACAGTGTGAGGCCCAGAAGTCAAAACCAAAACTATTGTCTTGATTGATATATTGAGAATTTCCAGAAATAGAGGGGGAGACAAGACTTGATATTAACTACTTGTTTTTGGGCAGAGCTTTTTTCCACAAGTTTCTCTGCAAAATGGGGGTAATGACCCCCTACCTTACGGGGTTACTGCATCTCAAATTGGATAATGTATGGGAATGCAATGGCTGTAACTATGAAAGTTTTTTGAACAATTCCTATGAGCCCAACATCATGCCAGGAGCTATGGAAGATTGACTAGAAGTTTAAAACATGATTCCTGCTCTCACAGGGCTCAGGATCTGATCAAGGAAACCAAACTAACTCAGATGGAACAAGTGAGCAGCAAAGACTTCCGAGTGGGGCAGGAAATCAAACCAGGTGCACTCTGGGCAGGCTTCATGGGTCAGACTTGAGCTGAGCCCTGAAGGAAAAATAGGATTTGAAGAGAAAGACAGGAGAGGCCAGAACATTCCAAGAGAAGGAAATAGCATTAGACGTGGCTGAGGTGGTTACCTATGTGGTATATTTGAATTGGCCCATTAAGACTTTCTCATCACACAATGCCCCAAAATAACTCTGGAAATATGACTGTTTAGAAAGTTGTTCCTTAAGATGGCCCTTCTGGAAATGCAAACACACCTGGGCTAGTATGTGTGTGACCTCACTCACACCTTGGTATGCATTGGTTAAATCAGAATGCTTTCTCCCTAACAGCTAGATGAGATGGAGAAGCTGAGAGATGCAACTCAGATTCATGGAGGCCCAAGAAGGGGTAACTTTGGAGCTCTGGAAACAGTTTCTGCTGGAAATCCAGAAAGCAATATGGGGGCCTGGGGAGGGGTGCAGGTAGCAGAGCTCTGAATTGTCAGGGATGACATCATTTTGAACATGAGGAAGGCAAAAAGTCCTAACCAGAATCTGTTTCAAGTGGTTTCTTCTGTGGATGTGCTTGGAGGCTTTGGCAAACCAGGATAACATGCAGATTTATATTAGAAGAGCATTGAGCTTCCACATTGGACAAATGAAAATGTGTCACAGATAGGCTATTACATTTGATGAGGATTTGGGAAGATGGACCCTGACAGGCATGGAGATGTGGTTCTCTGAGACCAAGGGTGTAGCAGGCTCTCTTCTTTCATTTCATACCCATACTCTCCATCCTAATCTCAAGTCCCTCCACAGTTTGACTCCTGGGTTTGACCTCAGGTTGGATAAGTTTCCTTTGCAGTGATTGTCTTTTTTTC
Source organism: Choloepus didactylus (assembly GCF_015220235.1). Lineage (NCBI taxonomy): Eukaryota > Metazoa > Chordata > Mammalia > Pilosa > Megalonychidae > Choloepus > Choloepus didactylus. Next base: position 167,068,866 of record NC_051334.1, read on the forward strand.
CGCCCACAGATTGCTGCTCTCAGCAGAGCCAGTTTCTTGAATAGTTGTGATTAAAGATAGAGGCTGTTTCTCTTCCTCCTCTGGGCTCTGAGGAAGCTGGTCTCCCCCACAGGACTGCCCTTGGGGCATCTCACCCTGGCCAGCCTTCCATTCCCTGCAGCCATCACGCCAGTTAGCCCAGCCGGCTGGCCAGCCTTTGTTTGACTTGGCAGGCCCTCTGCTAACTCAGGCAAAGACATTTAGAAAAATGTTCAAAAAACATGACTTTCGGGCTTCAGGAATGAGCCCAGGACATGGAAGCCTGTAAGCCTTTCTTTTGTTTTACTACTTTCCTCACAGAGCCAGCACTGGCCCTGCCTAAGGGACAATTTCTTTCTCCTGCTCCAACTAGGCATATCTACAATCAATCACTGAGTTAATTCACAAATTATTCCTTCAGAGCCCATGATGTACTGGGCCGTGTGGTAGACAAAGGAGGTGAAAGGCAGGGCCCTCTCTTTAGAGAAAAAGATTGTTCTCACACACTCAGAAAACATTTGTGCAGTTCCCAAGATGACAAGATGAGGCAGCATAAAATTAAGGGCAAAATTCTTGGGGGTCAGGGCAGGGAAGAACAATCATGGTCAAAAGAGTTCGGAAAAGGAAGTGATCTGGTAAGGCTTCCAGCATGAGGTGGCTATGAAATGGGCTTTGACAGAAGAGCTGGATTTGGAAAGTGTATTTTGATAAGTTTCATTATCCTATCACCCTTGAGTGAAAAATCTTAAACAATTCCTTACTTCCTCTGGCGTCTCAGCCTAGCACTCAAGCCCCTGGGTCATGTGGCCTCACTTTCTCCCTCCAACATCATCTCCTTATTCCCTACACAAGCTTCACCACCCACCCCCATTTACTTTTGGTCTCTTGAGCATCCCCACTCATTCATGCCTTGGCTTTCTCTGTGCTTCCACTTTTGCACCCCTCCTCCCATCTAACTTTCCAAGGTTACCCATTCCTCACTAAGTTCAAAAATCACCTTAGTTGTGACCATGTGAGTATGAAAACCTTGTGGCTCACACTCCCTTTATCCAGTGTATGGACAGATAAGTATAAAAATGGGGACAAAAAAGTAAATGAATGATGGGGGGGGATGTTTTGGGTGTTCCTTTTTTACTTTTAATTTTTATTCTTAAATTTTTTGGAGTAATGAAAATGCTCAAAAATTGATTGTGGTGATCAATGCACAATTATATGATAGTACTGTGAACAATTGATTGTACACTGTGGATGATTGTATGGTATGTGAATATATCGCAATAAAATTGCAGGAACAGAAACAAATTTGAAGGATATTCCAAAAAGAAAAAATCACCTTGCCCATGAAACCCTCCCTGCCAACACATAGAGACAGTTATCTCTCCCTTCTCTGAACTTCTACACATATTAATGGCTGAGGGAATGGAGGCTCATTCACTTGTCAGTGAATTACTGGTCAGACAGTTAGTATATGGTGAAATTCGCCTTTCTGTGGCCTCTTCTACCTTGCACATTATTCTTATACAAACCTTTCAGTATGCAGAAAGAAAGCTTGAAGAGGCAGACAGAGCCAGACATAGAAAAAGCAATTGAAATCATTTGGGCAATTCTATCTGCCATTCTGTTCAAGAAGTTTATGCCCTGGAATTAGCTAGACCTGGGAGATGTAAATCTGCTATTTTCTCAGATATTATCAGCTCCTGTGGGCCTTTCATTATGTGATTCTCAAGCTTAAATACATGCGCTTGGTTATTCAAATGTCCCCTAAATGCAAGCCAGCTTGATTCTCAACTAATGCGAGTGACCTGGTATAATGCTGGAGGAAAAAATATATAAAGCGTGTGTTTGGACTCATTAAAAGATGGTATGTCTGGCTCCAGTGGAGCACTTTTGAAGGAATTTTTGAGGGATCTTTTGCCTTTAAGTGACTTTTTTGCTCGCTAGGAACTTAACCCCTCAAAAGATAGGACTTTTCTTTACTTATTTCCTCAACTAGTGTGAAAACTCCTTGTGAGTAGAGTCTGTATCCTTCTTTGTATCCCCCTCACAGTGCCTAGCAAAGTGATTTAGAATAATAGGGGCTCAAAAAGTCAATGTCAAAGACTATTTCTTAGACATGTTCATTTTTACAACAGGTTTAAGGTTTCTCAGACACCCCCAAGCTCCCCAGAAGATGGAAGGGAAGATTTGTGTTACAGTGTATAACCCGTGATTTGTTGGCATCCTCTGTGCTATTTCTAGAAATGGAATCTGTCTGCTCCCATCTCTAGCTGGATCAACTGAGCACCTGGCAGTTTCCTATGGATGCCTGTTCAGCTGTCACCTTCGAACTCCTGGTTCTGTTTGCCCAATGTGTCTCTTAAGCAAGCCTGACTATTTTGAGTCTAAGCTACAGCTGTCAGCATTTCAGGCGTACCTCACGTATTTCCAGAATTAGTTGGAAATATCTGAAGCCTGAAAAAGTAACTACTATGTTCTGAATACGAAAGAAATATTTAGGCAAGTATCAACTGGCAGCACATAATGCTAACTATGAAGAATCAAGGCCTGGGTGATAAAATGAGATGAGAACAACATAGCCGAGCCATCTTGGGTTACTAACATTTTAGTATCATGGAGTGAGTTGCCAAACTATTTATACAATTTTTATTAATATGTGATTAAGGAATTGACCAAATGTGAGATGGTTGGCTATAAATGTGAAATAACAAACAGACTGAACACATTTGCTTTGCTCTAGTAGAAAATAATCGTACTTCTTAAATTAAAAAGTCATTCTGGTTACACACGTGTTCTGGGGATGCTTTGAAAGTCAGGTTGTACCTCTTGACCTCAATCTTTTCAGATTTTATAATTTCTGCTTTCCAATCTGATAGGATACAATATTGACCTGGAGCAATTACACTGTGGCCTTGTACCACATTATTAAGATATGGTTAGTTCCCTTGGAGTTGGGCCCAAGAAAAGTAAAGAGTAAATTTTATGGAATGGCAAAGCACCAAGGCAAGATGAAGGTGATAGAGACTTTTTCAGTTTCCAGGATCAAGTTAAATGTGCTGATTTAATGTAGGGGAGGTCAATCATCTTTTCTTTTACATTTAACAGTTACTTTGGATTCCTTTATTTGGATGTGTCGGGCGGTATCAAATCCCTATTCAATTTTATATTTCAATAAATTACTTTTGTAATGTGTAATGGAAAAACACAAAACCTAAAAATAACCAACAAACCCTCTGTTGTTGAGACCCCCCCCCCACCCCCTGATAAAGAAGGAAATGATTTTGGTGCCAGTGAGACAAAGACCATGGGCTCAATCTTTGATCAGACCAATTAATTATCTTCTCTTTCTATCAGGATCTACAGACTGCTTCCCAGATGAGTTTGATGCAATTATTCCAGGATCACAATTTGAGAAGCACTACCTTAGAGGCTAAACACAGTCATGTCCATGGTCTAAAGAAAATTAAAACCTTAATAGCCATTGCCTTTAGACTACATTTAAAATTTACTTTTCATGGGAATATGTGCCTTTTTTACAATCCAAATCTTGTGTCCTTCCAATCAAAAAATTATTGACAGAGATCGCTAAATTAGATCATGTATTAGAAAACTTGAAAACTTATATTTTCAGCCCTAGCACTGATTTACAGTCTAAACTTGATTAAATCAGCTAGCTTTTTGATTTCTCTTTCATAAAATGGAAAGTCCATCTAAGAAACATCTAGTACATTTTGATGGAAAGCACTGAAAAAGTGCTTGCATCACAAGTTGGATTTTTTTTTCCTCTACCTAGGTTTGCCAGATTTAGGAAAATAAAAAAGGATGTCTAGTTAAATTTAAATTTTGGATTTCAGGTAATTCTTTTGTATAAGTATGTCACATACAATATTTGAGACAATACTAAAAAATATTTGGTGCTTATCTAAATTCAAATTTAAATAGGCCTCCTATATGTTATCTGACAACCCTGTCTCTACTACCATGGAGCCTGTACCTTCCAAGACTTGGGCAACAGAAGAGAGTCTTTTGTAACACAAAGCTAGGAAGAAAATGAGCACCCAGTTAGCAAAATACAGTACAGGAGAAATGCTAGAAGATTAACCTTCCACAATGGAGAAATCTAGGTATCCTTTGGTGATAGGGGGTGGGTGAGTAATGTGGGGGAATGGAAGGGATGATAGAGAATGATAGGGCAAATAGAAACATCAATGTCCAGTCAATTCTTCAAAAAATATAGTCTAATTTGCTTTTCTTTTACAGCCTCAGGAAAAAGAATAGAGAACCAAGGACTTTTTCAAACAGAAGGCTTTCTTCATCTTCCACTGCCACTACCAAAGGGAATGAGATATTTCTATATCAGAAAGCACAAGTTTGTAATAACAACTTGGCTCCTTTATTGACTCCTATATCCATCCACAATTGTGAGTCAAGAATTTAGATTGCAAAACTCACTCTCTAGGTACCATAGCTCCTCTCTCCCCAAATTGGGTATTGCAAGGGGCTGCCAGCTTCTTGTGCTATACTTTTCTGTTTTGCAAGACCCAGCTCAACTCCTTTCTTCCATGGCAAAAGTCTTTCTTCCTTGCAGATCCTTTCAGTCGTCACCTCCTAGTTCACTTTTCCTGCCTGCAGTTCTCCACGAGTTAATATATCTCACTGCTAGCATCTTGATATTCCTGATCAAATATGTATTTACAATGGAAAGCAACTGCTTTGCTCTGAATTCAGCCAAATAGTGGTACTTGGAGGTGATAGGTAATTGATGAGGGTGAGGGTAGTTTCAAAAATAAAAAGATACATTGTGGTGAGAACATAAAATGGTGTAGCTGCTGTGGAAAACAGTTTGGCAGTTCCTCAAAAAGATAAACATAAAACTACCATATGACCTGGCAATTCCACCTCTAAATATATACCCAAAAGAATTGAAAGAGGGACTCAGACAGATATTTGTACAATAGTGTTTGTGCCGGTTTGAATGTATTGTGTCCCCCAAATGCCATTGTCTTTGTGGTCTTGTGGGACAGACGTTTTGGTGCTGGTTAGATTTGCTTGGAATGTGCCCCACCCAGCTGTGGGTGGTGACTTTGGTGGGATACTCCCATGGAGGTGTGATCCCACCCATTCAGGGTGGGCCTTGATCAGTGGGGCCATATAAAACATGCTGACTCAAAGAGACTGGATGGAGTGCAGCTGTGAGTGACATTTTGAAGAAGAGCAAGCTTGCTAGAGAGGAATGTCCTGGGAGAAAGCCATTTTGAAACCAGAACTTTGGAGCAGACGCCAGCCACGTGCCTTCCCAGCTAACAGAGGTTTTCCGGATGCCATTTTCCATCCTCCAGTGAAGGTACCTGATTACTGATGTGTTACCTTGGACACTTTATGGCCTTAAGACTGTAACTGTATAGACAAATAAACCCCCTTTTTATAAAAGCCTATCCATCTCTGGTGTTTTGCATTCTGCAGCATTAGCAAACTAAGACAGTGTTCATAGAAGCATTATTCAAAATAGTCAAAAGGTGGAAACAACTCAAATGTCCAACAACAGAGGAATGAATAAACAAAATGTGATGTGTATATACATACAATGGAATATTATTCAGTCATAAAAAGGAATGAAGTTCTGATACATGCCACTTTGTGGATGAACCTTGAAGATATCATGTTGAGTGAAATAAGCCGACACTTTTCATTCCCCATTTGGGAACAAGAAGAGTTTGGAAAAGTCACAGAAAAGTCACAGAAACAACAACAAAATCCTAGCAATCCCAGAGGAGTAGGAGAACTAAATTTCCAGAGTTACAACAACATAATACTCAGAATGTCTGGTTCTCAACAAAAAATTACAAAACACTCAAAGAAACAGGAAAGTATGGTCCATTTACAGAATAAAATGAATTTCCCAGAAGCTATCCCTGAGGTAGCACATACATTGTGTGCCGGTTTGAGTGTATTGTGTCCCCCAAATGCCATTATCTTTGTGGTCTTGTGTGGGGCAGAAGTTTTGGTGCTGGTTGGATTTGCTTGGAGTGTGCCCAGCTGTCGGTGATAATTTTGATGAGATGTTCCCATGGAGGTGTGGCCCCGCCCATTCAGGGTGGGCCTTGATCGGTGGAGCTATATAAATGAGCTGACTCGGGGGAGGAAGAGAGTGCAGCTGGGAGTGATGTTTTGAAGAGGAGCAAGCTTGCTAGAGAGGAACGTCCTGGGAGAAAGCCGTTTTGAGGCCGGAGCTTTGGAGCAGATGCCAGCTGCCTTCCTAGCTAACAGAGGTTTTCCGGAGGCCATTGGCCATCCTCCGGTGAGGGTACCCGATTGCTGATGTGTTACCTTGGATGCTTTGTGGCCTTAAGACTGTAACTGTTTAGTGAAATAAACCCCCGTTTTATAAAAGCCTATCCATCTCTGGTGTTTTGCATTCTCCAGCATTAGCAAACTAAGACACATTGCAACTCTCAGTCAAAAGACTTTTAAAATAAACTGTCTTAAATAAGTTCAATGAGCCAAAAGAAACCATATCGGGCAAAATTATCATTCAAAAATGAAGGTGATCTAAACAGTATAACTTCTACAGTCAGTTTGTTCAAACACCACAATTACACGGAACTTTGAATAGGAAGTGAGATATGGTAGGTTTGTATAGGTTAGAGTGAAATAGTGACACATCCTAAAATAATTCGGGCAGAGAATAAAAATATATTGACAGGGCCCCCCTGAGGAGCTGGGGGAAAGTGCAGAAGTGTTGGACTTCCTCACCTGGACTGATGCTGATGTTGTCACAAACATTAGGACTGGTGGTTTGATGTGCTGAGCCCTCTATCATGGGACTTGCCCTTATGAAGCTCATTACTGCAAAGGAGAGGCTAAACTTGCATATAATTGTGCCTAAGAGTCTCCCCCTGAGTACCTCTTTGTTGCTCAGATGTGGCCCTCTCTAACTAAGCCACCTTGGCAGGTGATCTCACTGCCCTCCCCTCTACGTGGGACCCAACTCCCAGGGGTGTAAATCTCCCTGGCAACGCAGGATATGACTCCCAGGGATGAGTCTGGACCTGGCATCATGGGATTGAGAACATCTTCCTGATCAAAAGGGGAATGCGAAATGAAATGAAATAAAGTTTCAGTGGCTGAGAGATTCCAAATGGAGTTGAGAGGTCACTCTGGTGGATGTTCTTATGCACTATAGAGATAACCCTTTTTGGGTTTTAATGCATTGGAATAGCTAGAATTAAATAACTGAAACTATCAAACTCCAACCCAGTAGCCTTGACTCTTGAAGACAATCGTATAACAATGTAGCTTACAAGGGGTGACAGTGTGATTGTGAAAACCTTGTGGATCACACTCCCTTTATCCAGTGTATGGATGGATGAGTAGAAAAACGGGGACAAAACCTAAATGAAAAATAGGGTGGGATGGGGGGGAGTGATTTGGGTGTTCTTTTTTATTTTTATTTTTTATTCTTATTCTGATTCTTTCTGATATAAGGAAAATGTTAAAAAATAGTTTGGGGTGATGAATGCACAACTATATGATGGTACTGTGAACAGTTGATTTACACCATGGATGACTGTATGGTATGTGAATATATTTCCATAAAACTGAATTTAATTAAAAAAAAAAAACCTAAACCACATGAAGAAAAATGGGAACTTGGGAAAGAGTGTGGAAAATAGTTTATAGAAGAGAAAATTTAGAAAGGTCCATTAGTACTAAAAGATGCTCAATGCAATTAATAATCTGGAAATAAAAGTTAAAATATCAATTTAAAAAAGAAGGAGAAATTAAGACATTTACAGATAAAAGCTGAAAGATATCATTACCGGAAAAATTGCCCTACAAGAAATGCTAAAGGGAGTTCTTCAGGCTGAAATAAAAGGACACTAGAAAGTAACTTGAAGCCATAAGAAGAAATAAAGGACACCCATTAAGGTAACTACATAGGTAAATATAAACTCCTGTATTATTGTACTTTTGGTTTGTAACTGTTTTATCTCCCCTATACAAGTTAACAGGCAAATGTGTAAAATAACATTATAAATCTAGGTTAATGGGCATAGAGTGTTTAAATACATAATTTGAGGCAATAACAATATAAAGGTGGAGGAGTGGAGATATATAGGAGTAGAGAGTTTGTATACTACTGAAACTAGGTTGGTACTAGTCAAACTAGGTTGTTATTAGTTTAAGACATTCATTGTATTTACAAAGGTAACCACTCAGAAAATAACTAAAAATTATAAAGAAGAGGAAAGAAGAAGGGAATCAAAATGGTACACTTCAAAAAAGCAAATAAACCCCAATAAAAGGCAGAAATGGAGTGATTGAGGACCAGAAAACATATAAGACACAGAGAAGACAAAGAGCTAATTGGCAGAAGTAAATTCTTTCTTCTCACTTATTACCTTAAAGGTCAATGGATTAAACTTCCCTATTAAAAGATAGATATTGGCAGATTGGATGAAAAGGCAAGATCCATCTATATGCTGTCTACAAAAGACTCATTTTAGGTACAAAGATAAAAAGAGGTTGAAAGTAAAAGAGTGGAAAAAGATATTCCATGCAAACAGTAATCATAAGGCAAATAGTAGTCAAAAGAGAGTGGGAGTGGCTATGTCATTGTAAGGCAAAATAAACTTTATGTCCAAAAAGACTACAAGAGACAAAAAAGGATATTATATATTGATAAAAGGTTTGATCCAGCAAGAGAAAATAAAATTATGAAAAACATATGCATGTCACAACAGAGCTCCAAAATATATGAAATAAAAATGGACAGAATTAAAGGGAGAAATAGATAGTTCTACAATAATAGTTGGAGACTTCAATACACCACTTTCAATAATTGATAGAACATCTAAGCATATCAATAAGGACATAGAAGACTTGAACAAAACTATTAACCAATTAGACCTAATGGACATATATAGAACACTCCACCCAACAACAGCAGAAATACACATTCTTTTCAAATGCACATGGAATATTTTCCAGGATAGGCCACAAATCAAATCTTAATAAATTAAAAAATATTGAAAGCATACAAAGTATTCTCTTGTTCCACAATGGAATAAAGCTAGAAATCAACAACAGAAGGAAAACTGGAAAATTTCCAAATATATAGAAATTAAACAACACACTCTTAAACAATCAGTGAGTCAAAGAAGAAATTGCAAGGGAAATTAGGAAATATCTTGAGGCAAATGAAAACAAATGAAAAGAATAGCACAACAAACCAAAACTGATGGAACGCAGCAAAGGCAGTTATAAGAGGGAAATTTATAGCTCTAAAGGCCTACATTAAAGGGAAGAAAGATCAAAATCCATAACCTAAATTCACACCTAAGGAAACTAGAGCAAGAAGAGCAAACTAAGTCAAAAGTTAGTAGAAGGAAGGAAAATGTAAAGATTACATGAAATAGAAAATAGAAAAACAATAGAGAAAATAAGCAAAACTAAAAGTTGCTTTTTTGGAAAGATTAATAAAATCAACAAACCTTTAGCCAGACTGACAAAGAAAAAGAGAGAGAGGACACAAATAACTAAAATCAGTTAGTTGGGGACATTACTACCTACCTTACAGAAATAAAATGTAAGGGGACATTACTACCTACCTTACAGAAATGGGGACATTACTACCTACCTTACAGAAATAAAAAGAATTAGAAGAGAATAATATGAACAGTTATATGCCAACAAATTAGAAAACCTAGATGAAATAAACAAATTCCCAGAAACATACAAATGACCTAATCTGATGCAAGAAGAAATAGAAAATCTCAACAGATCTACAGCAAGTAAAGAGATTGAACAGTAACTTAAAACCTCCCAACAAAGAAAAGTACAGGACCAGATGGCTTCACTGCTGAATTGTACCAAATATTTAAAGTTTTAAAACCAATCTTTCTCAAACTCTTCCAAAAAAAGAAGAGGGATTACTTCCTAACTCATTCTATGAGGCCAGCATTATCCTAATACCAAAGCCAGATAAAGAAAACACAAAAAAGAAAATTAATGAGCAATATCCCTTATGAATATAGATGCAAAAATCCTCAACAACATATTGGCAAACTGAATCCAACAGTACATGAAAAGGATTATATACACCATGACCAAGTAGGATTTATTCCAGGAATGCAAGAATGGTTCAACATAAGAAAATCAATCAATGTAATATACCACACTATGAGAATAAAGGAAAAACCACATGATCATCTCAACTGATGCAGAAAAAGCATTAGACAAAATTCATCCTTTCACAATGAAAACTCTCAGAAAAGTAGGAATAGAAGGGAACTTTTTCAACATGATAAAAGGTGCTAATGAAAAACCCACAGCAAATATCATACTCAATGGTGAAAAACTGAAAGCTTTCTCCCTAAGATCAGGAACAAGACAAGGATGCCTGCTGTCACACTGTTATGTAACATTGTTCTGGAAGTTCTAGCCAGAGTAATCAGGCAAGAGAAAGAAATAAAATGCATCCAAACTGGAAAGGAAGAAATAAAAGTATCCGTATTTGCAGGTGACATGACCTTATATAGAGAAAATCACAATGAATTCCAGGAAACCTACTAGAACTAATAAACAAATTCAGCAAAGTTGCAGGATTCAAGATAACCATGCCAAAGTCAGTGGGTTCCTAAGCACTATTAATGAACAATCCAAAATATAAATCAAGAAAACAATTCCATTCATAATAGAATCTAAAAACATAAAATACCTAGGAATAAATTTAACCAAGGAGGTGAAAGATTTGTTCACTGAAAACTACAAAGCATTGCTATAAGAAAATAAGTTTCCATTTTAAATAAATGGAAAGACATCCCATGTTCATGGATTGGAAGACTAAATACTGTTAAGATGCCAATTCTGTCTAAAGCAATCTACAAATTCAATGCAATCCCTACCAAAATTCCAGCAGCCTTTTTTGCAGAAATGGAAATGCTGATCTTCAAACTAATATGGTATTACAAGGGGCCCGAAATAACCAAAACAATCTCAAAAAAGAAGAACAAAGCTGGAGAACTCACACTTCCTGATTTTGAAACTTACTACAAAGCTACAGTAATAAAAAGTGTGGTACTGTATAATGACAGACATACAGACCAATGGAATGGAACTGAAAATCCGAAGTTAAATCCACACATCTATGGCCATTTGCTTTTCTACAAGGGTGCCAAATCCAATCAATGGAGAAAGAATAGTCTCTTCAACAAATGGTGCTGGAAAAATTGGAAATCCACATGCAAAAGAATGAACGTGGACCCCGTCTTTCACCACTTATAAAAATTAATTCAAAATGGACCAACAACCTAGATATAAGAGCTAACACTATAAAATTCTTACAAGAAAACACAGGGAAATATCTTCAGGACCTTGTAGTAGGCAATGGAGTTTTAGATTTTACGTCAAAAGCACAAACAACAACAACAAAAATAGATAAAATGGATTGCATCCAAATTAAAAACTTTTATTCATCAAAGGACATGGTCAAAAAAGTGAAAAGACAACCTACAAATGGGAGAAAATATTTGGAAACCACATATCTGATAAGAGTTTGATGTTCAGAATCTATAAAGAATTCTTACAACTTAACAACAAAAAGACAAACAACCCAATTAACAAAATGGGTCAAGGATTTGAATAGACATTTCTCCATTTCTCTAAATAAGAGATTAAAATGGCCAATAAGAATATGAAAATATATTCAACATCATTAGCCATTAGAGAAATGCAAATTAAAACTACAATGAGATACCACTTTACACATACTAGCATGGCTATTATTTTTAAAAAACTGAAAATCATGTGTTGGCTAGGATGTGGAGAAATAGGAACCCTTATACATTGTTGGTGACAATGTAAAATGGGGCAACTAGGGTGGAAAACAGTTTGGCAGTTCCTCAGAAAATTAAACATAGAATTACCAGATGACCTAGCAATTCCACTCCTAGATATATACCCAAAAGAACTGAAAGCAGGGACTCAGAAAGATATTTGTACATCAATGTTCATTGCAGCATTATTCATGACAGCCAAAAGATGGAAGCAACCCAAGTGTCCATCAACAAACGAATGAATAAACAAATGTGGCATATCCATACAATGGAATATTATTCAGCTGTAAAAAGAAGGGAAGTGCTGGTACATGTTACTACATTGATGAATCTTGAAGATATCATGTTGAGTGAAATAAGCCAGACACAAAAGGAGAAATATTGTATGATTTCTCTTATATGAAATACTTAGAATAAGCAAATTCATAGAGACAGAAAGCAGAAGAGTGGTTACCAGGGGTGGCAGGAATAGGAAATGGAGAGTTATTACTAAATGATTATGAGTTTTGGTTTAGGATGATGAAAATAGTCTGGAAATAGATCATGGTAAAAGTTAAACAGTATTATCAATGTACATAATGTCAAAGAATTGTCCACTTAAAGTGATTAAAATTAATTTTGTTATATATATATTACCACAATTTAAAATAAATAGAATTTTTTTAAATGAAAAAAAAGCAGCTAAAGAGACAATAGCAACTATATGCTGTAAGTGATCCTGGACAGGAACTAATAATGGAGGGGAAAAGTCTCAAAATAATATTATTGGGATATAAGAAAAAAATTATTGAACTTGATAACTGCACTTAAGGTGGTTACATAAGTGAATATCTTTGTTCTTAGGAAATGTACATGGATGTAGTAAGTGCTCAAGAAGGAATATGCCTGATGTATACAACCTGCTCTCAAATGTTTAGAAAATGATAGATGGATAGATAGATGAATGGATAGTATAATACAGCAAATGTGGTAAAATGTTAAAAAGTTGGTGGATCTGGATATCTGGGGATGGAGTATGTTGGAGCTCTCTGTATGGGTTTTGTATTATTTTTGCAACTGTCCTATAAGTTTGAAATTATTTCAAAATAAAAAGTCAAAAAGGAACAAGAATATTTTTTAATAAAAAAGAATTTTCTTCTCGATAAAAAGAATATATGCTCATTGTGTGTGTTTGTGTGTGTGTGTGGGGGGAGGAATCAAACAAAATATAAAAGAAAGGAAAAAACACTCTTATTTGCAAACCCCAGAGATAATCTTCACATTTTGGTGAGCATTTTTAAAATATCCATTTCATTCATTCATGCATTCATTCATTCTTTCCTTCAACAAATATTTATTAATGCCTACTAAGTGCTAAACACTATTTTAGACTCAGAGGCTACATCAAAAAACAAAGCAAAAAAATAAACCCCTACTTTCATGGCCCTATCTACATACATACAGACACATGCATATAATTTTACATTAATGGACTCATACCATTTATACTATTTTGTAACCTACTGTTTCATGTAATAATGTATTACAGACTCCTTTCTATGCCAGTATATCATCATTTTAATGTCTGCCTACCGTATTTTATAGCATACGTGTACCATCATTTATTTAAACATCTCCCTATGGACATACATTTTGAATTTTTGCTATTATAATAACACCGTGATGAAAATACTTGTACATGTATATCTTTACATGCTTTTCCAGTACTCTTAGGATAAATTCCTGGTTTTACTCTTACCTTGCTTGCTCTTTCTTCTCAGTCTCTTTTGCTGTCTTCCCCTTCTCTGCCTGACCTCTAAATTAAAATATCCCACAGCGAAGTCCTTAGCCCTCTTTCATACTTTCATTGCACCCTAGACAATCGCACACAATCCCACGGCTTTGAACATTACCTATATGCTGTTGATTCCCAAATTTATAGCCCCAATCTTGACATCTCCTTTGAACTCTAGACTAATATATACAACTGTCTTTTAAAAATATCAAAAATCCAAAATTTAAGGTAACAAAAATTAATTTTGCCCCAAAATATACTCCTTTCCCAGTTTTTCATGTTTCATAAAATGGCAACAATAGCCACATAATTACTCAGGCCCAAAACACAGCATCAGCCTTGTTTCTCCTCTTTTCCTTATGTTCCTCCCCCACATTGAATCTTTCAAGTCATTTCAAGTCTACCTCCAAAATATAGTTCAAATATGCCCTCTATATATACTGTAGCATTCACTTGCTGCTACTATCTTATCCAAGCCACTGTAACCTCTCACCTAGGCTACTGCATTTGTCTGTTAACTGATCTTTTAGCATACTCTGTTGCCTCTCTACAGTCCTTTCTCTACACAGTAGCCAAAGTTTTCTTTTAAAGATATAAATCAAATCTTGTTACCTCCATGCTTAAATCCCTCTAATGGTTTCAAATCATGTTCAAGATCAAATAAAAACTCATTACTTGTCTACAAAGCCATTTCATCTAGCCCCCATCTAATTCTTCTACCCCATTTCATCCCACACTCCCTTTTATTAACCATATTCCAGCCATAGAGGCCTTCTTTCTATTCCTTGAACATACCAAGCTGATTCCTACCTCAGGTCAGGAATGTTTTCTCTGCCTGAAACATACTCCTCCTGGATTTTCAGTTGCCTGCCTCTTTATTTTCATATCATAGCTCATATATCATTGCTCAGAGAGGTCTTTGCTAACTATTCCACACAGAGTAGCCTCCACCCATCAGTTTCCCCATATCTCATTGCCCTGCCAATAGCCTTCAGTACTTATGATTATCTGAAACTCTTTTGTTTCTTTATAGCTTGTTTATTTCTTTGCATCTTGTTTATTCTCTCCCCAGCTCTGTGAGAGCAAGAGCCTTTTCTATCTTGTTCACCATTGTGCCCCCAATATCTAAATCAGTGCTTGGCCCAAAGTAGGTGCTCAATACAGTAGAATCTCACTTATCTAACCTCCACTTTACTTACTCTCCTGATTAACCAACTCTTTCCATTCCTCCTGTAAAATATATTGGCTGGTGTCCATGAATACTTAAAGCTAGTAAGCCATTCTCTAGTACACCCATGGACTTTTGCTTCCACTAGTTAATTGGTATGTTTATCAAGAGTCAGTTTTGTTTGTTCCCAATCTAGTTTATGACAGTTGTGCTATGTAAGTTAAACAAATGTTTTGTAAACTGATGATTTATGGGTGTGAAAAGCAAAAGAATTGTTTTGATGAAAGTTGAAATTTAGAAAGGGTCAATAAAAAATACTACCAAAAACAAAGGTGTTGAATTGTGTATAGGCAAGACAATCATAAATGATTGGGTAAAATAATAATAATTAGAATGATTGCTTTGAAAGTGTGTTTAAGAGAACTGATCCACATTAAAGAAATGGAAACTGTAAACTGAAAACAATGTATTATGGTTGTAGTTTATGTAAGACAATAGGAAAGCATATTGAAGAAGCCCAAGTCTTAAGTGAGATAAATAAAAATAAATCCAAACACAGACACAGCATAGTGAAAACAAATACAAAATCCTTAAAATGAGCAGAAAAAAGAGAGATTAAATACAAAAACCAACTGACACAAAAAGAACAAACTGACATGGATAATAGACAATAGACTTCTCCATCAGCAGCAATACAACTCAGAAGACAATAGAATAATATTTACAAAGTGCTAAGGGAAAATAACCATTAACTTAGAATTCTATATACAGTTGAATTATCATTCACTAGTGAGGGTGATTAAAATCAAACATTTTCAAACAAAGATCAAGAGAGTTTAGCAGTCACAGACTCTCACTAAAGGAACTATTAAAGGATGTACATCAAGAAGATGAAAATTGAACTCAATAAAAGTTCAAGAAACAAAGGAGGAAAAAAAGTTGGTAAATGTATAGGCAAATTTAAATAAGCCTCAACTGTAAAGGCAGGGTTTCTTTTTAGGGTGATGAAAATCTTCTAAAATTAATGGTGATGGTTGTTGCACAACTCTTGTGAATATACTAAAAACCATTGAACTGTACACTTTAAATGGGAGAACTGTATGGTATATGGATTATATCTTACTAAATCTACTTTAAAAATATTATGAATAACCCTATGCTAATTCATTTGAAAATAGATGAAATAATCACTGTCTAATCCAGAGAATAGAAAAAGAAAGAAAACTCTCTCACTCACTGTATAAGACTAGTGTAACCTTGATCCTAGAATCAGACAAGAACAGCATAAGTAAGGAAACTAATAGGCTAAATTTACCTGTGAAAATAGATGCAAAATTCTGAAATAAAATATAATGAAACCAAATATATATAAATATACATTATGAACAAGTAGGGTATATTCCAGGAATACAAGGATAATTCTATATTTGAAACTCTATTGGTGTAATTCACCATCAGTAGAGGTGGAAACTGAATGATCATCACAATACATGCAAAAAAATTGATAAAATTCAACACTCATTCATAAAATATGTAAAAAAAAAATCTCTTGACAAATTAGCAATAGTTTGTCTCTTCACTCTGATAAAAGTTTATCTACCAAAAACTTACAACAAGCATCATACATCAAACATCATGATAAGACAGTATACACATTTACTTTAAACTCAGAAAAAAAAAAGAAAAGGATGGCTGTTACCCTAATTCTGTGTGACACTGTAATTGAAGATCCTGAAAATACAACAGTATAAGAAAAAGAAATAGAATATATAAACATTGGAAAGGAAGAAAAAATTGTTGTATTTGCAGATAGATAATATGACAGCCTAAATAGAAAATAAAAGACAATTTAAATTATTACAACTAATAAGAGAATTCAACAAAGGTACTGGATATATTACTATGAAAAAAACAATATCATTTGAATATACACTAGAAACAACCAATTAGAATATGTAATTTTTTAAAAAAAGAAGTGATACCATTCAAAATATTTATTCTTAGAAAAAAGCTAAGAATATGCATATGTGTAAGACCTACATGGGGAAAATTATCAAAACTTTTGAAAGTCAAAAAAGATGACCTCATACTTTCAGTTCCTGGACAAGATCAAGTAGAAGTACTTTTCCCTATTCTTCCCACTAAGCACAGCTAAAAACCTTGAATGTTATATGTAAAACAAGTGTAAGAAGGCTCTGAAAGGTTGAGAGAAGAGGGCAGACTGGTGAAGGACACTGGGATCTAAGGAGACATGTTGATGAGTTCCTTTGGTTTTCTTTTTACTGCATATATCCCAGATTGGGTGCTGGAAGGTCTGGCAACCAAGAAATGCCAGAAAGCATAGAAAAAAAAAAAAGCCTCAACAAAAGCCCAATCTCTCTAGCAAAAGGACCAGGAAAGGAGCAGTCTAGTAAGACAGAAAACATTTAACAATAACTGCTCTACTCTAGACAAACACCATAAAAAAGCTCTGTGCCACTTTCCCTCAACCAGCAATGGCCAAGTGGGAGCCTGGACTTCCACTCCCAGCTGGCAGTAATGACACAGAGACTTTCCTTCCCCCACTGGAGTGGTGTCAGAGAAGGCCTGTTAAAACACAAGATTTAAATAATATTCAGAATCTTATAACATCAAAATATTCAGGTTTCAATAAAAAAATCACTTATCATACTAAAACCAGGAAAATCTCAACTTGAATGAGAAAAGACAATCAACAGTTGCCAACACCAAGATGACCCAGATGTTAGAATTTCTGATAAAGATATTAAAACAGCCATCATAACAATATCTCAATGGGCAATTATGAACAAGTTTAAAACACAGGGAAAAAATACTCAGCAAATAATAGAAGATACAAAGAAGAATCAAATGGAAATTTCAGAACAGAAAAAATAAAATAACCAAAATAAAAAAAACTCAACAGAAGGGCTCCATATCAGAATGGAGGGGACAGAAGAAAGAATAAGTAAATTTGAAGATAGAAAAATAGAAATTACACAATCTGAACAACAGAGAGAAATACTGAAAAAATATGAACAGAGACTCAGGGACCTGTGGGACTAGAACAAAAGATTTAACATTCATGTCATTAAAGTACTAGAAGGAGAGGGAAAAGAGGACAGGGCTGAAAAAGTATTCAAAGAAATAATGGCTGAAAATTTCCCAAATTTGGCAAAAGACTTTAACCTACAGATTCAAGAAGCAGAGAGAATCCCAAATAGTTTAAACACAAAGAAACGTGGGCTAAGATGTATTATTGTCAAACTTCTGAAAACTAACGACAAAGAAACAATCTTGAAAGCAACCAGAGAGAAATGACACTTTACTTATAATGGAAAAACAATTCGTATGAAAGTGGATTTCTCATCAGAAACCATGAAGGTCATGAGGAAATGGCACAACATTTTTCAAGTGCTGAAAAAAAGAACTGCCAATCTGGAATTCTATATCCAGGGAAAATATTCTTCATGAATAAAGGGGAAATCAAGATATTTTCCGATGAAAGAAAACTGAAAGAATTTGTTTCCAGCAGACATACCCTGAAAGAATAGCTAAAGGAAGTTCTGTAAACAGAAAGAAATGATATAAGAAGGAAACTTGGAACATCAGGAAGGAAGAAAGAACAATGGCAAGAGCAAAAATATGGAGAAATACTATACACTTTCCTTCTCCTCTTGAGTTTTCTAAATAATGTTTGTCAGTCGAAGCAAAAAATAAAACATTGTCTGCTGTGTTTTACAATGTATGTGGAAGGAATATTTAAGACAATTATATTATACATTGGGAGAGTAAAGGGAAATGAAGGGAGGTAAGGTTTCTACACTACACCCAAACAGGTAAAATGATGACAGCAGTAGACTGTGATAAATTATGTATATATGATGCAATACCCTAGCAACCACTAAAAAAGCTATACAAAGTGATACACTCAAAAACCTTTAGACTCTTGGAAATCCCAGGGACCATACACCAATACCAAGGACTGGTGGGTCACAGGCAGAGACAATCAGTGGCAAGACTGAAATGAAGGTCTAGACTCTTGGAACAGCCTTATACCTCCAGGAACACCTGGGAGGTTTGATTATTAAAGCTGCCCTGCCTCCCTAACTGCTCAGACACACGCCCCACATTCAGGGAAGACAGCACCAACAACACACCCAAACTTAGTGTACCAATTGAATCCCACAAGAACCAGACCCCCACACACCACAAAGACAAAGTTGGGGAGAACTGACTTGAGGGGAGTAGGTGACTCACGGATGTCATCTGCTGGTTAGTTAGAGAAAGTGTACGCCACCAAGCTGTAAATCTGACAAATTAGAGATTGGTGTCTGAATAATCCTTCATATCCTAAAAGAACCCTATCAAGTAAAGCAAATGCCAAGAGGCCAAAAACAACAGAAAAATTTAAAGCATATGAAAAAACCAGACAATATGGATAACCCAAACCCAAACACCCAAATCAAAAGATCAGAGGAGACACAGTACTTGGAGCAATTAATCAAAGAACTAAAGTCAAACAATGAGAGCATGGCACAGGATATAAAGGGCACGAAGAAGAGCATGGCACAGGATATAAAGGACATGAAGAAGACCCTAGAAGAGGATAAAGAAGAAATTGCAAGAGTAAATAAAAAAATAGATGATCTTATGGAAATAAAAGAAACTGTTGACCAGATTAAAAAGAGTCTGGATACTCATAGTACAAGACTAGAAGAAGCTGAACAATGACTCAGCAACCTCGAGAAACACAGAACGGAAAATGAAAGAACAAAAGAAAGAATGGAGAAAAAAATCTGAAAAGTCAAAATGGATCTCAGGAATACAACAGACAAAATAAAACGTCCAAATTTAAGACTTATTGGTGTCCCAGAAGGGGAAGAGAAGGGTAAAGGTCTAGAAAGAGTATTCAAAGAAATTGTTGGGGAAAACTTCCCCAACCTTCTACACAATATAAATACACAAAGCATAAGTACCCAGCAAACTCCAAATAGAATAAATCCAAATAAACCCACTCCAAGACATATTCTGATCAGACTGTCAAATACTGAAGAGAAGGAGCAAGTTCTGAAAGCAGCAAGAGAAAAGCAATTCACCACATACAAAGGAAACAACATAAGACTAAGTAGTGACTACTCAGTGGCCACCATGGAGGTGAGAAGGCAGTGGCATAACATATTTAAAATTCTGAGAGAGAAAAATTTCCAACCAAGAATACTTTATCCAGCAAAGCTCTCCTTCAAATCTGAGGGAGAGCTTAAATTTTTCACAGACAAAGCAATGCTGAGAGATTTTGCTAATAAAAGACCTGCCCTACTTGAGATACTAAAGGGAGCCCTACCAACAGAGAAACAAAGAAAGGAGAGAGAGATATAGAGAAATTTAACAGACATATATAGAACATTACATCCCAAATCACCAGGACACACTTCTTCTCTAGTGATCACGGAACTTTCTCCAGAATAGACCATAAGCTGGGACATAAAACAAGCCTCAATAAATTTAAAAAAATTGAATTTATTCAAAGCACATTCTCTGACCACAATGGAATACAAATAGAAGTCAATAACCATCAGAGACTTAGAAAATTCACAAACACCTGGAGGTTAAAAATAAGGGAAAGATGAAAACATTCCCAGATAATCAAAACCTGAGGGACTTCATCACCAGTAGATCAATCCTATAAGAAATGCTAAAGGGAATTGTGTAGGCTGAAAGGAAGGGACACTAAACAACTGACTGAAACCACATGAAGAAATAAGGATTTCCAGTAAAGATCACATGGTAAATATAAATACCAATACTACTGTATTTTTGATTTGTCACTCCACTATTTACTTCCTACAGGATCTAAAAGACATAAAGTGTAATGATAAATCAGTGGTTTTGGACTCAATATAAAATATGTAATTTTTGACAAGATCTACATAATGGTGGAGGAATTGAGGAGTATAGGAACATAGTTTATGTGCCCTACTGAAGTTAAGTTGATATCAAAGAAAACAAGATTGTTATAGATTTAAGATGTTAAATTTAAGCCCCATGGTAAACACAAAGAAAGTATCAGAGAATATGATCATAGAGATGAAAAGTATGGGTTATGAGAAGTAGGGGAAGGGGCATTGGGGAGTTAATAAGAAATGAGTGTAGGGTTTCTGTTTGGGGTGAAGGGAAATTTCTAGTAATGGATGGTGGGAAGGTGATGGAATTGCAACAATGTGAATGTGATTAATCCCACTAATGGAATGCTTGGGAGGGGCTGGAAAGGGAAGATTTATGCTGTATATATGTTTCCACAATTGAAAAAAAAAAAAAAACAACAGTCTAAATAGATAATGACAATTAAATGCCAAGGATGATCCTGGATGGGATCTGAGGATGGAGGAGAGGAGGCTCAGAGGGACACAGTTGGGACATAAGAAAAAAATGAAATATAGAATGTAAGCTTTGTATCAATGTTGAATTTCTTGAACTTCTTAGCTGTGCTTAGCGTGATTGCATAAAAGAATGTTCTTGCTTGTGGGAAATGTTTATGTGAATTATATTGTTCAAGGATGTGTGCAGCTTGCTCTCATATGTTCAGAAGACAGAGCAATAGATGATGGATGTTAGGGAGGGAGGGAGGGAAAGAAAGAAATGGCAGAGTGACAGGATGTTAAAGTTGGTGGATCTGGGGTATCGGGGGAGGGGAGTTGGGGTATGCTGGAGTTCTGTGTATGGGGTTTGTATTGTTTTTGCAACTGCTCCTGTAAGTTTGAATTTATTTCAAAATAAAATTCAACAACAACAAAAAACTGTAGATACATAAAAATGGAATTCTAAAAAGTGTTCAGGTAACCCACAGGAAGGCAGGAAAAATAAAGCAGAGAAATGAGAAACAGAGAGAACAAACAGAAAATACCAAACTGGAAACAACTAAAATTTCCATCAATAAGTGAATGATTCAACAAACTGTTGTATATCCATCCCATGGAATACTACTCAGCAATAAAAAGGAATGAACTACTGATATATACATGCAATAACTTGGACAAATCTTCAGGGAATTATAAATAAAAAAAGACAATCTCAAAAAGTCACATACTGTGATTTCATTTATGTAACATTTTTGAAAAGACAAATTTATGGAGACAGAAAAGAGATTAGTGGTTGCTAGGGATCAGAGATGGGATGGGGTGGGGTAGGTGTGATTATAAAGAGGTAGCACGATGGAGAGCTTTGAGGTAATGGAATAGATCTATACCTTGATTACAGAGGTAGTTACACAAATCTGCACATGTGATAAAATGGCATAGAACTATACACACACATTGTACTAATGTCAAGTTCCTGATTTTAATATTGTACTCTAGTTATGTAAGATGCAACCATTGTGAGAAAACAGGTTTATGGTATAGGGGACCTCTCTGTGCTATATGTGTATCTTCATGTGACTCTACAATTATATCAAAATTAAAAGTTTAAGAACAGATAACTTACTAAAGGAGAGATATACCATATTTGTGTCTGGGAAGGCTCAATACAAAGATATCAATTCTTTTCAAATTGATCTATAAATCCTATGCCAAAGTTCAACCAAAATCACAACAGAATTTTTATGTATCTTGACAAGCTGATCCAAACATTTACATGGAAGAGTAAGGCAACAAGAATAGCCAAGACAATTTTAAAGAAGAGTCAGGATGGAAGATTATCAAGACGTATTGTAAAGGAATAGCTAGTTTAGTATTCATAGTACAATGTTGTAGGGGATTTTTATTAGAGAAGTTGTAGGTTTACAGAAAAATCATGCATAAGATACATAGTTTCCATATAACACCCTATTAACACCTGGCATTAGTTTGGTATGTTTGAAAGAACATTTTTATAATTGTACTATTAACTGTAGTCCATCATTTACAATAGGGTTCACTGTTTTTGTTGTATAGTCCTGGTTTTTAAAATTTTTATTCTAGTAACATATACAACCTAAAATTTCCCCTTTTAACCACATTCAAATAGTACAGTGTAGTATTCACAGTATTCATAGATGAATAAACAGATAGACCAGGGAAATATAAAAAGAGCCTAAAAACAACTCATATAAATCTATGACAACTAGGTATATGATAGAGGTTGATTACAGCTTATGGGGTATAGGAGATAGACTATTCAATAAATGGCATTAAAATTATCCATGTGAGAAAAGATGTACTGAGCTAACTTCTTCAAACCCTACATAAGAATCAATTCAAAGTGAATTAAAGATCTAAATATTAAAAGGAAAATTTTATAACATTTTGATGGAATGGTAAGAGAATACCTTTATGATCTCAGAATAGGAAAGAATTATTTAATCACACACACAAAAATCATAAATTTTAATTTAAAAACTGATAAATGTGACTATGTTAAAAATAACACTAATTAACGACAAACCATATATGGGCAAGACGTTTGCCCTGATCAAGATGGCAGAGTGAGATGCTTCAGGGCTCATTCCCCCACGGAAGCTTTGAACAACCAGCAAGAACTGGCAGAAACATCTTCCTCAAAGCACCAGAAAACAGTTAAAGGACTGCAGTAACAGGGTGAGTGCAAAAAGACTACTTAAAAACAGTAGGATCTCGTGGTGACCCAACTGGCCCCTCCCTTGCCCCTCACTAGTTTGGCATGGAGCTGGCTCATACTCTCAGTGAGTGGATCTCTGGTCCCAGTTCCAGAGGGAGCAGAATAATCCTCGTGCACATCCTGGAAGCATGTGTGTCTGGTGCAATCTGTCTGGTGTTGGCCTGAGGGACTCGCTGTCCCAGAACCTGCTCTGTGTGTAGAAAGCAGCACAGTGAGAACTCCTACAGAATGCTGTGAGAGAACAGTCAAATGTCTGTGTGGGACAAGGCATTGCTGGCTGTAGAACATACCGTGCAGTGCCCAGAACTATGTAGAAACTCAGGCCATTTGAGTTTACAAAGAGGGGACATTTCTATCCAGGTAAATGGGGGAATTCCTAGGATTACATGTGCATGCCCAAGACTAGACACATGCACAGAAAAGATTAGGGAGTCCCCTATACATTGGCCTCAAGCTATTCTCTAAATTTATTGTATAGATAAGCCCTAAAGGAGTGTACTTGTGCAGATCAATATGCAAAGACTGAGAAAGGTGTTTTATTTTTCTCCTTCTCCTCCTCCTCCTTCTTTTTCTTTGTTAGCTCCATGCATTTAAGGAAAGCTCTATCAAAACACTAGATGGATACAAGCTTAAAGAACAGACACCTCAGAGGCCAAATTCCAGCAAGAACATGTTAAAATATGTTTTATTTTAAAGGAGAAAATTGAAGCATTAGAAACCATTGATGAGTAGGATCCAACTTGGGACATACCAGATAAAAACTTTTTTAAAATGCTCCTAAATATACTCAAAGAGCTAAACAAAAACATGGATAAAGAACTAAGGAAATCAGGAAAACGATAGATGAACACAAAAGAATAGCAACAGAGAGATAGAAATTATGAAGAGGAACCAAATAGAGCTGAAGGCCACAGTAACGGAAATTAAAAAATCCCTAGAGGGGTTCAACAGAAGACTGGTGTTGGCAGAAGAAAGAATTAGTGAACTTGAAGATAACACATTTGAAATTGTCTAAAGAACAGAAAGAAGAAAGAATGAAGAAAAGTGAACAGAACCTGAGAAACCTGTAGGCCACCATCAACTGTACCAGTATCCACATTGTGGGAGACCCCAAAGGAGAAAGAAAGAAAGGAGCATAGAGAATATCCAAATAAATAATGCCTGAAAAATTCCTAAGATTAATGACAGGCATGAACATACACATCCAAGATGCTCAATGAACTCCAAACAGGATAAACCCAAAGAGATCCATGCCATACCATGTTATAATCAAACTGTCAAATGCCAAAGAGGAAGAGAGAATTCTGAAAGCCACAACAGAGAAGCAAAAGGTCATATACAAGGGAGTACAAAAAGATCAGGAACCAATTTCTCATTGGAAATGATGGAGGCAAGAAGACAGTGGGATGACATATTTAAAGAGATGAAAGCAAAAACTGCCACGCAAGAATTCTTTATTTGGAAAAACTGTCTTTTGAAAATGAGGGAAGGATTAAGATATTCCCAGATAAACAAAAGCTGAGGGACTTCGTCACCACTAGATCAGCCCTACAAGAGAAGCTAAAGAGAGTTCTGTTGGTTTAAAGGAAAGGATAATAGACAATAGATCAAAGCTACAGGAAGAAGTAAATATCTCCAATGAGGGTAACAACTTGGGTAAATATAAATTCCAGTGTTATTGTATTTTTTGTTTGTACTCCACTTTTTTTTTAACTATAGGTTCTAAAAAGCAAATGCATAAAACGTAATGATATATCAGTGGTTTTGGACTCAATGTATAAACATGTAATTTGTGACAAAAACTCTATAGAGGTAGGGGGATGGAGGGGTATGGGTACCTAGTCTGTTTATACTATTGAAGTTAAATTGGTGTCAAAGCAAATGAGATTGTTATAGATTTAATATATTAAATTTAAGTCCCATGATAACTACAAAGAAAATATCAGAGAATATGCAAGCTCATAGAAACAGATATTAAGGTACAGGTTGCCAGGGGCAGGGGGCAGGGGGAATGGGGAGTTAATGCAAAATGGGTGTTGGGTTTCTGTTTGGGGAGATGGGAAAATTCTAGGAATGGAAGGTGGTGAGGGCACCACAACACTGTGAATGTGATTAATCCCACTGAATGGCATGCTTGGTTGTGGTTGAGATGCGAAAATTTATGTTGTACATTATGTTAACACAATTTTTTTAAAAAAATAAAGAGCAACTAACAAGATAATGACGATTAAAGTTAACACATGATCATGGATGGATCTAACAAGGGAGGAGGGAAGGCTCAAAGTGACCTTACTGGGACATATGAAAAAATTGGAATAAAGACTGTAAGCTTTATATCAATGTTAAATTTCTTGAACTTGATAACTGCACTTAAGGTGGTTACATAAGTGAATATCCTTGTTCTTAGTAAATACACATGGCAGTATCAAGTATTCAAGGAGCATGATGTATGTAACCTACACTCAAGTGTTCAGAAAATGGATAGATAGATAGATAGATAGATAGATAGATAGATAGATAGAATGATATGGCAAAATGTTAAAATTGGTAGATCTGGGTATCTGTGGGGACAGCAGTATGTTGGAGTTATCTGCATAGGGTTTGTACTACTCTTGTAACTGTCCTGTAAGGTTGAAAGTATCTCAAAATAAAAAGTTTAAAAATTAAAAAAAGAAACAGCATCCAAAAGGTGTATAATAAATATGATAAATCAATTTTTTAAAGGCAAGCAATCCAAAAGAATAATGGACAAAGAATATGAACAGGCAACTGACAGAAGAAACTGAATAGTCTGCAAATATTTGAAAAGATATTCAACCTCTCTAGTACTCAGAGAAACACAAAATAAAACAAGATACTATTTTCTACCCATCAGACATAAATGGTATTGTATCATGGGAACTCATATACCACTGGTGAGACTGCTATTTGGTAGAACCACTTTGGAGTACAATCTGCAGATACCCAGAAAAACAAAAAGCACATGTATCCTATAACCCAGCAAATCGTACTTTCTAGATACATACCCTAGAGAAATTCCCATGCTAGTGTAAAAGGACATATGTACACCAGTGTTCATTGCAAGTTATTTGGAAACAACCTAAATATCCATCAATTGGCATCAACTGGAGGATGAATAAATTAAATGTGGTAAGTTGTACTATAGGTTACTGTTCAGCAGTGAAAATGAACTAGATCCATATAGACCAGCCTGGATTGATCTCAAGAATATAATGCTGAGTGAAAAAGTACATACAAAATCATATTATGTATTATTCATGGCCTGGAAGAAAACATACCAAATTAATGAAAACAAGTTCACCGGAGGAGGGAGCTAAGGGGGACTTCAACTTTACCTGTAGTATTTTATTCCTTTTATTTAAAAAATGGCAGACAAAGTAAATACAGTAGTGTGTTTCCACTCCGCATGGTGAGAGCTCAAGAGTTTGCTACATTTTTCTCTGTACTATGCTATCTTTTTAAAGTTCTCAATATAAAAGAAAGATGGGGTCTCAGAAGGTTGTGATAAATACCCGGGAACCACCATACTAAGGTATCAGTAACTTTACATGTTTACTTTCCCAGGAGCATTTTCATTTGTTTGCTGTCACTTATAAAGTGTGGGTTTCCAAGGCAAAACTTCTAAGGACAATATTTCCCCCTATTTGGGTAAGTTGCCACCACTTTGATAGAAAGAAAGTCTTCACTTAGGTTGGAAAGCTCAAGGAGAGGGAAGAGAGCACATGTCCCCACTTAAGTATACTTTCATTCTTTATAAATAAAACTCTATTTAAAACAACTCCACATAAAATAAAATTTAGAATGAGATTTATAGAAACACGAACACCTAAGTGCAAATAAAACCCTTCAATTTTTCTCAAGCATTTATTCTATCTTATTCATCAGCCTTGAGTAGATTTAGCACAATTTAAATATTTTTTGCTTGTCTGGGGAGTTGCAAGGCTTGTGGGTGGCTTTGAGACTCTTACTCCCTTCACCCCAATCAACTCTACCAGTTGTTTAAACTGCTCAAATCTTTCTTCAGTCACAGTTTTTAAGTGAGTCTTTTTTATTACTTTGGGCATGTTCCTTCTCCTAGTCAGTGCTCAGAATTTTAACTATCTAACTATTCAATTTCTCTCTGTCTCTTCACATGGGGGAGAAACTGGATTTCTGTTCCACACAGTTTGGCAGAGGCTAGAAGGGAGTGAGAGATTACAGCCAGATGTACATCTGCATGTCAGCAACAAGAAGGTCTGGGATGGTGCTTTTTCAATCAGAAGGGAGTCGTTTTTCCCCTCTCAAAGGAGAGGGCCTCCTCCCTCCCATCAGATATTTGGCTGCTAGATGCTCACTGATTAATTACTGAGGTCGCATCTACACACAATCGATCTCCTTAACAACAATTCTAGCAGGCTTCCAGTTCATTCCCGAATGTGCTTCATATTTTTAAAAGACCGAGCCTCCATTCCAGAGCATGTATTTTAAAGAAAGAAAAACAATTAAACAGAACAAAGCATGCTAGCTGAACAAATAAAAAGTGACTCCACCATGATTTCTAATATTAGAAAATCAAGCATGAGTGGGGGTTGCTATTTCTAGGGGCAGGGAAACAGTTCCAGGACCCTTCAAATCAGGACACAGAGCTGATCACTTGTTGACAATTAATGACTTCATGACACCTCCTTGCCTGTGAGTTGTCATTCCTAATATCTTCTGGCCAATTCCAGAAATCCATTTTATATTGGAAAAATGAAAATCTGTTTTCTTGTCCTGTATATAATTCAAAATTTTCCTAAGGCAACAGAGGCACCCCTTCTCTGTGTCCCTATAGCCCCCCACAGCCTTCCTGGCTGCCCAGTATAGACAGCATATCAAGTTCATTATTAGTAAGTTTCTTTTCTGGTTTGATTCATCACTGAGTATTTCCATCTGTTTTCCAAGACAGATATATGAGGTCTCCAATACTCCATGAAACCTAACCTGGAAAGTGCCTCATGGGTCACATTCCCATTTCTAAGAACCTTAACATGCAACGCAGCCAGCACTAGAAGTAGCTGATTCCAGGAAGTCTGATTACAGGTTCTCCAAGACAGGCCAAATTCACAGTAATGGCTTGACAGTCACAGCTTTGCTAAGATCACATTTCTGTGTTTGGGGAAATGAAGGCACCTGATAAACAAGCAATAGCTCTATAATAGAAGTGACAATTAGCTCTGTAAAATTTGGGGACCGATTCCAGTTCTGAAAAGCTGCACCTCCCCAGCCTGCCTCCCTAAATTCATTTCCCTTTACTCCCCTGCCTACATACCTTGGGGGCGCTCCAACAATTCTGAATTGTGAGGCAATTCAGAGATGATGTTCATGTGCAGGACATACTCCCACGGGTGTACTAGGGGTAATACGTGATTACTGGCATACTAGCTATTAATTGGACCCATTTCTCTAACTCTCTTTAAAATAAAGTGAAATGCACACACATGAAAGTGATGCTAATATTATAAGGCTAATCCGAGTCTGTTCCAACTTAAAACTAAAGTAAATCATTCAGCAACTTTGGTGCTTTAACTATTATCAGTGACAAATTGCATCACACTTTGCAGACAATCATGACACATCAACTGGTTGACAATGACTACCCTTGTTATATCAGTGACCTGCCATGCTCTTTCATGCCTCTGCACTTGCTTTCCCCTCTCTTCCAAAAGGTCCAAAACTCCACATGGTAAGTCCAGAAAAAATGTTTGCTGATCAACTGAATAAATGAATGAATTAAGTACTTGAAACCTCACATAAGCCTCTCATTGAGTTGTAATGTTCATACACTGGGCTGCAGCCATGCACAGATGAAAAATAATATTCTGTTATGAATAGTAAACTGTGATTATGGGCAATTTTCTTAACCAGAAAACATTGAGTAGTAAGATGCTTTGCAGCTGTACATTTTTATTAAGGGCTATTTAGTCAGGAAGAGGTAAAAAAATATGCAAATTTCAGTCAGAAAAGAGGTATATTCATTATTTTTCGCATTTGCTTTAAAATATGCCCCTAAAACAGCAATTACCCTTGGATGTTATTTTCAACCAGTGACAGGGGCCAGAAACAAGTGACTTAATTTGGGCAGGCGTTTGCTGGGACATAATATGGTTACTGTGCCTGGAGTCTTTCTGGGTCATAAAAGCAGTAAGGAAGCATGACATAATGGTGTGATGGTAAATCACAACCCAAGCCATTTTGGTTGGCAGAATTCGAAAGACAAATAAACATGACTTCAGGAGCAGAGAAGACGTGCGTAATTGCCTCTATGCCTAGGCTGGTGTCCCTGCAGTTTGTGTCATTCCTGGACTCAGGTGCATCTACATGGACAGAGTCCACATGTGCTGGGTCCAGTGGGGAGGCTGGTCTGCTAGGGATGGGGGACTGGAAGCCCGCCTGCCCTAATCTCCTATGCAGGAAAATCAGGGAGCTGAAACCCAGAGAGTAGGGCAGCCTCAAGGGGCCCTGTGGGGCTCCAAGGGGGTGGGATTGGAATCAAAGAGGCTGGTTCCACCAGCTCTACCTTGGAAGTGGTAAAGAGATGAGGAGCTGGTTGCATATGCAAATCTTCTGCAATTTTTACGTCCGGCCAGGCCAAATTACCTCTTCCTTCCCCTCAGTGGTCTTCCTGCCTGGCCGCAGCTGTGGCTCAAATGGGCTTCAGGACCCACGGCAGATGGCCATAGCTGAGAGATGGAGCCTTCTCTCCTTACTTGCTACATTTTCAGACCTCAGAAACCTTGTCCATTCTTTTGTCATCTTTTGTCTTACACTGACAACCCCAGGACACCTTACTCTCCTTCTTCCTTTGGCTGTGCTGTGTCGCTCTCTCAGTTTCTCCTTTAACATAAATCAGCTGCCCTCTCACAGTAGATGTTATGTGGGGCTAACACGATCGCCAGCAAGGCCCCGTCTCCCAGAACTTATCTTGTTTCTCTCATTCCTCACACATTTACCCCCAATCCCATCAATTCCCAAACTTTCTTTTGAACTGTGAAAACACTGGGAATGAACTGTGGAATTCCTGAACCTTTGCAAGTGCCCCATTCTCTTTGCTCTCAACACAACCTCATCTTTGATCATTACAGTCCCCAGGTATTGATCACACACTATGTGTTCCGTGGCTAAGCACTTGGCGTATGTTATCCCCTTCCGTTTCCACGGCAGTGCAGTGAAGTAGGTGTTATTCCCATTTTACAGAGGGTGATACTGAGACTCAGGAAAGTTAACCAACTTGTCCAAGGTCTAACAGTTAATAAGTAACAGAGCTGGGATTTGCAACTCTCACTCAGCTTGTCTGAATTCAAAGCCTCCATTCAAAACCACCTGTGGTACCCTTTCCCCCCCAGTTGCTACTTCTTTTTGTTTTGCTTGGGGTTAGGTTGGTTTTTTCAGAGTAGAGCTAACTCTAAGCACTGACAGACCACACACTACTTGTGCCTGGAAGGCCCCTTTTAGTCCCCAAATATTAGCCACCCCCTGCGCATGCGTGAGCATATGTGTGTGTGTGCGCGCGCGCGCGCACACACACACACACACATACACACACACACGCAGAGTTCCGAAATCATTCCACTTTTGCCGCCAAGATTCCTAGTGCTGTTTAAACAAGGCAGCAAGCGTTGTTGAAATACCGGATTTGTTTTGACTTTATTCATCACTTAGCAGAAAGAGGACTGACCTTGAAGACCAGGAACTTAAATTGTGCTCTTAGAGTTGCAACTCTTCCTTTAGCTAGTTGTTTCATTTCATCTCCTAAGGCTCTCTGCTCTTGTCTACTTTGAATGGATTAACTGAAGAGGTGACCAGTATTTTGAAATGCTAGAAGGTTTAGGCTTGAGGCTATTGGTTAGTGTCAGTGTATCTCAGATAACTGAGTGATACCAGTTCCCCCTTAAGGAGAAGGCCCAAGAGATTCTGTGGCTGAGGCTGGGGTGGGGGTAGGGGTGCTCCGAGGAGGTGGGAAAAGGCCCAGGATGGGGGGCAGGGAAGTTGCAGATATAAAGCACTAGTTCTACTACCTTCAGTTTTGCAAGTTGCTGGCTGAGTCTACAACTCTCTCTGACGCTGCCCCAAAGACTGGCCAGAGTGGCCATGCACATGCCGGTGCCCTGGGCAGCAGCAGGCCCAGCTGGGTAAACAGACGTGCAGGAGCAAAACAAGCCAATAAATCACGGCCCAGCTCCAGCCAGTCCAGGCCCCTCCTCCCCCTTCCTTTCTCGCTCCCCCAGGTCTCCCTATCAAGCAACTGAGCCCAGGTGTCCTTTGATCTGTCTCCTTTGCCCTTTAAAAGGGGAAATGTATCTATAGGAAAGGTGAGCTCAGCCCCTCACATGACCCACCCCCAGGGTTCTTCACAGGGAGCCATGAGCCTCACACATCCAGCTGTTAATAGCCAAAAAGGCAGACAGACATGGGATGCTTGAAAAGCTTAAGGCTGGCCCATGGTTAGGGGTGCCCTCGGGGGATGACCTTTGCTGAATTATAGAGATCACCGGGGCATGTTCTCTACCTCAAGCATTGGAGCATAGGCCACAGCCTGTACTAAGCACATTAAACCCTGTTTGGACTGGGGTTCAGCTCAAACTCCACCATTTCTTCTTTGCCTGATGGCTTGAGTTTTTCACAAGTTTTTCACACCCTGCACTCAAGCATGGAGGTCTCACATTTTTGAGATCCCTCATCTTGCTGGAAAATGGATGTATCATCCCTGTTATGGCATCGATCCCCCGAAAGCTGCCTTCTGGAGGCTCACATAATGTTGGGTTCCACTGGGTGAAGACCTTCTGAAATGTATTCACTGCTGTTACCCCAGTGTCTAGAATGGTGCTGGCACATAATTGGTGCTGATTAAATACTTCTTGGGTGAATGAGTATGAATTGGCATAGTGTAGCAGTTAAGAGGTCAGTCTCTAGGGTCAGACCAGAATTCCAACCCAGATTCTGCCAGTTTGGACTTGGGAAAGTTTATTTACTTTTCTTTAGTTGGTTTTCTTGTCTGTAAAACAAGAAAAATACTAGCATAACAAGACTATTGTGTGAATTAAAAGAGACAATGTATGTATTGCATTTAACCAGTAACTGGCCCATTATAAGTCCTCAATAACATGTTAATTAGTATCTTGTACAGTATTATTCTCTTGTATACTCCAGGCAACTGGTCCACGCTGCCAGAGGAGCTGAGTTGAGGATTCCGTGGTCACATCCTGACTCAGTGGAAAAGAGTGCCCTAAGGTCGGCTGTGGGTGAAGATGGGAGTAGTGGCAGCACACATGTTAGGTATTTGCCTTCTCTGGTTTGGCCATGAAGGTAGCCAAACCTGAGCCATGTGGAGTAGTTTTCAGGGAGCCCAAACTACTTTCAATACATATGATAAGTAGCTTTATCAGCCATGTAGGTGTTGGGGGGAAGAACTTTTGCCTTCAGTGTGAACATCCCCCCAGAATGAGGGCACGGGAGGAGGGTAGGCCTGCCTACTAAAATTAGGAAACCATTCAAATTCAGGTACTACTTGCCTAATTCTGCCTTCTAATTCTGCATCAAAGGGGCAGGAGCCAACAATGCCAGGAAGGGAAACTGCTTGTGAACCCAACTACGGAGTGGCTTTTGGTAATGGACTATTGTTCACCCATGTTCACTCTAAGACCTAAGCACACTTGTGTTGTTGGTCAGAGACCAGTTGTAAGGGTGGAATGGGAGATGTGGTCATTTGACTATGGTCTTGTGCCTGGTTCACAATACAGGAAAGGGAGCAGGGAGACCCGTGTTCTAATCTCACTTTTAGCCATCATATCTAAACCTTGGTTTCCCATCATGAAATATGGGGGTTTACCTAAACAATCACTGAGGACTTACTCATTGTGCACTGGGTCATTTGTTCTCATTTTATACCAACAAAGCTCTGTGAAGTAGATGTTATTACGATGCCCATTTCACAGCTGGGAAAACCAAGGCATGGGCAGGTGAAGTGCCATGCCTCAGGGTGTCTTCATAGTAAGTGGCATAGCTGAGATTTGAACTCA
The DNA here is from genome assembly GCF_015220235.1 of Choloepus didactylus. NCBI lineage: Eukaryota > Metazoa > Chordata > Mammalia > Pilosa > Megalonychidae > Choloepus > Choloepus didactylus. The sequence continues at coordinate 167,102,328 of NC_051334.1, forward strand.
GTCTGTCTGACTCCAGAATCCATGTATTTAGTGGAAAGAGCTTGGGCTAGGGTCCAGAAACCAAGATTTGAGTCTCAACTTTGCTATTTACTGTGTGACCTTAAGAAAGTCACTTCACCTCTCTGAGCCTCAGTTTTCTCATCTATAAAATGAGGATGACAATAGTTCCTACACCTCTTAATGTTGTTGTGAAGATTCAGTGAAATAATATTTGTGAAGTGTTAAGCACACTGCCTGGCATAATAAATGGCAGCCTTGATCAAAACTAGAATTCTTATTCTCAGTAGGACCTCTCAGTGGCTTCCTCTATGGTAAAGTTGGGTTTGCCTTAAGCCAGTCCCACTTGTCTTCACGCAACCATGGGTCTGAAACATGCTATGTTTGATTGGGTGAGGCAGCTACTAAGCAGAGAAAAGTTAACCAACCCCCTTAGGAGTGAAAGACAGGAACTCAAGGTCTGGCAAATAAAGCCCTTGAGCTCCCCAGTCTGTGTGCCCATCAACAGAAAAGCAGATCCGAGTGGGCAGCTACTTCCCTATTCTTGAGCGGAGTCTTTGGCTCAGTAAGCAGAATGGCTACCTCACCATGTGCTTGAGTTTGTCAAATATCACACACTGTATTTCAGACATGTGAGATTTGACATCATGTGAGCAATATTGCTCTAATTTTCAACCCTATTTGAACTTCAAAGGATATGTCAGTCACCTAAATGTGTGGCAATTTTGATCAACTGGTACCTGATGGCCAAGAAGACTTAGAGGCATATGTGTAATTAGAAATGAAGCCAAGAAATGGAATTTTCGACTAAAGTTAATTGAACTCAAGTCTTGGAAAATTTGAGTTCAGCTGGAAACACAAAGCACATGAGGTCAGAGCAAGTCTTAAATTCTCTATCTGAAAACACTCCAATGACATCTTCTTGAGTCTGGGAATGTCCTTGGGGTTTGGAGAAGTGTGAGCCAGGAAGCCTCCCTTTAGAAAAAAACATTTCTCCATCACAAAGTCTCTCCAGAGACTTTTAGCTCTCAACAAAGCTGTAGGATGTGCTGGGCTGTTAGGGGCACTGTGAAGGTGGGATTGTAACATTTCACTCCCCACTCCCTGAGCCTGTTTCACCAAATAACAAATTCACCCATGTGCATTACTTGAAAAATACATAAAGTGTGCCTTGCTCTCCAGAAATACCTTGTTTTTGGTCTCCAGGGAGTCACCTTCCTTACAGCTTTGGGGCTTGACATTCTTCAGAGACAGAATTTGGACAGAGTAATTCAGGGGGGCCTTAGCATATAAGGACACATGGCTCAAGCAAGTGGATGCCATCTGGTCAGTTAGCAAGGCTTTCATGCAAGGTACACCCAATAGGGAAATAATTCTGAGAATAGTCTGGGGCCTGAGGCCTCATCTGGAGAGCAGAGGCCTGAGCAGTGTTATCCTAGGACCTGGCTACTTGAAGCCACCAGGGGCTGGGCACAGCAGTAAAAAGGGGAGAACAGAGAGCAAAGGAGACAAACATTTACATTTTTCCTGTAGTCGGGCTGGGCTACTACAGTCCCTCTTCTCTAACAGGCAGAAGGGACACAAAGCTGAAAGATCGCCCTCTTCCTTTTCTCTGACCCCCTCTCTTTCCTGCAAATGAAGGGAGTACAAAGGGGTCTGTGAATAATTGTGTTTGACAGAAAGATAGGCTCCCTTTTTGAAGGCTGCCTACTGATAAAGAATTTGTCATAGACATTCTCTAAACAGAGGGGATTTCACCCAAGTCCTTATCACCTAACACTTGGGTGAAAACTATCAAGTCAGATAAAAGACATCCCAAGAAAAGAAAATTACAAATCAATACCCCTCATGAATTTAGATATAAAAATTTTCAACAAAATACTAACAAACTGAATCCAGCAACATATAAAAAGGATTATACACAATGACCAAGTGGGATTTTTCCCAGGAATGCAAGGCTGGCTCAACATGTGAAAATCAATAAATGTAATAGGACATATTAATAGAATAAAGAACAAAATCCACATGTTTATCTCAATAGATGTAGAAAAAGAATTTGAAAAAAATTCAATACCCTTTCATGATAAAAAACACTCAGCAAATTAAGAATAGAAGGGAGCTTCCTCAATCTGATAATGACATTGAATTCAACGGTGAAAGACTGAAAGCTTTACCACCAAGATCAGGGACAAGACAAAGATGTCTGCTGAGTCCACTTCTATTCAGTATTGAACTAGAGGTTCTATCCAGGGCAAGAAGCAAAAAAAGAAATAAAAGGGGTCTATTCTGGAAAGGAAGAAATAAAAATATTTCAATATGCAAATTACATGATTCTATATATAGAAAAGCTTAAAGAACTTCTAAAAACTATTAGAGCTAATAAATGAGTTCAGTAAGGTTGCAGGATACAAGGTCAATATACAAAGCTCATTTGTATTTCTACACACTAGCAATGAACTATCTGATAATGATGTCAATAAAATTCCATTTAGAATAAAGAATAAAATACTCAGGAAAAAAATTAACAAAGAAGTGCAAATGTGTAGGCTGGAAACTATAGAACATCACTGAAAGAAATTAAAGAAGACCTAAATAAATGGGAAGACATTCCTTGTTCATGGGTTGTTAAGAGGGCAATACTTCCCAAATTTATTTACAGATTTAACACAATCCCTATGATATATCTCAACTATTTTTCTTTTCTTTTGAATAAACTGATAAGCTGATATTAAAATTCATATGGAATTGCAAGGGACCTAGAGCTAAAACTATAAAAACTAAAAACTAACTCTTGAAATAAAGCACATATATAAATCATTATGACACCAAAAGCACAAGCGACAAAACAAAAAGAGATAAATTGGACTACATGAAATATAAAACATTTTGTATTGCAAATGAAACCATTCATAAAGTGAAAAGACAACCCACAGAATGGTAGAAAATATTCTCAAATCATATATCAGATAAGGTACTTAAAAAGAATTTTTGTTGTGGGTATATATATATAAGTATATTCCCATTTTAACCATATTAAGTGTAAGATTCAGTGATATTAATTACATTCACAACGTTGTACTATCATCACCACTATTACCAAAAGTTTTCACCACCCCAAACAGAAATAAGTAATAACTACCCATTCCTCTCTCCCCCAGCCCTTGTTAACCTCGAATCTCTATGAATTTGCTTATTCTAAATACTAGATATAAGTGGAATCAATACAATATGTATCCTTTTGTGTCTGGCTTATTTCACTCAATGTTTTCAAGGCTCATCCACATAGCAGCATGTATCAGGACTTCATTCCTTTTTATGGCTGACTAACATTCCATGGTATGTATATACCACATTTTGTTTATCCATTCATCTGTTGATGGACACTTGAGTTGCTTCCACCTTTGGGCTACTGTGAATAATGCTGCACTGGTGTACAAGTATCTGTTCAAGTCCCTGTTTTCAATTCTTTTGGGTATATGACTAGAAGTGGAATTGCCAGGTCATATGGTAATTCTGTATTTAACTTTTGAGGAACCACAAAACTCTTTTCCACAGTGCTGTTTCCACAGTGCAACATTTTACATTCCCACCAACAATGTACAAGAGTTCGAATTTCTCTGCATCCTTGCCAACACTTGTTATTTTCTGTTTTTTTTTTAAATAATAGCCATCCTAGTGGGTGTGAAGTAAGAGGTATCTCGCTGCAGTTTTAATTTGCATTTCCCTGATGACTAATGATGTTGAGCATCTTTTCATGTGTTATTGGACATTTGTGTATCTTTTCTGAAGAAATGTCTATTTATGTCCTGTGCCAGTTTGAAGACGTTATGGACCCCAGAAGAGCCATGATCTTTTAATACAATCTTGTGGGGTGGGAACTTTTGATTGAATGTTTCCATGGAGATGTGACCCACCCAACTGTGGGTGAGACCTTTGATTAAATTATTTCCATGGAGGTATGAGCACACCCACTCAGGGTGGGTCTTGATTAATTTACTGGAGTCCTTTAAAGAGAGCTCACACAGAGAGAAGAGAGATGAAATGCCCCAGGATATGCTAAGCCAGGACCCACAAAAACTGAGAGAGCTGACACAGACACAGACACTTAGAGATGCAGACAGAAAGATGTTTGGAGATGCTAAGCTAAGAGACGAAGCCCAGAGTTTGCCCCACAGAAGCTAAGAGAGATGCTTAGAGATGCTTAGAGAGAAATGCAACCCAGGAGCAAGGACCAGCAGATGCCAGCCACATGCCTTCCCAGCTGACAAAGGTGTTCCAGACACCATAGGCTTTTTCAGAGTCAAGGTATCTTTCTCTGGATGCCTTAGTTTGGACACTTTTATGGCCTTAGAACTATAAATTTGTAACATAACAAACCCACTTTATAAAAGTCAATTCATTTCTGGTATTTTGCATTCTGGCAGCTTTACCAAACAGGAACAAGTCCTTTGTACATTTTTAAAATTGGGTTGATTGTCTTTTTGTTAAGTTGTAGGAGTTTTTTTAAATATAGTCTAGATATTAAACTCTTATGAGATATATGGTTTGCAACTATTTTCTCTCATTGTGTAGGTTGCCTTCTCACTTTCTTCCTAATGTCCTTTGATGTATAAAAGTTTTACATTTTGATGAAGTCCAATTTATCTATTTTTCCTTTTGTTCCTTGTAATTTTTATATCATATCTAAGAAATCACTGCCAAATCCAAGGTCATGAAGACTTTTCCCTGTTTTCATTAAGAATTTTATGATTTTAGTTTTTATATTCAGGTTCTTGATATGCCTTGAGTTAATTTTTGTATGTGGTGTGAGGTACAGGTTCATCTTCATTTTATTGCATGTGGATATCCAGTTTTCCCAGCACCATTTGTCAAAGAGACTCTTCTATTCCCATTTAATGTAACTGGCACCCTTGTTGAAAATCAGTTGGCCATAAATATGTGGGTTTGATAAGGGACAACTTAATAATAAAAAAGACTACTCAATTAAAAGTGGGCAAAGGATCTGAATAGACATTTCTCCAAAGAAGATATACAAATGACCAGTAAGCACATGAAAAGACACTCAACATCATTAGACATCAGGCAAATGCAAATCAAAACCACAATGAGATACCACTTCACACCCACTAGGACAGCTGTAATAAAAAAGACAGATAATAACAGGCAATGGCAAGGATGTAGAGAAATTGCAACCCTCATACACTGCTGATGGGAATGTAAATGGGGCAGCCGCATTGGAAAAGAGTCTGGCAGTTCCCTGAAAAATTAAACATAGAGTTATCATATGACCAACAAATTTACTCCTAGGCATATCAAGAGAAATGAAAACATATTCCTTGCAAAAGCTGGAACATGAATGCTTATAGCAGCAATATTTATAATAGCCAAAAAGTAGAAACAACTCAAATATCCACCAACTGATGAAAGGATAATGAAAATGTGGTATATCCATACAGTGGACTCTTATTCAGCCATAGAAAGGAATGAATTTGGGGGTGGTGGAAAAGTTCTGGAACTAGATAGTACTGATGGTTGTGCAACATTGTGAATGTACTCAGTACCACTGAATTGCATACTTAAAATGGTTAAAATGGTAAATTTTATATCATGCATGTTTTACTACAATAAAAAATAGAAACTGCAAAAACAAAAAGGAATAATGCACGGATTCATGACACAACAAGGATGAACCTTGAAATGTTTTGCTAAGTGAAAGAAGCCAGACACAAAAGGTCACATATTGTATGATTCCATTTATATAAAAGATCCAGAATAGGTGAATCCATACAGACAGAAAGTAGATTAGTAGTTACCAGAGGCTGAGAGTATAGGGAAAATGGCAAATGACTGCTAAAGATTATGGAGTTTCTTTTTGAGGTAATGAAAATGTTCTGGATTTAGATAGTGGTAATGGTTGCACAACTTTGTGAATATACTAAAAACACTGAATTGTATACTTAAAATGTGTGCATTTATGGTATGTGAATGCTATCTCAATAAAAATTGGGGGAAAAATTATTTTTGTTGGAAAAGCACTCTGATTTGTGGTACATAACTCAGAAGGTGCTCAAATAATTAAGTAATAGGGCTATCATACAACTTTTTCATTCCCATCTTATTTATATCAAAAAGTTTTCTCATCACTTCTTTTTATCTAAAATAAAGAGAAATTGAATGGAACCTGAACACTGTCTCATTCTAGCAATAAGTTATATTCATCCATGGGCACCTGGAAAAAAATGTCTCATCCATCTCATTAAGAGATATATTTCAAATAGAAATTTACTTTTTCTAACTAATAATAATTCTCATGTTAATATATTTATGTTGTTTTGATCATTTGTATGTGATACTTATAACAGTTGTTAATATTTAGAGTTTTGTGGACTTAGGAAGAAAAAAATAATTTAATTTCTAAGCATACTTTTGTTGCAAAGAAGTCTGATGGGGGAGCATTATAAGACTTTCATGTATAAAAATGTTTTACCTTAAGAAGATGGGAATGAAAGAGTTGTATTACAGCACTGTCACTTAATTCTCTGGAAGATGTGCAATAGAAATACAGATTCAAATAGTAAAACGTCAATTTAAAAAAAAGTCTGTGCATGTGTTTTAAAATGAAATGAAGGTGGATAAAAATCACTTTGGTATGTAGATTACATTAAGTACATTTAAAAGAGTGAAGTAATTTTATTTTAAAATGCTGATATTTACGATAGATTGGAAATAACATCTTTGCAACTATTTACTCTCATGATTTAAAAATTGCATGATAAAAAATGCTCAAGGGGATTCTTAGTTTTAAAAAGTTCAGGGAGCTGAACAGGGAAATCTATAGAGAAAGAAAGTGGATTGGTAGTTGCTTAGGGATGGGAGTGGGGGATGGATATGTGGGTTGATAGCTAAGGGGTTTGGGGTTTCTTTGTGAAGTGATAAAAATATTCTAAAATGGACTGTGATGATGGTTGCACATATTTGTGACTATGTGAAAGAACATTGAATTATGCACTAAGTGGGTGAATTGTAATTATCTGAATTATAGATCAATAAGGCTGTTTACAAAAAAAAAGTTCAGGGAGATTTTTTGTGTGGTATTCTTGTCAAAAAAATGCATAACCTAGGCCAATAAGCACATGAAAAGATGCTTAACATCATCAGCCATTAGGGAAATGTAAATCAAAACCACCATGAAATACCATTTCACACCCACTAGGATGGCTACTATCAAAAAAAAAAAAAAAAACCCAGAAAATCACAAGTGTTGGAGAGGATGCAGAGAAACAGGAACACTCGTTCATTGCTGGTGGGAATGTAAAATGGTGCAGCCACTGTGGAAAACAGTTTGGTGATCCTCAGAAAGCTAAGTATAGAACTACCATATAACTGGGAAATCCCACTACTAGGTATATATCCAAAAGAATTGAAAGAAGGGACTCAAACAGATATTTGTACACCAATGTTCACAGCAGCATTATTCACAATTGCCAAGAGATAGAAACAACCCAAGTGTCCATCAACCCATGAATGGATAACAAAATGTGGTAAAAACATACAAGGGAATAATATTCAGCTGTAAAAAGGAATGGAGTTCTGAAGCATGCTATACCATGGATGAAACTTGAAGACATCATGTTGAGTGAAATAAGCCAGATGCAAAAGGACAAATATAGTATGGTCTCACCTATATGAAGTAAGCAGAATATGCAAATTCATAAAGTCAGAAACTAGAATACAGGTTACCAAGTGAGGTTGGGAAATGGGAAGTTAATGTTTAAATAGTTTGGAGTTTCTGTTTGAGGTGATGGAAGAATTCTGGCATGGATGATGGTAATGGAGGCAGAACTTTGTGAATGTAATTAACACCACTGAATTGTATATTTGAAAGTGGATAAAATGGGAAATTTTAGGTTGTATCAGTTACCAGGAAAAAAAAATGTAGAACTGTATGACACAAAGAGTAAAATCTAATGTAAACTATAGGCTATAGTTAATATATAATTATAATAACATTGTTTCATCAATTGTAACAAAACTATCACAGGCAAAATGTTAATAATATGGAAAACTGTGCGTGTGAGATGGGGTATATGGGAGCTATGTACTTTGGGCATTGTTTTTCTGTAACCCTGAAACTGCTCTAATAAATAATGTGTAACCTCAATTTCATCATGAGAAAATATCAGACAAATCTAAATTAAGGAACATAGTGGATTGAATTGTGTTCTCCAAAAGATATGTTCAGGATGGCAGGGCAAGATGACGGTGAAGGGAGGTGTGGAATTAGTTAGTCCTCTAGAGCAGCTAGTAAATAGCCAGGAACTGTCTGCAACAACTGTTTGGGGAACATCTGTGGCTGGACACACATCATACACCAGTCTGGAATAGGTGGAAGGGCAGAGATCACAACATAGAACTGTAAGTAAAGCCCCCCAAATTGTGGAGCTGGCATCCCTCCCCCACTGGCATGGTAGGCTGAGCTGGAACACTCCCTTGTGAGAAAAAGAAGCAGTCTCTACTAGGAGCAAGAGAAGGTAGCTCAACCAAGTTTCAAGTTCAGTTTTAGTTAACAAATTTGGACTACTGAATACAAATTATGAGCTCAGATAAACCCCAAGCAAGCAGGAAAGGAACTCTGAGGTCTCTCCTAGCAGAGAGGAGATGGAGCTGGTGGAAAATAAATAAATAAATAAATAAATAAATAAATAAATAAATAAAAAGAAAATAAGTAAATAAATAAATAACAAAGGCTTTGGAGTTGGCTGAGCTCAGAATACTGGAAAAGGGCTGTGCCCCAAGGAAAGGGGCATATAGAGCCAAGTACCAACTCTGGCTCTTGACTGGTGAAACTGGGGAGCTGGGGACTAGCTCCAAAAAGGGAATTTCTTCCTTTTCTTTTTCAAAACTATTCCAAGTAGCTCATTAGAGAAAGCCTCAGGCATTTTCAATTGTCTGTGTTAACCCAAGCAAGGTTGGAGTTAAAATAGAACTGAGAGACAAAGTAGGAGTCAAGTGAAGGAGATAATTCCTAAAGGGTGTATCTACCCTAAGAAAAGGAGGGGAGCCCAGCTCAAGTGGCAGCCCTCCCTCAGAGAACTCAGACCCCAGGGCCTGGGGAAAAAAAACAGAAAGAGCTTAAGCTTGGCTTCTGACACTCTCAGCCCCTGGCAGAGACAGGGTCTGCTGAGAATTAAAGGCACCACATCTCTTTACTCCAGTGGGGAACTGCGGGCTGACAAGAGCCACCTGCTGGGAAGGATAGTAAAAGCACAGAGTCTAGAGGCCTCAAAGGAAAGTCTGACAACCTTCTGGGTGTCATCCTCAGGGAAACTTGATACTGATTACACCCTCCTCCTGAGACCTGGGCCTGTCTGGTCTGGGAAAATCTGTTTGGGGTTGATCAAACATGGGTAGACCCTCCTCAAAAAAAAAGTTTCTATATAGGCAGGAAAATAACCAAAATAACAAGAGCTGAAAAAATTAAGATCAGTTAAAGAGAAACTATGCTAGAGGTCTAGAATAAGTTGAAGTGACTGCCAAAGAACAGATAGAGAACAAAGCCAACCAACAAGAAAACCCTAGGTAAAAGAGTGAAAATGACCTCTAGAATAAACTAATCAAGGAAACCAGATGCCTAGACACCAACAAAAAATTACAAGTCACACTAGGAAAAACGAAGATATGGCCCACCCAAAGGAACAAACTTAAACCTCAAATGAGATACAGAAGTTGAAACAACTAATTAAATATGTTCAAACAAACATGCTAAATCAAATCAACAAGTTGAGGGAAGATATGGCAAAAGAGATGAAGAATATAAAGAAGACATTGGGTGAACATAGGGAAGAACTCAAAAGTTTGAAAAAAACAAATGGCAGAACTTATGGGAATGAGAGGCACAATAGAAGAGATGAAAAACAAAATGGAGACTTACAACAGCAGATTTGAAAAGGCAGAAGAAAGGATTAGTGAATGAGAGGACAGGACATCTGAAATCCTACACACAGAAGAACAGATAGGGCAAAGAATGGAAAAATATGAGCAGGGTCTCAGGGAATTGAATGACAACATGAAATGCATGAATATACATGTCATGGGTGTACCAGGAGAAGAGAAGGGGAAAGGGGCAGAAAAAATAATGGAGGAAATCATCACTGAAAATTTCCCATCTCTTATGAAAGATACAAAATTACAGATCAAAGAAGTGCAGCATACCCCAAACAGAATAGCTCTGAATAGACCGACTCCAAGACACTTACTAATCAGATTGTCAAATGTTAAAGACAAAGAGGGAATTCTGAAAGAGAAAAGCAATCCATCACATACAAAGGAAGCTCGATAAGACTATGTGCAGATTTCTCAGAAGAAACCATGGAGGCGAGAAGGCAGGGGTAGGATATATTTAAGGTACTAAAAGAGAAAACTGCCAACCAAGAACACTATATCTGGCAAAACTGTCCTTCAAAAATGAGGGGGACTTTAAAATATTTTCAGATAAACAGACATTGAGACAGTTTGTGAACAACATACCTGCTTTACAAGAAATACTAAAGGGAGCACTACAGGCAGATAGGAAAAGACAGGAAAGAAAAGTTTGGAGAAGAGTGTAAAAATGAAAACTATCAGTAGGGGTAAAAATAGAGAAAAAAATCACTAATAAGAACTAATATTAATCAGAGAACTTTGAAAGTTAAAATTGAGAGCACAGGTTATAAGGAGATAAAAAGAGGATAAAGATTGGGCATTTGATGCTGAAGGAGTAAAGAATGTTTAACAGGATTGACTGTAAAGATCCAGAAATGGATAGCACAATACTACTTGATGGTAGCACAATACTGTAAGTACACTGAACAAAGCTGAGTGTGAGTATGGTTGAAAGAAGAAGGCTAGGGGCATGTATGATACTGGAAGAAAAGATAGAGGATAAGGACTAGGACTATATAACTTAGCAAAACTTAAGAGTGGAGAATGACAGCGGTTGAATGTACAAATATAAGAAGTTTTTACAGGAAGGAGAACAAATGAATGTCAGCAATGTAAGGTATTGAAAATGGGACCCTATATGGAAAAATACAATCAATGCAAATTAGAGTCTATAGTTAACAGTAATGTTGTAATAAACTTTCATGAAAGGTAACAAAGGCAATATACAAAAGCTGAATGTCAATAAGAGGAGGATATAAGGGAGGGGCATGGGATTCTTGGCATTATTGTTATTTCTCCATTATATTTTAGCTTTTAGTTTTTTTGTTTTTTAATCTCCATTTTTTCCCTCTTCTTCTTTCCTTGAGGAATAAATAGAAATGTCCACATATAGATTGTGGTGGCGAAGGCATAACTGTGTAAGTATACCAGGAATGACTGATTGTTTACTTAAGAAAGATTGTATGGTATGTGAATAAAACTGTTTAAAAAAATAAACAGAAAGATACACGTGCTGGAGAAAATGTGGAGAGAGGGACGTACCTATTCACTGTTGTTAGGGAAGTAGAATGGTGCAGCCCATCTTGAGCGCAGCGTGGAGGTTCCAAGGAGGATAAGTATAGGGTTGCCATATGATCCTACAACTCCATTATTAGGTATATACTTGGAAGAACTAAAAGTAGGGATATGAATGGACATTTGCACACTGGTGTTTATGGTGGCAGTTTTCACGATACACAATGGATGGAGGTGGCCTAGGAGTACATTGACTGATGTGGTGTATACATACAATGGAATATTGAGTGGCTGCAAGAAGGAAGGAAGTTATGAGGCATGCAACTAGGTGATTGAAGCTTGAGGACAACATGAGGAGTGAAATGAGCCAGAAATGAAAAGACAAATATTCTAACTCCTCACTAACATGGAGTAAATATAATGTGCAAACTATGAGAAATGAATTTGAGAGCATAGGTTATCAGGGGAAGGCTTGCTGTGAAGGTTCCAAGATTGTAAGCTCTTACAGCAGTCACATCTATTCCTGCATTGTGGGATTGAGAAAGCCTTCCTAGACCTAAAAGGGGAAAGAGAAATGAGATGCTGAGCTCTATGTGTATAACATAGTCATTCCCTGGAACTTCAGGTATCTGTGTGACACCTGAAACTCAGAGCTAGGGTTATGCAGCCATGAAAGTTGGCATTACCCCATACAGCAACTGTTAAAGAAGCTGAAAAAGAGATCAGACTTCAGTTAGAGATATGAATGAAGCTGATCTTGTTAGGACTAAGGCAAATTAGACTAAAGGGTAAAGGACGATATTGACTGTGTTTTAAAACTTCAACTTATGTGTGAGACCAAAGGAAGAGATGTTTATTTGGTGCAAAATCTATTTGCTGTAGCACACTATCCAATTTATCTTGTACGGCCTGTTTATTCAAACACCTTAATTACATGGAACCTTGAACAGGGAGTGAGATCTTGTTGGTTTGTACAGGTCAGTGTGATGCCCTGATACATCCCAGAGTAATTTGGGCAGAGAATAAAAAAGTATTCAAAAAGGCCCCTTGAGGGACTGGGGAAAAATGTGGAAATATTAAACTTCCCCACCTGAGGAATTACTGATATTCTCACAAGCATTGGTGACTACCAATTTAGAAGGCCAAGCCCTCGATCTTGGGGCTTGCCCTTATTAAACTTATTCCTGCAAAGGAGAAGCTAAGCCTACTTACAATTATGCCTAAGAGTCACCCCAAGAGAACCTCTCTTGTTGTTCAAATGTGGCCTCTCTCTAAGCCAACTCTGCAGGTAGACTCACTGCCCTCTTCCCTATGTGGGACATGACTCCCAGGAGTGTGGATCTCCCTAGTAATGTGGGACATGACTCCCAGGGATAAGCCTGGACCTGGCATTGTGGGATTGAGAAAGCCTTCCTAGACCTAAAAGGGGGAAGAGAAATGAAACAAAATAAAGTTTCAGTGGCTGAGAGATTTCAAATAGAGTCAAGAAGCTTTTCTGGTGGTTATTCTTATGCATTATATAGGTATCCCTTTTTAGTTTTTAGTGTATCGGAATAGATAGAAGGAAATACCTGAAACTGCTGAACTGCAACCCAGTAGCCTTTATTCTTGAAGATGATTGTATAACTATATAGCTTTTACAGTGTGACTGTGTAGTTATGAAAACCTTGTGACTGAAACTCCCTTTATCCAGTGTATGGACAGATGAGGAAGATAATAAAGACAAAAATAAATAAATAATGGGGGGAATAAGGGGTATTGGATGTTTTGGGTGTTCTTTTTAATTTTTATTCTTATTTATATATATATTTGGAGTAATGAAAATGTTCAAAAATGGACCGTAGTGATGAATGCACAACTATTTGATGATACTGTGAACCACTGATTGTACACTTTGGATGATTATCTGGTATGTGAATATATCTCAATAAAATTGCATTAAAAAAAACAAATGGTCAAAAAAAAAAAAGATATGTTCAAGTCCTAACCCAAGGTACCTACGAATGTGGCCTTATTTGGAAACAGGTTATTTTTTTTTTTTTTTTTTTTTGCAGAGGTAATTAGTTAAGGATCTTGAGATGAAATCATCCAGGATTTAGGATGGGCCCTAAATCCAATGACCAGTGTTCTTATAAGAAGAGGAAAGGATAAACAGATATACAGAGAGAAGCAGTTAATATAAACATGGAGGCAGAGGTTGTAGTGATCCTGACACAAGCCAAGGAATGTATGCCAGGACCCACTAGAAGCTGGAAGAGACAGGAAAGAATCCTTCCCTGGAGCCTTTGGAGGGAGTGTGGCCCTGCTCAGCTTGATTTCAAACTTTTAGCCTCCAGAACTGTGAGAGAATAAATTTCTGTTGTTTTAAGTCACTGCGTTTATAGGTATTTGTTATGGCAGCCCTTGGAAACTAATATAAGGGACGTTCTACAAAGTAGCTCACCAGTATCTTAAAAGGCGTGAAGGTCAGGAAAGACAAAGACTGAAGGGCTATCATAGATTGGATGAGACTAAGGGGACTTGACTACTAAATGCAATGTGACACCCTGGATGGGATCCTGGAACAGAAAAAAAGTGGAAAAACATGGAAAACCTGAATAAAGTCTGTGGTTCAATCAATGTTATTGTACCAGTGTTAATTTCCTGATTTTGGTCATTGTGCTATAGTTATATAAATTAACATTATGGAAAGCTGGATGTAGAGTACATGTGAAAACTCTGTACTAGTTTTCAACTTTTCTGAAAATCTAGTTATTTCAAAAAAAAGTTTTAAAAAGTTCAGGGGATTTTCAGGTCAAAACATTTAGAGATCATTAAGTTACATGAATCACATTGTCCTTAAGATGAAAGCAAATTAGTGCAACTCTTCCTGGTTCTGAGACTTAAGAAAAATTTCTCCACTCACCACATGCTGATGTAAATAAAGCCCTCAGCATTCTCTTGCAGGAAACATAGCAAGAAGTGAGGCTCGTTTTCCTGTGGATCTGCATTGAGCACTGAGAGGATGCTTACACCTTTCTCAAGTGTGTGTGCCCAATTTCTTTTTTTAAATAGTGTTTTTCCACATTACAAAAGTAATATAAAATATATAAAATTTCGGAAACACAGATAACTACCAAAAAAAAAAAAAAAGGAAATAAAAATGCTGGTTCTTGCTCCATCATGATTAATATGTTAGGCTATTTCTGCCTAGCCTTTTTCCATGTATATATACATGATTTGTGGTTTTTTTCTTTTAATAAACATACTAATCATTCCATTTTATTTGTAGTATATTTTTATTTTCAAATATAAGGCCATCGCTCCACATCATTACATATTTTTCTACAATATCACTTTAAATCATGAGAGAATATTCCTTTGTGTGGATGAACCAAAATTGAAGTTACTGAACCCTATTGTCGGACCACGTGCTTGATTTTTTCACTAGCTCATCAACCCTACAAGCGTAGGGACTTTGTCTCTGCCAGAGTCTCCTCACACAACTTAGGCACTAAGATCAGGCCAGATGGACCACACACATTTGTGGATATTAAATGCCAAAGAAGATTGAGTTTCTGCTCTACCAAAACATAAGCAGGCCTCAGAATATTGCAATTCCTAGTGGATGATGGAGGGCTGTGGTGTCCATCTCACATCCCTACTAGAAAAAGTTTTCATGCATATCCCCAAATATTATATATATGATTTTGGTATATTTATTTATACATTTTATTTATGGATATATATTTGTATATATAATATATTTCTAGTTTATGAATTATATTAATGTAGTACTTGCTAGTATAATTATGGACATTATATTACATACATAAAAATAGGAAATTATATATTATGCAAGTACTTACAATCTGTAAATTATAGATATATACTCCTGAATATGCTTAGTGTATGTTTTACATCATAAAGCATATACAGAACATAGAAATTTAAAAATGATAATATAAACAGGAAATGGAACTAGAAGTTCTAATATTTTCTTCCTACACTTCAATGTGTACAACTCACTTTAGAGATCTTCAAATTGATCCATGTATTTGTTTGGAAATAGAGCTGGTATGTCACTTTTCTTAACACTTTCAAATCACTCCTCACCAAGTCCTCAGTCAAGAAGTCCATCTCAAACCCTCTTGGACCCCTCCAGTCATTTCAAATTGACTTCTGCCAAGGACGGCTGACCTCTGTGCCATGACACTGTTCATTACATGACTCGGTTGTTGTCTATTGACTTCAGATTATCGGAGCCTGTAGGCAAGAGACAGGCCATTAATCTATCCAGCATTTAGCATGTTGTTAGCCTTCATTGTTAGAGGCCACTGTGATTTGTAGACCAAACACTGGCCTTGGAGTCAGAAAATCTGGGTTTTAGTTCTGTCTTTGCCCCTTGCTAGTTGTGTGACCTTGGATGAGCCCATTAATCTCTCTGGAAGAAGTCATCGCATGCCATTGGCGGTGTGACTAGGCAGAAAAAAACAGACCCTAGAATCAACCAGATTTGGCTCAAATTTCAGCCCTGCCACTTGGGTGCTATGCAATTTGGGGCAAACTTTACTTTTCTCGGCTTCAACATTCTCATTTCTAATTGGGGCATCATAATAATACCTATCTCATAGGCTTATGGCGAAATTCTGTGGACGTTACTAGCAGAGTATTCAATAAATGTTTGCTGAATCTGAGTTATGTAGCTGTAAGTGGAATTACCAATGTCAGAGCTGTATGATTCCTCAGAAACCATCTGCTCCAACTCCTTCACTCTACAAATGAGCATACCGAGAACAAGACTTGGGAAGAGGGCTTATCCAAGGCCACACCCTGTTTTCCACCTCTTCTATAAGATCAGCAGCCCTGAAGTCTCATTAGAGTGCTACCACTATATCCAGATTAATTCCTCTTAAGCACACCTTTGCTTATAATAGATATTTTTCTCCAAATAAAGGAATGGAAGGGAGGAGAATAGAACAAAAAGGAGGGGAGAGAAGGTGAAGGGAGTGAAGGGAAGGAAAGAGGAGGGAAGGGAAGCAAATGGAAGGGAGTGGCAGGGGGGTCCAAGAGGAAGGAAGGGGAGGGGAAAGGATGGGAAAGGAGGGGAGGAGAGGAGAGGGAAGAGAATGGAAGTGGAGAGGAGGGGAGGCAAGGGAAGGGGAGCAAAAGGAAGGGGAGGGGAGGGAAGGGGAGGGAAGGGCCATGACATTAAACTCAGACCTACAGGTCAAAGAAAAATGTTCAGTCATCCATAAGGAATTTGGGGCAACAGTAACATATTTATGATAATAGCTCACATTTATTCAGTGTTTACTATGGACCAGGTATTATTCTAAACACTTTACAAATATTAACACCCTTAATCCTCACAATAATGTTATAATCCTCATTTTACAGCTGAGAAAATTGAGACTGAGAAAGGTTTAGAATTTCCCAAGGTTAAACAGTGGGAGAGCTAGGATTCCAACCCAGGTAGTCTATCTAGGGCAACAGGTCTCCTACTTGGGGGTGCACTGGAATCACCTGGATGACTTGTTAAAGCACAGATGACTAGGTCCCACCCCCAGAGTTTCTGATTCAGTAGGTCTGGGATAGGGCCAAAGAATCTGCATTTCTAACAAGTTCCCAGATGAAGCTGCTGCTGGTAGTCCAGGAACTACACTTTGAACATCACTGGTGCATAGAGTCTGCACTCTTCACATGACTCAAGTCACTCTCCTGCTAAATCCTTTATTGACTCTCCCATAACCTTTAAGATAAAACACAGATGTCTTCTTAAAATATACAATGCATTTTATGATCTGGCCCTATTTAGCTTTCAAATCTCATCTCCTTCTGGTAACCTCCAAACACCCCATGTCCATCTCTTCAAAGCTGTTTTTCCATTCTGGAATGTACCATGCTCTCTCTGGTTTCTGTCTGCATTTGCTGTTCCTTCTCTCTAGGATGCCTGCACTCTCACACACTCCTCCTGCCAATGCTTGACAAACTTCATGTGCTTTAACATTAGAGATTCGGCTCAAACATTATCTCCTACCAGAAGCCTTACAGAATCCTACTTCCTACCCCTATTCTAAGCTGGAGTAAGGGGCCTCCTTGGGGCTCCCAGTTCACTGGCCTTCCCTCAGCCATAAGTCTGCTCTCACTATACTGTACTTTTCTATATATTTTTCTCCCTTAAAACTTTGAGGGGACTGTTTTATTCATCTCAGTATTTCTAGTGCCTGGAACTTGGTAAACGTTTGTTCAATGAATGCATGGGGGATAAGTTGATGACTGAGAGACATATCAAGAACCCAAATGACAATATTAAAAACTGCTGGTGAAAATATGGACTCAGAGAAAGCAAACTGTTTCTTGCTCTATGCTTGCCCCAGTGGCACAGAAGTTAACCACCATTATTTGTCCTGTCTCCCTTTGCCCCTTTCTCTCCCTCCCCACTAATCCCCACCCTGTCCTGGAGAACTCTGCCTGAACTTCTCAGGCTCCTCTTCCAGTCCTCCTGCCCCAGTCTCTGATCACCTCAATATTGACATTAAGGCTGTCCCCTTTGCCATGGGGAGAGAGCCTCACATAGGTACTCCTGTGTCTGACAATACTTCAGGGCTTACCAATTCCATTTTTCAGGGGTATGCTCCCCTCCCTCAAAAGTAGGGAAGATTAGGAATGGAAGGAAAGGGCTAAGGGCATCTACCCAGGGTGATGTGGATTTAAACTGTCTTTCTGGACTTTGGGTTATTCCCTTTAGAGGAGCCTTTTATAGGCCCCTTAGAAGAGTGGGGTGGGATCTTCTCTCATGTGATATAAACCTCTCATTTTTTCCCTCTTCTTGACATGAAGGCAGATAATGAATGTCAGCTGGCCTTGTGATTTATGAGTTCCTTGAAGAAAGGTTGCTCAGCTGAGATCTTGGAAGCATCAAGACAGATTTGATATTTATAACTTCCTTCTCCCAATAACTGACTTCAAGTTTCATCAAAACAGTTGTGGAACAGCCAAAGCAAACAGTAGGGGGAGTTATACTTCGTAAAGTGTAGTTAGGGTTGACCAGCTCCAGAAGTTAAAATAGAAAAACTCACTTAGCAAACAAACAACAGCTACTACAACAAGCAGCAACAACAAGAAAGCCCAGGGAGGGGGTAGAATCTGATTTCCGGACTTGCTATATTATAATATTCAAAATGTCCAGCTTTCAACAAAAAAATTACCAGGCATGCAAAGAAATGGCTCATACACAGGAGAAAAAAAAGCAATCAATAGAAACTGTCCCTAGGAAGCCCAAGCATTGGAATTTTTAGACAAAAATTTAAATTAGCTATTTTAAATATGTTCAAAGAACTGAAAGAAATAATGTCTAGAGAACTGAAGGACAGCATGAGAACAATGTCTCATAAAATATAGAATACAGTAGAGATAGAAATTACAAAAAAAAGAACCAAATAGAAATTCTGAAATTGAGAAGTACAATAACTGACATGAAAAATTCACTAGAGGGGTTCAACAGCAGATTTGAGCAGGAAGAAGAAAGAATCAATAAGCTTAAAGAAAGGACAATTGAAATTATCTGGTCTGAGAAACAGAAAGAGAAAAGAATGAAGAAAGGTGAACAGAGCCTATGGGACCTGTGGGATACCATCAAGCATACCAACATATGCATTATGGGAGTCCCAGAAGGAAAAGGGGGAGGGGTGTCAGAAAGAATATTTGAAGAAATATGACTAAAAATTACCCAAGTTTGATGAAAAACATTAAACTACACATCCAAGAAGCTTAATGAACTTCAAGTAGGATAAACTCAAAGAGACCCATACATGGATACATCATAATCAAACTGTTAAAAGACAAAGACAAAGAGAGAATCCTGAAAGCAGCAAGAGAAAAACAACTTATCCCATACAAGGGATCCTCAATAAGACTAACAGCTGATTTCTCATCAGAAACAATGGAGGGTGGAAGGCAGTGGGATGACATATGCAAAGTGCTAAAAGGCAAAAACTGTCACTCAAGAATTCTATTATCTGGCAAAACCACCCTTTAAAATGAAGAAGTTAACACATTCCCAAATAAACGAAAGTGAGAGAGTTCATCACTAGCAGACCTGAATGCTAAAGGGAGTCCTTCTAGCTGAAATGAAAGGACGCTAGACAGTAGCTCAAATCCACATGAAGAAATAAAGCTCATCAGTAAGGGTAAATACATAGGTAAATATTTGTGCTGGTTTGAACCTATTATGTCCCCCACAAAGGCATGTTCTTTAAGACAATCTTGTGGGGGCAGACTTATTGTTCTTCTGATTAGGGTGGAATCTTTTGATTGACTGTTTCCATGGAGAAGTGACCCACCCAACTGTAGGTGAGACATTTGATTAAATTATTTCCATGGATATACGACCCCGCCCATTCAGGGTGGATCTTGATTAGATGACCAGAATCCTTTAAGAGCTCACAGAGAGGAGAAGCTCAGAGAAGCTGAGAGAGACATTTTGAGAGAAGCTAAGAGCCAACACAGACCCAGACACTTGGAGATGCTTGGAGATGCAGACAGAAAGACGTTCGAAGATGCTCAGAGTTTGCTCTGGAGAAGCTCCCAGATGCTTAGAGAAATGCCCTGAGAGAACAAGCAAGTACGCACAGAAGGTTAGAGAGAGAAGCTAAGAGAGAGAAGCTAAGAGAGACAGAAGCCCAGAGACATTTTGGAGAAAGCCACTTTGAAACCAGAACCTGGGAGCAAAGGATCAACAGATGCCAGCCACGTGCCTTCCTAGCTGACATAGGTGTTTTGGACGCCACTGGCCTTTCTTCAGTGAAGGTATCCTCTTGTTGATGCCTTAGTTTGGAGCCTTTTATGACCTTAGAACTGTAACTTTGTAACATAATAAATCCCCTTTATAAAGCCAATCCATTTCTGGTATTTTGCACAACGGCAGCTTTAGCAAACCGGAACAATATCAAAGACAGTATAAATGTAATTTTGTGTAACTTCTTCCTTTTCCCCATCTGATTGAAAAGACAACTGCATAAAGCACTAATTATAAATCTATGTTGATGGGCACACTATGTATAAATATGTAATTATGATGTGCATTTTGCAGATGAGAAAATTGAGGCATGGGGAGGTGGTGTGCCTTGCTTGAGGTCACACTACAATTGAGAGGCAGACGCAATAATCTAACATATGTCTGTCTGATTGCAGAGCTCATGGGTTTAACCCTCTTGCTCTGCTATGTGGAAGAGCCCTAAACTTCTCCACCAGGCTGCCAGATGAAGCTCAGAACATCCTACCAAAGAAGCTCCTTAAGAATGACTCTTCCTTTGTAGATTTCTTTGGTATTCCTCACAGTGCTCCCAGCACAGGGATAGGCACACAGGAGATAGTTGATAATACCTTGTTGAATTGAGTTCTCCCAGAGTGACCTACATAGTTCATGTACCTGAAGGAAAAGGCAACTTTATGAGGAAATGGCAAGACTAGATACCATTCTTTAAGTGCTTCCATTGTGCCACATACTATGCTGTTTATACACATAAGTACTCTGTGAGTTAGGTACTATAATTACCCTGTTTTACAGAATGAGGAAACGAAGGCACTGACCACTGAAGTACAATTTGCAAGGCCCCATAGCTAGTAAGTGGCAGAGCTGGAATGTGAACCCCCGTAGTCTGTCTCCAGAGCCCATGCCCTTTCCATTCAACCATGTCAGGGGTGCCTGAGATTTTTCCAGCTACATCTACTAGTTCCCAAATGTGGAACTGATATTCAGAGCCAGTGGTTTGATTTCAGGAGTGCCAGAAAGGTGCCTTCTCTCAAGATCCCTTCATTAACCTTCCTACCCAGTGACTGATGCCTGAAATTCCACTGTTAGAGATTTGTTTCTTTGGCTTAAGTTTCCTGTACCTGTAAAAGAGCCATTCCTCCAGTGAGAGAGTATATAAGCCATGATGGTATTCCTTCTTTTTTTTAATGCAATTTTATTGAGATATATTCACATAATATACAATCCTTCAAAGTATACAGTTATTCATAGTTGTGCATTGATCATCACAATCTTTGAACATTTTCATTACTCCAAAAAATAAAATAAAAATTAGAATAAAAAAGAACATCCAAAACATTCCATTCCCCTCCTCCCCCCCCATTGTTCAATGGTATTCTTTCTGAAGAGATGGTTTTATTGTGCACATGCAGACAGCCAATGTAAGATGCAGTCATATCTGGACAGGGGAAAAAGCATGAGAGCCTGATAGCATGAAAGCCTGAGGCAAGTTAGGAAGCTGCAACAGACAAATGTCACCATTTTGTAGTGGGCCCGCTTCTGTCAAATGACGGTCATTGCTATGGAAACTCATCCTCACAGACAGCATTGAATTTCTGGGAGGGAAAGTCTTTTATGAGTGAGCATTTGGAGCAGGGAGAGTGAAAGTTTCCTCCGGGGGAGTGAAAGTTGAAAACTCCAGACTCATCTGTTTATCCCTGAATTTTACTCAATTAGCTATGAAATATTACTCAGCATGAACTCTTCTGATTATCAATCCTGTCATTGGTACCTGGAAAACAATTCCTGTACGACTGAAAAGTGAGAAGAAAGAGGCTGAGGGATACACTGGAGACAGCAGCAGGCTGTGCTTTCCACTAAGCTGAATGAAGCAGTAGTGGGGGAAAGTGCTGTCACCAGAGCTTGGTTCTGTCCCTTGCTGGTTGTAAGACCTAGAGGAAGTCATTCTGGCTGGTCCTCTCATTTCCCCTGGCTTTGCCTTCTATATGCCAATGGCTTCCACATTTATATCCTCCTCCTAAATCTCTTTAAGCTACAGAGCTATTGTCCCAAGTTGGGCTGAGGTCCCTTCTAGAGAACACTTGTAAAAAGAAACATTCATTCATTGTATACCATCTCATCTAAAATAGAGAATGTTCCCAGCAGCCTGACTCCAGAACCTGTGCTGTATACTGCACGATCTTTTAATTCCAGCATCACAACTTCCAAGTTTTGTGACCTGATTCAATGTGCCTGAACCTCAATTTCCTCATCTGTAAAATGGGGATATAATTGTACCTGCCTGTCCGGTGTGTAGGCATGGCATATACTAAGTGCTCAGTGTGTGCTTTTCAAAGTGAATAAATGAGCAGTGGTTGGATTTGGTTCTTAAATGTATGTTTTTATGTCAATAGAAGATCGTGTTTTCTCCCTTTTTTGACACATTTAAATCAAATGAAAGCCGATTCAAGCTTCGGAAACTGGGTAAAGACTTTAGCGTTTTCCTCTAGACTATAAACTACCCTAGGGCCTGCCCTTAAACTAGTGAGACTAGAAGCCTACCACACTGCTAGGGTGGAGCAAAGAAATTGGCACTGACAGCAGACTCAGGGAGGTCTGTTTGGTGGAATTTCTGGGGCATTGGAAAGCCTCCCTTCTTTCCCAATCCCTCCCTCCTGATGCCTGAAAGTCCCACTGGGTCTTCTGAGGAGATTCAATCCAAAAATATCTACACTATCATTTCTCATCCAGGCACTGTGGCCTCCATCCTTGGAGACCTGTTGCCTCCTTGAGATTCTGGGTAATATGCAAGTAAGCCTGGAAGGGGTCTTCTCCCAGGCACTCTTAACAACTAACTCCCAGCTCGCAGGGCCTGATAGAGTGGGGCACAGAATGGGGAAGTGAACCAAAGGGCTGGTTGCCAGCAGGAAGGGAGGTGGTGCCAGAAGGAGGTGGGGGGCGGGGTTGGGGGCCGGACTTGCAAGGGCCTCTGATCTACCTCACCGCACACAGCCCTTGTGCTCCTCGCTCCAGTCGGCCTAAAGCTGCAGACAAAAATTAAATCTAGCATCTGCGCATCCTAAGATTGAACCATCAAGCCATACCAATTTGGGCTAATGGCTACAGCGGAGGCTAGTCTACATTATGGACTATTTTTCAAAGAGATACAGCTTTATGTCTGTCCAGCCGGTACAGTAGTGTGGAACTAATACCTAACCAAGGGCTGCCAAGTCCCAGACCTGCCAGATCTGCTTTAATGACAAGACAAGAACCATTTATAATTAGCACATTTGGTCTCTAAATGGGCCCCACTATAATTCCCAGGGTTACTTAGAGCATGTACCCACAACGCTTGCTACATTTCTAACTGGCTCAAAGAAAACCCAACCTTTATGAAGCCCAGCCCCTGGAAAAATGCTTTCAAATGCTGAGATAAGGCTGTCCAAAGCAGTGACTGAGGGCTGCCTGTTGCCAGATTATCAAAACCCAGTAGTGTGGGGGAGGAAAAACCCTGACCTTTGTTAGAATGAAACCCAGCACCCTGAGACAGAAATAACCCCCAAGCTCCCTTATCTGCTAAGAATATGTACGATCCCCCCCAAAGAGCAACTGAACATGCCTTTGTGTGGAGGGTGGGGAGTGGGGGTGGGGGATGGAGTAGGGAGTGGGAGGCATTCAGAAGTCAGAGATGCAACTTTTTGGTTACTTCAAACCAGACTGTTAGCAAAAGACATTCCAAACAAGCCTGGGGGGGGGGGGGGGGGGGGGGGGGGGGGGGGGGTTGGGGGGGGAGGCGAAAACAGTGAGGGGGCCCCCACCGCTGCTCCCTACCACTGCTGGGAATAGACACCCACTTCTGTTTCCTCCCAAGGAAAGTGAATGAACAACAAGGATCCTGTGTGCATTATCCTGCCATCGTACACACACTCACACACACATTCCATACACAAGTCCTTTGTTGAGCTGGGAGGCAGGAAATGGGAAATTCAAAAAGAAGAGCCTGAGAGCCATTTTATTTCATTTCAGGGGCTTCTCGCCATCCTGTGAAGGCGCTAGCCCTGAGTGAAACAGACCAGAGCCTCTCCTGGAGTCTGATTTATTATCCTAGATATAAAACAGAGGCCTTCCAGGACTCAAGGCGGGAGAAGCTTTGCCTGTTGGGGAAAATCATTGTAGGCTCTAAAAGTAACCCAAGGTTGGTTTTGTGGGTGTGGTGGGTTTGTGTTTTAGTGGAGTGAACACATAAAAGAGGTGAGCATGTGCAAACACACACACACACACACACACACACACACACACACACAGGCAAGGCTACAAAAAAAAACCAATTGTGCTGGGTTTGAAGGAAAATAGGGGCTGCCAAATAGAAATAGAGACTTGTCTTTCTCCTTTAGACTTCTTTGTTGGTTGAGTTTTCCTTATCATCTGGACCGGTGGCGAAGTTTGGAGTGCATAAGGGTGTGCACACAGGCAGTATGTATCCCCAAAGCCGTGGGCCAGCAATAATGGGGGGTATTGGGGGGGGGGGTGACTGGAGCTGTTTCCTCAGAGACCAAATGAGGAAGTGCAAAAAATAAAATAAAAACCGATTTACTTGTCAGATACTACAGGTTATTGGCATTAAAGTGTTCACTGCCCTTCCCTCGGAAAAAAATGTTTGCAGACCAACATGATTTTACATGCTGTATGCTCCAGGATGACCTCTGTCCGGTGACCTCACCTTTGGAGAATAAAAATCTCTTGTCTTCAAATATCTATATGGGTCCTTGGAAACCCAGCTGAGGTTCTTTCCTGGGCGAAAGACAGTCAGCCAGGACAGCTGTGCCTGACATGTCATGAGGAAAGCAAGGAGGGCTTTGCCAGGTTCTGTCTTGTCTGGGCGGGGAAACATTCTGTGGGGAGCCCTCACCCCCAGCCCCAACTTGGCCTCCCTGGTTCCACTCTGCTTCCCTGGCCACAGAGTTGGGAGCCCTCAACCTTGGGTTGAAAGCTGAGAATAAATCCTTGATGTGGGTGTTTTTTGTCCCCTGTCCCCCAAACTCCATCCAGGACCGCCTTCCCACACTCAGCCTACTGTCCTCAGCCCAGTGGCAATGACCTAGGCCAGACCTCAAAGGCAAAACCTGGCTGGTTCCTGGAGGACTGTTTGCACCAGGGAAGCAGGGGCGTGGGGTCTCCCTAGAACCCAGTAAGCCTAGTGCTCCCTTGTGCTCCCTCTCCCTGCCCTTGGGGCCTGCAGGAGTTAAAATGCAGGCATAGTCCCCTTACTCCACACCTGCAGAGGGGACAGCAGGGCCTAATCTGCCCCTGATGGCTGGCATACAGGGGCCTCATTCACAATTCACTGGTTTCAAGGGGGCATTGCCTATCACAGGCTGCTCTTCCCTGGGGCCTCTTTCTAACAAGTTGCTGCTGCTAATCTTGCAGATAGGCCTGAACCTCCCTCCCTCAGCACATTTTTAAGGAATGGTGTTTTTTTTCCCCCTCTCCCTCCCTCCCCCTCTCTCTTTTTTATCATCATGAAAATATATTCACAAAACACCCACATCTCTGTCCACACTATAAATCAGGGTGGGGAACCTCTGGCCCACAGCCCAGATCTGGCCCTCAGCTTGATTCATCTGGCATGTGGGGGATACTGTACTGGCTGCCACAGCTGCAACCCAGAGAATAATGCCTGCCTCCCTCCCTCCTCCCACCGCCTGGACTGCTGGGGCCATCCCATTCCAAATGGAGCCTCAGAAATCTCTAGATTCAGCTGGGGGGTAGCTCCTGTGGCTCCTTCAGTTGCTATTAAACAGGAAACGGGACTACAAAGCCAAGGAGGGAGGTTTCCGAACGAGAAAAGTCAAAATTCAGTGACCTCTTTACTCATTTCCAGGACTGGGCTAACAAAGCACGTCACCTACATTTTCTCCTTCAGCCTTCCCAACCCTTCTGTGCTAAGAACTCTTTGTTTTCATCTGGAGTGGAGGAAACAGACTCAGAACTTGCCTAGCTTCACACAGCTAGTAGCAGCACAGCTGGGAATCAAATGCCAGTCCCCTTACATCAGGCCCTGTGTAACCATTCTGTCCTACTGTCTTGTAGAGAGCTTCCTGAGGCTTGCTTTCGTGCTTGGAGAGTCATATCTTTTGCCTCTGCAGGGCATGCAATAGCCATGTGGTAGTTCTGGGGTGACTGTAATTTGACTCGAGTTACTTAAGTGTGAGGACTTCTGCTCTAAAGATAAATAAGTAAATAAATAAATAAATAAAAGAACGGTTGAAGAAGGGAAATAGTGTTTACCAGGCTACTTGGAATTTTTAACGGCTGTGAATCTCTTCTCAAGTCCAGAGCCCAACGAAACAGAAGACATGCCAGGGGGAGTTTATGACAAAGAAGCCCTTTCTATTTGGCTAGATAGGTCATGATTAATGGGGGAGAGAGAGAGAGAAAGAGAGAGAGAGAGAGAGAGCAAGTCCTCTGACCTTACTCCTCGAAGAGAAGTCTTCAAGACCTTCCATTGGTATCTTATTGCTCCACTGCACTGTTTGGCACAACTCTTCATTTCCTGAAAGACTGCATTGGGATGGCATCCCTGGGAAAGCAAGTTGGAGCCCAGAATTGTTGTCCCAATAAAATACAATAGGTCTCTGGACACTGAGAGAGGTGTGAATACAAAAATACCCAGCAGGTGAATGGTTAAAAACAAAAAGGGGGCAGGGGGCAAGTTTCCAGAACCCCAGAGTCAGATCATCTGTTTATCTTTTTTTTTAAAAAAAAAAAAAAAAAAGGAAATATAAGCTTCTGCCTGATGTGAAATCTGCAAATACCCATGGACCCACAAATACCCTTTGTTGACACTCCAAGGCAGCAGACAACTGCTTGGGTTTAGGAAAAATCGGGGCGAACTCTAGACTGATCCAGGAAAGAGGAGGCAGCTGCTTGATGATTGAGCCCCAAAGCCCCCCTGCCTCCTGCTTCTTAAGGCCCAGGCGACCAGTAGTATAAAATAAAAGAATGGGTTGGCCGAGTCCCCAACCCCACCAACAGGGTGGTCCCTGCATCCAACAGCTGGTAGTAACAGCCCTGGCAATGTGATATTCCAAATGAGTACATCTTGTCCTCCCAAGATCCTTGGAAATCGAAGCTTTGCTATGCTCATTATTGAGAAGGCTCTGGTGCTCTCCAACCCATTTGTATCTCTTCATCCTCTCACCAAACATTTGTTGTCTGGTAGGCACAGCTGCAGGCTCCTAGAAGCCATGGCTCCCAACCTTTGGGAGATCCCACAGAAAGGGTTCAAGGTGAGGAGTATCTTGAAGGGCACCGCGATTGATTCCTAAAAGCAAGTTGACCCTGCAAGACCGACCACAGAAAAACCATGCTTTTATTATAAGAACCTGCTTGCATCTTTCACTGTGTGGCACTCTGGAAGCCAATAACTCAAAAGAGCCTGATTTTACCCAGAAAGAAGCATGTAAAAGCTGCAGAAGTCTAAGGAAGTAAATCAAAATAACACTGCATCTTGCAGCCCGGTGACCTATTTCCTGAATTGGATGTTGGAATGGCCTTCCCACAGAACAGCCAATTGTGATGTGTTAGTATTTTCATGCAGTGCAGCCCTCTAGCATGGAGACGCTGCCCCACTCCTTCCCAAGGAAATTCCACCGCAGGCAATGTTATGATTAGTGGACTAATAACACTTGTCGTTGGAACACTCCAGACAAAGCTGCAGTGTGGACTGGCCTCCAAGGCCCTTAATCACCTATTTCATCATTTCGACACTGGAGCCCTGGCAATGGGGATGGGCTTGTGGATCCCAATAATTAACCAAAGGAACAGCTGCTTGCTTGCATGGGGATCTCCCTTCCTTCCATTCATAATCCCAAGCCGATCTGGGGTGTTAACTGGTATGGCTGCCATGCCCAGTACTGGATGGCAGTTAGAAAAAGAGATGCTGCAGGCTAATTTGGAAGAAAGCCGCCTCCCTGTTTGCTCTCGACACTCACACCCACACTCGTTTTCCTTGTGATTAGCTTGCTGGAGTTCTGGACAGGGGCCAGGAAGAAGCCCAGAAGTGTGTGTATGCTAATGTGCCTACCACCTGATTAGAAACACCACGGATTCCCAACACTATAATGGTATGCTCCTTTTACCCTTCCCCTGACATTGCCTGGAGGAGGAGATGTAGAACTTTAGTCACACCAAGTTCTCTGCAAAAGCCATTTGGGTCTAGGGGAAATCAGGCAGGGGGCTGAAAGGAGAGTCTACTCTATTCCTTCTTTCTGGTCCCTTTTGTTTGGGCTTCAAACGAAATCAGAGTTAATTAGCTGAAGGCAGATGCTTACAGTCTTTGGATGAACTGATTTAGAAGTGAGCATTATAAAAAGAGGCTGTGGATAACATAGACAAGTAGGGGAGAGCAAGGCTGATACAATCATAGAGGGAGGAAAAGGATCTTCAGAACTGCTGGCTAACCTCAGACCAGTGGACTTGACCTCTGCTCTTAACCCTGAGAGCGACCAGGGCTTCTTGACCACATCTGTGATGGAAGAAATAAACATATGAAGAGAAAACTAAGTTGGGGGGGGGGGGGTGGCTAGTGAAAGCAAGACAGAGAGAATAAGAAAAAAGAAATCCCTAAAAGGAAAAAGGTCGATTATTTTTGGAAGGTAGAGTGCTAACAGCAACTTCTGCAGGCCCTTAGCAGAAGCACTGGAGTCTGGGGTCCTGCAACTGGCTTCAGGGAGAAGCACTTTCCCAGTTGTTCTCTAAAAACAAGACACATGACAGATATCTACAGGTGTTGTGTGCATTCTCCAGGGTGCCTCCAAAGTATATGGCATAAATACATTGTTGCAAGATGGCTGCCCCCAATAAGCTGAGCAAATCGCAGGTTTCCAGCTCCCCCCACCCTGGACCTAGGTATGGAGCAAGAAAAAATGTTTCTGCTCTCTCTCCCACTCCCACTGAAAAGTACAAACTGTCCGGGTGACCAGACAGCTCATGAAGCAAAGGCTCAAACATTCTCTGGGAAATTCCACCCCAATCCCTTTCCCACTGACCTTTCCAAAATTCATTTGGCTTTGTTTTGGGCTCCACAAGTTATGAAAGTTAGCTTCCAGGGGAGTTAGAGATGAGGCATTCCTGATGTGGGATTTAGAACTCTGTTAATTTCTACCAACGTGCCAGAGTATAGTTTGGGGGCTGTTTCTCCCTCATATTTAGACAATGACGCAAAATCTGTTGATTTGTTTAGACACAATTGTCCCTCAGCAGGACAGATGGTATTCAACAGAATGGAATAATTAGGAGATTTAAAAGAAATAATTATGTGGGAAAATATGGTTGGAGTCAAACATGCCTGGTAATCTATATGAAAAATTAATGTTTAAAATATGCTTAAAAATTGTCATTGTAGATAGTTTCTGCTGCCTTGCTATCCTGAGGTAAAACAACTCTTTATCGACAAGAGATGTTTCATATCGTGCTTTTGGACACAAACATGATTTTTTAAGAATCGTGGGAATGGTGACATGAAACTTTGAGTTTATTTTCATCTCTTCCTGGGGAAACTGAAGTTCCTGATGAAACAACTTTATGAGGCAGTAGCTTAATTACACTACATATTTAAAAAAAAAAAAAACAAGGCAGGGTTGAGGGGAGCTATCTTGTTAAATTGTTTTCATTTGACTTCAAGCTGCCTTTGGCTTTTCCTAGCACAGAATACAAAAGATGGGACTCTTTTCTGAAATGGAAACTTTTTTAAATGAAAGCTTCATACATAGGCTCTTTACTAGGCACATATCACTCCTATGCCCACAAAAATGAGGAAGAAAGAGTCTGCTCAAGACACTTAATCTGAGCCAGCTGATTCCTGGAGCAAACAGGAGGCCCAAATGCAGGCAAGAAGCTGATTAACTCCAGCCAACACTCAGCCACACGATTTGCTTCTTGCTTCTACCAATGGCCACTACCACCACCAAGCTTTCTTTCTCTTATGTGATCTGATAAAGGCAATGCAGCATGGTTTTGGTCCCATACCTTAATGGGGTACTAGAGCCAGAATGACAATGTGCAATTAATTCTGTCTGATTCAAAAGGTCTGGGGCCAGGGGAAATAATGGATTTTGAATTATGTGGATTTGGGATCATTTGATATTTATTTAAGTGAGGCATCTGTCTTGATCTCAAAGGTTCCTCCTAACTGTAAAAGTCTATAATTCTTTAGCATTATCTACTAAAGCTGAATATACACCTTAGGACACAGCAATTCTACTACTCAGTATGCCTAACAGGAATGCAGGCACATGTGCTCTAAGAAACATGTACAGAAATATTCATAGCAGCATAATAGCCCAACACTGAGAACAACCCAAATGTCCATCAAAAGTAGAACGGAAAATTTTGATAGGGTCATTCAGTGGAATATTATACAGCAATGATAATGGTCTACAGCTATAAGCAATCATGTAGATAAATCTCACAAGCATGATATTGGGCAAAAGAAACTACACACAAAAGAGCACATCCTGTATGGTTCCATTTTATATAAAGTTCAAATGCAGGGAAAGCTAACCTATGGTCAGGAGAGTGATTACCTTTGATGGGGGAATGGCTGGGAGGAGGCATGAGGCGGTGTAGTGGGTTGAATGGTGGCCCCCAGAAAGATATATCCATGTCCTGGAACCTGTGAATGTGACCTTGTTTGGAAAAAGGGTCCTTGCAGATGTAATTAAAGATATTGAGATGAGATCTTCCTGGATTATCCAGGTGGACCCTAAATCCAATGAGAAATATCCTTATAAGAGACACACAATGGTGAGGCACACAGAGGAGGAAAGGGCCATGTGGGGATGGAGGCAGAGTTTGGATTTATGCAGCTATAAACCAAGGGATGCCTGGAGCCACCAGAATCTGGAAGAGGCAAGGAAGGATTCTGCTCTAGAGACTTTGGAGGGAGTGTGGCCCCTGTCAACAAATTAATTTCTAACTTCTGACCTCCAGAATTGTGACAGAATAAGTCTCTGTTGTTTTAAGCCACCAAGTTTGTGGTGATTGTTATGGCAGCCCTAAGAAAAGTATGGGGGTGAAGAGTGTTCTGTTTCTTAATGGGGGTACTGGCTACATGGCTATGTTCACTTTGTAAAAATTCATCGAGCTGTACCCTCATGATTTGTGCACTCTTTAATATGTATATTACACTTCAATTTAAAAGTTTGTTTTAAAAATCTAGGCTTTTATAATCTAGTTTCCAATTACCCACCATTTTGAGTAAACAGAGGCTGGCTTTATGAGGTTTAACTGGTTATGTTTAAGCTGTATTTCACAACAGTACTTTTCACCAAATCAAAAATGTATACCCCCAACAAATGTATAATCATAGTCCTTCCTTCCACTGCAGTATGGTGAGGGGAACTTTGGGAGACAAAATGTCAGAAGCAATGAGCAGACATGCATTTTTCATATTTTCCTTTTGATGGCAACAGATCTCCGGGGCAGGAACTGTCCAGAAGTTTTGGGTAATGAATAGACATACTCAATTATAGAGGAATGATCAAGTGACCTACACCCTTTTTTTCCTCAAAGTGGAATAGTTATGAACCGTTTGTGATAAACAGCAATAAAATAATAATAATGATAATGATAATAAGCAGACCCCAACCCCACATTATCTGATAATTTTGCACTGAGTGGGAGAAGAACTGAATATAGTTTATGTGTTACTAAGAATGAGTTTTAAAGATAGTTTCCTCTGTCTTGGAAAAAAAGAACACACTTGGCAGCCTACAAATAACAAACCAGTGGAGGTTTCAGATTTTTTCCAAAAGAATGAGATGCCTCCAAAATAAGCATGCTTCCCATTTTCCACTCTCTCCAACTCCAGGCAGATGATTTTGAAAGTGCACTCTCCCCACACTGGCTTTGAAGAAGTCAGCACTTGCCAGAACTGTGGACTCAAGATGAAGCCACGTGCAGATGGAAGTGGCTGTGGAGTGCAAGCCCAAATTCCCTTAGCAGGGATTACTGAAGAACAAAGCTGGCAGGGTGGGAAATTTCAAATACTCACAGGTGCAGAGCGGCACAGGACTAAGGGACGGAGAAGTGGGGAAGAACATTTTTCCACCCTCATATAAATCATTTCTCATGCATGTCTGCTTAAAAGGGGTCACTGCTGCTTATATACAGTTGTTGAACTTGACAGTGGGCAGACAGGGCCTACCGTTGCCCCCCATGATGAAGGTGACCTTCCCTCTTTGGTCCTGCCCGGGCTGCATTGTCTGGGACATGGAGTCAGAAGGTAAGAAGATGGTAACAGGGTTCTTCTCCTTTCAACTATGAAAGGGGTTTTGAATCCAAAGTTTTGGAAATATTTGGATGCTGACTTCCATTAGGTTAAAACTGATGACTCCTTTAAGTCCCCTCCTACACTAGAATCTTCAAATGTGTGTGTTTTGTTTCTGTCTTTCCCCTTTTAGAACATAAGCTGCAAGGACAACAAGGGCTGGGCCTTTGATTTATGTTGTCACCTTCGAGCTGTTGTCATCTACATGCAGCTGGCAATGTAAAAAAAAAAGTGAAGACAGAAGTGAGATGACACATGATCTGCATTAAGCCACTTTGGGGTGACTGCCACAGTGACTTCTTCATCGAGAAGAAAAACACCCAAAGATTCATTTGAGAGAGCAAAGTGTGAAATTAAAGGGCAAAGAAAATTCTCATCTAGAAGCTACGAAAAGAAAAGGCTTGTGAGACCAGATAATAACTAACTGATTTGAAAAGAAGTCAAAACGTTAGGAAATGCAAAAATTCTGAACCTGAAGCCTTGATTCTAACATTTATTGCATGTTTTTCCCTAACTTAGTTTTGTCTGTATGGCATTCCAGCCAAATGTTCTAACTGAAAGCCCTTGAGGAAAGACTGAACATGAGACAATAGTTCATAATTCAATTCCATCAGCATTCACTGAATGCTTACTATGTGCTTGACATTCTGTTTGGTGCTGTGGGAAATATGTAGGAAGCAGAAAACACAGTCAGTACATGCAAGAAGCTGGTTGTTTTGCTGGGGAAGAGAGAACTTCCAGACATAAAACAAGTAAAACAATTTAATTTGAAAACAGATACAATAAAGAACCAAAAGAAACATAATTTGGTGCCAAGAAGTATGGTTCAGGCAAGAATGGGGCAATCCAACACCACAAAACTGCTGAGGACAGTACAGATAGGTCTATGGGATACAAATCAAGGTGGACTTCTGGGATGCAGAGACAAGGCCAGTCAGTGTCTCTGTCTGAAACTGAGATTAACCAAAAAAAAATCCAACTGCAGGTGCTAAAAAGACTAGGAGACTGTCACAAAATCAGCCCGAGATTGAGAATGGTTCCTTCGTAAAGGCATCAGTTGAAAAGGTCAACCAATACAAAATCAAGGCTTGTCTTGATGTGGTTGTGACCAAAGTTTTTGTAACTGAGCGTGACTACTGAATAAGGAGATCCGGATTGTAAGAAGCTGTCAGTAAGTGTACCACACTGCCAAGTTCTTTGGGCCATCAGAAAGGTATATTTTGGGTAGAAACAGAGGAAATGCCTCAGGTGCTACCCATCTCCATCCTCCCTTGGTTGTGATTCCCTAAAGGGCAGCAGTTACCCCAGAGTTATTACCCATATAGCCCACTTATTACCCATGTGGCCTTGGGGATTTAGTTAACTTCTCCAAGCCTCAGTTTCCTCATCTGTAAAATGGGAACTATAAGAATACAATAATAATGCCTATTCCCACTGGATTGTGGTAAGGATTCAATTAGGTAACTCATGTGGAGTGCTTAGCACGGGCTAGCCATATAGCAGGAGCTCAGTAACAGTTTGCTATTGTTTTCTTTTTTTAAATCATAATAACCTCTAGCCACTAGAGGCTAGATAAATGAATAGTTAAGAGTGTGGGCATTGGACTTGGATAGATCAGAGTCTAAAGCCTGAGCTCTGCTATTTACTAGCTGTGTGACCTTGAGCAAATTAAGCTGTTTGTTATTGGTTTTGTTTTGTTTGTTTTTATTTTGCTGTTGTTGCTATTATTATTACCAACTTGGTTTTTTCTCAGGCATCTTGATACTGGAAAAGGAAGTTAGAGGACACAGGTATTCCAGGCACTAGAAAGGCATACCTTCCA
This sequence comes from Choloepus didactylus, assembly GCF_015220235.1. Taxonomy (NCBI): domain Eukaryota; kingdom Metazoa; phylum Chordata; class Mammalia; order Pilosa; family Megalonychidae; genus Choloepus; species Choloepus didactylus. Next base: position 167,136,648 of record NC_051334.1, read on the forward strand.
TTGTCAAAGAATAAACCGGTGTTCTGGATTATGGTCTCTTTGAGTGTAGTTAGTGTGTATCAGTCCCCCAGGGCCCCATCACTGCTGGGTGATCTGGGAGTTCCTGTCTCAATGACCAGCCAGCCTCTCTCGTCACCATCTACCTTCAAAATAAGAAAGCTACTGGCTCACAAAACTGAAAGACCAGAGACAGGTAGGCTTCAGGCCTGACATAATACTGTAACCTCAGCTCCTTTTCCCTCCTTGTCTCTTTGTCCTGACTGTCTCCTTGAGTTGGCTTCATCCCCAAACTTGAGTGGGATGTCTGCAGCAGTTTCAGACCTCACATGCATGTATGACAACATATGGTGGTAGACTGACCTCTTCCTTAACAATGAGGAAACTTTCTTCAGAAGCCCACAGCAAATTTTCCTTCTTCTCTCTTTGCCATAAACTGGGTCACATGCCCATTCCCAAACTAATCCTTGTAGCCAGGTGTATCTGAGATAATCATTGGCCAGGGGCATGGTATTACCAAGATTGGCTTGGACCAATTAGGCTCCACTCACCGGAGCTGGAAGCAATCCCTCAAATTATACTTTTGCTATACAATGTGAGAGATTCTTTGGTGAGGAATCAAACCACAATGGCCAGCATCTTAAGTGTAGGGTACCTGTGCTCCTTAATGCTAGGGATAATGAAAAATAACCCTACCACAAATAACTGGCCACTCCCTGAAAGCTAGTTGACGCTTAGGTCTACCCCAGTGACCTCTTTGGAACTATAGTCATATCCGGAGAAACAGGAACGTCACTGCCTGGAAAAACAGGGTACTTTTCTAAAATGGGCTTTCCCTTCTGGCCAGACTCCTTGGTCTATAACTGCTGTTGATAGGATCTTTGGGAGAGGTTTCCTCGGCCTTTTGTTTGAATGCTGTGCCCCCTTTATGATGCTATACATGAAGAGGAAACCAGCCCTTTCCAGCTATGTCAGGACCCTGATTAATAATGCCTCAGTAGCAAACACTACCCAAACCACAGCGAGCCTGGTTCCTTCCTTTCCCAGAAGGAAGCTAACATGTTCTCCCTTTGTTTGAAGGTGCTGGGTTAAAAAACACTAGTTTCAGTTTCATGGAGAGGTTAGGAGGCCCTAAAATCTGTTCTCTTCCCTACCCCTCTACCATTTGTTGTTGTTGTTGTTGTTGTTGATTTAAAAATGAATCAGCCTGAGAAACTAAAGATTCATTAAAACCAAGATTGAGGGTTCCACACACTGACCACGGGCAACACTGGAATACTTGTGAAGCTCAGTGTGACACCCTGTTCTGGAGGGTGAACAACCATAGCCCTGTGGCTTAGGGGTCAGTTCCTGTCATTGGCTTCCTCCCTGACCCAGTTTTAATTTTTCAAAACTCTCATCCCTCTTGCAGAATGGTTTTGGTTCCTTGCCTGATCTCTGCCTTGTCTCCCTGGGCAGGTAGCCTTGTTTTCCCTCAGCTGGCCAGGCTGGCTGGCTGCCTAATTGTCCCAAGAGACAGGAAAGCACCCTCCACATCTCTTGGTTTTAGATCCATTTTTTTTTTTTTTACTGACTTTCTGGAGTTAACATCAAGGACTTTAAAAACATCTTGGTAAATGCAGATGTAGAGGCTAGATAGGATTGTGGTCACCTTGGCCCTCATTCTTCTTGCTGCTCACAGAGTAGGAAAATTCAGTGCTGTTTTTGGATTTGACCCAACACCTTTTCTGTCCGGGAAGCCAATAATTCACTCTCCAAGTGACTTGTTTGGCTCCACTGGCTATATCACATATCGTATATTATAGATGATATAGCACAGTCATTGGCAAGGCTAACTAATGCCCAAATTCCACCCCTAGATCCCAGCATCAAGACTGCCAGAGGTAACCATACATTAACATTAGTGAGACATGGTAGGCTGTTAAACCAATCTGTTACCATTCAAGGTGAAAGGGTGGAAGCAAATAGACTTCCAAATTTCTTGGATTAGTATCAGTATAATTTCTTTTGGACTGTAAATACTTTGAGAGATCATATTTTCTACACTGCTTAGAATTTGTTTTTCAAATCAAGTGAAACTTGTGTGCAGAACATTGTGCTTGATGTTCAAGGGGCTACTAGGGTTTTAGTGAGGGATACAAGCTATATGGTTTGGAAAAATAACAACCCAAGATCGTATATGCTAAGTCACAGGAATGGTATAGAATAGGCTGTAAGTGTAAGAGAAGCCCAGAGGACTTTATCCTTAGTTGAAGTATAACAGATTAAACTCATTTCTGAGTATTGCCCTTGGGCCTTATCATTCAGGACAATGACATACCCTGGGAGAGGTGGGGTGGAACACCACTGACCATCTAGAATTAAATGAAACCTCTCATTGACCCATCGCTAATCTGGACCAAGAGAGGCCTGTTCACTTGCTTCCTGTGACTAAAGCTGGCCTGTCCAGGAGGCCAAAAGAGCATTTGCCTAGTAGTTTACATGGCAGCTTGCATTCTAGTGGGAAGGGAAGATAATGTGGAGAGGAAGTGGGGACACTGGTGACCTGGCGTCCCTGGGAAACACCCTGCTATATTTCGAGTTGCCTGGTCACTCAGCTTAATGATTTTAAAAGAAGACTTAATTTTGTTCAGTGGCCTGTAGTAAAGTTTGCACTCTGCCAGGAAAGAGAAGATAAATGTCTGTGGGAGTGGGGAAACAGTAGGAACCTCCTTGGTAAATTCTCCTCTGGTCACTCAGCTTATTGATTTTTAAAAGAAGCATTATAGGGTCAGGAAGAGAAGCCTGGCCTGGAAGACAGGAAACTTGCTGTGGGGTGGGCCCACGAGCAGATGAAGGGAGAATATCAGCCCCTGGGAACACAAAAGGGACATTTATAATGAAAACAACAAAAATTTTACATTTTATACCACTTTATACTTTTAAAAGCACTTTCACATTAATGTCCACAAAATCATTGAATACAAAGAATCGGAAAGAATTTTAGGAATTATCCAGTATAGTCTTTAACCCTGGGCAAGACTCTCACCTACAACATCCCTTTTGTTTAATTTTCAAAGAAGCCCTCTGAGGGAGCCAGTTTAGCAGGTAGTACCATCTCCATTTTATGGAAAAACAAACTAAAGTCTGAAAGAGGTTAAGGCTGAGATGATCCAGTCAATCAGGGGCAAAACTGGCCTTAGATACCCTAGTCCAGGGTTCTTTCCATGCTAGCACATTTCTCTTTTATCTTTAAGGGAATGTTCCAGTCACCCTTCTGATCCTTACCATGTAATTTAATTCCTAATTATTCTTGAATTGTTTTAGAAGCTTCATATCTGCACCTCAACTAGAGTACAAGACTTTGGGGGGTTGGATTCATGTCTCATACTGCTTTTGAATCTCCTGTCTTCTCCTCACCTCACCACCATGCTAGGGGTTCTTGGAAGATAGCTAACAAATGCTTGAATGAATGGATTGAAATTCTAAAATGTCTGAGTTACTCCTTATGCGTGACAGGAATGCCAGGTTCTACCTTTGGTGATTTTATCCTCATCTTTACAACCTTAATTTGGTTGTAGTTACTGGGGTTACTCAGACAGGTTGAATTGCCCTAGTTTTAGGGCTTAAAATGGGGGGAATATCTTGATATCTTATAGCAGATCGCCTTTCTTGATGGATGAAATGACCGGCAAGGCAATTACCTAGGTCTGGTATTGCCAAGTTGAAGAGCAAACATATATTTTAATTCTCTTTAAAGCCCTGGCTGGAACTATATAGGACGGAGGAAAAGTCATGTTGCCCCTTTTTGGCCTTTGGAACACATAAAGTGAGATGCATCGTGCTCATTTTAAATCCCCATGTCAGAAAGAGCTCTGATCAGGGTTACTCATCATGGCTTTGGCACAAGCGAGCCTTTTCCAAGAGTATTAGGTGGCAATGAAAACAAGAACCAAATACACAGAAATAGACACAGGATGGTCTAGTTAGCGAAAATACGTATGTTTTTTCCCTGAAATTAAATTTTTGACCTTGGTGACATATTTCTATGAAGAAATCAAGATTTTAAATTGTCACCTAATGGTTCCTCAGGAAGCTATGTATAGAATTGCCATATGATCCAGCAATCCCATTATTAGGTACATACCCAGAGGAACTGAAAGCTGAGACACGAATGGATATTCGTGAATCTATGTTCACAGTGGCATTATTCACGACTGCCAAGAGATGGAAACAGCCCAAATGCCCATCAATGGATGAGTGGATAAACAAACTGTGGTATATACACATGATGGAATATTATGCAGCTGAAAGAACAAAGACATGGAACATATAATAACATGGATGAATCTTGAGGACATTATGTCAAGTGAAAATAGCCAGAAACAAAAGGACAGAGTATGGTCTCACTAATATGAACTAACTATAATGAGCAAACTCTGAGAGTTAAAGTTGAGAACACAGGTTATCAGGAGATAGAAAGAGGGTAGAGATTGGGTATTTGATGCTGAAAGAGTACAGAATGTTCAACAGGATTCATTGTAAAGGTCCAGAAATGGATAGCATAATACCATGTATTGGTAGCACAATATTGTAAGTATAATGAACAAAGCTCAGTGTGAGTATGGTTGAGAGAGGAAGGTTAGGGGCAAGTATGACACCAGAAGGAAAGATAGAGGATAAAAATTGGGACTCTGTATCTTAGCAAAACCTAGAGTAGACAATGATGGTGATTAAATGTACAAATATAAGAAAGTTTTTACAAGAGAGAGAACAAATGACTGCCACCATCGTAAGGTGTTGAAAATGGGATGATATACGGAAAAAATACAATCAATGCAAACTAGGGTCTAAAGCTAGCAGTAACGTAATATGCTTCTATTAACTGTAACAAACACAGTATACCAAAGCTAAATGTAAATAAGAGGGGGATATAAGGGAAGGGTATGGGATTCTTGTTGTGGTTTCTCCTTTTTATTTTTTTTATTTTATTCTTCATTTTTAATTTTTTCCCTCTTCTTCTTTATTTGCAGACGAAATGGAAATGTTTTCATATAGATTGTGGTGTTGAATGCATAACTATGTGATTATACCAGGAGCCACTGATTATTCATTTAGGATGAACTGCATAGTGTGTGAATAAAACTGTTTTTTAAAAAATTGTCACCTAATACCTGGACTTTAAAAAATCTCTTCAGTTCATAATTCTTTTGATGCTGTTGACAAACAGATAAACCCTAGCTGATTAGTTTGCATTCCTATCTGCTTGTTTCTTTAATTTTTCTCCTTTCCCACAAGTAGGCACTATATTACACTCAGCATCTCCTGCCCCTGGCCCCCAAAGACATCTTGAAAGGATGTTAGTTAAATAGCAATGGGTTTGCAGCATTATAAGGAAGTTCTACCCCCACCAGACATGGGTTACTGAGCTGCCCCAAAAGCTCTCTGGCTTAGGGAATGAACAGAGGACAAGCAATAATCTGGCAGATCACCCTAACCAAACAGCACACAGCATAATGGGGCCTAACCTGTCTGGTGAGATTCTTTCAAATAGATTTTATAACATCAAGACTTAAATTCTCCAGAAATAACAATGGAATTTACCAGGAAATATTTAAGGTATAGTAACTGAGCTGCTGAGACACACGCAATCATAACTTTCTAAGCTGAAGTTGCATAATGATCTTTTCCAGATCCTTTTAGTTTGTTTCTTATTTCAAAAAGGACCTTACATGGAATTGCACACATTTGGCCCAAGACGAATTTGGTCCAGGTAAAGCCCTGTAGTCTTGGCCTCCAAGTCTTCTTTCCACCAACTCCCCCATTCTTAGCAGATGAGCTCGACAATTAAGTTGCTGAAAAAAATTGAAGCTATGGGTATGAACTTCCACAGCTACCAATCATTGGAGATGTGAGAACACCTCTCACAACAGATGAAGACCTTTTCTGAATAATCTCTAAGTTATCCTCTCCTTCTCTGCTCTGGAATTCAACCCTACCCACTTTCTTACCTCCTCATTTATCTTCTCCCTCTAGACTTGCAATATGCTAAATGTAGTCACTAGCCATACATAGCTATTTAAGTTGCATGAATTAAAATTAAATAAAATTAAAATTTCAGTTTCTCAATTGGATGAGCCACATGTCAAGGGCTCAACAGCCACTAGCCTCATTGCAGAAAGTTCTACTGTACAACACTGCTCAATAGTGTCCTCTGATTTCTTTCCTTCAATCTCAGACAGACAACTACATCATCATCATCATCATCATCATCATCATCATCATCATCCTCATCATCATCATTATAGCGGCAGCAACAGCAACCATGACACTACAAGTGACCCTACTGCCCTTCTGGCTACCAGTCTCCAAATCCTGCCAAACTTCTAGAATGAATGCACATTCCTTTCTTGGTCCTCTGAAATCTGACTTCTGTACCTTCACTGAAATGAAGCCACCAAAGACGTTTGAGTTATATCTCCCACCTTTTTCTCAATCCTCACCCTCCTCAAATTTCTCCTCCCTAAGGTGTTTCTCCCACCTCCTGTACCTGGCACATCACCATTACTTAAGAAGCATTGGTTAACTGAGATCATTGGGTTCCTTCCTTGATCATTCGCTCCTCCAGGATCCTTCTTCCTACATCTTCCTCATGTCTCAAAAGCCCAATCCTCTGCTCTTCTATCAGCCCTTCTCTGATGAGTTTACCTCCTCTCTTTTGCCTTTAACTATCTTCTCTATGAAAATGGGTCTCAATCTCACAACTCAAGTTGCTAATTTCTCACCTACATAACTAGCATGACTGGAAGATCACCAACAGTAAATGTGTGTATTATCAACGAATGCCCCAAGTGATGCAAAGAAATCTATTTCCTCATTCCAATTAATGCTCATGTCCGTTGCAGCACTGTGAGAACCATTTAACTCTGGAAGAAGCAATCAGTCCTGTCCTCCAGTGACAGCAGAGGTTATAGTCCTGAGGAAAGCCCTGGGCATGTGAAGAATCAGGGATACTGAAGGAGACAGAAACAAAAACGACTGCAAAATGAAAGACATGGGAAGACTTTGGCCAAAGGAGCTTTGCGTCTATCATAATTTCACCATCCTCTTTTCTTATGACTAGTTTCAAAGTCTCAGGATGGTACAGAAGTTCTTTTGCCTTTTGATTTCTTCTTTTTTAAGTAGCAATGTGTGCACTGGCTCCTTATGGTGAAGCACACTACACTGAACTAGTTGTAGGTCAAAATGAAAAAACCAGTCACTTTCACAAGGGCAATAGCATGCAATAAGCCCACAACAAATTATGCCTTGGTGTTTCATGAAGGAAGTTGACAGGACAATACCTTCCTTTCCTTCTAAAAATGAATGCAGAAAGTACACTCTAACCTTTAACAACACATGAGGTCTATCACTAATGTGAAGGGAACTCAGGATTTTTCCCCTCCCTTTAGCTTTTTTTCCCAAAAGACTCACTGCTCTGCTGATTAGAAAGCTAAGAAAGTGGGTAGGTAGAAATACACAGCTCATTCCACCAAATAAAAATTAAAGTAATGCAGATGACACAGAGCATGGTGCTTGATTTTGTTATACCTAGCTTTTTTCCCTCTCCCAATGTTTTACTATGAAAATATTCAAACATATACTGAAAGGTTGAAAGCATTTTATGATGAACCACATATCCACCCATATATCCACCACCATCCAGAGTTTATGATTAATATTTTCTGTAATTGTCTTTTCACATGTCAATCCATCTATCCCTCTATCCATCATTCCATCTTTTTGTTATGCATTTCAAAGTTGCAGACTTTACATTTCACTTCTAAACACTTCAGCTTATATAGCACTAACGAGAGTTCAATATTTATTTGCTTTTTGAATGTAAATTTACATACAGTGAAATACCCAAATCTTAGGCTTATCATTAAAGGAGTTTTGACAAATGCATCCACCTGTATAACCCAATCCTCTTTCAAGATAAAGAAATGTGCTGTAAAATACGTACACCTGACTTTTATTAAAGACTCCCAAGTCCTGACCAACGTTCTTGAAATGTTAATTTAACATCCAAAACACACAAGTGGCTCTAAAAGCACTAGGAAAGCAGGAGAAATTGACATTGGACAGATGTGGGCAATATCAAAGCTCAGTGACATTGTACAGATACAAGATCAAGACAGTTTTCCACAGTGATTTGTACGAAGCTTGCTGTGGTAGCTTGGAGTTACGTACCCCAGAAAAAACATTTTCTTAATCTTAATCCATTTCTGTGTGTGTGAACCTCCACTGTAATAAGACCTTTTGGTGGAGTTACCTCAGTTAAGGTGTGACCCTACTGAATCGGAATAGATCTTAATCCTATTACTGGAGGTCTTACGGAGAAGGCCACAGGGAGAGAAGCCACAGGAACAGCCAGACCCTGGAAGTTAGGGGAACTGGAAGAGAATGAACATGCTGCCATGAGCATTGACATACGTCCGAAAGGCCAAGAACCAAAGATCACTGGTAACCAGCCCCAGAACATGACAGTCTTGAGGAGAAAGCTTCGCCTTTCCAATACCCTGATTTTGGACTTCTCCTAGCTTCAAAATGACGAGCCAATAAATTCCCATTCTTTAAGCCAAACTTTGTTTTATCAGCTGGGAAACTAAAACACTTGCTTGTAAAAGAAAAAAAATGTATTTAAAAGAGGGCATTCAGTTACACACAAGGCAATCAAAGTAGCAAAAATCACCTCCAAAGTGAGCATTTACTAGACAATTTGGGTTAAAATGTTATAAAAGGCAGATTGGGCCAGCATATCCACTTTTCTTGAACTTGGAGGAAATTTGTAGATGAAGAAACTGCTTTATTAAAAAAAAAAAAAAAAGGAAAAGAAAAACCTCCACAAAGCCTCCTTTCCCACAGCCTTCTGCCAAACAGATTCTGTTGCTAGGTAAACATAAGCTATCAACAATTTATGTACCAATATATACAGCAAATTATAGCTGAGAGGAAGCTTGCTAGTTTATGAAACAGATGGTAGATTTGTGTCATGGCCTGAGAAAGAACAGTGTTTTGACATAATGAAGCATTGCAAGTCTAACAGTTTCTTAGACTAATAAATGCTCTGACTTTTTATGTTGCGAAGTTGGATGAAAGAGTAGAATCCTGTAGAAAAGGAAAGAAGAGTCGGAAGGAATGGCAAAGATGATGCTCTTTCAGAGTTGGAATTATTGGCTTTAAAATGTGTGTTTAAATATGCGATAACAGCAGAAAGTAAACCAACACAGTTCATAATATACTCCTCAGACTTGCCATCTGGGTTGAAGTCAAATTTAATAAGCCCAATGACATTAACTCCACTTCTCTAGCACTATAACTAATTTAAGAAAGGCTGGTCAAACAATCAGGGGTGGAAACAAGAGGGCACAATCTTCTGTGAACTATGTAACCAGAGAATATATCCATGCTTATTAAAATTTTGTAAAAATAAATTTCAAGGACTTAAGGCCCTTGCAGCTCATATTTCTCATCCAAACTAAACTGGTGTTTGTTTAATAAGCAACTGGTTCACTACTGGACTTCAGTGGTCCCACCACATCCTAGAACAAGCTGTGGAACCACACTCAGATCCACACTGACATCTGCAGGTAATTGAAACAGGACTTGTATGGATTGATTGCTAGCTCAGAAGTCTCAAGTCATTCATCACAGTAGTGTGCTAACCCGTAAAACTTAAAGACACTGCATGACAATTTATTTTCCTTAAAAAATACTCTCAATGTTTGGGTGCTTTTGTAGACTAAAAAAAGTGTATATACAGTGTGGGTTCAATTATGCACAAAAAACCCACGAACATCTCTGCCTTATGTGAGTATGATTTTTTAATGATCTTCACTTTAAACTTATTTTTCTATTTTCCATTACTTTTCATATATTCTCCTACAAGCATATAATACTTTTACAATAAATTATTTAAAGGTTGCCACCTAAATTTAACTTCAAACTGTTAGTTGCCCAAATTCAAATTATAGTCACATTCATCAGTCTTTTCTAAAAACCCTTGAAAATGTCGTTTTACACTTGTAAACTGCTGCTGAGCCGCAAGTTTATTTATATAGACTAACGAAACTCCTAACTATGCATAAAGATAGGGATTAAACAGATTTGTAGCAGACTCAAGCTGTTCGAGTCCAATACACATGATTTTTCTCTAGTGACTGAATAAAATTTCAAAGTAACATTTATTGGAGCAATCTATACTTACAGTATTAGAGAAAATAGGATCTACCACCAAGAAGCTTCTTTTACAATGATCGTCAGGAGAGAAGCCTGTTTTTCCAGGCTGGTAAAATTTTACCCCATTCAGGTTCTGAGGTAAAAAAAGATCAACATATAGGTAGTCTTATGCTACATATTGAAAATTAAATGTAATAATAAAACACATCAAGGATTTCTAGTGGTAGGAAAAAAGGATAATTGCAAAAGGGCTCATTAACAAATTCAATCAACAGGAAGTCCTCCCAACTTACCAATGTGCTACATTTCAAACATTTATTCTTATTTTGTGCATGTGTTGCCTGGAATGCACTTTCTTGAAGAAACAAAGTTAAAGTGGTTAGATCCCAAGTCAATTCACAAAACTAAAGCTAAAATACTGTAGGTTTGCAACAAAGTTGCAGGAAGAAGTTTTAGCAATTAGATAAAACAAATGTTGGAATGATTTTAACAAGAAATTATTTTAAATTTTTCTTCAGTTTTGGTGCTTGAGGAAATAATTATAGAAAGATAAAGAAGTAGGGCATTTTCAAGCACTTTAGCTGTTAACATCTAATTTCTCTTCAAAGCTTACAATTTATTCTTTCATCTAGGTATGAATTTTATGCTTATGGGCTGTGCTTAAGGTTTTACTTTATTTTTAACAAACAGAAATGGGATGGGATTTGGGGAGAAAAACAGAAGAGAGATTTTGCCATGGAAACCAGCAAGAATTGGAAGAGAAAGGGGGAGAGGTCACTAAAGAGGCATATGATTGCAGACTAAACTCCTTGTCTCCACTTCATTCATTCATTCATCCATTCATCCAAGTACTGAGTGGCAGGCCCCATTGGTTAGTATAAGGACAAAATAGTTCATGTTCATTCATTCATTCATTCATTCGACAAATGTTTATTGATTATTTACTTTGGGCATGCAGCTTGGGATAGTAGTGTGAACAAGATAGTCTTGGTCACTGTCCTCACAGGCTTGTAATCTAGTAGGAAACACAGGCATTAAATAAATATTATAATTACAAGTAAGATAAGTGCCACAAAAAGGGCAGCCCAAGGAAATCCAGGAGTGCAAAATGGAAGAACCTAACCTAATCTGGCATTCCCTCTCTTCCCCAAATGATCCACATAATCAAGGAGTATATTTTTAAATACATATTTGCATCTCTCTGTGTGTGGAGCTGAGCATCTCTTCATGCATTTAAGGGCCATTTGTATATTTTTTTTTCTGTGAACTATTTATGTTCATGTTTTTGCCCATGGGATTTTTAGCCTTTTTGCCTCTTGATTTTTAAGAGTTCTTTACAGGTTAGGCACATATTTAGCATATGGTATAAGTATTTTCTCCTAGCTTTGTCATCTTTTGACTTTACTTAGTTTTTTGCCATGCAAAAGTTTTTTTCTTTAATTTTTATCAGTTGAAATTATCCACCTTTTTATTGCATCTATGTTTGGAGTCATACTTCAAAAGGCTTTCCCCACACCTAGGTTATAAGGGAACTCATCCATGTTTCTTTCTAGTACTTGTATGGTTTTATTTTTACATTTAGATCCATTTGGCACTCATTCTGGTGTACAATGTGAGGAATGGGTCAAATTATCTTTTTATCCAAATGGATATCCAGTTATTCCAACAGTACTTATTAAAAAGTCCATCTTTGCACCAGTGATTTTGGTATACCACTTTCATTATATATTAAATTTTTTTACATACTTGGGTCTATTTCTGGACTTCCTTCTTTATTCCATTGATCTGTCTGTCTATTCATGCACCAATACAATAACGGCAATGGATTATAACACATTGAATAAAAAAATTTTTGAAGTGAGATACAAAAAGGAGGGGCAGCCTTCTTTTCAGAAGAACGCTAGCTCATAAATGAAGAAGAGATCATGGAATTAGGAAAACATTTTGCAGCCTCCATTCTTAAAACTGATTCTGATAATGATCACTAATGAATGCTAAAACTATCAGGTGAAAGATGTGGGGGGACAGGACATGCACATGGTCACACTTATAAATGTTAATTACAAAGGGGAAATAGTACCTTTATAATGGAGAAATCTGAAGAACACTACTTTGACCAAGTGTCCAAACTTTGCATCACTGATGGGGCAGGCTGACATGTACCTCCTGATGGGATGTAAAGGGAATCACCCCTGTGGTATTCTTGTCAAAACTATTCAACCTGAATCTAATCATGGGGAAGCAATCTGACAAATAAAAATTATAAGACATTATACAAGACAACTGGCCTGGACTCTTTAAAATGAATATTTCATGAAAGATGAAAAAAGTGGGGAGCTGCTCTATATGAAAGAAAACTAAAGAGACATGACAACTAAACAAATTGTGTGATCTCTGACCCTGAATTTCAGACCCTGGCTTGAAAAAAAGAAGCTCTACAAGAAACTACTGGGGACTTCCGGGCTTTTCCTCCATAAAAGAAACTAGAGAGGGGCCGGGGGATGCCCAGGACCATGGTTTCAGGACCATGGTTTCGGGGTGTGACCGGCCATAGAGGGTCCTCCACGGTACGTGGAGGTGATGCAGAAAATGTGAGAGAGTAGGCAGTTCCAGGGAAGGGGTGAGTTTGTTTGGCCAGAATCACCTCAAGGGGTAGCAGCAGCAAGGGAGTGAGCAGTGGCTCTCCACTCCTGTGCACTCACCTTGGCAGTTAGCAGGGGAGGTGACCCTCCACAGCCAGACTGCTGGGAACTCCTGTGAGGGAACCCAGGAGGCAGCATTTTCTGTCCCCCCATGGAAGTCAAGGGGGTGCACTGGTGAGAGGCGGGGAAAGGAGAGGGTGCCATACCAATGATCAGGAGCCCTTTCCACACCCCAGAGACTCACGGGTGCACAGCAGGCAGGGAACGGGGCATGGTTCATCTACAGGATGACCTTGAGCAGACTCCCTGCCTAACTGCTCAGGGCCCACAACGCAGCCCCAGGGCAGGTAGTCCCAAGTGTGCATGGAGAACTGGTGCACTGATTGGTTCCCACACCCAGTTTGGACTTGCCCAGCGCACAGGAGAAATTTGAGGAAGACTGATTTGAGAGTGCCACTTGCTGGTAGGACAGGGAAACTGCACTTCAGTTAGCTGTAGCTCAAGAGCGCCACCTGCTGGTCAGATTGGGAAAATGCACTCCAGCAAGCTGTAGCTCTCCCAAATTATATTTAAATGCTCAAATAATCCTGCATTTTCCAAAATAAACTTATCAAGACAAGCAAATGCCCCAAAGCCAACAGAAAACCACAAAGCACTTGAAGAGTACAGATGATATGGATAAGCCAAATGAACAAATTAAAAAGCCAGAAGAGACACAAAATTTAGAGCAATTAATTAAAGAAGTATAAACAAATCTCCAAAACAACTTCAATGAGATGGCTAAAGACATAAGGGAAATCAAGAAGACTCTAGAAGAGCATAAAGAAGAATTTGAAAGAGTAAATTAAAAATAGCAGATCTTATGGAAATAAAAGACACTGGGGACCAAATTAAAAATATACTAGAGACACACAACAGCAGATTTGAAGAGACAGAAGAAAGAATAGGTGAACTAGAAGACAGAGCAATCGAATATGAATGCACAAAAGAACAAATGGTGAAAAAAATAAAAAAAATTTGAAATGAATCTCAGAGAAATGATGGACAACATGAAGTGAACAAATATAAGAATCACTGGTGACCCAGAAGAAGAGAAGGGTAAAGGGCTAGGAATAGTGTTTCAAGAAATAGTTGGGGAAAACTTTGGAACCCTTCTGAATGAAATAAATATGCAAATCAAAGATGCCCAATGAACTCCAAATGGAATAATTCCAAGTAAACATACTCTGAGACATATACTGATTAGACTGTCAAATGCTAAAGAGAAGGAGAAAGTTCTAAAAACAGCAAGAGAAAAGCAATTCACTACATACAAGGAAAACCACATAAGACTAAGTAACGACTACTCAGCAGGCACCATGGAGGCAAGAAGGCAGTGGTATGACGTATTTAAGATTCTGAAAGAGAAAAATTGCCAGCCAAGAATTCTGTATCCAGCAAAGCTCTCCTTCAAAATTGAGGGAGAGTTTAAAATTTTCACAGATGCTGAGAGAATTTGCCCTGCAAGAAATACTAAAGGGAGCCCTACCAGATGAGAAAAAAGAAAGGAGAGAAACATCTGGAGAAGAGCATAGAACGGAAGAGTCATTAGTAAAGGTAACTTAAAGGGAAAAAAGAGAGAGAGGATAAAAAATAGATCTAATAACTAAAAACCAAAGGATAAGATGGCTGAATCAACTCCCTTCACAGTAATAACTTTGAATGTGAATGAATTAAACTCCCCAATTAAAAGATACAGACTAGTAGAATGGATTAAAAAATATAACCCATCAATATGCTGCTTACAAGACACTCATCTTAGACCCAGCAACACAAAGAGGCTGAAAGTGAAAGGATGCAAAAAAAATATCCCATGCAAGCTACAGCCAAAAGAAAGCAGGGGTAGCAATACTAATACCAGACAAAATAGACTTTAAATGCAAAGATGGCATAAGAGACAAACAAGGACACTATATATTAATAAAAGGGACAATTCACCAAGAAGAAATAAAAATCATAAATTATTTATGCACCCAATCAAGGTGCTCCAAAATACATAAGACAAACATTGGCAAAACTGAAGGAAGCAGTAGATGTTTCTACATTAAAAATGGGAGACTTCAATATACCACTCTCTTCTATAAAGAGAACAACCTGACAGAGGACCAACAAAGAAATTGAGAACCTAAACAATATGATAAATGAATTAGACTTAATAGATATATATAGATCGTTACACTCCAAATTACCAGGATATACATTCTTCTCTAGTACTCATGGAATATTCTCCAGGATAGATCATATGCTGGGGCACAAAAATTCCTCAATAAATTTAAGAAGATTGAAATTACTCAAAGCATTGTCTGAGCACGATGGACTACAACTAGAAGTTAATAGCCATCGAAGAACCAGAACATTCACAAACACGTGGAGGTTAAACCACACACTCCTAAACAATCAGTGGGTCAAAGAAGAAATTGCAAGAGAAATTGCTAAATATCTAGAGATGAACGAAAATGAAACCACAAAATATAAAAACCTGTGGGATGCAACAAACGTGGTGCTGAGAAGGAAATTTATAGCTCTAAATGCATATATTAAAAAGCAAGAAAGAGCTAAAACAAAAGACCTAACTGAACAACTGAAGAGGCTAGAGAATGATCAGCAAACTAATCCTAAAGCAAGTAGAAGAAAAGAAATAAGAAAGATTAAAGCAGAATAAATGAGCTGGAGAACAAAAAACAATAGAATAAATAAAACTAAAAGTTGGTTCTTTGAGAAGATCAACAAGATTGACAGACCCTTAGCTAGACTGACAGGGTAAAAAAGAGAGAAGACCCAAATAAACAGAATCAGAAATGAGAAGGGGATAATTACCATGGATCCAAAGAAATTAAAAAAAAATTATAAGAGGATACTATGAACAACTGTAAGCCAAAAAAGCTAGACAATTTAGAGGAAATGGACAATTTCCTGGAAACGCATGAACAACTTAGACTGACCCAAGAAGAAATAGAAGACCTCAACAAACCAATCACAAGCAAAAAGGTCCAATCAGTCATCAAATATCTTTTACCAAACTTTCCAAAAAGAATTGACACCACTCCTGCTCAATTTTTTTCAAAAAAATTAAAGAAAAAGGAACACTACCTAACTCAATTTATGAAGCTAATATCACTCTGATAACAAAATCAGATAAAGATACCACAAGAAAGAAAGACTATGGGCCAATCTCCCTAATGAATATCGATGCAAAAATCCTAAACAAAATACATGCAAATCGAATCCAAAGGCACATTAAAGAATTATACACCACAACCAAGTGGGGTTCATTCCTGGCATGCAAGGGTGGTTCAACATAAGAAAATCAATTAATGTAATTCAACACATTAATAAATCAAAAGGGAAAAATCAAATGATCATCTCAATAGATGCTGAAAAAGCATTTGACAAAATTCAACATCCCTTTTTGATAAAAACATTTCAAAAAGTAGGAATTGAGGGAAACTTCCTCAATATGATAAAGGGCATATATGAAAAACCCACAGCCAGCATAGTACTAAATGGTGAGAGGCTGAAAGCCTTCCCCCTAAGATCAGGAACGAGAAAATGATGCCCAATGTCACCTCTATTATTCAACATTGTGCTAGAAGGGCTAGCCAGAGGAATCCAGCAAGACAAAGAAATAAAAGGTATCCAAACTGGAAAGGAAGACATAGACCTGTCATTATTTGTAGAAAATATGATCTTATATTTAGAAAATCCTGAGAATTTGAGGACAAAGCTACTTGAGCTAATAAAAAAATTCAGCAGAGTGGCCAGATATAAGATTAATGCACATAAGCCAGTAATGTTCCTATATACTAGTAATGACCTAACTGAAGAGGCAATCAAAAAAAATTCCATTCACAGTAGCAACTAAAAACATCAAGTACCTAGGAATAAACTTAACTGAGGACATGAAAGACCTCTACACAGAAAATTATGAAACATTACTAAAATAAATTTAAAAGGACCTAAACAGGTGGAAAAATATTCCATGCTTATGGATAGGAAGACTAAGCCTCATTAAGATGTCAATTCTAACCAAACTGATCTACAGATTCAATGCAATTCCAATAAAAATTCCAACAACCTACTTTGCAGACCTGGAAAAGCTAGTTATCAAATTTATTTGGAAGGAAACGAGGCCTCGAATTGCCAAAAATGTCCTAAAAAAGAAGAACGAAGTTGGAGGACTTACTTACACTTCCAGACTTTGAAGCCTACTGTAAAGCCACAGTGGTCAAAACATCATGGTATTGGCACATAGACATATTGATCAATGGAATTGAATTGTGAGTTTGGAAATAGACCCCCAGATCAATGGTCGACTGATTTTTTTAAGGCCCTCAAATCCACAGAACTGAGACGGAAGTCTCTGCAACAAATGGGGCTGGGAGAACTCGATATCCATAACCAAAAGAATGAAAAAGGACTCCTACCTCACATCCTATACAAAAATTAACTCAAAGTGGATCAAAGACCTCAATATGAGACACTTAGGCTCTTAGAAGATAATATAGGGAAACATCTTCAGGACCTAGTAATAGGAGATAGCTTCATAGACCTTACACTCAAAGCACAAGCAATGAAGGGAAAAATAGATAAATGGGAACTCCTCAAAATCAAAAGCTTCTGTACCTCAAAAAACTTTGTCAAAAAGATGTAGAGGCAGCCAACTCAATGGGAGAAAATATTTGGAAACCATGTATCTGCTAAGAGACTGATACCCTGCATATATAAAGAAATCCTACAACTGAACAACAGTACTACAAACAGCCCAATTATAAAATGGGCAAAAGATATGAAACAGTATTTTTCCAAAGAGGTAATATAAATGGCTAAAAAAACACATGAAAAAATGTTCATCTTCACTAGCTATTAGGGAAATGCAAATAAAAACCTCAATGAGATACCATCTCACACTAATAAGAATGGCTGCCATTAAGCAAACAGGAAATTACAAATGCTGGAGAGGATGTGGAGAAATTGGAACCGTTGTTCAACGCTGGTGAGAATGTATACTGGTAAAGCCATTGTGGAAGACAGTTTGGCAGTTTCTCAGAAAACTAGATATTGAATTATCCTACGATCCGCTAATTCCACTTCTTGGTATATACCCAGAAGATCTGAAAGCAGTGACACGAACAGGCATTTGTACACCGATGTTCATAGCTGCACTGTTCACAACTGCCAAGAGATGGAAACAATCCAAATGTCCTTCAACAGATGAGTGGATAAACAAAATGTGATATATACACACGATGGAATACTATGCAGAAGAAGGAACAAGGTCCTGAATCATATGGCAACATGGATGAACCTTGAAGATATAATGCTGAGTGAAATAAGCCAGAAACAAAAGAAGAGATATTGTATATTACCACTTCTATGAACTCCCTGAACAATGTAAAATCAATGTCTTTTAATGTAGAATACTGTGGACTTAGTGATAGACAGAAGCTACTGAGAGGGAATGATAATCTAATATGTTCAGATATGTTAATGAGGGTGAATTCAAACGTATGGTAATAGATAGAGGTGATGATTGTTTTTTAAAGGGTTTATAAGTATCGGAGTTGTATTGAAGGCAAATAGGATTAAAAGGGGTTGTTTAAAGGCATGTATCCCACAGATCAGCACCACAAATATAGAAAGGTGTTTGCATGATATACTTCTAAGGTATGACACTAGTACAGAGAATTGATAACAGAACGGTATATGGGAAAAATCTACTTACTGTATACTAGGGACTATAATTAATAGGAATAGCATACTAGTACCACACAAATACTAGGGACAAATAATCAAGGGTTGAAAAGAGCTACAAGGTGTGTTGGGTCATGAAAATTGTTTAAAATGGAGAGTGATGAGGATTATACAACTAAGTGATCATAATGTGAAATACGGATGGATTATCGTGGACATAACATATGCTATTTGAATTTAGGAACCCCCTACTTTATGTCAAGCCCTCGATCTTGAGGCTTGCTCTGGTGAAACTTATGGTTGTAAAGGGGAGGCTAAGCCCACCTATATTTATGCCTAGGAATCATCTCCAGAGAACCTCTTCTGCTGCTCAAATGTGGACTTTCTCTCTCTAAGCCTAACTCTGCAAATAAATTCATCACCCTCCCCCCAACGTGGGACAGAACCCCCAAGGTGAGTGAGTCTCCCAGGTGACATGGGAAACAGATTCCAGGAATGAGCCTGACCCTGACATCGAGGTTGAAAATCCCTTTTTGACCAAAAGGGGGAAAAGAAAGGCAAGAAAATAAGGTTTCGTTGGCTAAGAGAATTCAAATAGAGTCAAGAGGGTGTCCTGGAGGTTACTCCTATGCAAGCTTCAGCTAGATTTGCCAAATGACCACAGTATGATAAGCCCAAGTCAACAATAGTCCTGAAAATCCTAAAGAATACCTGGATCGCTATCTGAGACTCTATAAAAGTTTCACCAAGTTTACTCTTCAGAAACATAGGAATTTAACTATTATGCCAGCTAAGTCCCCAAACCCAGAGGCAATAGCCTCTTCAAGAACATCAACCAGATGTGTCCCCTTTTCCCATAATGTTGACATCCCTTTTCAACATGAACAACTTAGGGTGGTCACTGCCTAGACATCCCTGAAGATTGGGAAAATGATTAAACTAGAGGAAGGGGTAGCAACAGACAAGATGGAATTTAACAAAGGATTATGAATACTGAATCTCTATATAATTTTCTTCTTCTTAGTTGCTAGGGTATTGGAATAGCTAGAAGGAAAGAATTGAATTAGTGGAATGGTAACCCAAAGCATCCTTTGAAATTCATTCTATAGCTACTTGGTAAATTATAATTTAAAGTTATCACCTTTTTGTATATAAGTTATATTTCACAATAAGGAAATAACTGAAACTATGATACTGTAACTCATAAAATTTTTGGAAATTTCCTATATAACTACTTGTTAAAGCATACTTTGAAAGATATTACCTTTTTGCATATATGTTATTGTGCCAGTTTGAATGTATTATGTCCCCCAAAACGCCATGTTCTTTAATGAAATCTTGAGGGGGCAGAAGCATTACTGTTGATTAGGTTGGAATCTTTGGATTAGGTTATTTCCATGGATATGTGACCCACCCAATTGTGGGTAATACAGTTGACTAGATTATTTCCATGGAGGCATGACCCTGCCCATTCAGCATGGGTCTTAATTAAATCACTGGAGCCCTATAAGAGCTCAGACAGAAGGAGCTCAGTGCTACAGTTTAGACATTTTGGAGATGGCCATTGAAAGAAGAATTTTGCTGACACTTTGGAGATATTAGCCCAGAGTTTGTCCTGAGAAACTGATGCAGAGACATTTTGGAGAATGCCATTTTGAAACGCAACCTGGGAGCAAGCAGACACCAGCCACATGCCTTCCCAGCTAACAGAGGTTTTCCAGATGCCAATGGCCTTTCTCCAGTGAAGGTATATTCATGTTTATGCCTTGGTTTGGACACTTTTATGGCTATAAAACTGTAAATTTGTAACCCAATAAACCCCCTTCCCTTTATAAAAGCCAATCCATTTCTGGTATTTTGCATAATGGCAGCATTAGCAAACCAGAACAGTTATATTTCACAATAAGGAAATAACTGAGACTGTGGAACTGTAACTCATAATATTCTTTGACATTTGCTCTCTACCTACTTGTTAAATTGCACTTGGAAAGTTATCACTTTTATATATATGTGTTATATATATGTGTTTATCATAAAAAATATGATTAAAAAAAAGCCAAGGAACCCCAAAGATGGCCAGCCAGCCAGCCAGAAGATACCAATCCCAGGAGGAAGCAAGCCTTCCAGCCTCTGAAACCATGAGCCAATAAATTCTTGTTTAGCCAAGAAGAAAAAAAAAAAAGAAAAAGAAAAGGAAAAAAGAAACTGTTGGGACAATTTAGGAAACTTGAATATGGACTGTGTATTACATAACATAATTTTAACAATGTTAGATGTCTTGGGTGTGATAACAAAGTTGTTTTTAAGTGATAAAGGCTGAAAAAGTGTCTTGATGTCTGTCTGCAACTTACTTTCAAGTGGTTTGTAAAAAACATATGTATATATTATGCATTTATATGCATATATATTATATGCAGAGAGAAAGAGAGAAAGAGAATAAATGTGGCAAAAATGTTAACAACTGCTTAATCTTGGTGAAGGGTATATGGATGTTCATGTACTATTCTTTCATATTTTCTGTAGGTTTGAAATTTTTCTAAATAAAAAGCTGAACATTTTTTAAAAATTAAATTTGGAAATATTTATCAAAATTATAAATAACATACCCTTTCACCCAATAATTCCACTTCTAGGAATTACCTAGATATATGTTCTATATTACTCACTGCAGCATGGTTAGATAATAGCGGAAGATTGGGAGCAATGTAAATCTCCTTTGATAGGGTACAAGCAAAATTAAATGGAATTCAAAAAATGAAGAAGCTCTTTGTGGACTAATGAAATCATCTCCAAGATATAGTGTTAGGTTGAAAAGATAAGGTATAGAACAATACCTATAGCATTGTGTTTGATTTAATAAATGGTCCTGATTCTTTACCTCCCTCCATCCATACCACCCGCAATGTGACTCTGCAAGTCCAGGGATCCCTTGAACCTGGGCTGGCCTTGAGCCTCGCTTGGGTCAGAATAGAATATGACAGAAGTTATGGTGTGCTCTGTCTGTGTGTAGGCTTCCAGAGGCCTTATGGGCTTCTTTTCTCATGGAACCCTGACACTGCAGTGAGAACAAGGCTGGACTAGAATGCTGGAGGGAGAGTAGACCATGTGGAATAAAGTTGAGTAATCCTGACTGAGGCCATTCCAGACCCATCAACTAATCAGTGGAGATGAGATAAGCCTGGCCCTGAACCACAGAACCATCCAACTTACCCAAAGACTCATGAGAAATAATGAATGATTAATATTTTAAGTGACCAAGGTTTTTTGGGTGGGGGAACAGTTGAGGTTATGCAGTAATAGCTGGCTGATACAAGTATGCTACCATTTGTGTCAACATTTGGAAAAAAACAAATCTTTAGACATAAACTTTGTAGGGATGCACAAGAAACTGAAAACGTGATTCCTTTGGGGGAGAGGAACTATGGTGGCTGGCGGATGAAGGTGGGAGAGAGACATTTCACTGCCCTTTTGTAGTAGCTTTTGAATTTTGAAACATGTGAATGTATATCTTATAAACAAACAAACTAGCTAACAAATAGACAAACAAATAAATCCTTTTTCTTTTTACTCAAATCTTCCCAGAACATTTGACTTATTTGTATGGGGGAATGGAAACTCATACCCTGTTCACAAGATTATAAATGGGTTGCGTGAAGGTATGGTTTTAAGCAGTGCCTATAAATACATGTAAAACATATACAATGCATACACATTCTCTGGAAGAACCCAGAAGAAGCTGATAAAATTGGATGCCTCTCAGGAATGACCTTATAGGACTTACTTTCCCCAATATGTCCTTTTTACTGTTTGAATTTTTTTCTCTATGAGGAACCAGGAACCAGGGCCCAGGACCCCACCCCCTCCTCCATTACTGAGATTCAGCAGCGGCCCACATGACGGGGCAACAGGCACCACCACCCCCTCACTGCCCCCAGGAGGGAAGCATTAAAACTTCCCTCCTCTAATCACTGTTAGTAACCAAATCTCATGACACCCTGTTGTAACCAAATCTCTTGAGAAACTCTGTTGTCACCAACCTTTATAAGCATCCCCCCTCCACTCCTCTCTCTGTACAGACGGCTGACTTCCCTGTTTCCTAATCTCCGCAGTAGAGAAGATCCGTCTCCTGTGTGTAAATCCCTAGTTAGACTCAAAGGTAACTCTGTGCTAGGCGTGTTCTTTGATCTTGGGGCTATTCTGGGTTGGAACATACACTAAGCATGATTGCCTCTTCAAAAGAAAAATAATGAATAAAATGTACATACCCTTTGACCTGGCAATTGATCACTTCTGCGAATTTCTCCTGCAGAAATATTTAAAGAAGCAAACATAAATGTACAAGAAGTTATTACTGGTTTATACTAATAAATTATAAAGAACCCAAATGACCATCAGTTGAGTTTTAGTAAATAAATTATGGCATGTCCATGTAAGGAATACTCTCTAGTTGCTAAAAATGATTTAATATGGACCCAAGTGAGAGCTGCCCATAATATATTTTCAGGTGAGAAAAGCAAGATACAAACAATATATGCAGTATATTCTTATTTCTGTTATATATATGTGTGTCTGTGTGTGCGCGCGCACGCGCACGTGCAATTTGTGGATTTATCCCACAATGTTAAGCTAAAGAAGTCAGTCACAAGATAGTAGTTTTTAATTTCACTTATCAAAAGCTTAAAAACAGGCAAAAACTAATCTATGGCGTTAGAAGTCAGGATTAGTGGTTACCTTTGTGAAGGAGGGTGACAGAGCATTATGGGGCACTTCTGGGATACTAAAATGTTTTGTTTCCTAACCTGGGTACTGGTTACATGAATGTATTCAATTTGTGACAGAATGTATTCAATTTGTGACAATTCACGGAGAATGAATGGCCAGAAGCAGGCTTAAGTTCTTGAATGTTTTATGCCTTAACCTGAGTGATGGTCACATGGGTTTATTCAGTTTGTGACAATTCATAAAAGAGTGAATGGATGAGAGTGGGCATTAGGGCATGCTTCTGGGGTTCTGGAATGTTCTATGTCAACCTCAGTGATAGTTTAATGTCTGGAAGTGGACATTAGGGGGCGCTTCTGGGGTTCTAGAATGTTCTATATCAACCTGGGTGATGGTTACATGGGTTCATTTAGTGTGTGACAGTGAACGGATGGGAGTGGGCATTAGGGGATGCTTCTGGAATGTTCTGGTCAACCTAGGTGATGGTTTATGAGTGCTTCCAGTTTGTGATAATTTATCAAGCTGTACACTTTTTTGTCCTTCAATAAAAAGCTTTAAAAATGCATGTTTATTATAAATATACACTTGCATATATATATATAGAAAAAGGTAATGAGGTATACACATCAAACTATTACTTTGTGGATAGGAAGGCTGGGCGGGAGGAGTTTTCTTTTTACTTTGCATACTTCTCCAAGGTCTCTATAATAAGCATTTTTCCTTCATAATTTAAAAATGTATAATGAAGAAAAACACTTTAATAAAAAGGAAAGTAACTTTTAAACACTGCTATGGGGTATTAGTTTTGTCTTTGGGAAGCAAATATGCATGGTCAGGATTACAAATCTAGAATTCTCTGGACCCACCACCTAACAGCCACAGTTCCTCCTCCTTGCACCCCCATCCTCCAGGTCCTGGAAGGAGATAAATGCCCAGGAGGACAGAATCAAAGAAACACTTTATTAGCACAGTTTTCACCCCAAACTTAAGTGTGGTCACCTGAAGTGTTACACTAAAAACTCCTTTAGCCCAAAGTAGGCAGGCTTCAGTGACCCAGATCGGAAGCTTCTTTCTCTGAGGACTACATTCCAATCTTAGCTCTGGAGATCTAACCACTCCTTTAGTCAGTTGAAGCAGGTAAGAAAATACAAACCCAAGGAAAAACCACACCTAACGGAAGGTGTGAACCTTTTTAGGGTGACCAACTAATCCCAGTTTGCCCAAGACATTCCTTGTTTTAGCACTGAAAGGCCCCAGGAAACCCCTCAGTTCTGAGCAAACTAGGATGGTTGGTCGCCTTAAATTTAAGGTCTAGGACAGAGCAGGCCTAAACTGCTTGGTAGGCCTCTTTTTCCTGAGTCCCACCAAAGTTCCCCCTTGACCTTTAAGGTATGTAGCAGGGCAGGGAGTGTCATTTCCTCAGAAGCTAAAGGAGAGGTGCCAGACTAAAGGAGAAGAAAGAACAGAATGTCACAAAGAGGGAATCCAAAGAGGGATTCCACACACTCAGCAGTTTTTAAACTTCTTCACACTGACAATTCTACACAATACTTTCTCCAAGATCCTATACTTTCTGGGATCAAAGTTCTTATTCATGTTCTACTTTTAAGATTTTGGCTGCATCTAGATAGCGATTACCCATACTATTGTTTACTTAAGATGTTTCTTTAAATTAACTCACTTTTTCTTTGTTATATTTGCTTTTTTAATATATGCATTTAGAAATACTATTTGCTAAATTTACTTTGACAGAAAACTTCATGCCATTATCATAAATGGAAAGTCAGGATCACAGGGCACAAAAAGAAGGCATACATTAGGTATATGGTAATAAATATTACCTAGGGGTGGTACTGCTTTTGACGAAGACTCCTCAGGCAAGTTTTCCTCAGAAATATCTAGAAGACAGGAAGCTTGGTGCTCCTCCTAGAGGTTAGAGTGTGTGGCTAACAACGTCAGGTGATTTTCTTTCAGCTCCCTCTATAGGGTAAAACTCTCAGTGATTTTCTTTCAGCTTCCTCTATAGGGTAACACTCTCAGGATTTTCTTTTGACTCCCTCTATAGGTTATCACTCCTCTGTGATTTTTTTTCAGCGCCCTCTATAGGTTTGAGTGTGGTATTATCATTCAACAGAATTTTAATGAGTGACTAGCTAGCTGCTGAGGGTACAGAATTATACTTCTTGTCTCCATGTCCTCAACCCCCATTCATTCAAGCCACTGTAATCCTACTCTGCCCCTTCTACCTCACTAAAAGTTGACCACCAAAAGTCTCTAGTGGACTTCCTCCTCCAATGAGAAATTTTCAGTCCTCATCTTAATTGACGCTGTAGACCACTCCCTCCTTGGCTTCACTGCTTTCTCCAGGTTTTTCTCCTACCTCTCTTGCCACCCCATCTCTTCTTCCACCGGCCTCTGAAATATTGGTGCTTTTCAGGATTTTGTCCCTTATCATCTTCTCCATACAATCTCCCTGTTTATATCTATACCCATAGCTTCCACCTACATAAGCTAAAGATTCCCAAATCCTAAGAGATGAGAGGTGGCCTGTTTTCCTCCAAGGCCACATCTCCCATATTAACATACTACTGGCATTTCTGTGATAGTGCCGTGGTCTTTTGCCTGTATCCTATTTTCCTCTGCCTGACTCCCACCCCCACCCCAAGTTTGTTCTTCAAGTTTCAGCTTCAGCAATACTGAAACTGTTGAACTGTAATCCAGTAGCCTTGATTCTTGATGATTGTATAACTATATAGCTATTTTATTTCTCATTTGTAATTTTATACGCCCCAGTTTATTTGGAAAACAAACTTTTCTGAGATATATCCAAATGAATTTGAAATTACAGTTATCTCAAAGTACACAGAAATTACCTATATTCTCCTATAAATGAAACACTGATAAAAGAACACTTAACATATTATTTAAGGACTTCATCATAATAGAATTCTTCTTCCAGCTTTTTAAACTGTATTTTCCCATCTAAGTCAATATGTAATATTTGACATTTGGGTTATACGTGCATATAAAACAGACACATTTGTCAAAGATGAAACAGCATACAGTGTCCTTTTTGGATATAATTAAATTTTCAGAGGCAAGGTGGTCCAAATAGGAGCAAAAAGTTGACTTCCTCATGAAATAAACTAGATAAACAATACAAGTGTGCACTCTGGGTATGTGTGAATCAAAATACTTCCAATCAAGATTGTGAACTCCTATGACTAGGGGTATCTAATTCTATAAAAGGCCCTGAGGTAAAAAGAGAGGTAGTATAGGTGAATAGAGGACATTAGTCCATCAAGTTATACACATCAACTTAATAAAGAGGTAGATTATTTAAAAGTCTCAGTGGGCTCAGATATTGACTTGTGCCTGAAAGTGATGTTTTAATTACTTATTAAGATTGTAATTAAGCATATCAGAATGCTAGCTGTCACTGCATTAGTACCTTAAGGTTAAACATTGGAAAGAAATGATTGTTACAAAACACACACAAAACATTATATTTTGTGGTTCTAATATTTTGTTTTTTCCACTGTTTTTGTAATTGGGACAAGATAAGTTTAAGAACATTTAATGTACGCCATAAATTGTCTGAATCAAAGATTTTTATTAATTCTTCTGCCAACACATTGATTTCCATCTACAATTATTTTTTAAGATAAAAAGCAATAAGTCAATTGAAAAAAAGTTGTGGCCTTGAGTTATTAAACATTACACTTTTAACACACCTGATTGACTGAAAAAACCTAGAACATCACTGTAAAGATGCTAATCGTTGGCCTTCAGCAATGAATGGATGCAGTTTTACTGTGACTTCTCCAAAAATGCTTTGCAGCACCTAACACATGGTACACAGTCTCAAAGTCGGAGTCATTCCCATAATAAGGATCTTTGATAATTGTTTTTGTGGATCACAGCTCCCAAGAAGTTCAATCTTCACTTTGCAGTTTTTAACTTCACTGCCTTTTCTATTCAAATTTCTCAGATTGCCTTCATCCATACATAGTATATAATCAAATGCGGCAAAGTCTTCTTTGGTAACCTGCAGGACAATGTGATTCATAGGAATATCAAGCTTCTTCATGCAATTCTGTCCTCGATAATCAGCAGGGTCTCCTATCCCATAAGTGGACGTTGCAGCACTATCCTCCAATTATCAGAAATATTTTGATCAGTTACAAATTTTCTGAAAACTGCTTCAGCAATGGGTTATCGACAAATGTTACCCAAATACACAAACAGCACCGACTTGGGCAGCTGTGCTGTCATTTTCTCAGGAGCAAAGAGAGGCAGAGAGTAACGATACAGCTTTTATGGTGTGATCATGTGATTGTGAAAACCCTATAACTGACACTCCCTTTATCCAGTGAATGGGCAGATGAGTAATAAAATAACCACTATATATATATATAAAATAGATGGGGATAAGGGGTATGGGGTGTTTGGGGTGTTCTTTTTTTATTTTTTTTAATTGTTTCTTTTTTTGGTGTAATGAAAAAGTTATAAAACTGATTGTGGTGATGAATGCACAACGATATGATGATACTGCGAGCCACTGATTGTATACTTTGGATGGATTGCATGGTGTGTGAAGATATCTCAATAAAATTGCATTTATACATTAAAAAAAGATTCAGCTTGTGTTGCCCCTCCTTGAAAGCATTTTGAGAACCACATCCCAGGCTATGTTGGGTACTCTTCCTTCATGTTCCCCAACACGCTCTAATCAGTGCTTGTAATAGCTGGTATACTTCTGTTTATTCCACTAGGCTGGGCTCCTTGGAGGCAAGAACTTAAATCTGCATTTGCAATTCCCAGTACAGGGCTCAATACATACTTGTTAAATTATGAATATAAGAAATCCCTAAGCTGTGAACAGCTAAACACAGAGGAAAAGGAGCTCGAGGTGGTGGTTAGGGTGGGTGTGAGCCAGGGATATTTAAAACTTGAGTATTTTGTAGAGACAGTCAGGGCTGCGGCTGCTGGAGGGGCATAGGGTGTTAGAGCAAAGGAGACGGCTGGGGCTGAGGAGACAGCCAGGGTGGCGGCTGGCATGGTCAGAAATTGGTTACACACAGGGGAAATGAGCAATTATACTGAGGATAAAGAGAGCCAGATTTCTCATTACCAGAAGAATGGAGTTACAAATACAGAGAGTGAAGGCTGGAACGAACGCTGATGTTGAAGTGGAATTGGAAGTACTAGTTTGAACTCATGGTTTTTAATACAGATTCAGATGTGTATATATATGTATATATTTATAGGGTGTGGCTGTATACCCATACATGTATTTTCTCTGCACTCTGAGGCCTTTAAACAATGATGCCCCAGTAGCAAATGATCTCATCCAGTGCCCCATACCATGGTTTTAAAATACTGTTTTCCATGAGGGCTCCTTAGAGAAATGGCTGACCCCAGGGCTGGGGCAAGGAAAGTCTGGGTCATCTTATAGCAGGAAGTAAAAAACAGCTAAAAAAGAAAAAAAAGTTAGAGATGTGTCAAAAGGACACAGGAGTCACCTTAAATGAGATCCCACTGTCCAAATCTGGGTTAATTTGAACACCAAAATACTCATGATAATGGATTAAAACCCACTGAATAAAACAGGAACCCAAGAGCCCACACTGATGCAAATAAATACATGAATAATAAATGGCGGAGAAGGGAAAGTTCTTCCTTAGAGTAGAATGCTAACTAATAAATATAGAAAGAATGGTGGAATTAGAGAGTCACTATTAGGTAGCCACCATAATACCATCAGGCAAGTAACATAAATGGATACTCAAACTAGCAGGTGAAAGTTTGATGAGGAAACAGGATATTTATAGTCTCAAAGTCTCTCCACACAAAATGCTTCATTACTTTCAAAAAGGTGGAAAATGAGATTAACTTTACAGTGGAGAAACATGGTAAATACCACCTTAACCAAGGGACCAAGGTTACCATCACCAGTAATAGGACAAAGTGACAACTTGGGCCTCCTGAAATAATCCACTGAGAACACAGCATCATTTCTGTGGTATTTCTGCCCAAAATGCACAACCTGAATTTAATCATGAGAAAACATCAGACAAAGCCAAGTTGAGGGACATTTTTTCAAAATAACTGCCTGGTCCTTTTTCAAAAATATGAAGGTCACAAGACAAGGAAAGATTGCCAGATTGAAGGAGAATAAAGACACATAACTAAGTATAACACATAATCCTGGTTTGAATGCTGGACCAGAAGAAAAAAAATTTCCTTTTGTTAAAAGAGCATGATTGGAAACACAGGTGAAATTTTAAGATTTACCTGTAAATTAGATGGCAGTTTCCTATAAGGTTAATTTCCTGATTTTTGATAGTTGTAATGTGGTTATGTAAAATGAATTTGCCTTTAGGATATTTATACTGGGTAATTATAGGGGTAATAGGTCATCATCCTTGTAACTTATGCTTAGACAATTCAGAAAAAATGTATATTTCTAGAGAGAATGAGCAAGAGAAAATGATAAAGAAAATGTGGTAAAATGTTAACGACTAGGGAATCTGGTGTAGGAAATAAGGAAGTTCTTTTTGCTATCCTTGCAACTTCTCTGTAAGTTTGAAATTACTTTGAAATGCAAATTATTTTAAAATGAAATAGTTAATATGTATTTTAAAAACTGGAAATAAAATTGACCGTTTATAACCTGAGTCATGCATAAAAGGCTTTTTATTGTTTGACCTGTACCCTATCTTGTTCCAAAAACAATTTATTGTGGCTTACAAATTTGCAAAAAAAAAGTATGAGATAAATTGAAAACAAGAAATATGTGTGGTCTTGACAAGAACCTCCTAAATCACCAAATTCTAAAAAATGCTCTTGAAAACTTGACAGATTATGTGAAGAGGTCTTTCTTTGTTTTGGGAAACACAGTTATTAGCTCTTCTGTGTTCCTGATATCTTTTATTTAAAACTTAACCTGAAATTGATGCAGAGAATGAAATATTGGAATATGAAGGCAGAAAATAATTGTTAATAAGAAAAGAGATAGACTTTGAAAGAATTTACAAAAGTTTAGGCATGTGTACACTTTATTAAATTTGCATTCTAAGATATACATAAGGCCAGCATTTCACAAAACGTTCTATTATTTCAAAAGCAGTTATCATGAAACAGTGGTTATATAAGTCAGTCAAGCAAAAACAGTATATATAGGAATTTCTTATTGTTTCATCTCTTATACTTGTTTACAAATAGAAGCCTGAAATATATGATATAATATTAGAATAGGAAGAGTTTTACTTTATAACAATTATCACCTTTCAAATATTAGACTTTATATAAAAATAAAGGGGCACTGCCAACAAAGCTCATCTGAGGCTCAACATATCTATTTTTTATTTATTTCAAAACAATCCCTGCATAAACTTAACTTGCTAGTCAATTTCAAAAATAAAAATGAACCTTGGTTTAAACAATAAAGCAAGTCATCTTGCTTCCTAGTTTTCATACCATCTGGACAATTTCATTTTCCTGTCCCAGTTCTACCCCACCACTGAAGTGCTACAATTTCAAAAATAAATTTAAATGTCATCACATTTCAAAGACTTAACAGTCTTAAATTAGAGCCAAAAAAAAAATTATGGCCAAAGGTGTCCCTTTAAGGCAAAGAAGACAGTAAAGGTGGATACATGTCCTGTAAGATAAAACCATCTATTATTAATATGATTTAGGCAGAAACATCTTAACATGGCTCTTATACAAACAGAATAAATACACTGAACACCATCAAAGTATTTTTTCTTTAAAATGGCATACTAGGGGACATTCTTCATAATATATACATTTATGTTAGCTTTGAAGGACTATGCACTTTGCACAGGGGAAAGCTGTATGAGAAATTAAGCCATTAAATGGCCATCATGGTGGTTGTTACAATTTAAAATAAAGAACACATATAATGCTATAACAGAATCGCCACAAGTTACGTGAAGTTCTCGTCTAACCAAAAGGAAACAGGTCCTCCTGCAAGCCATATAATGTTACCAGTTTGTGAGTACCTTCAAAGCACATTATCTTTCTTTAAAATTCAAAGATCTTTGCCTTCAAAACACAAAACTGCAGTTGTTTTTGGTTCTTACGATCATTTAAGAAATGGAATATTATGAACCTAGCAGGCAAATTTGCCTGTTAAACACAATCCAACCCCAATGCCTGAACATCAAAAACAAAATCCATCACAACAGACTTTTTACACATTTATAAATAATAAATAACATAACATCGCAATAGAGTACAATCAGGTTTCTAAAATAGCTCAGTCGTGAGTTTCCTCTCTTAACAATTAAATAACTTTTATGGTACCTCAGATTTACTACCATGTACACTGTTCAGAGCTCAAACAGCTTCTTAAAAGCAGAATGCACAATCATATTGAATTGTTCAGCTCTTAAAAGATACCTTATAGATAATAAGCTGCCCTAACTATAAGACAGCATGAACAAGAACTGGATTCTGATTCTGATGGCCACATAACTAACACAGAGTGAGCAACACCAATCACCACACGACAAAAATGAGAAAAACAAATCCAATGACAAAAAGTAATGAGAAAAAAGCAGCAACAGAAACAGTATGTGGCAATCACATAAAGCCCCCCTTTTCACCCTACCTTATTACATCTCATATAGCAAAACAATGTACCCCAAGGCACCTAAGGCCTCATAATACCACTCGAGACACTGACAGCTCCATGTATGCTTTTATACACAGTGGTTCTGTGTAAATAATATTATTCATTCATTTGTAGATGCTCCACACATCTGGTCAAGGCAGGAATTTCTTCTTGATAACACCACCTAGAAATATTAACAATATTTTATATATTCCTTAGGGAAGCAGGTTTGGGGATAAAAATAGCAACTATGGTGGCTAAGTCATAAGAACCTGTGGTATCTAATCCAGGTATCCCTAAGCCCACTTACATCCTCAACACTAAAATCATTCCTCACTTCATACACTCCAACAGCAAAGAAGTAATGTGCATAGTTATGAAAGAAACTATGTTTCTTCCTCTCTGTGAGAAATGGCAAGTAAGCAGCTCAAACAGGAAAGAGAAATAAAATAATGTACTTGAAGTTGATGCAGAAAAATAAAAATTTAATATAATCAAAAGCAAGTCTTCGGCTAGTGTGAAAGAAAGAGATTTGAAACTATGTAGTTAACAGAGAACAAAAAAAAAAATCTCTCAGGCAAGAGAATTTCTGATCGACTCTGTCATATCACTGCTGGGAGAAAGAACCATTACAGAAACTACATATCAGTACTTTCCCTAAACTTCTAGACTCTAAAATAGGTGCCCGTTGAGGCACTAGGAAAAAATATCTATAAGCAACCAAAAACGAGTATTTAAGATATAGTCACTAAATACAAAATGAGGTCCGCCAAAACAGACACTGGTAAGGTTGCTATGCTTGCAAAATTGAACTTTGGCGAAGAGGGATGCCAAAAATGACCGGCATAAAATCAATCATTGAAATCTCTAAAACTTTAATCCTCATTATGGATCAAAGTACTCTGCGTTCCTCACTAAATGATTTATATAGGAAACAGCAGTTAAAACACTGAATCAGAAATAGTTAAGTCACTTGGGTGAGAGATCATCCATCTAGATGAACGAAGAGCATAAACTGGAGCATGCTACTGGACAGTCTGTGGTAGCGCTGCCTCTAGCCAGTGAAACTGAGGATAAGCCACTGCTGCTACTACTGCCATCCAAAATATCTGAACTGAGGACAAAGCAAAAAGAATTATAAGCCAATGCATCTATCTATCAGGGTAAACACAGCATGCAATGACAGTTTGAAGAACTCACGAATCAGTAGAGCATTTGTAAATAATAAAAAGCATACGCACAAGAGCAATGAATTACTACATTTAGAAACCTGCAAAATGAGAAAGTCACGAGAATCCAAAGTAAGACCTTCAAGGTCCTGTATCATTTGAGTGCTCTCCAGGAGGCATCAGAATGTCCAACATATATTAAGTGTTCCTCTTGACATGACATGGCTTTCGTGAGGGAGGTGCCCTACCTTCAGCTCAAGCGATTTCTATCTTTATATATTCCTCTTACCTTCCAATCAGGCTTAGAGTAAGAGGAATGGTTACTTACTGAGGTACCTTGGACCGTCTGAAGTAATCTATTAAGTATACTGCTTCATAGTCTCTCACTCTAGAACAAAGTCTTTTAACTGCCTTAGATTTTACCACTTTTCTCAACTCCCAAGTGGCCTTCAACTCAAATGTATTTTTCTTCTTATTTTCCCCTCTGATTATATGCCTTTCATATAATATCCTCCCTTTATGAATTTCTTACAGCTCCCTTTCCTTTTGCCTTCAAAACCCAAAGGTTTATTTCAAAACGACTCCTTTCTTTGATCCCTAAAATGAATACACTGTATCTGTGGCCCAATATCTTCATATCTTCAGTATCTTTAATCTTGACAACTGACTTCTGCTCTTATCCTTCCACTAAACCTCCTGATCTGGGCATCAAGAGCTTCTATAAGCCAGCTCACGGGTAACTTACCCATCCAGCCCAGGGCCTCACTGCTCCCAACAATCAATCTGGCCTCCCTCATAAAACGGCTTCTCACTTCAGCATGGAATTAAGAGCCTTCACAATCGGGCATCATGCTGCCTTTCTGGCTCTGAGTCCCATCAATCCAACATATAAGCTCTATACCCTGTATGTGGCCTGAATTTAGGCATTCACTCATTCATTTATTCTAATATTTATTGAGTGCCTGCCATGTGCAGAAATTATCCTAGATATTAAAAATACAGTGATGTGTAAGACAGACAGGGTCCCTTCCTTCACCAAATTTACAGTATAGTACAAAAATAATCATGCCAATAGATATATAATTACAAATTGTGATCAAAGTAATGAAGGAAAGATACAAGGGGCTATAAGAGTATAAAACACAGTTAACCTGATCTTATTTAGAGGAACAGGAAAAGGCTCCGCAGAAGTGATATTTGAGCTACAATCTGAAAGAGGAGTAGGCATTAACTAGGTAAGGTTTGGGAAGAAGCAAGGGTAGTACTGGGAACGAAAAGCAGACTAGTGTGGCTGTAGTACAGAGAGTAAGGAGAACATGGTGTAGACGAAGCTGGAGAAGAAGTCAGGCAGTTTTAGGATTTAAATAAAAGGAATAACTCACATTTAAAATCCCTGAAATGTAGACATAAATTTCATAGGGTGTCCCAAAAATCTTGGTGCAATTTTAAGCTTTGTCTTGCACCATGTTCTAAATAATATCATTTAAAGCTTAATTATTTAAATTTCTTTACAGTCCATTTTGTGAATTTTGAATAATGAGCATTTAACTTTCTAGTCAGTGTTTGCCATCTTCAGAGGGACTGAAACAAAATTAAAAATTTATTATTTGAAATTCACAAAACTAAGTCAATGAAATTTAAGTAATTAAACCTTTAAATGATGTTTTCTGTAAGTTTGTAGCATCTGTACTTCCAAGATTATTAGCTCCTTTGCAAAAGTCCATTCTGGTCTAACATGCTTTGAGTCTAAATGTGGTGTGTCTTTAATATTATCATTTTTATGAATTCCAAGTTAAAATTTAATTCTAGTGTTAAGTAACCTATGGGACACATTTGGAAGTTTCTGAGCCCCATACCACCATTGATGAAATTTAACTCTTTCCCAGTGCTTCTCTGCTCTTCTACTTTTCTTCAAAAATGGCTTTTCTATTACCCATGGATAGTTTCTAGGCAAGGACGGAATACAAACAGGCTTCGGAAAAGTAAAAATAAAAATGGAAACAGTATATTCCACAGTACTCTTACCATATGCTCACTGCCATCAAATGCATCATTAATACTGCTTTTAAGTAAGAAGTTTGGAAAATTTAACTGGCTCCAATATTTTTTCAACCAAATGGCAAATGGGTCTAAAATATGAATTATTCAAACTAATGAAAGAAAGTTGTACAGATAATCTAAGACATTGGAAAATCAAAAGACCTTTATATTCTCCTTTGGAACATATGTGAGTTTTCCTCCTTCATTTTTTGCCTAGACTAATATTAAAACGAATTTACTTTCCTAAAGCATATATTGGCTGGGCAGCTGAAGGATATGCTGTATGCTACTTGGCAGGTAGAAACAGGCTTAGATTAAAATTTGGCCACCAACTAGATAATCTGAACATAAATAATTTCTTATTCTGACCACCAGACCAATGGAGAGCCCTGGGTTAAAAGATTCCATTTGTAATAAGACCTGCTTGCTTGGGTGAATTCTGTATTCATTCAAAAAATGTAGACCATGATTCATGCAGTGAATTCTACCTTCTAACAGAGTTTTACCTTAAGAGAAATAAGCTAAGGAAGAAGTTACCAAGAAAATTAGGAAAAAATATATGAATTTTAGTTTCAAGAATTTCTTTTCTACTATTAAATATTAACATATAGAATTTTGTTCATTAAGAGAAAAATAGCATACTTACATTTAATTTCCACTGCAATTCACATTCAGAACTTGGTAAACCTTTCACCAGACATTTTCATGAAACTAAAATCTAGTTTCTGTTTTAATTAATCTGAAATTACTACACATGGTCATGGAGGCAGACAACAGATCACATACCATCCCTTGTTATTATAATATGTGCGTAAAGCAATACTTACATGTTTTTTTAATCCATACAGAGATCACTGCACAAAAGCAGTTTCGCAGTATCCACTATAAAACCTTTTACCAGAGCTTCTAAAAGCAACAAAAATATGGTCCAATATGAGTTTTTCTCTTCTTTCTTTCCTAGCTTGAGCTCTAAAGGAGCCTTAGACTAATGGCTGATAGCAGACAATACTAAAAAAGAAAAGGACCTAGACAATTCACCAAGTGGACATAGAGATACTTGAATAAAAAGTGAACGAATTCATTGCAGCCACTGAATCTACATATTGAGGCAATATTTGAACCACACAAGAGAAAATACTTATGACTGTTAATGTTTTCCCATCTCTACTATCTTACCTTCAAGAAAGGCAGAGCATTATCTTTCCTTACAACCTCCAAGGTTTTAAGATCACACATTTAAATATGATCACTTCCAGTCACATTGTGGGGACAGGAGTTTAAAAGTGCCAGCACAGATGTCTAAGGGGCTCACATAAATTCTTCAAAAATGTATGTGTATATTTTTATTAATTCATTAAATGAATCAGGATTAAAACTTATTTTTTGTACGTGCCACATACTCATTATGAAATTATTTTTGCCATGATATATATCTAACATCAGAAAATAATGTTAAAACCACTAAGAGAAATCTACCAAAAACTGTTAAAATAAAACCATAAAGGTTAAATTAGCAGTTACATTAACACAGATACACCAGGCAAGAAAATTCATGGGAAACTTTGCCCTTTTATGTAGGAGAAATATCCTACTAATTAATCCTCACTACATGGCTAGCAGCCCTGAAAACTCTTTTTTAATACAGCATACCATGGATACAGCCATATTCCCAAAAGAATGAGGAGCAAAATAAGAGTTTCCAACATGCAAAAAGAATCAAACCACCATGCAAAGGTGTATTTCCCAGCTATGATGAAACCCTTGAGGTTCGTAAGAACTGAATACTGAATGATGTAATTCCTGCTTTGTTGCTGACACATGTTCCCCAGATTTGGTTGGCAAAGATTTAAGAATTTTCATTTAGCAATTGGACAGCAATTGGTATACTGGACACAAATTCCAAATGGGTCCAGACTAAAAGTTCAAACTGAAGTTATACTTCAAAGATGTCAGATTTTAAAGATTATGATCTAGTATATAAACTTGAATTTAAAGGTTTTAAAAACATATCTCTTCCTTTTCTTTGTGGGAATGGGGCAGGGAGCAAAGTGTAACTATTTAAATAATGAGATAATATCTACTAATGATCAGATACTTTTTCTGCTCTCTAAAAGGTAGTATAAAAACTATTTCCTTAGTATCAAGTAGACTGATATCCTTGGCAATAGAAACCAGAAGGCAGCTAGTTTGATCAATGAAACTGCATTAAAGAGATAGGATCCAATTTTTACATAAAAGGAATAACTCATATTTAAAATCTCTGAAATGTAGACATAACTGTCAGCAATATTAGTATTAGGGTGTCCCAAAAGTGTTAGTGCAATTTTAAGCTTTAATAATCTCAGAAGTACAGATGCTACAAACTTACAGAAAACATCAATTGAAGGTTTAATTACTTAAATTGCATTGGCTTAGTTTTGTGAATTTCAAATAATGAATTTTTAATTTTTGTTTCAATCCTTCTGATTGAAGATGACAAACAATGACTAAAACAACAATTAAAAGCTCATTATTCAAAATTCACAAAATGGACTGTAAAGAATTTAAATAATTAAACTTTCAAATGATATTATTTGCAAGTTTGTAGCATTTGAACTTCAGAAAGCCTAAAACTGCACAAACACTTTTGGCACCCCTTGTATTTTTACCCAGAATACAAAAGATCTGACAGGAATTTAAAGCATGGCAGTCCTTTAAAAAGACTAAAATCTACAAATACAATTAAAGATATTCAAAATAAAAACTGAAGAGATAAAAGAACATAGGTTCTCAGAGTGATGCCATCAACTTAAACAGCTACTGAAAACTCCTCTCCAGAGATTCAATGAAAAAAAGGACAACTGTGAATTGTCTGAAACTCTGGAGGAGGATATAGACTAGAGAAGGACCCTGCAGATGCCGAATTGAGGAAAGAGAAGAAATACCAGGCAGGAATCTTTGTCCCAGACCAGCTGGTCCTCTCCCCTCCCCCTCACTTGGTCTCATGTGGGAAAGGCACAGAATCAGCAGATAGGAACCCTTCCACCAGGGACACAGATTTTAAAATCTCGCACAGCAATGAGACATACCCCCACCATTTGAAGAACCCAGGAACAGTGGAGGACATTTCAAGGCCCAGGTCACTGAGGAACAAAGAGGATGAGAAAACGTGGACAGAGACTGTGTTTCCAGCCCTGGATCTGAAATCTCTTCCCCCACCCTTGGGGGAAGCAGCAGCCAGCAACCATTTCCTTGCCTTGTGGACAGTGGGAGTACTAGGTCAGCTGAGGGAGTACATTGCCACAGGTGGAGCTCCACATGGAGCCAGATTTTGGCTAGAAAAGCTAGGGCATAGGAATCCTACAGTTTCAGCTCACCTGGGTAGATGCAGCCTGTGCTGAGAGGCAAAGCAGACTCTGAGAATGATTAAGTTACTGAACAGCGCCATCTGACAGTCCAGAAGGTGCAAGAGAATTGAAACACTTAAAAAGATGCTCCAGACCCTTTATTAGGACCATAGGAGCTGGTCTACAGGCCCTGCACGGAAACCCAGCCCTGTTCTGGCTGAAAAATATGGACAACCCAATTGTTAAAGCAGGGCTTTAAAACAAACCCAGGTCTTGCTGACTGGCAGAAAACACAGCACCACTGGAAGCCAGCAGATCTATATTACCACACACAGTGAACTTGCTGGGGTGCCCAGTGCCTACCTCCTATCCCTGTGGCAGGCCATGGAGGGTGCCTGATTTGGGGGGAAGACTGGGGGGCAGAGCCAATCTGACAACTGGCCAGCAAGAGAAACAAAGAACACACAGAGATCAAAGACAACCAACAAGAAAACCCTAGGCAAAAGAGAGAAAAAAACCTCCAGAATAAAATAATCAAGAAAATCAGATGCTTAGACAGCAAAATATCATGAGCCACATCAGGAAACATGAAGATATGGCCAGTCAAAGGAAGAAACTAACACCTCAACTGAGATTCAGGAGTTGAAACAACTATTTAAGATGTTCAAACAAATATTCTAAATCAAATCAATGAGTTGAAGGAGAATGTGACAAAAGAGAGGAAGGATATGAGGAAGACACTGAGTGACCATAAGAATTCAAAAACTTAAAAAAAATGGCAGAACTTATGGGAATGAAAGACACAAAGGAAGAGAAGAAAAACACAACGGGGACACACAACAGCAGACTTGGAGACGCAGAAGAAATGATTAGTGAACTAAAGGACAGGACATCTGAAATCCTACACACAAAAGAACAGATATAAGGAAAAGAATGGAAAAATATGAGCAGAGTCTCAGGAAACTGAATGACAACATGAAGTACATGAATGTATGTGTCATGGGTGTCCCAGAAGAAGAAGAGAAAGGAAAAGGGGCAGAAGCAATAATAGAGGAAATAATCAATGAAAATTTCCCATCCCTTATGAAAGACATAAAATTACAGATCCAAGAAGCGCAGCGAACCCCAAACAGAATTGATCCAAATAAACCTACTCCAAGACACTTACTAATCAGATTGTCAAACGTCAAAGACAAACAGAGAATTCTGAAAGCAGCAAGTGAAAAGCAATCCATCACATACAAGGGAAGCTCAATAAGACTAAAGTGTGGATCACTCAGCAGAAACCATGGAGGCAAGAAGGCAGAGGTATGATATATTTAAGATACTGAAAGAGAAAAACCACCAAGAATCCTATATCCAGCAAAACTGCCCTTCAAAAATGAGGAAGAGTTTAAAACATTTTCAGCTAAACAGACACCAAGAAAGTTAGTGAATGGGAGACCTCCTCTACAAGAAATACTAAAGGGAGTGCTACAGACAGAGCGAAGAGAGAGAGGTTTGGAGAAGAGTTGTAGAAATCGAGATATCAGGAGAGAGAAAGAGGGTCGAGATCGGGCATTTGATGCTGAAGGAGTACAGAATGTTCAAGAGGATTGATTGTATAGATCCAGAAATGGATAGCACAATACTGTGTGTTGGTAGCACAATACTGTAAGTACATTGAACAAAGATGACTGTGAGTATGGTTGAAAGAGGAAGCTTAGGGTTATGTATGACAACAGAAGGAAAGATAAAAGATAAAGACTGAGATGGTATAACTTAGTGAAACTGGAGTGGTCAATGATTGTGATTAAATGTACAAATACAAGAATGTTTTTACATGAGGAAAAAGAAATGAATGTTAGTTTTGAAAAGTGTTGAAAATGGGATGGTATTGGGGAAAATACAATCGATGCCAACTACAGTCTATAGTCAAGAGTAACACTGTAATATGCATCCATTAATTGTAACAAAGGCAATATACCAAAGCTAAATGTCTGTAAGAGGGGGATATAAGGGAGAGGTATAGGATTCTTGGCACTGGTGTTGTCTAACCTTTTTATTTTATTTTATTGTATTTTTTCCTTCTATTTTTTTTAGTCATCATTTTTTTTTCTTCTTCCATTTTTCTTTTTTCTCCTCTTCCTCTTTCTTTGTGGAAGAAATGGAAATGTCCTCATACAGATTGTGGTGTTGAATGCATAAGTAAGTGATTATAACAGGAACCATTGATTGTTTATTTAGGAAGGAATGTATGGTGTGTCAATAAAACTGTTTAAAAAATAAACAGAGGGGTACAAATGCTGGAGAAAATGTGGAGAGGAATTTACCTAATCACCGTTGGTGGGGAAGTAGAATGGTGCAGCCCATCTGGAGGGCAGTGTGATGGTTCCACAGGAAGCTAAGTTTGGGGATGCCATATGGTCCTGCAACCCTGTTGGTGGGTATATACTTAGAAGAACTGAGAACAGGGACATGAGTGGACATTTGCACAGTGGGGTTTATGGTGGCAGTATTCACGATTCACAATGAATGGAGTTGGCCTAAAGGTACACAGACTGACGAACACAATGGTGAACTGTGGTGTATCTATATAATGGAATACTGAGTGACTATGAGAAGGAATGAAGTTGTGAGGTATGTAACTAGGTGAATGGACCTGGAAGACAACATGTTGAGTGAAATAAACCAGAAATGAAAAGACAAACATTATAACAACTCACTCATATGGACTAACTATAATGTACAAACTCTGAGAATTGAATCTGAGAGCACAGGTTATCAGGGGAAGGATTATGGTAAAGGTTCCTAGATTGTAAGCTCTTAAAGCAGTTACATCTACTTCCGAGTTATAAGGGCTATTTCTAAATTCTGAGATGCTGAGCTCTTGTGTCTGCTGGTCAGTCCCTGGAACTCTGGGTATATGTGACACCTGAGACTCAGAACCACAGTTTGGCAGCTATGAATGTCAGCATTACCCCATACAGCAAATGCTAAAGAGCCTGAAAAAGAGATTAGACTTCAATTAGAGATATGAACAAAATGGACTTGGTTAGGACTAAGGTAAATCAGACTAAAGAGTAAAGGATGATATTGAAGGTGTTTTAAAACTTCAAATTCTGTAGATACCAAAGGAAGAGATGTTTATTTGGTGCAAGATCTATATTTTCTGTAACACACTGTATAATTTAATTTGTATGGTCAGTTTATTAAAACACCATAATTACATGGAACTTTGAATAGGGAGTGAGATCTGATTGGTTTGAACAGGTTAGTGTGAAGCCCTGATACATCCCAGAGTAATCTGGGCAGAGAATAAAAATGTATTTGCAAAAATCCCCTTGAGGGACTGCAGAAAAATGTGGAAATATTAAACTTCCCCACCTGGGGAATTCCTGATACTCTCACAAGCACTGGGGACTACCAATTTAGACAGCTGAGCCCTCAATCTTGGGGCTTGCCCTTATGAAGCTTGTTACTGCAAAGGAGACACTAAGCCTACTTATAATTGTG
This sequence comes from Choloepus didactylus, assembly GCF_015220235.1. Lineage (NCBI taxonomy): Eukaryota > Metazoa > Chordata > Mammalia > Pilosa > Megalonychidae > Choloepus > Choloepus didactylus. The sequence continues at coordinate 167,178,610 of NC_051334.1, forward strand.
CCTGAGTCACCCCCAGAGAACCTCTCTTGTTGCTCAGATGTGGCCTCTCTCTCTAAGCCAACTCAGAAGGTAAACTTACTGCCCTCAGCAGGTAAACTCACTGCCCTCCCCACTATGTGGGAAATGACTCCCAGAGGTGTAAATCTCCCTGGCAACGTGGGCCATGACTCCCAGGGATGAACCTGGACCCAGCATCATCAGATTGAATAAGCCTTCTTGACCAAAAGGGGGAAGAAAAATGAAACAAAATTAAGTTTCAGTGGCTGAGAGATTTCAAATGGAGTCAAGAGGACATTCTGGAGGTTATTCTTATGTGTTATATAGATATCCCCGTTTAGTATTTAGTGTATTGGAATAGCTAGAAGGAAATACCTGAAACTGTTGACCTGCAACCCAGCAGCCTTGATTCTTGAAGACAAGTGTATCACTAAATAACTTATACTGTGTGACTGTCTGATTGTGAAAACCTTGTGGCTTACACAACCTTTATCCAGTGTATGGACAGCTGAGTAGAAAAATGGGGACAAGAAGTAAATGAGTAATAGGGAGGGATGGGAGGTGGGATGTTTTGGGTGCTCTTTTTAACTTTAATTTTTATTCTTATTCTTTTTTTTTTTGAGGTAATCAAAGTGTCCAAAAATTAATTGTGGTGATGAATGCACAACTACAATGGTACTGTGAGCAAATGTATCCTTTGGATGATTGTATGGTGTGTGAATATATCTCAATAAAATTGAATTAAAAAAAGAATATAGGCTCTCAAAAACTGACTAATATGGAACAAAAATTGAAAGATCCAATTTCCTTCAACTAAGTCTGACTAATAATGGTTACCCATTAATTTAGGAAAATATTAAATTTATTTCTAGTATATATGGATGAAATTATATGATGTTTATGATCTGCTTTAAAATTCTCCAGAGGTGGTGGAGGGAAAAAGATCAAACGAGGATGACTGTGTTAACAACTGCTGAAGGTGGGAACTAGGAAATTTATTATGCTATTCTCTCTACTTTCGCGTCTCCTTGAAAACGTCCATTAGAAAGGGTTGAGAAAGAATGAGAATTCTTTTAAACATATTAGTGGAGCCATGTCTTGGTTTGTTAGCACTCTATGCTCTGAATAAAGCAAATCTCCTCTCCAGTTTGAGGCAACAACTTTTGGTGTTAAAGGATCGAACTTTTCCTTCATCACCAATGTCGATGTTCCGGAGTTCTCTCAGCCAGTCATAAGTCTAAGGATGATGTGAGTAGTGGCAATAGAAATAGGAGTCTCACCATAGCCACTATCAGAGAAATGATGGCACAGAGGAATAAACATCTGAATAAGGGGAAAGGATTATTGACAAATACTGTACCTTCTCTTCCCTTTCTTACTTATTTGCTTGAACCTGCTTTATGGCATCCTGGACAATCAGCCTAAGACAATATAAAAAAAAATCACCTCCCCCTGTATGATGTTTTTAGCTTGGCAAAATGCTTTCATATTTTTTTTACCTAACTTGGTTCCTCGGTTAGTAACTGGGCAAGCAAATCTATTTATATTCACGTGCCTATATTAAAACACACTTTACCATAACTGTGATATGCAGTTTCAACTAAGTATACAGTTTCATCCACTATCCTGTTGACAAGCTTCAGAAGTTTCTCTTTGCAATCATCTACATACCTGGAAAGGCACTACATACCAAAATTAGCACACTGAGCTACCAAGGACAGGCAGAGATGAGAGGGAAAAGAGACTGTGGGGCTGAAAATAGCTAGAACAATCTAAAAGCCATCTGTTCCAAGGTTAGAACAGTGCTGATCAACAAGTCTAATAAACTAGAATAACTTGTAACTTTTGGTCAACTAAAAGTACAAGTTATCTTACATAAAACAATGAATAATGAGAATAATGGGAAGAAGGAATCATCAATCTCTATACCTTACAAGTGGCCTACACACTTCTTGAGTTTAAAGGCCACCATCCTTTTATTTTTGAAGTGAGTGCCTTCATGGGCTTCTTAAAAAGACCCACACCTGTAAAGTTCTGAAAGACACTACCCAATTGTGTCTAGAACATGGGTGCTCAGTGAGTTGATTAGAATGTACCAGAAGATTTCAAAATATTAGCCAGTCACTACTACTATCCCATCCCCTTCCTTCCAAAATGTCAGCATCAAATGCCCAACTTCAATGGATAGGACAAGAAAAAAACTTTATCATAAACACACTGAAGGTCCTTGAGTTAGAGACCTGAACTAGTAAACTGAGTAAAAGTAACAAAAACATTTGTGACCAGGCCATGCGAATCAGGAAGGGTTACTAAAACATGGAAACTTAGTTAGCATTGTGATGGAATATCTCCCAATTTTCAAAATGATTATATAACATGTAATGCTAATTAGAGAATATCATGCTTAAGAGAATGCTGGGTATTCCCTGCTAAGTCAAAAGGATATAATACAAAATGCAAGCAGAGCAGCTACAGTCAACATGCATTACCACAGCAACCCAGAAACTCCTTCTTAGGCTATACAACTGTTGACACCACTCTACCACACAATTAGCACCTACTAAGAGAAGCTAATGTAACAGGAGCTAGGAATGAAAGTGAAAGTACCAAAAAGATACACACACTTCTAAAAGAAGTACTCATGACTTTCTGCTGGGTTTTTTTTTTTTTTCATTAACTATGCTTCTAATGGAGATTTATATTTCCCATCTATAAGCATGGATAAAGACTTGAATATATTTTAAACTATCCCAATATACTTTTGATGTGACTCTTTTTAAATTGGTCATACCCTAATATCCTTTTGATTTTATTTCATTTTTTACCATGAACTGAGATCAGACAACTGTGCAGCATCAGGAGATAGCATGTTGGTAGTGCCTTGGAAAAGTCTCTTGGGCTGGCTTTCTGTCTCCATTTCACCTAAAACAGAAAGAAAAGGTGCTATTGTAAAACACAATTTCCCAAATACAGGCTTGGGTTAAAATGCGGTGACCTTTGTTTAACCAAAATTCACTTTTTCAAGCCATTACTTAAAAGCTCTTTTTCCATGTGCTTTAAAGTAGAAGAAATATACTACCACATAACTTCAATCAAAAACTCAGCAACCCCCCAAAAATTCTCATTTATTATATGTTGCATGATATGGATATACTCATGTTCTTTAAAAGAATAAAACATTGACTGGATCATACAAAATAAATCAAACCACAGTAGCAAATAAAGTGTTTACAAATAGCGAAGCTCAAAGTGAATAATAATTTATGCTGGATAACTAGCAAAGATTATTGATGTCATTTATTTTGATATCTGAACATTTCCTGAGTTGAAGTTAAATAGGTTATAAAAACACATAGCCTTTGTGGAGTGGTGATCTCCATAAAGTGTGTTAAGTAAAAGGTTGTTTTAGACTATTTGGTGAAAATAAAGATTAAAAATATAATTTTGAAAGCACATCTGTAACTGAAAGCAATTATTAATCAATTTGCAAAATTGGCATTGTATTGGCTACCTTGGTGCCTACAGATTCTCTCAAAATTGGTCAGAGAAAAACTTTGCACCAACAGGAATAATGCTTAATGTTCCACCACCAGGACTGACAACCCTGTTAGGCAGAGACTGACAACCCTAAGTTAGAGACCGACAACCCTAACTTAGAAAGAAAAAGCCCCTTTCAAAATAAGCTGTGATTTTATCTAAAACACACACAACACCCCTTGGTTTTGAAGCTCTTTATCTGAGCTTTAAAATGGAATGTTAAAGACAATTTAATTCATGAGCCTATCTACACTCAAATAGGAAATTAGTAACTTTGAATTTAAAACCATATAAGATTCTCATGAGGAAAAAAGAGGAAGCAAGAACAAATGTAACATCCATTTTTCCATATTATTAATTCATTCATATTACCGTTCTTCTGAAGCTATTCTGAAAATTACTGAAATTCAAGAAAAATTATATTTTTATTTGCTTTTTCCATGCTTTAATATGTAGCTTTAAAAGTGCCTGCACAGCTTGCAACTCTGCCTCATTAACAAAAGACTTTAGCCCTTTTTAGCAAAGAACCCCTCCATCTGCTGGTATAATTTGGAATAGCTATGAAACTAAACAACCAAACTAGTTCCACCAACTTCCTGAGACAAATTTAAAAATAATAGTAACAACGATAGCTTTAATTTCCAATTGTTATTTTCACTCAATAGCTCCTGAGAAGGATCCTTGCAACATTAAGGAAAAAGACTATTTATAAAATAAAATTTAGTCACCATCTTCAATTTTAAGTTGTCTGAAATATAGCACAATTTGAATCTATGTATGATGGCTCTCACTGCAATGTTTTAACTCAAGTCACAATAACCCTTTCACTCAATATTAGGAGTTGTTTCTTCTGTTGACCCCAAAGGTGATTTCCACAAAGTAAACACTTACTGAATTGCTTTTTAACAGTTATTGTTAAAACTCTTGTTTAAAATGGCATATAACACTTGCAATCATGTGGTCATATCCCCAGAGAAAAACAGCTAACCCTGTTAAATTGAAATACTTCCTTCCAAGATGCCTTTTTTTTTAACAGTGTCTATCAGGTGCCTTCCAATAAGCATCTAAAACTAGCATTAATTGAGATCATTTTAGCTTAGTGCTTTGTGGTTCAAAATAACATAATTAAGAGAGCAAGCACCCCATTATATCAAAAACTCGAGTGTAAGACAATTCCCTCTTTGCTGAGGTATAATTATGTGGGGTGGGAGGGACAGAGCAAACCTCACCCTATATTGGAGCATACAGAATTTTTATAGATCTATTTCCTATGACATAAGCATGTATTTCTGTAACATATCAACTATTCATCTCTTTTACATTTGGATCACTGAGAAGCAATATTTTTGGAAAATATGTTGATAATATGGATATATGAATATGATTCAGTTAGGAAATGCAAAAAATATACAGATAGTATCAAGCACCTAATTTATAAAATTTAGAATCGGTAGAGCATACATTGGGAAAAATACACTTTTCTTTAGGAAAAAAAGGAGAGTATGCCTTGAATTACTTTCAGACAGGAATTCTAGTTTTTAAAGCAAGCTTGGTCAGGTTTAGTATCAGAAGTGTGAAGCATACCTTTTCTTTTAAGAGGCCCAAGAACACTGGGTCTAATGCACTTGACTGGACTCTGACTCCTCCTGCTCAAATGAATAAATAAATGGGATGACTTGAAATACTTCCTTCCAAGATGGAAGATAACAGTACAGTATTACAGCCCACCAAATAAATAAATAAACAAAATTGACATTCACATAGGGAGAGAGAAAAGGAAAATGTCTGTGCTGTAGGTTGAGTAACTGAAATGACAATACAGGATTTGACCTGGTATAAAGCAATCTGGAATAACACGGTATTTTAAGCTAATTTTTTAAATCATCCTAGAAAACAAAATACTCACAACTGATTTTCTTAAAAAGATATCTTACTAAAAATCCCTATTTGGCAATGAGGGACAGGACTTCCAGGGATGACTCTGGCCCTGGCATTGTGGAATTGAGAATGCTTTCTTGACCAAAAGGGGGAAGAAAAATGAAACAAAGTAGGGTTTCAGTGGATTAGTGATTTCAAATGTAGTTGAGAGGACATTCTGGAGATTATTCTTATGCATTATATAGATATCCCTTTTTAGTTTTTAGTGTATTGGAATCGCTAGAAGGAAATACCTGAAACTGTTGAACTGCAACCCAGTAGCCTTGATTCTTGAAGACAAGTGTATAACTATATAGTTTATACGGTGTGACCGTGATTGTGAAAACCTTGTTGGCTCACACTCCCTTTATCCAGTGTATGAACAGATGAGTAGAAAAATGGGAACAAAAAGTAAATGAATAATAGGGGGTATGGGGGGTATAGGATGTTCTGGGTGCTCTTTTTTACTTTCATTTTTTTTTTTGGAGTAATGAAAATGTTCAAAAATTGATTGTGGTCATGAATGCACAACTATATGATGATATTGTGAGCCACTGATTATATACTTTGGATGGATGGTGTGTGAGTATATCTCAATAAAATTGCATTTAAAAAATCCTTTTTTGAGTTTTGACTGGTCTATAGTCTTAACTCTTTTCCCTTATCCTTAATAAGAACATATCACCTTGCATGTGTGTTATGTCTGTGTGTATGTGTATGTGTGTCCTCTGAATATAAGTAAGCATTAAGTCTCAAATTAAAACATGAATCTGGTAAAATGGTAATGGTAAAATATAGACAGTGAGTATATGGGTGCTCACTGTGAAATTCTCTCAATTTTGCTATATGTTGGGGAAAAAGTTAACCTGAGAGACATTTAATGAATGGTACTCACATTTAAACTTCAGGTTCACTCACCTCAAAAATCGCCTTGGACTGGGAACAGGACTTGGAGGTAGCCCACTGCTACTCACAAACATTTGCAATGATGGTGACAAACATTGCTAGAAAAATATATTTAATATTAAAATAGGTATAGTGCTCCGGTTTTCAAAAGGTTCTTTTCAAAATGACAGAAACAAAGTACTTAGAATTGCTTAAGTGTTTGTTTCCATGTCTTATATATATTATTTTCAAATTACTATCATAGATTTTCACTAACATTCTATCAGGTCAATGAATTCTTTAAAAGTGAGACAATGCATGGGTGTGTTTTAGAAAGTAAACAGCTCAGCATGTATGTGACAGTTTATGTCTTGTCAATGATCCTACCTTTCCAAATCCTCTGGTGGGTGATGGTGCTGGAGAAACTGGAGTGAAGTCAATTCTCTTAGGAGAATATAATTTATCCAGCTTGTCAAAATCACTATCGCTCTGCAAACATAAAGTATTATCTCCTCATAACAATTCAGCACATTGCAACTCTTATTTACTACATTTTTAGAGCAGAAATATATAGACTCTAAAAAGTTGCAAACTAATATTCTGCTGGAAAAGCAGAAATCAAACACAAATACAGATTTGGAAGCAGAAAGCACAGAAGTATATGGGAAAATCAATGAAGTAAATGAACCATATAAAAGTTTCTAGAAAATAAAAAAAACAAGCAAATATGTGGAAACTTTACCAGGCTCAAGCTCTCGTCCCATGATTGGCTTATCTGCATTGCTGTTTGCACCTCCCTAAACAAACAAAATGAAAGGCCATCAGTGCTTACAAACAAGACGTAATCAATATAACCTGCTATATATCCTATTCTTGCGAAGCACTAACCTCTCATGTGCAGTTTCTCTGTTCATCATATCCATGCCTTCTTCCTGCAAAGACAACATGTCCTGAAAACATAATATTTATCCACACATTTCTATATTTAAAATAAAATGAAAAGATTATTTGGCATAATCACAGAATAGCAGAACTAACATTCTAAGATTGTCGCTCATGCCACATCTATATTTTATCCACATGCTTGGAAGAATTTTAGTCTGTCTACGACTAACCAGAGTTGTACCCTGGCTCATTTTAAATATCTAAATCTTCAAAATGAAAATAAAAGCAAAATGTAAAATCCAGAAAATTTTAAATTTGAGCTAGTAAGTAAAATTTACCCTTTTGATCTGATGCAGTCTGCTACTAGGAATATGATTAGGTGAGGATGACAGCAACTGGAAAGAAAAAGTAAACATGTATTATTTTCTGAATCACAAAGCAGCAGTCTGCTGTCAGTACTGGTATACAACCTACTTCTAGATGATTTTTCATATTCTTCTTAGAAATTTAACTTTTTAAATCACTGAACATTAACGTACTGGAGGCAATACATTCAGTCTTTAGAAAGTACACCAGGTGTCCAAACTCAAAGCACCATCTGTCACTAGACAGGCACTGACTTTACCACTTTTCCCAAATGAATGCTGAGCTGTATAAACTTATGTAAAAAGAGACTCTGGGCCTTGGAAAAATCCTTTACCCCACTTATCTAAAATAAAGAACTATATAAGAAAAGAAAGTAAAAAAACACTAATTTTATTCATTTTTATCACCAATGCACCAATAGAGGAAGACAAGTTAATAAGCCCAGTATGATATTTTGTCTAGGATTAATGTTTATCAAAAATACCTCAAAACTGCTATAAGGAGACTTTGCTTACACAATCTAAATCGCTTCTAAAATTTGATCATTAATGCCATCACCACAAACCTTACCAGTTAAAAAACAATTAGTGTGAAAGACCAGGTATATCTTTAAAAAGCTGTTGCTTTCCCTTAGATCATCTTTTTTTAATAACACAAAGCTGAAATGACTTTTTAGAAATGGTTAAATTATGCTCTTCCATGTAACCACAATCTGACTGCAAAATTTAAAGTATAATTCATTTCAACAGATTTTACAGAGTTCTAATAGCCGTAATGTAAACAACTACTATTTGTTCCCTAATGAAATACAAATTAGTCTAATACCATAAAACCAGTTAAGTCAATTATCCTATTACAGTGGTACTATCCTATTAAAACCTTCCTGAATACTAATGTAGTAAGTAGTATAAAATGGTGATAAACTGCTATAAGTTTTTATGCAAAAGCTAACTCAGGTAAAATTTTTAAAAGTTATCCACTGAAGTATGATTTTGCCTCAAAAGATACTCCTTCATTTCCCACCCCTTTCTTTTACTTTTTCCTCTCCTAGGCTTTGAAAACAGAAAAACTTAACCAGTAAAATCCTTTTAAAGTCTTTTCTTTTTCTCCAACATGAAAGTAGTATGTGTGTATTGTTGAAACCTTAATAAGGTCATTTGAAAAATGACAGGCTACTAGTCAAGAAAACATGGTAGGGCAGACTCTTAACAGGATAATATATCAGAGAGAACAAAAGGAAGCAAAAAACAGTGAAATAATCAGGAAAGCCAAGTAAGAATTGCCAAAAACTGACTGCAGAGAAAGTCAGAAATTTAGATGCCACATCTATGTGATGTACAACTTTTCAATTTTAGACAAAATGGAAAAGTAGACGAGAAAACAGACAGGGAGCAGCAAACCTATGTTTAGTACCACAAGCAAGAGAGCAATGTATAGGTTGAGAACTAAGCTAATAGCTTTAAGGAGGTGCTGCCTGGTGGTGTCAAGTAAAGCAAAGAGCTCAAGTGGGATAAGAAATAAGGCCCCTGACATTGACAATTTGGTGGGCTTTGGGGACTTTTGCAAGAACAGTTTTTTAATGGAGTTGTGGTAGAAGGAGTGAGACTACGAATTGGCCCAGTATTGGCAAGAAATTAGAAGAAAAGGAATTAGAGACAGTTGACTGGAGATTATACTTTGAAAAAACTCAGAGAGGGGAAGGAACAAAAGGGAAGGAAAGACCTATTGAAAAGCAAAAGATCTCTTTTCCAGATATTAGATAAATGAGCCAGGAAAGGTAGGAGGAAAAGAGCCAGTGAGGAGGTAGAGAGGAGATGAAAGACAGAGCAAAGGAGCAGAAGGGTCAGAAAATTTATGAGCCATCAGGGAAAAACACCATATGTGAAGGTAAAGATATTATTAAGAAGAAAGTTGAAGTTCAACAAGATAGGTGTCTAACTTCTCTGTGAAGTGAGAAGCAAGGGTCTTCCGCTGAAAGTAAAAGGTGGTGAGACAGGAAGATTACAGTGTTCAAAAAAAAAAAAAGATTTAAAATATTGCTTTAGGGAATGGCATGGGGCCAGTGGCACCTTGAACCCAACATGCCAACAAGAATTCATCTTCTTTCCCTTCAAACCACCAATGCCTCTCAAGTTCCCTACTCCTAATAAAGACAACACCAATTCACCTGGTCACTAAGAAATAAAATGTCAGTCATGTTGAGTCCTCCTTCTCCTTGCCCTTATATCTAATCAGTTGTCAAACAAGAAGACCCTACTTCTGCATATCTCTTTCCTCAGCCTCCTCTTTTCCATTTCATTTGCCAACACCATATTTTTGGCAGGTTACTACAGGACCCAGATAAGTACATCAAGATTTATATTGTACACTGTGCTATAATGTTTACAATGTAATTAATATTATGATAGAAGACCCCAAAAACTTCTGGAGAAGCTTCTCAAAGGAGATATAAGGATTAAACTGAGTTTTGAAGGACCAGAAAGCCAGAAAGGAGAAAGGGCTGGGGTGAAGGATAGCAGAAGAATCAACACAGAGCAGTGAATCAACATGGTCCCTTCAGAAAGCTAGGTATTTTAGTGCAGCCAGAGCAAAGGGTATTTGTCAGTGAGTAGTGAGAGATGAATCCGGACTAGAGCCGATAACAATCTTCCCATCTTAAACAAGGAAAGTGAAGTGTGGAGAGGCAAATTTATTTTTTCCCTCTTTGCTACACAATTGAAATCAAGAACATGGCTGTATAACCCTTATAAACCTTTTTTCATATATACAGCAAAAATAAGTAGGTAAGGTGTTTTCCCATATCCTCAGGGAAGAAGTCAGTGAATCAAACCTCCAGATAATTAACATTTTCCCCTTTAAGTATTTTTCAACCACTTCAGCTGGAGTTCTTTCTAAAATGTGTTAATTTTTTCCCTTTCTTAAACAGGTTATACCAAACAAAATGGCACTGGAAGATCTCTAATCTCAGCTCTACCACTCACTAAGTGTGTGATTCTGAGAAAGTCACTCATATCATCTGAGTCTTTGCTGCCTCTTCTTTTAAATGGGAAAAATATCTTTCACCCTGCCTACTTCATAGAGAAGTACGAAGAATTAAATGTGTGAAAATACTTTGTAACGTGTAAGATACCATACAAGCATAGGTATTACCATAATTTAAGAACAGGTTAATTACCAGGTATTCTTAAGACATAAAGGATTACACCATTCGATACCAGTGACTCTCTCAGGGTGTATTAACTGGTCCTTATACTAAGCTGCCCCAGACTAATTTTTTTTTAAACTCTCAGCTTTTCAGTTTTTCCTTCTCCTCCTTTGCTACCAGTTATCAGTATTTCTTTAACCCCAATATATCTCTTCTGATTTGCTGCTTCTTACACAATATACTCTAGATAAGTGCACTCCATATAAGTGATGCTACTATATTAAAACCTCATCATAATTTCCTCTAATGCAACCAACTAATAAGGTGATCCCTGGCAGCTCTGATTATATAGAACAGACAAAATCAGCAACTCTTCTGAGAATATAAATACAAGCATTTTAAAGGAATCTTTCCTTTGGAAAAACAGCATTGTCCAACATAAGAGTCAGAAATAAATATTCTCCTACTCAAATGATTTTTGCATCCTAGGACAGAAACCACTGTTCTCAGTTAGAAGTAGAATTTAATACTGACTTACCTCACAACCATGGTACATGTAGTGACAAAGAGCAATTTTTAAAAATACAAAGTCCCACAGCAAAAAAGTTTTAACCAAATCTTTTTGCACTGAAAGCTGAGAATGGCCACGGTGTAAGCACTAAACAAGATAGGTAAAACAAATATTTTCTTTCATAAACAATTGTGCACAGCACATAATTTTAAGAAATAAATTACATTTGAAAGTGTTTTCCTCAATCCAAATCACTTCAGATACTTACTTCTATACTTACCAAGCTGTGACGGCTCATAATTGTTGTACTATTCCTCCGAGTTTTAAAGGTGTAAGGTTGAAAAACCTGTGAAAGGTCACTGAAAAATAAAAAGAAAATTATTAATGTCTTTGAATTTAAGATATTTTGCAACTAACATTACTGTCAACTCTCTAGTTATCAACTACATCTCCCATGGCTTCTCATTCATACAGTGAATTCACTCCTCACCGTCCTCTTCACAGTCCTCTTTGCACTGGTGTGCTGTGGATCACAGGTTTGCAGAGACACTGATCTCCTCAGTTGTTGGGGGCAGTAAGTGACGCATGGGGTGGAGCTTCAGACTGGGTGCCTCCAGCTGCTGCTGGTCAGAGCTCAGGCCCTCAAACCGGTTACCACCAGACATGAGCAGCCTAATCTGTTTACCCCAGAAGACCCACAAATATTGTTCCTTGTGTGTACCATGTTGTGAAAAAAGCCAAGAGTTCTACGATAGTACTCTTATCAGCACATCTCCCACTACTGCCTTAAACATGTGTTCGACCTTTGAATCCCACTGCTCAACTGAATAAACATACCTGAGTTTTTGCTCGTGTTGTTCCTTCTACCTCAAATGCCCTCTCTCCTACCACCATCTGTTAAAATCTTTCCTCTCCTTTAACACCCATTTCAAATGCCATACCTTTCATGAAGCCTTTCTTCGAAATCCCACAAACCTGATGCAATCATTCCCATCTTTGAACCCAAACAGCATACTGGGAGAGGAGCTGTTTCTTGAGGCATCTAGCAAACTATACCTTTCATTAAAGAAAGTATATATGTATCTTAAATCCCTCGGAACAAAGGTGTTGTGTTCATCTTCAAGTAACATCCCTGCAGTGCCTAGCAGAGTGCCATTCTTATAAGAATTCAAGAAGGATTTTCAGAATTGAATGGGATTAGGCTTCAAGGGACCATTGAGATCACCTAATTCACCCCTCTTAATTTTTAAATGAGAAAACTGAGACTCAGAAAGGTTAAGTGACTCATTCATGAGCATAGCTAGCTTGTGAGAAAATGGGGACTAGGCCAAGCCTCCTTATCCCTTCTTCTGTCACATCAGGTTACCTTTCAAGAAACTACTTAATCATGATTCAAAAAACAGTGCTTTATTTCTAGAATTGTATAAATACAGTTCAACAGGATGACCCAAGTTCCTAGCAACTGCCTGCTTACCAGATTTAAAAAGACAACCAAGAAAGACCAGTTTATTCTTATAGTATCAAAAATAAACGTAGTGCCATGGACAGCCCTAGGAAAGCAAAGAATCACTACATCATTCCCTCAGTTTCAAAACGGTATTTAATAAAAGAGATAAAGTAAATCTGTATTTCCCCCAAAATACAGATGTTCTAATCAGCTCAACAGACAAAGGATTGCTTCTTCCCTGTCCTTCATTGTACTTGACTAATTGTTTTTGGCTAATTCTATTCCTATCCTCTTTTTTTGGTTGTTGTTGGACTAATTTCATTTCTACAAGGTCTCCCAAATTGACTCTCTACCTATAATGAATTGTCTACTTATAAAAGTGGAATGCAATAGCTCAGGTGAACCAACCAACCTAACCTTCACTATCACAAGATTCTACCTTAAAATAAACCCTCTGGTGATTTACTCACATGAAAACATAAGACCCCACCACTAAAAATCAACAGTCAATTCTTTTCATTGTTTTCTAAAACCTGTGTGCTCACTGACCTAAGCTACATGCCACCTTTTTTTATTCACTAAAATGCATTTCAAGCAGTTTTAGAATATGAATACATTAGGATGAATCCAAACCACTTAATATCACATGAATACACCATTTAACTACAAGTTATTAGACAAATTCTGATTTATTAATGTAAACCTCTGTTAATGCCAGGGTTCCTAAACTAAGCTTAGAAATAGCAGCTCTTAGAGACAGGCATCAAGTTGCAAGTCTAGTTCCAGGGGCTTCAGTCTGACATTCAGTGGTGTAAATTAGGCAGGGCAAGCAATCAGTCAGAAGAGCCACAAGCTTCCTGTAGTTCCTTTTAGAGAAAGACAACAGAGCCTCAGGTAGAGGGCCCTTTCCCCCACACTGCCCAAAGTTTGGGGTCAAACTTTCATTCCACCTTGGGACCCAAGTCACTGTCAAGCAAACAAGCTCCCATCTCCTCAGTACGAAGAGCCCAAAGGAGCTCCAACTCTCATTTTGGGGAAGGAAGATTGATTGCATGGGATCAGGGAGCCCCCAAACCTTTAGCCCGTCCTCTACAACCCTGCTCACCTGAGCCCATAGATGAGGGGAGCACTGCTGGATCTCCTCAGGTTGCCCCCATCAGAGGTGTCATGCTCAAAGTCCAGCTCCATTTTCTCCTGAGCCATGCTGGGGACTTGCAGGCAGGCACAGCAGGCAGTGCTCAGCTCCTGGTGCTTAGCTATGGACTCCCAAGACTCTCACTGCAGGACTGGGCTGCTGGGGACTGGCAGCTGGGGGCGGGGGCTAAGGGGTGGAGGCTTGGGGGCGGGGGCTGGGGCGGAGAAAAGTAGGAGAGGAGGAGGAGGGAAGGAGGAGGATGATAAGGAAGGGAGGATGGTAGTGAGGGAGGGAAGAAGGATAGAGGTTGTGGTGGAAGGCGACCGAATTGAAGGAAGAGGACGGAGGGGAAAAGAAGAAGAGGAGGAGGAGGAGGATAGAAAGAAGAGAGGTATGGAAGGAGAACAAGAAAGATGAAGGAAGGAGGGAATAGAAGAGCCAGGGGAAAAGTCTAGATGGAAGAGCAGGACAGAGAGGGTAAAAGGAGAATAAGAAGGGGAAGGGAGGAGGAAGACAGAGAAGAAAGGAAGAGAATAGGGGCGAAAGTAGGACAAGGGAAGAAAGCAGGACAAAGGGGGAAAGAGGAGGATTGAAAAGGCGAGGGCAGGGAGAGGAGGAGGACTGTGGTGAAGGAAAAGAGAAGCACAGGGGGTGGGCAAGAGAATGGTGAAGTGTGGGGAAGAGGATAGAGGAAGGAGAAAAAGGAGGACAGAGGGAGAAGAGAAGGAGGGGGAGGAAACTAGGCAGCGGCGGAACTCATGCTGCTACTTTCCGACCGACGGCCTCAAGTGGGGCCCGGCTACAGGAGCCGCGGCTGCCCGGGCAGCGCCAACACCGAGGAGCTGACAGTCGGGCAGGGCCCGGCCGGGCGGCCTCGGCGGCTCCAGCTCCCCATGCTTCCGGACCCGGTCCAGCCCTCCATGCCCCGGGACCCGGTCCGGGAGTCTCCTCAGCCCTGTGATCAGCGCTTCTCTCCTCCCTCCCCCCTCCCCGCCTCGAGGACAAGTGGGGGGGGGGGTCGATCCCTCAGCCGCCGCCGCCGTGCCTCCTCTTCCTCTCTTAGGTTCTAATGGCCCCTGGGAACCCTCTGGGGCCAAGACCGAAATCTACAACCTGCCGCCTCTTCAGCCTCCTACGCTTCAGAAGCGGGAGTCTCCACCGGGCCAACAGTCTGCCGCGTCCGGGCACCCATAAGCTCCTGCGCATGCGCCCGGCTTCCGCTCCAATGGGCCCGCGGGCACGGAGCATGCGTGCGAACCCCGCCCGGCAAACCTCTTCCAAAGGGGCGGAGCGTTTCCAGGGGGCCCCGGCACCTTCCTCGATGGCATTGGCCCGGGAACCCTGGCGCTCGATTTCGAAAAGAACCAATAGGTTGGAGATAACTGGAGCAAAATGTTTCAGGAGGAGTTTGGTCCAATGTTGCAGGGAAACAGAGAGTAACATGGAGTTTCCACATTTCATTCCGAATTTGTACGCTCTGACCTCTGTGACTGAATAGCTGATGCCTGCTAATTGCTTAAATCCCTTGATTTTGTTGGTCTTTGCCTAGAGGGGCTGATTTCTTTTTTAGATCGGCCATTTGGATGCACCAGGCAAAACGGCAGTGAAAAGCAAAAGCAATGGAGTAAAATTAAAGCGAATCTATTGAGAGTCCATATAGCTAGTGAGAAGCACTCATCTCCATCTTACAAGCACCATTAGCTTCTGCGATATTAGAAATATCCAAGGTCCTGAAGACAAGTAGCAGAACTAGACACCTTTCTTCTTCCCCACCCCCCCTTTCATGCAAAACCTAACAATCATAATTCCTAATGTGTGAGACCTGGAATTATTTATTTTATTTAACAAATACTTAAATAGTACTTTCTGTGTGCCAAGCACTGTTCTAAGGGTTTTAGAAATATTAATTCATTTAATCTTCACAAGGAAATACTTTGAAATTGCATTATCCAGCAGAGCAACTTAATTATACTTTCCGTTTCTAGTCTTGCACTTCTGAGAGGAAGGGTGTAGTTTACTTTCTTAACTAGACTTACATTAAACTATACAATTTAATGTAAGCTTGGCCCTGGCATTGTGAGATTGAGTTTAATATCCCATAGTCCTATTTTTTGGATGATCTTTTTATAAGAGTGAGTCTTTGGAAAGGAAGGTGCTGAGGTGAGTATGTTTGGGTTGTCTTGGGAAGTTCAGCCCAAAACACCCTTAAACTTGGTTTAGAATACATTCTCATGCAACATTTCACCTGTATCAGATTAGCAGAGATTGAAAAAATATTTATAATATACAAGACTGGTGAGAGTATGGGGAAAGTGAGATTTAAATTAACTGTGGTGGATTCCTAATATCCTTTCTGAATGACAGTTTGGCTGTGTGTATAAAAAGCCTTCAAAATGCACACATCTTTCAAGCCAGCAATTCTTCTAGAAATCTATCCTAGGGAAAAATATGGGACAAGTAGAAAAGGATGTTTTTGTGCTGTCATTTGTAATTGTGAAAAACCTAGTGTCTAACACTAAAGGATTAGTTAAGCCAGCATTTCTCAGGGTGTTTTATAAGATGTGAATAAGTAAGTGTCCCAAAGAATTAAAGAAGGGAGTGATCTGTGGCCAAGTAAGTTTGGGAAACACAGTTAAAGTAAGTTAAACTGGTTTCTTGTACATTGTGAGAGCCCAAGAAGAGGGATTTGGCATGAAGTGTTTTCAAACTATTTAACCTAAGTTCCATTTTTTGAGGGACACCTGGGAGGGATTATTGTTGTAGAACACTCTTTAGGAAACATTGGGTTAAACAAATTACAGTACATTCACTCTGTGGAAATCTCTGCATCCGTTAATAGTGATGACGTGGTCATATATCACTTGACATGGAAAGATGTTTACACTATATTGTAAAGTTAACAAGCAGTGTGATTGACGCCTCTCGCACCTTGACTCCGGTTGTCCTCGCAAACCCCTTTTGTGCTCAGTATCCTATGTACACGTCTTGCAAGCAAAGCCACCATGTTTCTGACTTCCAATTCCAGCATATGAGTTGAACAGATCGTAGCAGTTACCATTGCTGCTGGAACAGCTTCAATTGGTTTTCTAGCTTACTAGAGATTTTATGTTAAAGATCATTGCAACAAAGCTATGGTAAACCTTCACATCCAGAAAGACAACCCCAAGGTAGTACATGCTTTTGACATGGAGGATTTGTGAGATAAAGCTGCGTACTGCCATTGTCGGAGGTCCAAAAAGTTCCCATTCTGTGATGGATCTCACACAAACAACAATGAAGAGACTGGAGACAACATGGGACATCTGATCATCAAGAAAAAAGAGTTAAATGGGCAGTTTTGATGCTGCAAACTAATTTGTCATAATGTTACCTGATTGTTTAATTAGAATGAATACCACTTCTGTTGGACTCACATCCCCTAGGTTCTAGATGTGTTATATTGCAAACTGCAGCTTTCACATTCATGGCATTTGCCTTACTTGTTGAAACATCATGGTTCACATTTGTTTAAACAAAAAAAGAAAAGAAAAAGAAAAAGGAAAAACAAACCTCATGTCCTATGGGTTATTTTGGTCTTGTAAAGAACCATTTCTTTAGATTTAAAATAATGACATTAGAATATAGTTGTACATTTAAGTTAACATATGAAATAATTCTCAAAATCATGTACATACAGATTGTACTTGTAAGTTTCAGAGAAAAATTATCACCTCTTCATATTATTTAGTTAACCTAGAAAGTAAATTGGCTGTGATTAAACTAAATTAATTTCTTAATACAATCTAGGGGAAAAAGGCTGTGTGATTAATGGGATCTCATTTTAAAAAAATATATGTATATATTGGATATGGATATATAACCGAAAAAAGTCTGTAAGTTTATATGTCTAAATGTTTTACAGTCTCTGGGAGGTAGGAAGTTGGATGATTTTGTTTTCATTTGCTATTCTCTTTATTTGTCATATTTTCGGGTTTTTCCCACATGGAATATCTGTCACTTGTGTAATCAAGAAATAATAGACAGTAAAATAAATGTTTTAAAAATTCACATACAGTTATTAATTGTGGGCTAGAGAGAGGTGTGATCAGGACTTCCTTACCTCTATTTGTACCTGCACTTACGTCTGTTTGAACTTTACTCAAAGGAGAATCAAAGAGCCTTTCAACTATGGGCAAGTTCTACTCATTCAAAAATTCTTCCTGATATTGAAATGAAATTTGCCTTCCATTCTTTGGTCCTAGGGATCACCACAAAATAAGCATAATCCATCTCCTTCTGCATAGACAGATCTTCAGAAATTTGGTGACAGCTACCATGTCCCCAGAAATCTTTTCTCCTCTAGTTTTCTACTCATTCATTCTTCATTGTAGGAGATGGTTTCCAGAGACCTTGTTGCCTTCCTGGGCATCGGCCCCTCAAAATTTTCCAGATTGTCAATATCCTTAAAGTGTGGCAACCAGAAAAGACCACAACACCTCACACTTTTTAGTCACATTTTTTCATTATTAGATCCTATAAAATTGTGGTGTAATTAGATTCCTCTGATTAAAAAAGTAATTTCAGAATGCTTCCTAGTTCAGTGTGACTGTATTCTGAATGCTATCCTAAGATTATGTAAAAGATACTCGGAGGCGGGGCAAGATGGCGGAGTGGTGAGGAGCAGAATTTCGTCTCTCCCTTAGAGCAGCTGGCAATTACCCAAGAACTATATGAAACAGTGTTTCCGGGGTCTCCAGTAACCAGTCACACATTGGACACAAGTTTGGAATTGGAGGAAAAGCTGAGATCGCAGCGAACATTGTAAGTTCCCTGGACCGGGGGTCTGGCGCCCCTCCCCACCCAGACCTCACAGACTGTCTTGCTGCCGGCTCCCTGAAAGGGGGGAAAAAAAAAACCCAAAAAACAGCAATCTGCTGAGGGCAAGAAGGGAGGCTCAAACCAGCCTCAACTGCAGAATTAATTAACAAATTAATTAACTAACTTTGGGAGCTGGGGTGCTAAAGAAGGGCTGGGCTCCAAGAAGTGGGGGCACGTAAAAGCGGGCACCCGTTCCCAGACTCCAAAAAAGCCATTTTTTTTTCCCTTACATTTTGTCCCTTCTGGCTTCTCCCTGATCCCTTATCTTTTTGCATTTCAGTAGCCCCCAGCAGGGGTGGAACTGAAGCAGTTGGAGAGTAATTATCAGACAATAGCCCAAAGCATATCTTTAAATGCTCTATTCTGACACTGACAAAACTTCCAGGCTGGGGAAAAACGTTTAAAAGAGACTCTTTTTTTTTTTTTTCCTTTTTTCTTTTTCTTGATTTCTTTTCTACTTTTTTTTTTTTTTTTTTTTAAATCTAAAAGTAATATATGTGGTTATTTTCTATCGGAAAGCCCAGGTTGAGGGACTAGGCTGGGCTTGAGGGGAGACAGAGTACCTACAGTGTCTTTGAATTCCGTATTCACTACTGAAGGCCTCCACCCCCGTCTTTAATTGGCAACTCAGGCTGACCAAGGAATCTACCTGGAGAGGCCCCAAAGAGGAGAGAGGAGAAGGGAATAGTGCCCCTGAGAGACAACTGGAATTCTGAGGATTGGGAGAGTGGAGGGAGGCCCAGCTCAACTGGCAGTCCTCCTTCTGGGAATTCAGACCCCAGGGGCTGGAATTCAGATTCCAGCTTCAGTCAGCCACGCCCCCGACAGGATCAGAGTCACCAGGAGAACTAAAGGCTCCACACCTCCTTACACTGGTGGGGGAGCTGCGGGCTGGCCAGCGCCACCTGCTGGACAGGAGAGGAAAAGCACCAATCCTAAAGGCCTCATAGGAGGGTCTCATTCTCAGGAAAACTCCATACCCTCCCAATGAGACCTGGGCCTCACTAGACTGGGAAAATCTGACTAGGGTCGACCATATCTGAGGAGACCCACTCACAAAAAGGTTACATAGAGGCAGAGCAAGAAACAGAAAAAACAAGAGGGGAAAAATTCTGATCAACTAAATAGAACCTAAGTTAGAGGTCTAGAATAAGCTGAACTGAATAACAGAGGCCAGAAAACAAAGCCAACAAACAAGAAAACCACTAGGTAAAAGACAGAAAACAAGCTCCAAAATAAACTAATCAAGAGAATCAGATGCCTAGACAACTTAAGATAACAAGCCATACCAGGAAACACGAAAACATGGACCAGCCAAAGGAACAAACTAATAGCTCAGCTGAGACACAGGAGTGGAGGCAACTAATGCTAAATAAATTTGATGAAATGAAGGAAGATATAGCAAAAGAGCTGAAGGATATAAAGAAGACACTGGCTGACCATAAAGAAGAATTCATAAACTTAAAAAAACAAATGGCAGAACTCATGGGAATGAAGGCCACAATGGAGGAGATGAAAAACACAATGGAGGGACACAACAGTAGATTTGAACAGGCAGAAGAAAGGATCAGTGAACTGGAAGACAGGTCATTAGAATTCATACACACAAAAGAACAGATGGTGAAAAAAATGGAAAAATATGAGCAGGGTCTTAGGGAGCTGAGTGACAACATGAAACGCACAAATATACGTGTTATGGGTATCCCAGAAGGAGAAGAGAGGGGAAAGGGGGCAGAAAGAGTAATAAAAGACATATTCACTGAAAATTTCCCAACTCTTATAAAAGACAGAAAATTAGAGATTCAAGAAGTACAACGTACCCCAAATAGAATAGATCCCAATAGACCTACTCCAAGACACTTACTGGTCAGATTGTCCAATGTCAAAGACAAAGAGAGGATTCTGAAAGCAGCAAGAGAAAAGCAATCCATCACGTACAAGGGAAAGTCAATAAGACTATGTACAGATTTCTCTGCAGAAACCATGGAGGCAAGAAGACAGTGGCATGATATATTTAAGATACTGAAAGAGAAAAACTGCCAACCAAGAATTCTATATCCAGCAAAACTTTCCTTCAAAAATGAGGGAGAGATTAAAACATTTTCAGACAAACAGACACTGAGAGAGTTTGTGAATAAGAGACTGGCACTACAAGAAATACTAAAGGGAGCGCTACAGGCTGATAGGAAAAGACAGGAGAGAGAGAGTTGGAGAAGAGTGCAGAAATGAAGATTATCAGGAAAGGTAAAAGGAGAGGAAAAAATAAGATATGACATATAAATTCCAAAAAACAAAATGATAGTAGAAAGTACTGCCCTTACAGTAATAACACTAAATGTAAATGGATTAAACTCCCCAATAAAAAGACACAGACTGGCAGAATGGATTAAAAAACAGGACCCATCTATATGCTGTCTACAAGAAACTCACTTTAGACACAAGGACAAACATAGACTGAAAGTGAAAGGTTGGAAAAAGATATTTCATGCAAACAACAACCAGAAAAAAGCGGGAGTAGCTATATTAATATCAGACAAGTTAGACTTCAAAAGCAAAACAATTAAAAGAGACAAAGAAGGACACTATATATTAATAAAAGGGTCAATTCATCAAGAAAACATAACAGTCATAAATATTTATGCACCAAACCAGAATGCCCCAAAATTCATGAGGCAAACACTGCAATCACTGAAAGGAGAAATAGATACCTCTACAATAATAGTTGGAGACTTCAATACACCACTCTCATCAATGGATAGAACATCTAGACAGAGGATCACTAAAGAAACAGAGATGTTGAATTGTATGATAAATGAACTAGACTTGACAGACATTTATAGAACACTACATCCAACAACAGCAGGATACACTTTTTTCTCAAGTGCTCATGGAACATTCTCTAGGATAGACCACATGTTGGGTCACAAAGCAAGTCTCAACAAATTTAAAAATATTGATATTATACAAAACACTTTCTCAGACCACAATGGAATGAAGTTGGAAATAAATAAAAGGCAGAAGGTCATAAAATTCACAAACATATGGAGGCTAAACAACACCCTCTTAGAAAACCAGTGGGTAAAGGAAGAAATTACAAGAGAAATTAGTAAATACCTCGAGGCAAATGACAATGAAAACACAACTTATCAAAACTTATGGGATGCAGCAAAGGCGGTGCTGAGAGGGAAATTTATTGCCCTAAATGCCTATATTAAAAGAGAAGAGAGAGCAAAAATTGAAGAGTTAACTGCTCACCTGGAGGAACTAGAGAAAGAACAGCAAACTAACCCCAAAGCAAGCAGAAGGGAAGAAATAACAAAGATCAGAGCAGAAATAAATGCAATTGAGAACAGGAAAGCAATAGAGAGACTCAACAAAACCAGAAGTTGGTTCTTTGAGAAAATCAATAAAATCGATGGACCACTGGCTAGGCTAACAAAAAAAAAGAGAGAGCAGATGCAAATAAATGCAATCAGAAATGGGAAAGGAAATATAACTACCGACCCTGTAGAAATTAAGGAGATAATGAGAAGATACTATGAGCAACTATATGCTAATAAACTAGACAACTTAGATGAAATGGACAACTTCCTAGAAAAGCATAAACAACCAACATTAACTCAAGAAGAAATAGATGACCTCAACAAACCAATCACAAGTAAAGAGATTGAGTCAGTCATCAAAAAGCTCCCAAAAAGGAAAAGCTCAGGACCAGATGGTTTCACATGTGAATTCTACCAAGCATTCAAGAACGAATTAGTACCAATCCTGCTCAATCTCTTCAAAAAAATTGAAGAAGAGGGAAAGCTACCTAACTCTTTCTATGAAGCCATCATCACCCTAATACCAAAACCAGGCAAAGATACTACAAAAAAAGAAAATTATAGACCAATTTCTTTAATGAATATAGATGCAAAAATCCTCAACAAAATACTCGCAAATCGAATCCAGCAGCACATTAAAAGAATTATACACCACGACCAGGTGGGATTTATTCCAGGCATGCAAGGCTGGTTCAACACAAGAAAATCAATTAATGTAATACACCACATCAATAAATCAAAGCAGAAGAACCACATGATCATCTCGATTGATGCAGAAAAGGCATTTGACAAAATTCAACATCCTTTCCTGATGAAAACACTTCAAAGGATAGGAATAGAAGGGAACTTTTTCAATATGATAAAGGCAATATATGAAAAACCCACAGCTAACATCACACTCAATGGGGAGAGACTGAAAGCTTTTCCTCTAAGATCAGGAACAAGACAGGGATGCCCACTATCACCATTGCTATTCAACATTGTGCTGGAAGTTCTAGCTAGAGCAATTAGGCAAGAAAAAGAAATAAAAGGCATCCAAATTGGAGAGGAAGAAGTAAAACTTTCACTATTTGCAGATGACATGATTCTATATGTAGGAAATCCAGAAAAATCTACAGCAAAGCTACTAGAACTAGTCAATGAATACAGCAAAGTAGCAGGCTACAAGATCAACACGCAAAAATCTGTAGTGTTCCTATACACAAGTAATGTGCAACAAGAGGAGGAAATCAAGAAAAAAATCCCATTTACAATAGCAACCAAAAGAATCAAGTATTTAGGAATAAACTTAACCAAGGACACAAAAGACCTTTACATAGAAAACTATAAGAAACTGCTAAAAGAAATTGAACAAGACCTGAAAAAATGGAAGAACATACCATGTTCATGGATTGGAAGACTAAATATAGTTAAGATGGCAATTTTACCTAAACTGATTTACAGATTCAATGCAATACCAATTCAAATCCCAACAACTTACTTTACAGAAATAGAAAAACCAACAACTAAATTTATTTGGAAGGGTAAGATGCCCCGAATAGCCAAAAATGTCTTGAGAAAGAGGAGTGAAGTGGGAGGTCTCACACTACCTGACTTTGAAGCATATTACAAAGCTACAGTGCTCAAAACAGCATGGTACTGGCATAAGGACAGATATACTGATCAATGGAATCGAATTGAGTGTTCAGAAGTAGACCCTCACATCTATGGACAACTGATCTTTGATAAGGCAGTGAAGCCGAAGCAACTGGGAAAGAGCAGCCTGTTCAATAAATGGTGTTTGGAGAACTGGATATCCATTTCCAAAAGAATGAAAGAGGATGTCCATCTCACACCTTATACCAAAATTAACTCAAAGTGGATCAAAGACCTAAACATTAGCACCAAGAGCATAAAACTCTTAGAAGAAAATGTAGGGCAATATCTTAAAGATCTTGTGAAAGGAGGTGGTTTCTTAGACCTCACACCCAAGGCACGAGCAACCAAAGAACAAATAGACAAATGGGATCTCCTCAAAATTAAACACTTTTGTACATCAAAGGACTTTGTCAAAAAAGTAAAAAGGCAACCTACACAATGGGGGATGATATTTGGAAACCACATATCAGATAAGGGTTTAATATCCCGAATATATAAAGGAATCCTGCATCTCAATAACAGAAAGACAAAGAATCCAATAAAAAAATGGGCAAAAGACATGAACAGACATTTTTCTGAAGAGGAAATACAAATGGCTCAAAAGCATATGAAAAAATGCTCAACTTCACTGGCTATTAAGGAAATGCAAATCAAAACCACAATGAGATATCATCTCACACCTACCAGAATGGCCATTATCCAAAAAACAGAAAATGACAAGTGCTGGAGAGGATGTGGAGAAAGAGGCACACTTATTCATTGTTGGTGGGAATGTAGAATGGTGCAGCCACTCTGGAAGACAGTATGGAGGTTCCTCAGGAAGCTAAATATAGATTTGCCATATGACCCAGCTATTCCATTGCTGGGTATATACTCAGAGGAACTGAAACTTAAGACACAAACAGACATTTGTAAACCAATGTTTATTGCAGCATTATTCACAATTGCCAAGAGATGGAAACAGCCCAAATGTCCATCAAAGGACGAGTGGATAAACAAACTGTGGTATATACACATGATGGAATATTATGCAGCTGTAAGACAGAACAAAGACATGGATCATGTAATAATGTGGATGAACCTTGAGGACATTATGTTGAGTGAAGTTAGCCAGAAACAAAAGGACAGATTCTGTATGGTCTCACTAATATGAACAGACATTAATGAACAAACTTTGGGAGTTAAAAGCTGACAACACAGGTGACCAGGAGATAGAAAGAGGGCAGAGATCAGCCATTTGATGCTGAAGGACTACAGAATGTTTAGGATTGATTGCATAGATCCAGAAATAGATAGCATAATACTGTGTGATGGTAGCACAGTATTGTAAGTACACTGAACATAGATGTCTGCGAGTAAAGCTGAAAGAGGTGGGATAGGAGAATGTATGACACCAGAGGTAAAGATAGATGATAAAGACTGGGACTGTATAACGTGGCAAAAACTGGACTGTTACTAAATATACAAATATAAAAATGTTTTTGCATGTGGGAAAGCAAATGAATGTCAACCATGTAGAAATTTGAAAAAGGGATGGTATTCAGGAAAAAACATAATCAAAGCAAACTGGAGTCTATGGTCAACAGTAACATTGTAATATACCTCCATTAAATGTGACAAAGGCAATACGCCAATGCTAAATGTATATGAGAAGGGGATATAGGGGAGTAATATGGGATTCTTGGTAGTGGTGTTATTTGCTGTCCTTAGTAGTATATTGTCTTGTATGGCATGTTATTTTTCTTTTTGTCATTTTTTCTTATTGCTAAAAAAAAAAAACAATTTTTCTTGTAGTAATCAGTATGTTCAAATGCTGATTGTGGTGATAAATGTACAACTTTATGATGATACCATGAACAACTGATTGTACACTGTGGATAAATGTATGGTATGTGAATATAACTTTATAAAATTGTAGGAAAATATATATATAGGAGTAAAAGTGTTGGAGAAAACATGGTGAGAGGGATGATGCCTCACTAATATGGACTAACTACAATGTGTAAACTCAGAATTGAATCTTAGAACATAGCCTAATGTGGACACAATAATTGTAATAGTCCCAAGATTGTAAGCTCTTACAGCAGTTAACTCTATCCCTGAATTGTAAGGCCTATCTCTAAACTTTAAGATGCTGATCCCCTAGCATATGTTGTCACAAACATTGGGACTGGCAGTTTGATGTGCTGAGCCCTCAAGCATGGGACTTGCCCTTATGAAGCTCATTACCACAAAGGAAAGTCTAAAGTTGTATGTAATGGTGCCTAAGAGTCTCCCCCTGAGTACCTCTTTGTTGCTCAGATGTGGCCCCCTCTCTCTAACTGAGCCATCTCGACAGGTGAACTCGCTGCCCTCCCCACTACGTGGGACCCAACTCCCAGGGGTGTAAATCTCCCTGGCAACGCAGAGTATGACTCCCGGGGATGAATGTGGACCCGGCATCGTGGGACTGAGAGTATCTTCTTGACCAAAAGGGGGATGCAAAATGAGACGAAATGGTTTCAGTGGCTGAGAGATTCCAAATGGAGTCGAGAGGTCACTCTGGTGGACATTCTTATGCACTATATAGATAACACCTCTTAGGCTTTAATGTATTGGAATAGCTAGAAGTAAATACCTGAAACTACCAAACTCCAACCCAGCAGTCTGGACTCCTGAAGACAATTATATAATAATGTGGATTACAAGGGGTGACAGTGTGATTGTGAAGACCTTGTGGATCACACCCCCTTTATCTAGTGTATGGATGAGTGGAGGAATGGGGATAAAAACTAAAGGACAAATGGGGTGGGATGGGGGGATGATTTGGGTGTTTTTTTTCACTTTTGTTTTTTATCTTGTTCTGGTTCTTTCTGATGTAAGGAAAATGTTCAGAGATGGACTGTGGTGATGAATGCATAACTATGTTATCATACTGTGGACAATGGATTGTATATCATGGATGATTGTATGGTGTGTGAATGTATTTCAATAAAACTGAATTTAATAAAAAAAATAGGAAAAAAAAAAGATACTCAGTTATCTATTTGCCCCATCTTTTAATTTCTAAGGCTATATATATGAATAAAATATTTCAGATAATTCTTCATCCTACCTCCTGCATTTATGAAAACATTAGTAGAATTTTTACCAAACATTGAAAAGAAAATGAGAGTGCTTTCATACTGCTGGGGAGGGCAAAGGATTCTTTACAGCCTAGCTAAGGACTCTGGAAAACTTCGTGCCCTATCCCGTTTTCGACTCTTTGTTGCAATCGTCGATACCAATTTTTCTGACTTTTGATCAACATTAGAGCTGAGTGAGACAATGTCAACCTGCACAGAGATTGATTGGCCTCTAAATTGAGGGGCACCTCATGAGATGACCGTGATTGGTTGGTCAGGGTTAATGGTGACTTAGAATATCATTTTTTGTCCTTGATCTGCTCCCAGCCTAATGAATCATTCACCATTTTATCCTTTTGCCATTCCTCCCATATTGTAGGCATTTTAAAAAAGAGCTTGACAAACTCTATCAACCAGCTCCAAAGAGCATTGGATCTAGTGCCTTCCATCATGCACATATGCCTGTGTGCTTAGTTTTTCAAGAGAGTGGTTTCCTAACTGTAAGGAATGCATCTTGGCAGACAGTTTATACAGGATGCTTAATACTTGCTAAGCAAAAATCACTTAAATTTTCAACTTTTCATTTTTTTCAGTGTTTTATTTAGGTAACTTTTATAACCAATTTTATTGAGGTATGATTTACATGCTATAAATTGTACCCATTTTAAGTTTACAATCAAGATATAGATAATTTCCATCACCACAGAAAGTGCCAACTGCACCTTTGCAGTTAATTCTTCTCCACTCCCACCTCTGGCTGCAGGCAAGCACTGATCTCTTTGTCACTGTGTAATCTTACAGTTTATACTCTTGTGTCTGGTTGCTGTTGCATAGAGATTTGTCTGTGTTGCTTCCTGCATCAGTAGTTCATTCCTTTTCATTGCTGAGTAGTATTTCATTATATGGATATAGCAGAATTTGTTTATCCATTCACCTTTTGATGACATTTGGGTTGTTTCCAATTGGGGCTATTATGAATAAAATTGCTACAAATATTTGTGTTTAAACCTTTGTGTGGATGTTCGTTTTAGTTTCTCTTGAGTAAACACCTAGTAGAATGGCTATAATATATGTACAGTAAGTGCATGGTTTAAATTTTTTTTTAATTATTAAATTCAGTTTTATTGAAATACATTCACACACCATACAATCATCCATGATATACAATCCACTGTCCACAGTATGATAACATAGTTATGCGTTCATCACCACAATCTATCTCTGAACATTTTCCTTACATCAGAAAGAACCAGAACAAGAATAAAAAATAAAAGTGAAAAAAGAACACCCAAATCATCCCCCCATCCCACCCCATTTGTCCTTTAGTTTTTATCCCCATTCCTCCACTCATCCATACACTAAAGGGGGTGTGATCCACAGGGTCTTCACAATCACAGTGTCATGCATGGTTTAACTAAAAGAAAATGCTGGACTGTTTTCAAAGTGATTTTACCATTTTACATCCCTATCAGCAGTGCATGTTCATTTATGGAGTTCATATACCTAGTTTGTTTAAACAATGTTTTGATTTTGAGATCCTACCTTTCAAAAGGGTTTATAAGAACATATGTGTTAAATGTTGCTTAAGGTAAGAAAGCCATCAGTGAGAGTTAGGAAATATGTTTAAATATTGTTTTATAAAAAATGTTCAAACAAACAAGCAAAACATTCAGCAAATTTTATCTGTTTTTTTAAAATTTGACCTATATATGTTGGGTTTTTGTATTTGGCCAAATGAAATTATTCATTACTATTTAAAATAATCAGCTAAAGGGCATACATCCTTCAAAATAAAATCCTATTTGATTTGGAAAATGAACTGGCATGACTTTCTCCAGAGGCTTGTAAAATTCCTAGAAATCACTTTTTATGACTTCCCACTTCTTTTAGTTAACTTAGAAATTCACTATAAATCATACACAAAGAGATGCTTTGACTTGCTAAAGTCTCAGAGATGTACTAGACATTTATGTAGCCTCTGGAATTCTCTCTTACTGGCAGGAAAAGAACTTGACTTCATATATACTTGCCAGTGTCCTGTTGGTTAAGGTCTGTGGGTACATGGAAAGCTACAAAGCATGGTATCAGTATTTGGATCTTGATAAGAAGGAAGAAATAAATAACAAAATAAAACAGTGGATGTACTTGGTCTATTTCACAATCCCAAAGGTCTTAGGGTTTATAAGAGCACAAGTCGCCAACCAACAACTAGTATAAGTGCCAGGGTTGTGAGAATCTTGTCTAGGATTCCCGCAAATGTTGGGCAGGAGAAGGAAACCATTTGTGCACTGGATAACATGGTCCCATGGTCACCAGGCGATCACTTAAAGAATCTTGTCTTCTGTCCTATGTTGTGAAATCAGGGGTACTGTTCTTGCTTTGGAGATTTCTATTACATCATAGATGGTCTTCACCAAACAGACCCAACACTGTTTTCCTCTCTGACATAGGTATACACATAACATATCACATTTGTGGGGTATTTTGAGTCATTAGGCAATGCCTGCTCTCCACCAGAGAGCTAACCCCTTCTGCTCCTGGTTTTTTGTTTGCACAAGAGGGTTTAGTCTACAATTTCCTCTAAAGTAGACAACCCAAGCCATTAAAAATACTATTATTTACTCTATACTAGGATTTATTTTCCCTTTATATCCAAATATTGAAGGATAGCACCAATGCTCACATTCCAGGGTTGCTACATTATATTGGATATAAAGAGAGCAAACTGAAATCAGGGAAAGACATATCTTTGGTTCATATTCTTTGATTGAGTAGATGAGTAGGTCAAAGTCCAATATTGTTTCCTATGAATGAAGATGTGTTTTTTTTAATACAATGCAGATGCAAGAGGTTGAATAGAAGTAGTATGCCTTGAGAGACTAAGAAGATTGACAGAAGCTAGGTACTGTCTATTGATGTATTATTTATTGTCATTTATATTCTGCTTCTTTCACAGAAGGACTTGAATTAGAGACAGATGAGATACTGATAAACCAGTTTTTGAAACTATTTATGAATACAATTATTCAATTTCTGTCACTATGTAAGTGATTCCTAGGATCATAGGATAATGTGTTACCTCCTATTAATTCATACTATCTCTGAATATGAAATTCTTTACAAAGAAGAGTGTCATTGGAATACACCTTTTTTTTTTTGTTAAAAGAAGCATTACATTATTCTTCCAAATCAGAAATCAGTCAAACCAATGTGAAGATGGGGGTGTAAATACTGTTCCAAGAAGATCATATTTAAAGGCTAGTGATGTTTGGCTATATTAAGAGAGTTGGGCTACAGAATTAGCAGAATAGACTTTGACACACAGAAAAGAAGGCCATGTGAAAATGGAACAGAGAAAGATTTGAAAATGTTGGCCTTGAAGACTGGAACAATAGACCCACAAGCCAAGTAATGCCAGTAGCCACCAGAAGCTGGAAGAAGACAGCCAGGAGTCATCTGGTTAAAAACATTACAGAAACTTCTGGAAAAATGGAAAAATAGAGAACTACAGGGCTCACTCATCTTCCAAAAACAGCTAATGAACAGGTAGAAACTATCCAAAACAACTGTTCCAGGACTCCAGAGACCAGGCAGTACTTCATAGCATCCAGGGAAGAGTGGGATGAAGACACTGAGGAACTGCAGTGAAAAACTGTAACTCCCTCGGCCATGTCTCCTGGCATCCATTCCCCACCCTTGAGGCAAGCAGCTTCAGATTGGCCCAGCCCCTGCCTGGCAGCTGCTGAAGATCGGGAAGGCCACAGAAGTCCTCCTCTCTAAGAGCAGAGGGGGACACAGCCCAGTACTGAGCCAGCTATTGGCCAGCAAATTTAAACCACTGGGTCCTGTTGCTTTAGCCCAACCAGAACAAGTGCCACCATGCCATATTTTTGATGCACTTCAGAGGGAGAGCTGCCAAAGGGCTAAAAATATCCTGCCTTATTATGGCTGAGGGGAATTGGTTGCCAAAGAGCACCATCTGCTAGGCAGGTCAGGAAAATACCTTCAGGAAGGCATCAAAATTTTTCTTGGTAAAGAGCGCCATCTTCTGGGCAGGCCAGGAAAGTGCAGCCTTGGGGAGGTGAATAAAAGGCTTTTGGGCATCTTTCCTTACACTCTCCCTAGGGCTCTTTGGAATGAGACTGTGCCACCAGCATGGGTCCCTGGCTGTGTTTTAGCTAGGAAAAACTGATGAACCAAATGTCAAAGAAGGGCCTTAACAAAAACCCAATCAAACAACAAAATTCTAGATGAAAGAGAGAAACTGACCTTCAGAATAATCTCTTCGAGATAATCAGATGCACAGATATCAGCAAAAATTACAAGCCATTCTAAGAAACAGGAAGATAGGCCTAGTCAAAGGAAGAAATGAAAAAGTCAGAGGAGAAACAAAATTTGGAGCAACTAATCAAAGTTGTTCAAACAAATCTAAACCAATTCAAGAGATGAAGGAAAATATGGCTAAAGAGAAAAAGGATATTAAGAAGACACTGGGTGAGCATAAAGAAAAATTTGAAAGCATGGAAGGAAAAATAACTGAACTTAAGGGAATGAAAGGCACAATAAATAAGCTTAAAAATATGCTAGAGGCATACAATAGCAGATTTGAACAGGCAGAAGAAAGGATCAGTGAACTAGAAGACATCTGAAATAGAATAGACAAAAGAACAAATAGTAAAAAGAATGGACAAAAATGAACAGGGTCTCAGGGAATTGAATGACAACACAAAGCTCACAAACGTACATGTTATGGGTGTCCCAGAAGGAGAAGAGAAGGTAAAAGGGGCAGAAAGAATATTTGAGGAAATAATGGCTGAAAGTTTCCCAACTCTTATGAAAGACGTAAATATACATATCCAAGAAGCACAACATACTCCAAACAGAATAAATCCAAATTGACCAACTCCAAGATGCATACTAATAAGACTGTCAACTACCAAAAATAGAGAATTCTGAAAGCAGGAAGAGAAAATGCAATCCATCATATACAAGGGGCGCTCAATAAGACTAAGTCCCAATTTCTCATCAGAAATCATGGAGGTGAGAAAGCAGTGGTATGACACATTTAAGATACTGAAAGTGAAACACTGCCAGCCAAGAATTCTTTATCTGGAAAAACTGTCCTTCAAAAATGAGAGAGAGTTTAAAATATTCACAGATAAACAGAAGCTGAGAGAGTTCATTAAGAAGAGATCTGCCCTACAAGAAATACTAAAAGTAAAGAAATACTAAAGGGAGATACTAAAAGTAAAGAAATACTAAAGGGAGTTCTGCAGGCTGAAAAGAAAAAAATCTGGAGAGAGAGGCTTGGAGGAGAGTATAGAAATGAAGATTATCAGTAAGAGTAACTAAAAGAGTGAAGAGAGAGACAACAACAAGATATGACATATAAAATCCAAAGGATGAAATGGTTGAAGTAGGTACTGCCTTTGCAGTAATATCATTGAATGTTAATGGATTAAATTATCCAATCAAAAGACACAGATTGGCAGAATGGATAAAAAATATATGGTCCATCTATAAACTATCTGCAAGACATTCATCTGAGACCCAAGGATACTAATAGGTTGAAGGTGAAAATTTGGAAAAAGGTATTCCACATAAACAGTAAGCAAAAAAGAGCTGGGGTTGCTATACTAATATTGGACAAAATAGACTTTAATGCAAAAAATGTTATAGGAGACAAAGAAGGATATTGTTTATTAATAAAAGGGGCAATCAACCAAGAAGAAATAACCATCATAAATATGTATGCACCTAACCATAGTGCCCTGAAATACATGAGGCAAACAATGGCTAAACTCAAGAGAGTAACAGGCATCTCTACAATAATAGTCAGAGACTTCAATACACAGCATATAGACAGAGGATCAATAAGGAAACAGAGAACTTGAACAATATGATAAGTTATGTGCAGACATATACAGAACATTGCATCCCCAAACAGCAGGATATACATTCTTCTCAAGTCCTCTAGATTATTCTCCAGGATAGAATACATGTTGGGTCACAAAACAGGTCTCAATAAATCTAAAAAAGATTGAAATAATACAAAGCATTTTCTCTGTTAATGGAACGAAGCTAGAAATAAATAACAGGCAGAGAATTGGAAAATTCACAAATATATGGAGATTAAACAACACACTCTTAAACAATCAGTGGGCTAAAGAAGAAATTGCAAGAGAAATCAGTAAATATCTGGAGACAAGTGAAAATAAGAACAAAACATATAAAAACTTATGGGATATGATGAATGCAGTGCTGAGAGGGAACTTCATAGCCCTAAATGCCTACATTAGGAAGGAAGAAAGAGCTAAAGTCAAACAACTAACTGTACACCAGGAGGAACTAGAAAAAGAATAGCAAACTAATCTCAAAGCAAGCAGAAAGAAAGAAATAACAAAGATTAGGGCAGAAATAAATGAAATTGAGAACAAAAAATCAATAGATTTGAATCAACAAAACCAAAAGTTGATTCTTTGAGAAGATCAATGAAATTGACAAACCATTAGCTAGATTGATGAAGGAAAATAGAAGATGCAAATAAATGAAATCAGAAAAGAGGGGGGACATTTCTACTGACCCACAGAAATAAAAGCAATCGTAACTGGATACTATGAACAACTGTATGCCAACAAATTAGACAACTTAGACGAAATGGGCAATATCCTAGAAATACAGGCACAACCTAGACTGACTCAAAAAGAAATAGACCTCAACAAACCAGTCACAAGTGAAGAGATTGAATCAGTCACCAAAAACCTCCCAATGAATAACAGCCCAAGACCAGATGGCTTCACAGGGGAATTTTACCAATCATTCCAAGAAGAATTCATATCAATCCAGTTCAAACTCTCCCAAAAAAATTGAAGAAGAGGGAACTCTACCTAACTCATTCTATGAAGCCAAAATCACCCTAATACCAAAGACTGATAAAGATGCTACAAGGAAAGAAAACTACAGAACAATCTCTCTAGTGAATATAGATGCAAAAATTCTCAACAAAATACTTGCAAATCAAATCCAACAGCATATTAAAAGAATTATACACCATGAACAAGTGGGTTTTATTCCAGGTATGCAAGGGTGGTTCAACGCAATAAAATAAATTAATGTAACACACCCCATTAACAAATCGAAGGGGAAAAACCACATGATCATCTCGATTGACACAGAAAAGGCATTTCACAAAATCCAGCATGATATCCTGATAAAAAAAAAAAAACACTTCAAAAGGTAAGAATTGAAGGAAACTTCCTCAACATGATAAAGGGCATATATGAAAAACCCACGGCTAACATCATACTCAATAGTGAGAGACTGAAAACTTTCCCTCTAAGATAGAGAAAAAGAAAGGATGCCCACTGTCACCACTGTTATTCAACATTGTGCTAGAAGTTCTAGCTATAGCAATTAGGCAAGAAAAAGAAATAAAAGGCATCTGTATTGGAAAAGAAGAAGTAAAACTTTCATTATTTGCAGACAAAATGATCCTGTATTTAGAAAGTCCTGAAAAAACTATGACAAAGCTACTAGAGCTAATAAACAAGTTCATCAAAGTGGCAGGATACAAGATCAACACGGAAAAATCAGTGGTGTTTCTATATACTAGTAATGAGCTATCTGAGGTAGAAATCAAGAAAAACTTTCTATTTACAAAAGCAACTAAAAGAATCAAATATCTAGGGATAAGCTTAACCAATGATGTAAAGGACCTGTACACAGAAAACTAAAAAACATTGCTAAAAGAAATCAATAAGACCAAAATAAATGGAAGGGCATTCTGTGTTCAGGGATTAGAAAGCTGAATGTAGTTAAGATGTCAATTCTACCCAAATTGATCTACAGATTCAATACAATATCAATCAAAATTCCAATAGCCTACTTGGCAGAAATGGAAAAGCTAATTATCAATTTATTTGAAAGGCTAAGTGTCCTCAAATAGCCAAAAACATTTGATAAAGAAGAATGACTTTAAAGCATCTTATAAAGCTACAGTCATCAAAACTTCATGGTACTGGCATAAAGATAGATATATTGAGCAATGGAATTGAATTGAGAGTTCAGAGGTAGACCCTAGATCTATGGTCAGTTTATTTATTTTTAAGCATTTTTATTGTGAAATTTAACATATATATGGAAAAGTGATAACCTTCAAAGTACAGTTTAACAAGTGGATAAAGAGCGAATTTCAAAGTGTAGTATGGGTTACAGTTCCACAATTTCAGTTATTTCCTTTTAGCTGTTCAAACACACTAGAGACTTAAAAAAATCTATATAAAGATTCAGTAGTAAAAATCCTTGTTAAATCCTATCTTGTCTGTTGCTACTCCTCCCTCTCTTTTGATCACTGTCTCAATCTTCAGGGATATCTGGGCAGTGACCACTCTAACTTGTTCATATTGAAAAGGGGTGTCAGCATTATGTAGAAGGGGAATGCAGCTGGTTGATGTTCTTGAAGAGGCTGTTGCCTCTGGGTTTGGGGACTTATCTGGCATAGGAACAAACTGGAGGTTTTAAGTTTCTGAAAATAAGTGTAATGAGTTAACCTTTTATAGAGTCTCAGATACCTGGGTATTCTTTAGAATTTTCGGGAGTACTGTTGGTTGGGGCTTGGCATATGGTGGCAATTTGCAATATCTAGCTGGAGCTTGCATAAGACTAACCTTTCTTTGCCCCCTTTTGGTCAAGAAGGTATTCTTAATCCCATGATGCCAAGGCCAGGCTCATTCCTGGGAGTCATGTCCCACATTGCCAGAGAGACTCAACCCTGGGAGTCATGTCCCACATAGGTGGGAGGGTAATAAATTTATTTGCAAAGATAGGCTTAGAGAGAGAAAGGCCACATCCCCTCCTCTCTTTTCTGATTTCATTTATTTGTTCTCAATTTCAGGCAGGCTTAGCCTCCCCTTTATTGTAGTAAGTTTTGTAAGAGCAAGCCTCAAGATTGAGGAATTGACTCATTAAGTTGGCGGTCCCTAATTTCACATAGCATACATTTTGTTCAAAATAAACACTCAGTGTCTCACATTATCCTTGCTTAGTTTTACAATCATCACTCTCAATTTTAAACTATTACCATAACCCAAAACAGCCAATAACTTTTATCACACCCCAATTACTTATACCACACTGTTGTTAATTCTTTGTTCAAGTGCCATACCTTAGAAGTAGATCGTGCAAGAACTTATTTATATTTGTAGTGCTAATCTGTGAGATACATGACTTTAAAAAACCTCTTTCAATCATGTTCACCTTCAATACAGCTCTGATACTTATAATCCCATTAACGAACTATGAGCACCCCTGTCCAATCCAATACCTTTAAGTTCAACCTTGTTAACAAGTCTGTACATATTAGGTAATCATTCCCCCTTCTCTAGCTTCTATCTATCTCTAAGTCCCTTATATTTATCATTTTAAGACACTAATTTTACATTATCCAGGGGGTTTATAGTAGCAATATTATACAATATCTCTCCTTGTGTGTCTGACTTATTTCCCCCAGCATTATGTCCTCAAGGTTCATTCATGTTGTCGCATGTTTCAGGACCTCATTCCTTCTTACTGCTGCATAGTATTCCATCATACATTTAGTATGTATATATCACGTTTTGTTTATCCACTCATCTGTTGAAGGACACTTGGATTGTTTCCATCTTCTGGCAATTGTGAATAATGCTGCCATGAATATCAGGGTGAAAATATCTGTTTTTCGTGGCATGGCTTTCAGATCTTCTGGGTATATACCAAGTAGTGGAATTGCCGGGTCATAGGGTAACTTGATATTTAGTTGTCTGAGGAACCACCAACTTGTCTTCCACAGTGGCTGTACCCTTAAACATTCACACCAGCAGTGGATAAGAATTTCAATTTCTCCACATCCTCTCCAGCTTTTGTAGTTTCTTGTTGGTTTAATGGCAGCCATTCTTGTAGGTGTGAGATGATACCTCATTGTGGTTTTGATTTGCATTTCCCTAATGGCTAATGAAGATGAACATTTTTTCATGTGCTTTTTAGCCATTTGTATTTCCTCTTTGGAAAAATGTCTTTTCATATCTTTTTCCCACTTTATGATTGAGCTGTTTGTCCTTTTAGTGTTGAGTTGTAGGAATGCTTTATATATGCTGGATATCAGTCCCTTATCAGATATATGGTTTCCAAATATTTTCTCCCATTGAGTTGGCTGCCTCTTCACCTTTTTGACAAAGTCCCTTGAGGCACAGAAGCCTTTGATTCTGAGGAGTTCCCACTTATCTATTTTTTTCTTTTGTTGCTTGTGCTTTGGGTGCAAGCTCTAAAAGCTACCTCCTATTAACTATGTCTTGAAGATGTTTCTGTATATTCTAAAATTTTCATGATACTGACTCTTATATTTTAGGTCTTTGATCCACTTTGAGTTAATTTTCATATTGGGTGTGAAGTAGGGATCCTCTTT
Source organism: Choloepus didactylus (assembly GCF_015220235.1). Classification (NCBI taxonomy): domain Eukaryota; kingdom Metazoa; phylum Chordata; class Mammalia; order Pilosa; family Megalonychidae; genus Choloepus; species Choloepus didactylus. Next base: position 167,215,795 of record NC_051334.1, read on the forward strand.
CATTCTTTTGGATATGGATATCCAGTTTTCCCAGTTCCCATTTGTTGAAGAGACTATTCCATCCCAGTTCACTGGATTTGGGAGCCTTGTCAAAAATCAATTGACCATAGATCTGGGGGTCTATTTCCAAACTCTCAATTTGATTCCATTGATCAATATGTCCATCATTGTGCCAGTACCATGCTGTTTTGACCACTGTGGTTTTATAGTAGGCTTTAAAGCCAGGAAATGTAAATCCTTCCACTTTGTTCTTCTTTTTAGTATGTTTTTGGCAATTCGAGGCCCATTTCCCTTCCAAATATATTTGATAACTAGCTTTTCTAAGTCTGCAAAGTAGGTAGTTGGAATTTTGATTGGAATTGTGTGGAATATGTAGATCAATTTGGGTAGAACTGACATCATTTAGCCTTCCTATCCATGAACACAAAATGTCTTTCCACCTATTTAGGTCCTCTTTGATTTATTTTAGTAAAGTTTTATAATTTTCTGTGTAGAGGTCTTTTACATCCTTGGTTAAGTTTATTCCTATGTACTTGATTTTTTCAGTTGCTATTGTGAATGCAATTTTTTTCTTGATTGCATCTTCAGTTAGGTCATTACTAGTGTATAGAAACATTATTGCTTTTTGTGCATTAACTTTGTGTTTGCCACTTTGCTGAATTTGTTTATTAGCTCAAGTAGCTTTGTCATCAATTTCTCAGGATTTTTCAAATATAGGATCATATCATCTGCAAATAAAGAAAGTTTTACTTCTTCCTTTCCAATTTGGATGCCTTTTATTTCTTTTTATTGCCTAATTGCTCTGGCTAGAATTTCTAACACAATGTTGAATAATAGTGGCTGTGGGTTTTTCATATATGCCCTTTATCATATCGAGGAAGTTTCCTTGATTCCTACCTTTTGAACTGTTTTTATCAAAAAAGGATGCTGATGACTGTGGTGATAAATGCACAACCATATGATGATACCATGAACAATTGATTGTATGCTGCGGATAATTGTATGGTATGTGAATATATATAAAATTGTAGGAAAAATATAAATAGGGATAAAAGTGCTGGAGAAAAAATGGAGAGAGGGATGTACCTATTTACTATTGGTGAGGAGGCAGAATGATGTAGCCTATCTGGGGGGCAGAGTGGTAGTTCCACAAGAAGCTAAATAAGTGAGTACCATAAGGTCCTGCAAAGTCATTATGGGGTAGATACTTGGAAGATTTGAGAACAGGAACATGTATGGACATTTGCACACTGATGTTTATGGAGGCAGTATTCATGATTTGCAATGGGTGGAGGTGGCTTAAGGGTATATGAACTGAGGAACAGAATGGTGAACTGTGGTGTATGCATACAACAGAATATTGAGCAACTGCTAGAAGGAGTGAAGCTATGAGACACACAATAAGGTGAATGGATCCTGCAGCCAGCATTTTAAGTGAAGTATGCCAGAAACAAAGACAAACTTTGTAATGCCTCACCAATATGGACTAACTACAATGTGTAAACTCAGAATTGAATCTTAGAGCACAGCTTATCAGGGGAACACTTATTGTAATGTTCCCTAGATTGTAAGCTACTACAGCAGTCACATCTATTCCTGAATTGTAATGGCCGTGTCCAAATTCTGAGATGCTGATCCCTTTGTGTATAACCTGATCAATCTCTGGAACTTTGGGTATCTCTGTGACACCTGAAACTCAGAGCTAGAGCTCAGCAGATATGAATGTCAGTATTAGTGCATATAGCAACTGTTAAAAATCTGAGAAAGAGTTCAGACTTCAATTAGAGATATGTATGAAGCAGCTCTGGTTAAGACTAGGGCAAATCAGGCCAAAGGTTAAAGGATGATACTGACTGTGTTTTATAACTTCAACTTCCATGTGAGACCAAGGGAAGAGATGTATATTTGGTGCAGTGTCCTTCCTTGTCTCTTATGACAGTTTTGCATATAAAGTCTATTTTGTCTGATATTAGTATAGCTACCCCTACTTTCTTTTGGTTAAAGCTTGCATGGAATTTTTTTTCCATCCTTTTACTTTCAATCTATTTGTATCTTTGGGTCTAAGATGAGTCTCTTGTAAACAGCATATTGATGGATAATACTTTTTAATCCATTCTGCCAGTCTGTATATTTTAATTGGGGAGTTTAATCCATTCACATTCAAAGTTATTACTGTAAAGGCAGTACTTGAACCAACCATCTCATCCTTTGGTTTTTATTTGTCAGATCTATTTTTTTCCTCTCTCTTATTGTCATTTAAATTACCTTTACTAATACTCTTCAATTCTGTACCCTTCTCCAGACCTCTCTCCCCTGTCTTTTTTTTTTTTTTTTTTTCAGCTGAGAGAACTCCCCTTAATATTTCTTGCAGGGCAGTTTTCTTGTTAACAAATTCTCTCAGCATTTGTTTGTGAAAATTTTAAACTCTCCCTCATTTTGAAGGAGAGTTTTGCTGGATAAAAAACTCTTGGCTGGTAATTTTTCTCTTTCAGAATCTTAAATATGTCATGCCACTGCCTTCTTGCCTCCGTGGTGCCCATTGCATAATCAGTACTCAGTCTTATATGGTTTCCCTTGTATGTGGTGAATTACTTCTCTTGCTGTTTTCAGGACTTTCTCCTTCTCTTCAGCATTTGACAATCTGGTAAGTGTGTGTCTTGGAGTGGGTATATTTTGATTTATTCTGTATGGAGTTCATTGGGCTTCTTTGATTTGCGTATTTATGGCTTTTTATAAGGGTTGGGAAGGTTTTCCCAACTATCTCCTCAAATACTCTTCCTAGCCCTTTACACTTCTCTTCTCCTAGAACACCAATAATTCTTATATTTGTGTGCTTCATGTTGTTCATCATTTCCCTGAGATCCATTTCAAATTTTTCAATCTTTTTCACTATTTGTTCTTTTGTGCATTAGCATTCAATTGCTTTGTCCTCTAGTTCCCTTATTCTTCTGCCTCTTCAAATCTGCTGTTGTGCTTCTGTTTTATTTTTAATTTGATCTAGAGTATCTTCCATTTCCATAAGATCTATTACTTTTCTATTTACTCTTTCAAATTCTTCTTTATGCTCTTCTAGGGTCTTCTTAATGTCTTTTATGTCTTTAGCCAACCCATTGAAGTTGTATTGGAGACTTGTATGCACTTCTTTGATTAGTTTTTCCAAGTTCTGTTTCTCCTCCAGCTTTTAAATTTGGTCATTTGGCTTGGCCATATCTTCTTGGATCTTCATATGATTTGTGGTATTCTGTTATTTTGTGGCATTTGCTTATCTTCATAAGGTTATTTTGGAAGATGCAAGTCTATTTGGACCTCTGTATAAAATTTGGCAGAATGGCTATTTGCCAGGGTGCAGTTTCCCTGTCTTCCCGGCAGATGGTGCTCTTGGGCCACCTCTTCCCCTCAAACTGGCTTTTCCCTGACTGTGGCTGTGTGCTGGACTGGGTCCAATCCAGGTGGAAATCCAATCATTGCAGAAGTCATCCATGCACACTGGAAACTTCTGGCCCTGGGGGTGGCAGGTGGGTGCTGTACAGGTTGACAGAGAATCTGCTTAAGGGCATAATGTGTCTGGTGATTCCTAAGCCTCAAGTGGATCAATTTTGGGCTGTAGGGCTGTAAGTTTTAGCCTACCCAGCCCTCAGCCATCTCAGAGGTGTACTTCTAGTTGACCCAGAAGATCCCTTCCTGCCATGCACTTGAAGGCCTCTTGGGTGGGGGAGGGACTCCTGGTGCTTCTGCCTGGCATTCTTTCTTGTCTTTGCTTCTCTTCCTGTGCACACTGTGGGCTTCCATGGAGGAAGAGTAAATTCAGTGGTACACAGATTGTATCTCTTTCCTGCTAATTGTTGGATCAACTCTGCTCACCTCTGCCTTCCCTCTCCTCCCAAGGGGAGGGTCCTGAAGTCCTCTCCAGAACTGGCCCTGCAATGGCCTGCCTCAGAACTGAGGGGTAGGCACTGCATGCTGTCCTAATATTTCTGTGCATGGCCAACACAGGTCTACTGGTTCCCAAGTTCCCTCAAGGGAGCTCCTGGCTGTGGGGCTGAGAAGGGTTATCTCCCCAGCTAGTTGTTGAAATGGGAGTGAAGGAGTACAGAACTCCTCCTTCTCTCTAGCTCCAGCCTGCACGTAGCTGCCAGCCCCAGTGGTAGTGATGATTGAATAAATTCACTCTGTCCCTTCAGTTGTAATTTCTCCACTTTTTCATCCAGGTCCCCACTATATATTGTAGAGGTGCTTCTCTGCCCACTCGTACCCTGGAACCACTGTCCCAGTCATTTTCTGCCTTTTCTCTAGTTATTCCTGGGGGGAAAAGTTTGCTCTGCCTCTCCTATTCCACCATCTTCCCAGAAGTCCTGGTCAGTTTATTTTTAACAAGTCTCCTAAGTCCACTTAACTGGGAAGAACAATCTCTTCAATAAACGGTGCTGGGAGAAGTGGATATCCACATCCAAAAGAATGAAAGAGGACCCTCCCTCACACCTTATATAAAAATGGATCAAAGACCTAAAAGGAAGATCCAGGACCATAAAACTCCTAGAAGAAAACATGGGGAAGCATCTTCAATATCTAGGGTCAGGCACAAGCAATGAAAGAAAAAAATAGATAAATGGGACCTCCTCAAAACTGAATACTTTGGTGCATCAAAGGACTTTGTCAAAAGGGTGAAAAGGCAACCAACTCAATGGGAGAAAACATTTGGAAACCACATATCCAATAAGGGTTTGAAATCCAGAATAAAGAAATCCTACAACTCAACAATAAAACAATAAAAATACAAACAACTCAATTAAGAAATGGGCATGCTAGAGCTGCAATTCCGTGCTGGAGCCCAGCAAGCCAAACTCACCAATCAGAAGCCATGCTCAGCGCTCAACCATGTTCCCCAACCCCTGGGTCCCAGGGAAGAAGACCTTTACACCCCTCTCTGTCTGGGGCAGCCAACCACAGACCATATCCGAGAATTATAACAAGTAAAGAGATTGAATCAATAATCAAAAACTTCCCAACAAAGAAAAGCCCAGGAACAGATGGTTTCCCTGGGGAATTCTACCACACGTTTAAAGGAGAATAAATACCAACCCTTCACAAAAACGTCAAAAATATTCAAGAGGAGGGAACAATCCCCAATTCATTCTCTTAGGTCAGCATTACGCTCTCATGGGTCCTATTCATGGAGTTTTGTGGCACAGGACTTTATGTTACCAGAATGAGGACCAAAGTATCTAATACCTGTACATGCTAGGACCTCTAAGGAGGTCATGTTAAAGAAATGCAAGATATCCTCACAGTGTGCATGGGGTCTCCTAAGTGTAGATCCTATCAGATGCCAAAGAGCTCCTGCTTCAAGCCAAAATGGCGACCCTGCCGTTATAGCCCTCTGGATGCTCACCCTGACCCCTCTGTTGTTGGATGGGACATCTTGGAATGAGAAGCACCAGCTGGGAATTGCCTCTCCAGTGTTTCCTATAACAACACAGAGGGTTAAGACTGTTGTTAACAGGAAGGAGTCAAGTTGGGTGGCAGCAACTGGAGGCCACAGTACACAGGTTCTCCTCCATCTTCTCCACCATGTTGGGAACTTTTGTTCCCTCACACCACTGAGACACCACACACATTTTCCCCCCAAGGGATGAGGAAACACCACCCTCTGAGCAGGAGCCCAGCACTGCACAACTCCTTAGACTTTCATCATTTCACATTCTCCCTCTAGAGCCTCCTCAGCTTCTGCCTCCCACTCCCCACAATTATTGTATTGCCATGCTCAACCTTACTGGAATGTCACAACATCTTCAGGAGGCTATAGATGGATTGGAGCTCCTGGCATGCCATTAAGGGGGCTCCCACCCCATTACCCAAACATTGGCTTATCAGGCCAGGCCACTGCCTGAGCCAACCAATTCCCACATCTTTTGTGCTCCCTCCCAGTCTGTTGACAGCACCCCCATTCATGCCCCACCCAGCCAGAAAATATTTCCCATCAGGGGACCTGCCCAGCCCCTTTAATGTCAGCTAAGCAACTTGGGCATCCCACATAACTTAATTACCAGGTTACCTTTGAACAAATTACAGCAACTTAACAAACTAAACAACTTCCAAAACTCCAACCTCCCCCCCTCCACTTAATGAGCTATGCAGCTGCAAGCACCACAGATCCAATGGCCCCTGCAGGGCCTGTGTCCCCTTTTCTAGATCTATGTAATTGGTAGCCCCCTATTCTCTTCCCCTACAAATTTGGCAGCTCCAGGGCTTTGTTCCACCACATAGGACAATTGCCCATATACTACCCAGTTGGTCCTTTGGAACTTAAGTAAGAAACAAGTCTTCATGGCTATAAGAGTCACTAGGGATCAAGATATAGTTTTGCTGTGAAGCTACACTACACATGAGGGAACTCCCTTCCAGTAACAAAGAATCCCTGAAGAGCCCATCATGGGTAAATGGTTCTATCTGGATGTTACTAGAGGCACTGTTTTTATTAAACAGCTACCTATTGTGGTAGCCCCTCTTGCTCTGACACCTCTCATTATAAGAATTTATGACTTAACATGCAGAAATTAAACCTGGAACAATGTTGAGTTGCTGGCTCTGCTGATAGGATGTGTGAAATGGAAACCTGTGGAGTTGACCCATCTGGTAAAAAATAGCCAACATGCCTTAATAATGCCTGCAATAAGGTACTATGGACTCCCGCCCATTATTCAAGATCTATTAGAGTAAAGGATAATAATACCGACCATCTCTGCTCAACAGCCGTGTGGCCCATTTTTTAAAAATGCAATTTTATTGAGATATATTTACATACCAGATAATCATCCAAAGTGTATAATCAGTGGTTCACAGTATCATCAAATACTGTTCATTCATCACCACAATCAATTTTTGAACATTTTCATTACTCCAAAAAACAAAATACTGTGATCCATTGTACACTTTTGATGATTATCTGATATGTGAATATAAATAAATTTCATTAAAAAATTTAAAAAATGAAAAAAATAATTGACTTCATGGAATGTTTTAAAACAAACACAATTTTCATTGCAATAGGGTATAGTAAATGACACTGATAAAAGCTAATAATAATAACATAAAATTTATTGAATAATTTCTATATGCCGGGAAGTGTTCTAAATATATTTCTATATATCAGGGGTTGGCAAACTTTTTCTGTAAAGGGGAAGATAGTAAATAGTTTAGGCTTTGTGGACAACTATTCAATTCAGCTATGGCACATTAAAGGAGCCAGAGATAAAAATGAATAAATGAATAAACGAATAAGCGTGTCCGTGTTCCAATAAATCTTTATTTACAAAAACAGGCAGTGAGCTGGATTTGGCCCATGGACTATAGCTTCCCAACTCCTGATATATACTATAGATATATTATATATATAATCTAATTTAATCCTTCTAATAAATCTCAGACATAACAATCCTCATAATAACCTTGTTTTAAACATGAGACAATAGAGACACATTGAGGTCAGGTTAATTTGCCCTGAGATCACACAGCTAGAAAGGTGGTGCCAGGATTTGAACACAGGTGGTCTCTTTCTGAGCCCAGGAGTTTAACCACCATCTCATTTAGCCTTCAAGAAGCAGATGGGCAAAATGTTGTTGCATGAAGTTTCTTAGGGAAAGTCATGACTAGATGAGTATTTTGTAATTTCCTTGTAAATAATTGCTTCTAAGATGCTTAAACGCAGATTGTGTTTCCTCCAAAAGTTAAACATAGAATTGCCATTTGTCCCAGTGATTCTTTTTTTTTTCCTTTTATTTTTTATTTATTTATTTATTTTTTTATCTTCATTTTATTGAGATATATTCACATACCACGCAGTCATAAAAAACAAATCGTACTTTCGATTGTTTACAGTACCATTACATAGTTGCACATTCATCACCTAAATCAATCCCTGACACCTTCATTAGCACACACACAAAAATAACAAGAATAATAATTAGAGTGAAAAAGAACAATTGAAGTAAAAAAGAACACTGGGTACCTTTGTCTGTTTGTTTCCTTCCCCTATTTTTCTACTCATCCATCCATAAACTAGACAAAGTGGAGTGTGGTCCTTATGGCTTTCCCAATCCCATTGTCACCCCTCATAAGCTACATTTTTATACAACTGTCTTCGAGATTCATGGATTCTGGATTGTAGTTTGATAGTTTCAGGTATCCACCACCCGCTACCCCAATTCTTTGGAACCTAAAAAGGGTTGTCTAAAGTGTGCGTAAGAGTGCCCACCAGAGTGACCTCTCGGCTCCTTTTGGAATCTCTCTGCCACTGAAGCTTATTTCATTTCCTTTCACATCCCCCTTTTGGTCAAGAAGATGTTCTCCGTCCCACGATGCCGGGTCTACATTCCTCCCTGGGAGTCATATTCCACGTTGCCAGGGAGATTCACTCCCCTGGGTGTCTGATCCCAAGTAGTGGGGAGGGCAGTGATTTCACCTTTCAAGTTGGCTTAGCCAGAGAGAGAGGGCCACATCTGAGCAACAAAGAGGCATTCGGGAGGAGGCTCTTAGGCACAACCATAGGGAGGCCTAGCCTCTCCTTTGCAGCAACCATCTTCCCAAGGGTAAAACCTATGGTAGAGGGCTCAACCCATCAAACCACCAGTCCCCTATGTCTGTGGTCATGTTAGCAACCATGGAGGTGGGGTAGGCGAATACCCCTGCATTCTCCATAGGCTCCTCAAGGGGGCACTACATCATTTTTTTTCCTTGTTTTTCTTTTTTTTTTTTTTTAACTTTCCCTTCTTTTTTAAATCAACTGTATGAAAAAAAAGTTAAAAAGAAAACAAACATACAATAAAAGAACATTTCAAAGAGACCATAACAAGGGAGTAAGAAAAAGACAACTAACCTAACATAACTGCTTAACTTCCAACATGTTCCTACTTTACCCCAAGAAAGTTACATAATATAGCAACATTTCTGTGAACTTGCTCCTACTATATCCATCAGAAATTAACAGACCATAGTCATTCCTGGGCATCCCCAGAACGTTAAATAGCTTATCTGTTCTTCTTGGATTATTGTTCCCCCTTCCTTAATTGCTCTCTATTGCTAGTTCCCCTACATTCTACATTATAAGCCATTTGTTTTACATTTTTCAAAGTTCACATTAGTGGTAGCATATAATATTTCTCTTTTTGTGTCTGGCTTATTTCACTCAGCATTATGTCTTCAAGGTTCATCCATGTTGTCATATGTTTCACGAGATCGTTCCTTCTTACTGCCGCGTAGTATTCCATCGTGTGTATATACCACATTTTATTTATCCACTCATCTGTTGAAGGACATTTGGGTTGTTTCCATCTCTTGGCAATTGTGAATAATGCTGCTATGAACATTGGCGTGCAGATATCTGTTTATGTCACTGCTTTCCGATCTTCCGGGTATATACCGAGAAGTGCAATCGCTGGATCGAATGGTAGCTCTATATCTAGTTTTCTAAGGAACTGCCAGACTGACTTCCAGAGTGGCTGAACCATTATAAAGTCCCACCAACAATGAATAAGAGTTCCAATTTCTCCACATCCCCTCCAGCATTTGTAGTTTCCTGTTTGTTTAATGGCAGCCATTCTAACCGGTGTTAGATGGTATCTCATTGTGGTCTTAATTTGCATCTCTCTAATAGCTAGTGAAGCTGAACATTTTTTCATGTGTTTCTTGGCCATTTGTATTTCCTCTTCAGAGAACTGTCTTTTCATATCTTTTGCCCATTTTATAATTGGGCTGTCTGTACTATTGTCATTGAGTTGTAGGATTTCTTTATATATGCAAGATATCAGTCTTTTGTCAGATACATGGTTTCCAAAAATTTTTTCCCATTGAGTTGGCTGCCTCTTTACCTTTTTGAGAAATTCCTTTGAGGTGCAGAAACTTCTAAGCTTGAGGAGTTCCCATTTATCTATTTTCTCTTTTGTTGCTTGTGCTTTGGGTGTAAAGTCTAGGAAGTGGCTGCCTAATACCAGGTCTTGAAGATGTTTTCCTACATTATCTTCTAGGAGTTTTATGGTACTTTCTTTTATATTGAGATCTTTGGTCCATTTTGAGTTAATTTTTGTGTAGGGTGTGAGATAGTGGTCCTCTTTCATTCTTTTGGATATGGATATCCAACTCTCCCAGCCCCATTTGTTGAAAAGACCATTATGACTCAGTTCAGTGACTTTGGGGGCCTTATCAAAGATCAGTCGGCCATAGATCTGAGGGTCTATCTCTGAATTCTCAATTCGATTCCATTGATCTATATGTCTATCTTTGTGCCAGTACCATGCTGTTTTGGCAACTGTGGCTTTATAATAAGCTTCAAAGTCAGGGAGTGTAAGTCCTCCCACTTCGTTGTTCTTTTTTAGAGTGTCTTTAGCAATTTGAGGCATCTTCCCTTTCCAAATAAATTTGATAACTAGCTTTTCCAAGTCTGCAAAGTAGGTTGTTGGAATTTTGATTGGGATTGCATTGAATCTGTAGATGAGTTTGGGTAGAATTGACATCTTAATGACATTTAGCCTTCCTATCCATGAACATGGAATATTTTTCCATCTTTGAAGGTCCCCTTCTATTTCTTTTAGTAGAGTTATGTAGTTTTCTTTGTATAGGTCTTTTACATCTTTGGTTAAGTTTATTCCTAGGTACTTGATTTTTTTAGTTGCTATTGAAAATGGTATCTTTTTCTTGAGTGTCTCTTCAGTTTGTTCATTTCTAGCATATAGAAACATTACTGACTTATGTGCATTAATCTTGTATCCCGCTACTTTGCTAAATTTGTTTATTAGCTCTAGTAGCTGTATCGTCGATTTCTCAGGGTTTTCTAGATATAAGATCATATCATCTGCAAACAATGACAGTTTTACTTCTTCTTTTCCAATTTGGATGCCTTTTATTTCTTTGTCTTGCCGGATTGCCCTGGCTAGCACTTCCAGCACAATGTTGAATAACAGTGGTGACAGCGGGCATCCTTGTCTTGTTCCTGATCTTAGAGGGAAGGCTTTCAGTCTCTCACCATTGAGTACTATGCTGGCTGTGGGTTTTTCATATATGCTCTTTATCATGTTGAGGAAGTTTCCTTCAATTCCTACCTTTTGAAGTGTTTTTATCAAAAACGGATGTTGGATTTGTCAAATGCTTTTTCAGCATCTATTGAGATGATCAATTGATTTTTCCCTTTTGACTTGTTAATGTGTTGTAATACATTGATTGATTTTCTTATGTTGAACCATCCTTGCATGCCTGGAATGAACCCCACTTGGTCATGGTGTATGATTTTTTTAATGTGTCTTTGGATTCGATTTGCAAGTATTTTGTTGAGGATTTTTGCATCTATATTCATTAGGGAGATTGGCTGGTAGTTTTCCTTTTTTGTAGCATCTTTGCCTGGTTTTGGTATTAGATTGATGTTAGATTCATAAAATGAGTTAGGGAGTGTTCCATTTTCTTCAATGTTTTGAAAGAGTTTGAGTAAGATTGGTGTCAGTTCTTTCTGGAAAGTTTGGTAGAATTCCCCTGTGAAGCCATCTGGCCCTGGGCATTTATTTGTGGGAAGCTTTTTGATGACTGATTGGATCTCTTTGCTTGTGATGGGTTGGTTGAGGTCTTCTATTTCTTCTCTGATCAGTCTAGGTTGTTCATATGTTTCCAGGAAATTGTCCATTTCTTCTACATTATCCAGTTTGTTGCCATACAGTTGTTCATAATATCCTCTTATAATTTTTTTAATTTCTTCAGGATCTGCAGTTATGTCACCTTTTTCATTCATTATTTTGTTTATATGGGTCTTCTCTCTTTTTGATTTTGTCAGTCTAGCTAGGGGCTTGTCAATCTTGTTGATCTTCTCAAAGAGCCAACTTTTGGTGATATTTATCCTCTCTATTGTTTTTTTGTTCTCTATGTCATTTATTTCTGCTTTAATCCTTGTTATTTCTTTTCTTCTACTTGGTTTAGGATTGGTTTGCTGTTCATTTTCTAGCTTCTTCAGTTGATCCATTAGTTCTTTGATTTTGGCTCTTTCTTCCTTTTTAATATATGCGTTTAGTGCTATAAATTTCCCCCTTAGCACTGCTTTTGCTGCATCCCATAGGTTTTGGTATGTTGTGTTCTCATTTTCATTCGTCTCTATATATTTAGCAATTTCTCTTGCTATTTCTTCTTTAACCCACTGATTGTTTAGGAGTGTGTTGTTTAACCTCCGGGTATTTGTGAATTTTCTAAGTCTCTGATGGTTATTGACTTCTAATTGTATTCCATTGTGGTCAGAGAATGTGCTTTGAATAATTTCAATCTTTTTAAATTTACTGAGGCTTGTTTTATGTCCCAGCATATGATCTATTCTGGAGAAAGTTCCATGAGCACTAGAAAAGTATGTGTATCCTGGTGATTTGGGATGTAATGTCCTGTATATGTCTGTTAAATCTGATTCATTTATCAGATTGTTTAGGTTTTCAATTTCCTTATTGGTCTTCTGTCTGGTTGATCTATCTATAGGAGAGAGTGATGTGTTGAAGTCTCCCACAATTATTGTGGAAACATCAATTGCTTCCTTTAGTTTTGCCAGTGTTTCTCTCATGTATTTTGTGGCACCTTGATTGGGTGCATAGACATTGACGATTGTTATTTCTTCTTGTTGAATTGCCCCTTTTATTAGTATGTAGTGGCCTTCTTTGTCTCTCAAAACATCCCTGCATTTGAAGTCTATTTTATCTGAGATTAATATTGCTACACCTGCTTTCTTTTGGCTGTAGCTTGCATGAAATATTTTTTTCCATCCTTTCACTTTCAGTTTCTTTGTGTCCCTGTGTCTAAGATGAGTCTCTTGTATGCAACATATTGATGGTTCATTTTTTTTGATCCATTCTGCGAATCTATATCTTTTAATTGGGGAGTTTAATCCATTTACATTCAACGTTATAACCGTGAAGGCATTTCTTGAATCAGCCATCTTATCCTTTGGTTTATGTTTGTCATATTTTTCCCCTCTGTCTATTAATATCCTTTATTGTACCCATACCGAATCTCTTTAGTACTGAACCTTTCTCCAAGTCTCTCTGTCCTTTCTTTGTTTCTCTGTGTGTATGGCTCCCTTTAGTATCTCCAGTAGGGCAGGTCTCTTGTTAGCAAATTCTCTCAGCATTTGTTTGTCTGTGAAAAATTTAAGCTCTCCCTCAAATTTGAAGGAGAGCTTTGCTGGATAAAGTATTCTTGGCTGGAAATTTTTCTCACTCAGAATTTTAAATATATCGTGCCACTGCCTTCTCGCCTCCATGGTGGCTGCTGAGTAGTCACTACTTAGTCTTATGCTGTTTCCTTTGTATGTGGTGAATTGCTTTTCTCTTGCTGCTTTCAGAACTTGCTCCTTCTCTTCTGTGTTTGACAGTGTGATCAGTATATGTCTCGGAGTGGGTTTATTTGGATTTATTCTATTTGGAGTTCGCTGAGCATTTATGATTTGTGTATTTATGTTGTTTAGAAGATTTGGGAAGTTTTCCCCAACAATTTCTTTGAATACTCTTCCTAGACCTTTACCCTTTTCTTCCCCTTCTGGGACACCAATGAGTCTTATATTCGGACGTTTCATATTATCTATCATATCCCTGAGGTCCATTTCGATTTTTTCAATTTTTTTCCCCATTCTTTCTTTTATGCTTTCATTTTCCATTCTGTCATCTTCCAGGTCACTGATTCGTTGTTCAACTTCCTCTAGTCTTGTACTATGAGTGTCCGGAATCTTTTTAATTTGGTCAACAGTTTCTTTAATTTCCGTAAGATCATCCATTTTTTTATTTAGTCTTGCAATGTCTTCTTTATGCTCTTCTAGGGTCTTCTTGATTTCCTTTGTATCCCGTACTATGGTCTCATTGTTCATCTTTAGTTCTTTGAGTAGCTACTCTAGGTGCTGTGTCTCTTCTGGTCTTTTGATTTGGGTGCTTGGGCTTGGGTTATCCATATCGTCTGGTTTTTTCATATGCTTTATAATTTTCTGTTGTTTTTGGCCTCTTGGCATTTGCTGAACTTGATAGGGTTCTTTTAGGATTTGTAGACCAATTGAAGTCCTTATCTCTAATTTATCAGATCTACAGCTTCGTGGAGTACACTTTCTCTAACTAACCAGCAGGTGGCGTCCACGAGCCACCTGTTCTCCACAAGCCAGTTCTCCCCTGCTTAGCCTTTTTGGTGAGTGGGGGAGTGAGTCTTGTGGGGTCCAATTGATGTACCAAGCTTGCGTGTGTAGTTGGTGTTGCCTGCCCTGTATATGGGGCGTGTTTCTGGGCAGTCAGGGAGGTGGGGTGGCCCTAACAATCAAATCTCCCTGGTGATCCTAGAGTTTTAAAGCTGCTGCAATAGTCTAATCCTTCAGTTCAGTCCTGCCACAGTTTGTCTCTGCCACTGACCCACAAGTCCTTGGTATTGGCGTATGGCTCCTGAGACTTGCAAGTGGGCCCCTCTTCCAGGCTGTGCACCCCGGGTCCTCTGTTGAGGGATGACTGTGCTATGTCACAGGTGAGTGCCGTCCCCCCAGGGCAGTTCTGGGCTGCTGGGCTGTGTAGGGAGGCTCCCAGTCTGCTGAAATGATGGTTGAATGGGGCTTTGTTAATTCACACTGCTCCACCTTCCCAACTCTGGGACAATCAGCTGAGGTTGCAGGGAAGGCTAATGTCCACGCCCAGTTTTGTGGTGTGTGCCTGTTATTTGAAGCACTTCCGTCACACTGGGTTGTCTGGGGCAGCTCTGGGCTATGGGGCTGGCGATGGGCAGGAGTGTTTCCTGTCCACCAGGATGATGGCTGTGAGCGGACACCCCCCTTTTCTTGGGAAGTTGTGTTTAGTGAATTTTCTCAGCCACTGGATTATTGCCTTTTGTCTCAGAGCTCGCTTAGTTCTGCTCTTGACTTGACGTGCCCAAATTGCAAGTCTTTGAAGCTTTCTGTATTGGGCTTCTTAGAGTAATTGTTTTAGAAAAAGAAAAAGGGATTAAAAAAAAAAAACGCCCTCCTCAGAGATCTAATGGGTTATTGAAATGCTAAGAGACAAAGCAACCAGGGCCATTAAGGAAAGGTCCACAGGGCAGAGCGATCAGCTTTTCTTTGGGATTTGCATATGCGCGTCAGGGCGTGAGCTCTGCCCTTCCCCTTTCTATGTTCACCAGAACTCCAAAAATCCTCCGCTTTTATTTTGGAGTTTTTCGTGCTGTTTTTTTTCTATGCCTGTCTCCTCTCTGCTGGGCTGGCTGCTCTCAGATTCTCTGGTGTCTGGTCTCAGTCTATCTATGGTTGGAGTTTGGATCAGTAGAATGAGTTTCCGATATGGGCTGCCACTGCAGTTCTCCCTTCTCCTTCCCGGAGCTGACAGCCCCTCCTCCCACGGGACTGAGCCTGGCAGGGAGGGGCGCGGGTCCCCTGGCCGCAAAAACTTACAGATTTTGCTGATCTCAGCAGTTCCACGTTTTCATGAGTGTTGTATGAAGTATGCCCAAAGTCAGATTGCTCTGTGGTGTCCAGTCCACGCAGTTCCTGGCTTTCTACCTACTTTCCTGGAGGAGTAACTAAAACATACAGCTCACCAGTCCGCCATCTTGCCCCGCCCAGCCCAGTGATTCTTATATACTCAAAAGAATTGAAAGCAGGGACTCATTGTAAAACATGTATGCCAGCGTTTAGCAACATTATTTACAATTGCTGAAGGTGGAAACAACCCAAGTGCCATCGACAGATGAACAGGTAAACAAAATGTGGTATATATTCATGCAATAGAACACTATTCAGCCATAAAAAAAATGAAGTTCTGATGCATGTGACAACACAGATGAACCTTGAAAACACAATGCTAACTGAAA
Organism: Choloepus didactylus; assembly: GCF_015220235.1. Classification (NCBI taxonomy): domain Eukaryota; kingdom Metazoa; phylum Chordata; class Mammalia; order Pilosa; family Megalonychidae; genus Choloepus; species Choloepus didactylus. The sequence goes on from NC_051334.1 coordinate 167,231,632, forward strand.
GAAGCCAATCACAGAAGAAACCATACTGTATGCTTCCACTTATATGACATGTCCAAAATAGGCAAATCTGTAGAGACAGAAAGTAGATTAGAGGTTACCAGGAGATGGGGGGCGGGGGAAGTTATTGCTTAATGGGTACAAAGTTTCTGTTTGGGGCAATGAAAAAGTTTTGGTAATGGGGTAATGGATGGTGGTGACAGTTGCCCAATACTGTGAATGTTATTAACACCACTGAATTGTATGTTTTAAAATGGTTAAAATGGCATTATGTGTCATATATATATATAATATATATAAAATCAGAGTAAAATGTTTTTAAAAACTACAAAGGTACACCAAAATCCAAATCATTTTCATTCTAAAACATAAAGCCAAGGGAAAAGTAAACAAATAATATTAAAAGCTTTATTTACACTTATTTTCAAAGTTTAGGAAAAAAAGCAGATTGTCCCATGAAGTAGTTTAAACATCTAAATACTCATCAGTCAGTTCTGATTTATCATAGATTTTGAAATGGTGGACTCAGATGAATTAGATTTCTCTGTATTTTTCTTTTCATCAGAAACATGACCATAAGTGATGTCTATGGACACAATGCACTTCCCCTGTGCCCAGTTACCCAGGTTTCGGTTATAGTGACTCACACGTAAATCTGATCCAGTGCTTTGGAAAACTGGCACCAGAGTCTTTGACGAAAGTCGGAAGATGATAATATAGTTTGTCTTTAGTGTCTTCTTACCTTGCTTTCCTCTTTCCCTCCAGCTGCCCAAGCCCCCTCTTTGCCACTGGTATCTCTTCTAAAAGGGGCAGTGCTCCCAATGTGCTTCTTCTTCCCCTCCCCTAATCAGAATCCCCATCCTAGCAAGTCTGAAAGCAACTGGAACATTCTGATTCAAGTTCTTCATAGGAAAATTAAAGAGACCAATGAATTGAAATCTGAGTGGAGTTTGTTTGCATGTTCAAACGGCAACTTAGTTCTCATTTCAATGGTTAGAATTTGGAGTAGTGGTCAGGGGATGATGTAGCTGGGAGCCTCTGTCCCTTCCTGTCCCCTCTCCAAGTCTCTCCAAGTCTCCCAAGCAGGACATGGGGTAAGCAGAGGACATGGGCCTTTCCCCTATATCCCCCTCATTTATTTAGGAGGAAGCTGAGGCTTGGGGCTGGGGGGTGGGTAATAGCTTGTCTGAGTTTCCTTCTAAATAAATGGGGGCAATAATGGTACCTACTTCACAGGGTTGTTGTGAGGATGAACTGATGTGCTGCGTGGAAAACACTCAGCTGCCCGGCAGATAGTAAGTACCCGGCTGTTAAAGGTGCTTCTTGTTGTTCTTATTTGCAAGCTGGTCTCTGAAAGGAGAGGAAGAGGCCAGTCCTAGGCATCCTCCAGTTTCCCTTTCTAGACCTTTAGGGCACATGATTCTGGGTGTCCATTTGTGCTAGTGTTGAAAAGTTTCCTTTAAAATAAATTTAAGTGGGGAAAGGCAAGTTGATAAAAAGAAAAGCATTCGGTATCAGGTGTCTGGTATCAGGTGGTATGTGGATATGGCAAAAATAGCAATGAATATATGTGAATGTCTACTTCAGTGACTCCTCATTGCTAGAATAAGTTCCAAGTCCATCATGGGTGGTGACTCGATTTAATATTGCACCCTGCCTCCCCCACTCCCAGCTCCTGCTCTCCCTCACCCTGCTCTACTTTTTCTTTTTTCTGTAGGACTTAATCACCTTCGAATGTACTATATAATTTGCTTGAAATATGTTATTTGTTTATCTCTTCCTGCTGGGCAATAAGCCCCCCCCAGGGAAGGAATCTTTTTCAGGCTTTGCTCACTAATGCAACTTAAGTGCTTAGCACAGTGTGTGGCCTGTAGTAGGCGGTCAGTAAGTACTTGGTGACTAACAGAATGAATGAGTTTGACATTCACGGTGCTTCCTAATCTGGCCCCACTCTATTTTCCAGCCTCCTCTCTGGCCATTCTGCCCTCTGTGAATCACTGGTACTAGCTGTTCCCCAGGCACTTCCCTATATCTGTGCATTTACTCATAGTCTTCTGTCCCTCAACCCTGATGAAATCATTGTGGATCTATGCAAAGATTTGGTTATAAGAATGTTCTTCACAGGCTCGGTTTGTAACAGTGAAACATGTGAAACAACCTCAAAATCTATCAATAAGGGATTAAAGAACTCATGCTAACTCCCACTTGACGGAGGGCAATTTGGCAACATCCATCAAAATTATAAATGCACATCGCTTTTGAACCAGCAAGTCTGCTTTTAGGAATTTATTCCCCAGATACACTTGCTCGGGTACCAACTGAGTGTGTTGGTGAGTCATCACAGGGCTTTAGTCACTCCTATTAGACACAGCAGTGACAGAACCCATTAAATTATTATGTAGAGCTATATTTATTGACGTGGGAAGATCATAATAGCTAACATTAATTCAACTTACTATGTGTCAGGCACTGTGATAAGTGTTTTTATATATTTTTAACTCATTTAATTCTCATAACTGCCCTGTGAGGTAGTTACTATAATGGCCCCCGTTTTACATAGGAGGAAATTGACTCAGAGAACTTAAGTTACCTACCCAGGGCCATACAACTAGTAAGCGGCAAAGCTGAGATGCCCAAAATATATTATGAAGGGAAAAATGAAGGGGACAAAACAGAATGTATACTACCATCCGATATTGTAAAATAGAGAGAGATATAGAAACGTCTGTATGTACATATTAAAAAAGATCAGAAGGAAATACATAAAATGGTAACAACTGGCTGGTGGGACTGTGAGTGATTTTTATGTTCTTCTTTTTGCCTCTCGGTATTTTATGATTTTTCTATTAAATTGTAAGACCAGCTTGGAAGGCAGGAGGGAAGCCAGGAAGTACAAGAGATACTTGTATCTTTTAAAAGATAACTAAATGTAAAAGTTTGGCGGTAATGGGAAACAATAGAGCAGATATGAGGGAAGTGTTATTAGCCTGAGAGGAAAAAGCTAGTGGGAGGGAGAGCTCACCTGTGAGGGAAAGAGGGTGGCTCCTGGGAGGTCACCTTGAGGGGGAAGTACCCCCTCTTGTGAGGCTGGGGGGTGAGGGAGATGAATAAGATTGTGTGACTATGCGGAGAAGTGGGAGAGGGCGAGGTGAAGGGGGGGTGGAAATTGCAGGAGTTCCTGTTTGAGGACCAATGTGCAGTCATTGACATAGGAAGCCCGGCCCGCTACTGAGGGGCTCTAGGGTGAGGGCAGGGTAGGGGATTTGAGGAGAGCAAGAGGATTTGGAACAATCACTGGGAGAAATTTGATCCTGATATATATAAAAGGATTGCCTTCCAGCCCTTGGGGCCCTGCTGAGGTTGCTGGCCTGGCTTTGTAGCAGAGCCAATTGCATGACCTTCTCCAGCCTGGGAGCGGGGGGATGGAGAGGATGGATGGTGGGGTTTTCACAGGGCCGGGGATTAGCAGAGCAGGTGCAGCAGAAGGTCAGAGGAGAGGGAGTCCAGGGGGTCCGTGAGAGCATAGCTAAGATGGCTGACCATGCGGTGAACTTGGGAGGAAGGGAAGGCAGGAGGCTACTGGGAAAGGAGAGGGGAGGAGGACAGGCTGGTGGTCTGCAGGGGCGGGGGGGGGGGAGGGCAAAGAGTGGTAGAGGGAGACCAACAGGAGGCTAAAGTCAGAGGGCTGTTTCTGAGTTTGAGATGTTGAAGTGGTCCACTGTGGGACTCTAGGAGTAAGTGGAAAGGAGCAGCAGGAAAACTGTGCATGAAAAGAAAGGCGAAGAGAGCATTAAAATAACCCCTCCCCAGTGAAGGCAATTTGGTAACATCTATCAGAATTACAGTGCACATTCCCTTTGATCCAGCCACTCCACTTTGAGGAATTTATCCCCCAGATATTCTTTATTTTGTACAAAATGAGTCTGTAAGGTAAATCATGGAAGCATTGTCTGTAATGACAACAGATGGGAAACAGCCTAAAGGTCCATCAGTAGTGATTTGATTAGTTAAAAATATTACGGTTCAAAAACTGGAATGCTGGGTAGCTATAAAATAAAGAGGAAATTCTTTATGTAGTGATATAGAATGATCTCCAAAATATATTAAGTGCAAGTAGCAGGTGCAGAACAGTGTGCATAGCCTGCAATCTATTTGTTAATATGTGCATAAAACATCTCTGGAAGGATACATAAAAAGCCTTTCAATGTTTTTTGCCTCCAAGGAGGGAGAGCTGTTGGATAGGAGACAAGGATTAGAAGGGAACTTTCATTTCTCCGTTCTTGTACCTTTTGAATTTTCAGCCTTGTGAATATATTACTTCTTGAGAAAATAAAGTAATTAACCAAAAAAAAATTTATATGTACATATATAATTTGGATTTAGTTTTATAGATAGTAAATCATTAAAACAAAACCACAACAGAAACTCCCACCAAGATTTGCTCCAAATCAGTCCTACCCATTGCTGGATGAAACATTGTATGTGTTTCCACGTGTCAACAATTGTTGAAGGGGTGGTGGGTATACGGGACTTCGTTTTCACTGGAAACATATGAACACCCCATTTTTGTACGTTGTAAAGGTCAAACTTCGGCAATCACGTGTGGTTTAAGCTAATGCTGTTCTTTCTATTTTTGGAAGTTTTTCATTATACAAAAGTTGCATAAGAAAGAGAAAACAGCTTCCACCAGGCCTTTGCTAGAAACATCCGTGTGCTTTCTCATCATAGCTCTTGCATCTTGTGATTGAGTGGAAATTCCCATTCCCCCATTAACCTTTTGAAACAGCAGCACTGCTTTGCTAGTTTCCCTTTATTATGGGACCTGATACTGTTCTCAGGATTTTTCTTATTAACAACAATATTTCTCCACCCTGTTGTGTGCTAATTGGGTACTACCTTATCCTTATTTCTGCTAAAGCCCAACCTGTTCTCGAAAAATCACTTCTTTAGTTTCTTGTGATCACTTGGCATTTCTCTTCCTGCCTTTCAGTCTATCTATTATTAGCAGCCCTAACTAACTTGGGACCATGCCCTTATCCAGGTTACTGATATTTATCAGTCTGGGGACTGGTGTCTCTAGGACATTCAGTAGATGGCACTGCAAATTTCAGCCTAAGTCATCAGACTTGTGTTCCACCTTTCAGCCCCAAGTTGTTTTGATTATGTCTTTGCTTCTTACATTACACCATGGCATGGCAAGCTTGGCCCGGCCCCTGTCACCTGCTCATCCATGCCTTGTTGTCTGTCCTCAGGAGGCAGGTGGCTTCCTCTTGCTGTCTACAGGCCCAAAGCATCTTTCCCGTATCCCACAGTCTGTCAGTCACGTCTGCTTGCATGTCCCACTGGCACCCCAAACTTAATAAGGTCCCCCAACTTTAATCCTCCCCTTCAGCAATACCTCCTATAAAAAGCCTCCTTTGGCCCCCTTTCCTTCTAGAAGGTTGGGAGTAGTACACTTCCCCCGTGCTCTCACAGAATCCTTTCTCACATGGAACTGTACTTGCCTCATTATCTGTCTCCCCCTCAGACTGCGAACTCCTGGTTTAAGGACAGAGACCATGTCTTGTTCTCTCCTGAAAACCTCACACCTAACTCAGTGTCTAGCACACGGTTAAATGCTCAAAACAGCATATATTTTAAAATTTTAATTTGGCATATATTGAAACTACAGAAAATGGTAAGCAAAAATAGTAAAAAGGATTTACACATGCCCTTTGTCAAGATGCATCATTTGTTAGCATCTTGTCACATTTGCTGTATACACATATACACACACACTTTTTTCTGAAACACTTGAGAATAAGTTGCAGAATCATATCCCTTTCCCCTTAATGCTTCAAAGTGTGGTTCCTAAGAACAAGGACATTCTTTTGGATAATCACTATATGGTTATCAAATTCAGGAAACAGAACATTGATACAGTATACTGTTATCTGCTCTACAGTTCTTTTTCAAATTCCACTAATTGTCCAAATAATGTCCTTCATGGCTATTTTTTTCCCAGTTCATGAGCCAGACTAGATCACATGTTCTATTTAGTTGTCATGACTCTTAATTCTCTCAAGTATCCTCAAATCTGGAACAGTCCTCAACTTTTCTTTGTGTTTCAGGGCATTGACATTTTTGAACAGTACAGGCCAGTTATTTTGTAGAATGTCCCCCAGTTGGGTTTGCCTGATGGGTCCCTATGATTAGAGTCATGCTAGGCATTTTTGGGCAGAAGTAAAACATTTTTTAAAAAAAGGTGCATGATGATGATTGTTGGTAATGTTAACTTTGATTACTTGGTTATGGTGATATTTGCCAGCTTTTTCAACTGTAAAGATAGTATTTTTCCTTTGTACTTAATAACTAATGTATGGGGATGACCTAAGATGGCAGCTAGGAGAGACAGTGCAAAAAAAAACACCTCTGTGAAAAATACTAGATAGAGGCCAGAAAGTGACCCAGAACACCAGTTCCAGCAATTAACCAGCTGGACAAGGTCTGCTAAATCCACAGGAACCGTGCACTTGGTGAAACCAGGAGTCTGCGTTCTGAAACGAGTGAGTGAGCCTGCTGAATGTCCGGCAGCCATGCTGCGGTGTGGGGAAACCGTGGGTTTGCGTTTGGATTTGGACTAGTTCTTTTTTAAAAACCCAAAAGCGGCTGCAGATATGGCAGTGAGAACTGCACAGCGAAGCACGGCAGGAAAGGGCTGTGTGAACGCCTCAATATCTGGCATGGAAGGTAGCCTTTCGTGCACCCACTGCTAGTTGTCTTGGAGCAAGGAGGGCAGAGGTGAGCCAAAAGGGGAAAAATACCAAGCCCCTTGCAGCCATCTTCCTGGCAGCTGGGAAAGCTCCTGCCCGGCACCGGCACCACAGCCCAGAGCCGCGCCAAGGGACCCAGTGTGACAGGAAGTGTTTCCGGCAACACTGCGCACACGACACAATATTGGGCATGGTCAATAGCCTTTTGCACACCCACAGCTAATTGTCCCGGAGCTGGGAAGGCGGAGCTGTGCAAAAAGGGGGAAATTAATGCACCCCATTCAGCCATCTTTACAGCAGGCTGGGAATGCCCCTGCATGGCCCAACGGGCCAGGGCTTCCCTTGAGGGACAGCACACACTTGTGACGTAGCACAGCCTTCCCTCAGCAGAGGCCCTAGAAGGGCACGGCTGGGAAGAGGAACCCACCCGGAAATCCCAGGGACCATACGCCAATACCAAGGACTTGTGGGTCAGCGGCAGAGACACTCTGTGGCGAGACTGAAATGAAGGTTTAGACTCTTGCAACAGCCTTAAATCTCCAGGAACACCTGGGAGGTTTGACTATTAAAGCTGCCCTGCCTCCCTAACTGCTCAGACACATGCCGCACATTCAGGGCGGACAGCACCAACAACACACCCAAACTTGGTGCACCAATTGGACCCCACAAGAATCAGACCCCCACACACCACAAAGACAAAGCTGGGGAGAACTGACTTGAGGGGAATAGGTGACTCACGGACCCCATCTGCTGGTTAGTTAGAGAAAGTGTACACCACCGAGCTGTAGATCTGACAAATTAGAGATTGGCATTTTTTAGATCCTGAAAGAACCCTGTCAAGTAAAGCAAATGCCAAGAAGCCAAAAACAACAGAAAATTTTAAAGCATATGATAAAACCAAACGATATGGATATCCCAAGCCCAAACACCCAAATCAAAAGATCAGAGGAGACACAGTACTTGGAGCAATTAATCAAAGAACTAAAGACAAGCAACAAGAGCATGGCACAGGATATAAAGGACATGAAGAAGACCCTAGAAGAGGATAAAGAAGAAATTGCAAGAGTAAATAAAAAAATAGATGATCTTATGGAAATAAAAGAAACTGTTGACCAAATTAAAAAGATTCTGGATACTAATAGTACAACACTAGAGGAAGCTGAACAACTAATCAGTGACCTCGAGGGCCACAGAATGGAAAATGAAAGAACAAAAGAAAGAATGGGGAAAAAATTGAAAAAATCAAAATGGACCTCAGGGATAGGATAGATAAAATAAAACATCCAAATATAAGACTCATTGGTGTCCCAGAAGGGGAAGAGAAGGGTAAAGGTCTAGAAAGAGTATTCAAAGAAATTGTTGGGGAAAACTTCCCAAACCTTATACACAATATAAATACACAAAGCATAAATGCCCAGCAAACTTCAAATAGAATAAATCCAAATAAACCCACTCCAAGACATATTCGGATCAGACTGTCAAATACTGAAAAGAAGGAGCAAGTTCTGAAAGCAGCAAGAGAAAAGCAATTCACCACATACAAAGGAAACAGCATAAGACTAAGTAGTGACTACTCAGTGGTCACCATGGAGGTGAGAAGGCAGTGGCATGACATATTTAAAATTCTGAGAGAGAAGAATTTCCAACCAAGAATACTTTATCCAGCAAAACTCCCCTTCAAATTTGAGGGAGAGCTTAAATTTTTCACAGACAAACAAATGCTGAGAGATTTTGCTAATAAAAGACCTGCCCTACAAGAAATACTAAAGGGAGCCCTACCAACAGAGAAACAAAGAGATAGGACAGAGATATAGAGAAATTTAACAGACATATATAGAACATTACATCCCAAATCACCAGGATACACATTCTTCTCTAGTGATCATGGAACTTTCTCCAGAATAGACCATAGGCTGGGACATAAAACAAGCCTCAATAATTTAAAAAAATTGAAATTATTCAAAGCACATTCTCTGACCACAATGGAATACAAATAGAAGTCAATAACCATCAGAGACTTAGAAAATTCACAAACACCTGGAGGTTAAAAATGAGGGAGAGATGAAAAATTCCTGGATAATCAAAAGCTGAGGGACTTCATCACCAGTAGATCAGTCCTATAAGAAATGCTAAAGGGAATTGTGCAGGCTGAAAGGAAGGGACACTAAACAATTGACTGAAACCACATGAAGAAATAAAGATTTCCAGTAAAGATCACATGGTAAATATAAATACTACTGTATTTTTGATTTGTGACTCCACTATTTACTTCCTACAGGATCTAAAATACATAAACTGTAATGATAAATCAGTGGTTTTGGACTCAATGTAAAATATGTAATTTTTGACAAGAACTACATAAAGATGGGGGAATGGAGGAGTATAGGAACATAGTTTATGCGCCCTATTGAAGTTAAGTTGGTATCAAAGAAAACAAGATTGTTATAGACTTAACATGTTAAATTTAAGCCCCACAGTAAACACAAAGAAAGTATCAGAGAATATGGTCATAGAGATGAAAAGTAGAGTATGGGTTACGAGAAGTGGGGGATGGGGCAATGGGGAGTTAATAAAAATGAGTGTAGGGTTTCTGTTTGGGGTGAAGGGAAATTTCTAGTAATGGATGGTGGGAAGGTGATGGCATTGCAACATTGTGAATGTGATTAATCCCACTAAATGGAATACTTGGGAGGAGTTGGAATGGGAAGATTTATGCTGTATATATGTTTTCACAATTGAAAAAAAAGACAGTCTAAATAGATAATGACAATTAAATGCCATAGATGATCCTGGATGAGATCTAAGAATAGAGGAGAAAAGGCTCAAAAGGACACAATTTGGACATAAGAAAAAAATGAAATATAGAGTGTAAGCTTTATATCAATGTTAAATTTCTTGAACTTCTTAACTACACTTAATTGATTACATAAATGAATATTCTTGTTCATAGGAAATGTATATGTGAATTATATTATTTGTTCAAGGATGTGTGCAACTTGCTCTCATATGTTCAGAAGACAGAGCAATAGATGATGGGAAAGAAAGAAATGGTAAAGTGACAAAAATATTAAAGTTGGTAGATCGGGGTGTTGGTGGAGGGGGTTGGGGTATGCTGGAGTTCTGTGTATGGGGTTTGTATTATTTTTGCAACTGTTACTGTAAGTTTGAATTTATTTCAAAATAAAAATAAAAAAATAGCTAATGTATTGAGAGATATTTTTAGACTATGTAAATATCATGTTTCTCATCAAACTTTTACCCACTAATTTTAGGATTCATTGATGACTCTTGTCTGAGTCAGCTATTACTATGGTGGTTGCCAAATGGTGATTTTCAAAATAATGCATATGCATTGGTTAAATGAATCATCTATTTGTCCTCCAGAAGGGATGACAAGATCTCAAAAATCCCCCTTTGCTAGAATGGCAGCTTCAGGTTGACTGCAAGTTTGGAACCTAGACAGAGACAAACTGGTAGCTTGGCTCTAAAGCACAAGGATACTTTTCAGCACTTGGAAAACTTAGATGAGGTTCTGCAATCCCTCCTGGCCTTTATCAGGGCCCAAAATGGACTCCATGCATTTCCCAAGATAATCTCCATACTGAGGGGTAGCAGCAGCAGCAGCAGCAGCTGTTTGCTCAGTAGGGCCCATGCCCATGGGTTCCCAGGCTCTTGCTCTCAAACTTGAGAGCAGAGAGGGTGTTCTAGTTTGCTAATGCTGCCAGCATGCAAAACACCAGAGATGGATTGGCTTTTATAAAGGGGGTTTATTTGGTTACACAGTTACAGTCTTAAGGCCATAAAGTGTCCAAGATAACACATCAGCAATCAGGTACCTTCACTGGAGGATGGCCAGTGGTGTCCGGAAAACCTCTGTTAGCTGGGAAGGCACGTGGCTGGCATCTGCTCCAAAGTTCTGGTTTCAAAATGACTTTCTCCCAGGACTTTCCTCTCTAGGCTGCAGTTCCTCAAAAATGTCACTCTTAGTTGCTCTTGGGGTGTTTGTCCTCTGTTAGCTTCTCCAGAGCAAAAGTCTGCTTCCAACAGTGTCTTCAAAATGTCTCTCATCTCCAACTCCTGTGCTTTCTTCAAAGTGTCCCTCTTGGCTGTAGCAAGCTGGCTCCTTCTGCCTGAGCTTATATAGTGCTCCAGTAATCAAGGCCCACGCTGAATGGGCGGGGCCACACCTCCATGGAAATTATCTCATCAGAGTTATCACCTACAGTTGAGTGGGTCACATCTCCATGGAAACACTCAAAGGATTCCAATCTAATCAGCACTAAAATGTCTGCCCCACAAGATTGCATCAAAGAATATGGCTTTTTCTGGGAAACATAATACATTCAAACTGGCGCAGAGGGTAAGGGGGCAGTCTTGCCTTCCCTTCTGTTTATTTGCAGAACATGAGACAGAATTCAGTATTCCATGCAAGCTCTTCTGCTAGTCTGTAGCGCCACATTTTTAAGTGCTTGGATCAAGGCATCATTTTCATGTGAATTCATGTACAGAAAAGGAAAGTGCACCATGACTACATGGAGGGCAGAGGGAAGTGCGTGATGGGGCTATTCCTGTTTGGGGACCATATCTGAAATCAAGAACACAAGTGGAATGCTGTCCCTTTTAATGCTTCAGCCCAGTAGTAGGACTGTCTGTCCCTCCTGCTCACTCTGGTCTTGGTTGGCTTGCCAACATGTAAGGGAGGAAAATGAGATGGGTGGGACATGCCCCGTCCCCCTGAAAGAGGCTTTGGACATAATTTTCAAATGATCACAATCTATTCATGTAACTATTACATAGAGGACAATAATAGAGAACAATCACAGTCTGCAAAGCTCTCACACTTGTATTCCCTCATCCTTCTCACAATTACTCTGTGAAATAAATATATTTGTTACCATTTGACAGATGGGGAGCTTGAGACCCAGAGAGGTGAAGTGACTTCCCACAGCTACTGACTTAGTAAATTCCACGAAGGGCAGGACCATGTCTGTGATGTGTAGAGCCTGGCCCCTTGGTAGGCACTCAATAAATATTTTTGACTGAATGAGTGAATGAATGACTAAATCTGAGCTCTGGGCAGACTAGATCTCTATAGTCTTCATTTCTTCACCCATTATTCTTTCCACTGAACCTCACAAATAACTATAGACCGAGATATGGTCTCAAGACCCAGTGATTGGGTCAATTCAGATTCTCTTGCTGTATTTGGTAACTTCTAAATTCTGTGGCCATAATCACATCAGTCTATAATTGATGGTTTTCCCTGCTCTACATCTGGTCAACTGATTAAGAAGCCATTTCATTGATACTTAAACCATTGATTTCTAATTTTACTTGAGCTATATTTGTCCAAAATTGTTAGCATGGAAGGCAGGCCTTATCACATGAAGTTTTGCTACAACAATGTATCAAGGAAGTAAAGAACTTGGCATATTGTCTTCATATCTTTGAAATGGAATGTTGATGTTCCCTTATGTCCATTTCTTGGTCTCCATCAGCATTATTGAGGCAGCCGGAAAAGCTAGCAGGCCCACCATTTAGCCCAGCCGGCAAAGACTCATCAACAACCTGCTGTGTACCCAGCGCTTTGCTAAGCCCATGGGGAGAAAAAAAGAGAAGTAAGCCCTCAAGGAGTTTCCACTCTAGTGAGGGATATGGTATCCACATGGGAAACAATTAGCAGAGGAAGGAGAAGGCCAGCATTTGCTGAGCACCTGTTAGGTGCCAGACACTTTACAAACACTTTGAGGCAGATACTACCCCCATTTAACAGATGAGAAAATGGAAGGGCAGAGAAGTTAAGACAACTTGCCCAAGATCACATACCCAGCAAGTAGCAGAATTATAATTAGAATCCAAGTCCCTCTGACTCCAATAGAATATCAGACAACATATAGTCAAGCGCTGGGTTGTGTGGGCAAATGAGACGTACTGAAGAAGTTTCAGTGAGACGTACTGAAGAAGTTTCAGTGAGATGAATGGGATCTCTGAAGACCCAGATGGGGCCTCTGTGAAATAGTGTATGTCAGGAAGCTGACAGCCTGTGGTGAGTGCTCCCATTTCAATCCCTTTGTTACCTGCCCATTACAACCACCTGTTCCTACTGAAGGGTTCAGACTTTGTCTAACTGTCTTCTGGTGTACTTGGAGAGGTGGGGAGGAGAAGCTGGTTCAGATTTCTGGATTCAATTCAAATTGCCTCTTCTCTGAGGCTTCTTAACTGTTATTCTTCCTAATAAATACCTGACTTCCAGGGGGCAAATTTTCCGTGTTTCTCAACTCCAAAAGCACAGCTCCCTCTAAGTCCAGAGGAACCTCTCTCTCTGCATGGTGGCCTGGTGCCTTTTATTTCAGAACCACAGGACTCTGCACCCACCTAGCCTGCCCTCTCCCTCCTCCCTACCCTTATGCTTCTATTCACATTGAAGGGGCGAGAGGAATTTAACTTGTTTCTGATTTTTTTTCCATGACAGGGAGAAGAGTTGAATTTGTTAAGCACAGAATCTTCCCCATCTGCTCAAGTCCTTACCAGTGGAATAGCTTCTTTTGAAACATAAGATCTGCAGATTAAAATAAAAGAAGGGTGCATGCATTCTCCAACTTTCTTTCCAGTAGAGAAATTAAGATGGAAAGGGAAAAGCTTGTTCCTAAGTCTGTAGTTCTAGTTCTCAAGAGCCAAAGAGTTAAGGTGTGCTTGCGTGTGTGTATGTGGTGGGGGGGTGGGGGTGGGGGTGGAGGGGTTCTCTCAAAAGAGAAATTGGATAAATGAAGGGTTTGGTTGGGCACTTGCAAGAAATGCAGGATTGTGCTTGAGTTTTTTTTTAACTTTTTATTTTGAAATAATTATTGATTCCCAGGAAGTTGCCCTTCACCCAGTCTCCTCCAATGGTTATACCCGACATCATTATAGTACAATATCAAAAAGCAGGAAATTAATGTTAGTACAATTGTAGTGTATGCATATAGTTCTATGCTATTTTATTACATATATTGATTCATGGAGCCACCACTGCAATCAAGATACAAACTATTCCATCACCTCAAAGATCTGTCTCCCTTGTGCGACCCCTTTATAGTCCTACCCACCCCTCTTCCGCTACCAGCCCTAACCCCTGGTAACCATTAATATGTTCTCCATCTCTGTAAGTTTGTACTTTAAAAAGTACAATTTCCTTAAGCACCTGAATTGGCTCCTCTAGTTTTCACAAAATCCCAGGCTCAAAGGAGTGGCTTCTCCAGCCCAGTCGTCTATCCCATGCCCAAATTCCCTCTACAACATCACTGCCCAGTGTTCATCCAGCCCTCACTACACACAAATCAGAACCTTCTCTGGGATTTTAGGAGTATTAAGGTATTTAATTTAAATACTTAGAGCAAAGGTGTTGTTTTCATTCAATGAACTTATTCAATGATTAGCAAAATTGTTACCTTTACATTAAATATTACCACATACTGATTTTCCCACCACATATTGTCTTTTCCCAAACTGAAACATCCCTTTTTCTATACCTTTTACCTAGTGAGAGAGACAAGATGCAGGGAGCCTGGAAGGTTCACAGAGAATTCCAGAAATCCTTTCCTTAACTATAAATAGTCTGGCCTCATGTTTGCTTCCAGCCCATTATAATTGTAACTGAGCCTTTTCCAATGTAAGTGATTCATGTGTGGAATTTATTTCCTGGACTGATTGTGAGCATGTTATCTGCATGATGTCTACAAGGGTCATTCTTAAGATCATCCAAACTGGAGTCCAGCTCTCCAGGATTCCTTTGTGGGTAAATGAGCTTTACAGGACACTCTAACCCTGTTGTGGTAGCATCACAAAATGATGAATTGAAGTCACCCTAAGACCAGAAGGGGCTAGCACATGTGAAGCCATGGGGATTCCATGGCTAGGATTAATTTGAATCCCCCACCCCCGCTCCCCCAGACTATTTTGACATCTTTCCACTTTGCACAAACATAACTTGCTCTTTCCTTTACAAAGAGCACCATGCTCTCCTCAACTGGACAGTGGGAAATACACAAATCCAGGCTCAGACCCATTAAGATGCGCCATTTAGAAATCTCAGAGGTTTTCTAAGAAATGACACCAAACTAATGACTCCCTCCACAGCCAGCCCCAGAGGTAGAGGTAGGAGGTTTCCCCCCTCACAAAATAACCCATTGGTGTAATTTCTAATTTCCAAAGTGAAAAGATATTTCCAACTAATTTAGTAATATTGACATGCTCTCAGCTGCCCAGCAGTTTTATTTTTGGGTGGGGGGGGGCAGGGAGAGTAATTTTATAGCTACTCTTGTGCTATCTTTTTCTTCAGTCAATGTTAGGTAGAAAGAACATAAGGCCATAAATCCCATGGCCTGGATGTTGGTCTCAGCCCTGCCACTTACCCGCTGGGAGGCCTTCTTGTGGAGGGCAAATTCCTTTAACTCTCAGAGCCTCAATTTCCTCATATGTAAAAGAGGGATAAATAATAACTACCCTCATAACCTTACAGAGGTGATCATTTAGATAAAAAGAGAGCTTAGGCTATTATTGTGAATATAATTAACTGTGCTGAATTGTGGGTGAATGTGGTGGAAAGGGGAACTTTAGAGTCATGTATGTCACCAGAAGGAAAGTTGGAGGTTAAAACATGGGACTGTATAACACAGTGAATCTTGTGGTGGATGATGACTTTTATTAACAGCGCAAATATAAAGAAGTTCTTTAATGAATTAGAACAAATGTACGGCACTATTACAAGGAGTTAATAATAGACTGGTATATGGGAAAAATGTACCTATTAAAAACTACGGACTATAGTTAACAGTAATATTTTAATATTGTATCATCAACAGTAACAAATGTACCATACCAATACTAGGGGTCAATAATAGGGGGGAAGGGGCATGGGATGTTTCGGGTTTTCTTTTTTATTTTTATTTGCTTTTGGAGTTATGAAAATGTTTTAAAATTAATTGTGGTGATGAATGCACATGCAACGATACTGCGAGCCACTGATTGTATACTTTGGATGGACTGTATGGTGTGGGAATATATCTCAATAAAATTTCATTCAAAGAAAAGAGAGCATAGAAAAGTCTTTGTGAAAGTTTTGGAGGGGAAAAACACTGAGTATACTAAAAATACTCTGGTTTAAATTTTCTTCAGTTTAGAAAAACAGTCTTAAAATAACTCAGTCTTATCATCTGTTTTACCTTAAGTGGCTTTGTTTGTTTGCCTGTTTTGACCCAATTCTTAGTATTATCCATGACTTTTTTTTATCATGAGGGTGAAGTTGGCCATAAAATATTATTAAATCCATTAGAATGTAGAATAAAGTGCTTCAAATAGTTATTTACATGGCAGAGGGGATACACTTAATTTGAATTCATGCATAAAGACAGTTAGCTTTGTTGAGCTAGGGGTTCATTGTTTTCAGTGGGATTACTGTTTCACTACAGCAAGTTGTGTCCAGGTCATTTGGTTACAAAATAGAGAGTCAATCATATCCCCCGTGGCAGCCTCTCCCTGGTTAATTTGCATTCCTCTTCACCTGGTCTTTTATACTGAGGGCAGATTGCCCTGAACTGAATCCCTGAGGCTTTGAGCTGAGAACTTCATCATGTTCCTGCTAGAGGCTAATCAATCATCAAATAATCTCATTGCAAAACCAAGTAACCGTGCTGCTCCATTAATGCAGATCCCCAGGGTCATTATGGCAATGAAAGAGAAGGAAATGGCCTAATCTCCTCCCTGGAATAAAGGAGAGAAGTTCCTGAGCTCTAATGAGTCCTTGCTTAACTGGGGGTGTGCTCCAGGAATTGTGCTTTTTCTACCATTTCCTGTAATATTCCTTTCAAAAACCTACCCAGAGAGCAAATAAAGAGACAGTGAGAATTAAATATAGTACATGATCCTGGATGGGATCTAGCAAGGGAGGAGAAAAGGCTCAAAGGAACATTATTGGGACATATGAAAAACTTGGAATATTGATGGTAAGCTTTATGTCCATGATAAATTTCTTGAACTTGATACTTGCACTTTAAGATGGTTACATAAGTCAATGTCCGTGTTCTAAGGAAATGTGCATAGTAGTATTAAGTGTTCAAAGAGCATGATGTATATGATGTATACAACCTACACTGTACAGTGTTCGGAAAATGGATTGATGGACAGATACACAGACGGGCAGATAGACAAAAGGATAGATAGATGGTTGGATGGATGGAATGAAACTGCAACTGTGGCGGATGTTGAAATTGGTGTTGGTGTCTGGGGGTGGGGTCACAGATGTGTTAGAGATCTCCATATAGGGTTTGTATTGTTTTTGTAACTGTCCTGTGGGTTTGGGAGCATTTCAAAATAAAAAGCTTTTGGAAGTAAAGTAGTTATTTTAGGTTAGTTGTCTTTTTCTTACTCCCTCGTTATGTTATGGTTTGTTTGAAATGTTTTTTTACTGTATGTTTTTCTTAAGTAGTTAATTTAAAAAAAAAGAAATAAAAAAAAAAAACAATGAAAAAAATATGCACAGCCCCCTTGAGGAGCTGGTGGAGAATGCAGGGGTGTTGGGCTTCCCCACCTCCATGGTTGCTGATGTGCTCACAGACATAGGGGACTGGTGGTTTGATGGGTTGAGCCCTCTACCACAGGACTTGCCCTTGGGAAGACTGTTGCTGCAAAGGAGAGGCTAGGCCTCCCTATAATCGTGCCTAAGAGCCTCCTCCCGAATGCCTCTTTGTTGCTCAGATGTGGCCCTCTCTCTCTAGCTAAGCCAACTTGAAAGGTGAAATCACTGCCCTCCCCCCTACATGGGATCTGACACCCAGGGGAGTGAATCTCCCTGGCAACGTGGAATACGACTCCCGGGGAGGAATGTAGACCCGGCATCGTGGGACGGAGAACATCTTCTTGACCAAAAGGGGGACGTGAAAGGAAATGAAATAAGCTTCAGTAGCAGAGAGATTCCAAAAGGAGCTGAGAGGTCACTCTGGTGGGCACTCTTACTCACACTATAGACAACCTTTTTTAGGTTCTAATGAATTGGGGTAGCTGGCAGTAGATACCTGAAACTATCAAACTACAACCCAGAACCCATGAATCTTGAAGACAATTGTATAATAATGTAGCTTATGAGGGGTGACAATGGGATTGGGAAAGCCATAAGGACCACACTCCCCTTTGTCTAGTTTATGGATGGATGAGTAGAAGAATGGGGGCAAAAAAAAAAAGGCACCCAGTGTTCTTTTTCATTTTAATTGTTCTTTTTCACTTTAATTTTTATTCTTATTATTTTTGTGTGTGTGGTAATAAAAATGTTCAAAAATTAATTTTGGGGATGAATGCACAACTATATAATGGCACTGTGGACAATTGAATGTATGATTTGTATGACTGCATGGTATGTGAATATATCCCAATAAAAATGAATTTAAAAAAAATACAGATCCTAAAAAAAAAAAAAAAAGCTCTACCCTACAGAAGTAGAACGGTGCAGCTCCTAGCTCTTCTAGAGGACAGTGTGGTGGTTCCACAGGAGCCTGGGTGTAGGGCTGCCATAGGATCCTGCAACCCCATTATGTGGTGTATACTTGGAAGAAATGAAAGCAGGGACACAAATAGACATTTGCACACTGATGTTTATAGCAGCATTATTCATGATTTGCAAAGGATGGAGGTGGCCTAAGGGTACATCAATGGATAAATGAAGGGGTGAACTGTGGTGTATACATAACAACGGAATATAGAGCGACTGCAAGAAGGACTGAAGTCATGAAGCATGCAACTAGATGAATGAATCTGGAGGACATTATGTTGAGTGATTTAAGCCAAAAACAAAGGGACAAATATTGTAAGGCCTCACTAATATAAACTAACTATGATGAGCAAATGCTGAGAATTGAATTCGAGATCATAGGTTATCGGGGGATAGAACATGGACAGAGACTGGGCAATTGATGATTAAGGAGTACAGAATGTTCAAATAAATCTTATTGTAAAGGTTCTTAGATTTTAAGCTCTTACAGCAGTCACGTATTCCTGAGTTGCAATGGTTATCTCTAAATTCTGAGATGCTGATCCCTTTGTGTATAACCTGGTAGTTCCCTGGGACATTGGGTATCTGTGTGACACCTGAGACTCAGAGTTACAGTTCTGCAGCTCTTAAAGTCAGCATTAATCCATAAAACAACTGTTAAAGAAGCTAAAAATGAGATCAGACTACAGTTATATATATGAATGAAATGGACTTGGTTAGGACTAAGATAAATTAGAATACAGGGTAAAGGATGATATTGACTGTATTTTAAAACTCCAATTTCTGCATAAGACCAAAGGAAAAGAGGTTTATTTGGTACAAAATTTATATTTTCTGTAGCACACTATCTAATTTAACCTGTCTGGTCAGTTTATTTAAACAGCATAATTACATAGAACTTAGAATAAGGAATAAATTCTTGTTATTCTGTACAGGCTAATGTAATACCCCAATAAATCCCAGAATATTTTGGGAAGAAAATAAAAAAGTATTTACAAAGTCCCCTTGAGGGACTGGGGAAAAATGTGGAAACATTAAACTTCCCCACTTGGGGAATTCCTGCCATTCTCTTAAGCAATAGGGGCCCCTAATTTAATAAGCCAAGCCCTGAATCTAGAGGCTTGCCCTTGTGAAGCTTGTTATTGCAAAGGAGAAGCTAAGCCTACTCATAACTATGCCTAAGAGTCGCCCCCAGAGAGCCTCTTTTGTTGCTCTGATATGCCTGTATCTCTAAGCCAACTCTGCAAAGTAACTCACTGCCTTCCCCCCTACATGGGACATGACTCCCAGGGGTGTAAGTCTCCTTTGCAATGTGGGACATGACTACCAGGGAGGAGCCTGGCATGGGATTGAGAGTGACTTCTTGACCAAAAGGAGGAAAAGAAATGAAACAAAATAAAGTTTCACTGGCTAAGAGATTTCAAATAGAGTTGAGAAGTCATTCTGGAAGTTATTCTTATGCACTATATAGATAGTCCTTTCAGTTTCTAGTGTATTAGAATAGATAGAAGGAAATACCTAAAACTGTTGAACTGTAATGCAGTAACCTTGATTCTCAGTGATGATTGTATAACTATACAGCTTTTATTGTGTGACCGTGTGATTGTGAAAACCTCGTGACTGACTGTGCCAGTTTGGATATATTTTGTCCCCCAGAAAAAAATCATGTTCTTTGATGCAATCTTGTGGGGCAGATTGATTAATCTTTTTGATTAGGTGTGACCTCTTGATTGGATGTTTCCATGGAGATATTACCCACCCAAATGTGCATAGTACCTTTGATTAAATTATTTCCATGGAGGCATGGCCCCTCCCATTCAGGGTGGGTCTTGATTGATTTATTGGAGTACTTTCAAAAGAGCAATGCAGGCCCAGACAGAGCTGTAGCTAAGAGAGGACAAAATGCCCCAAGAGCAACACTTTGGAGAACGCCATTTTGAAACGCAACTTGGGAGCAAGTGGACACCAGCCACATGCCTTCCGAGCTAACAGAGGTTTTCCGGACGCCAATGGCCATCCTTCAGTGAAGGTATCCTTTTGTTGATGCCTTACCTTGGACACTTTATGGCCTTAAGACTGTAACTGTGTAACCAAATAAACCCCATTTATAAAAGCCAATCCACTTCTGGTATTTTGCATAATGGCAGCATTAGCAAACTGGTACAGATTTTGGTACTGAGAGTGGGGCGCTGCTGAGTTTGCAAATACCAAACATGTTGGAATGGCTTTTTAAATGGATAACAGGAAGATTCTGGAAGAATTGTGAGGAGCTTGATAGAAAAGACCTAAACTGCTTTGAAGAGACTGTTTGTGGAAATATGGACTCTAAAGATACTTCTGATGAGGCCTTGAACAGAAATGATGAATGTGTTGTTGCGAACTGGAAGAAAGGCAATCCTTGTTTTAAAGTGGCAGGGAATTTGGCAAAATTGTGTCCTGTTATCAGGTAGAAGGCAGAATTTGAAAGTGATGAGTGGGAATACTTAGGGGCTTGAGAGAGCAGGAGTCCAACCTCTTTCAAGGAGATCTCCAGACTACGTGTGGGGGATATAGCCTGGCTTCTCCTTGCAGCTTATAGTAAAATGCGACAGGACAGAGATAAGCTGAGAAATGACCTCTTGGGTATGAAGAAACCAGAAACTGATAGTTTGGAAAATTCTGGACTTCCAGAAACTGAGACCCTAGAGACTACAGCCCCACATGAGGATTTAACCAAACATGGAATCCGACCACCTTTTCAGCACAAGCCAGGATTGGAGATGGAGTTATCCAGAAAAGGATTTGTGGAAAGTCCTATTGTCTGATGGTTTTGACCCCTGTAAACTACATGCCAAGCCTACAGAATTTTTGTGAAATCTGTATAAATGGAACCATTGCTGGTCTGGACTGGAGGAGATGGAAAAGGAACAAATTGAAGGAAAAATGTCTTCAAAGACAGAACCATGGTGATTGAGGTCTGGAGTCAAGAGTTCTAGGACAGGGAGAGTGGAGCAGCCCACGCACATGGAAAGGGTGAGTTTGCCCTGGAGGTCGAGGGTGGGCCTTCCACCTCGATGTTCAGGAAGAGTGCTGCCACCCCAGGCCCCAGAGAGGGTGGAGCACAGTCCCCAGGGATTGGAGAGAGCCTGACCACCACCCCACTGTTCTGAAGGGGTTGAGCGTGTGCCCCGGAGATGGAAGAGAGTCCGGGTGCTGCCCTGAAGTTTGAGGAGGGTGGGGCCGAGAAGGTGGTCTCCCCAATGTGTGGATATGTTGCAGCACTCACCCTAGCATTTGGAGAGAAAAGGGCTGCCACAAAGGCCCTTAGGAACGGTTAGACTCCTGCTTGCTCAAGCCCCAAGGATGCAACATCGTTCTGTAAATGACTCTCAGACTTTGAAATCTAATGGAGTTTGCCCTGCAGGTTTTAGGAACTGTTTTGGTCCTGTTTTCCTTACTGTTTCCCCTTATGGCAATGAGAATGTTTATCTTATGACTGTCCCACCTTTGTATATTGGAAGCAGATTACTTGTTCTGAGTTTCACATGTCCACAGCCAGAGGGGAATTTTGCTTTAGGACAAGACCACGCCTGTAACTGATTTTCACGGGATCTTGCATTTAACTATTGTTACTGAAATGATTTAAGTTTCTGTGATATTGTGATGGGATGAATGTATTTTGTATATGGAAAGATCATGTTTTTCTGAGGTCCAGGGGGTGGAATGTGCCAGTTTGTATATATTACGTCCCCCAGAAAAAGCCATGTTCTTTGATGCAATCTTGTGGGGCAGATTGATTAATCTTTTTGATTAGGGTGTGACCTCTTGTTTAGACGTTTCCATGAAGATATTACCCACCCAAATGTGGGTAGTACCTTTGATTAAATTATTTCATGGAGGTATGGCCCCGCCCATTCAGGGTGGGTCTTGATCGATTTACTGGAGTACTTTCAAAAGATCCAGGCAGGCCCAGACAGAGCTGTAGCTAAGAGAGGACAAAATGCCCCAAGAGCAACACTTTGGAGAACGCCATTTTGAAATGCAACCTGGGAGCAAGCGGACACCAGCCACGTGCCTTCCCAGCTAACAGAGGTTTTCCAGATGCCATTGGCCATCCTCCAGTGAAGGTACCCTTTTGTTGATGCCTTACCTTGGACACTTTATGGCCTTAACACTGTAACTGTGTAACCAAATAAACCCCCTTTATAAAAGCCAATCCATTTCTGGTGTTTTGCA
The DNA here is from genome assembly GCF_015220235.1 of Choloepus didactylus. NCBI lineage: Eukaryota > Metazoa > Chordata > Mammalia > Pilosa > Megalonychidae > Choloepus > Choloepus didactylus. The sequence continues at coordinate 167,254,114 of NC_051334.1, forward strand.
TTCCAGCAGTATTAGCAAACTAGAACACTGACACTCCCTGGATTGAGTGGACAGATGAGTAATAAAATCAAGACAAAAAATATATAAATAATAGGGGGTTTGTGGATAAGGAGAATGGGATGTTTTGGGTGTTCTTCTTTATTCTTATTTTTATTTTTTAAATTTTTATTATTTTAGGGGGAAGTAATGAAAATGTTCTAAAATTGTGGTGATGAATGCACAACTATATGATGATACTGTGAGCCATTGATTGTGTACTTTGGATGGATTATATGGTGTGTGAATATATCTCAATAAAATTACATTATGAAAATGCTACCCAGAAAACTAAAGGGTCTATTTCACTGTCTGGTAGTGCTCAGGGGTTTATGGCTTCCTCCTTCATGTGAGCAACTCAAAGCCCATGCAGAGCTACAGGATAAGGCCACCCAACTGACTTGAAAGTGAAACAGCAGTTAACTACCTGTCCCCCCTTTCTATATGATGTCAAAATTGTATGAATGATTTTTAAAATGCATTTACCAGGTATTTGGATCTATAGCAAATCTTTTTGTTCTGGGAGAGCTTGTGGTTTGTAATTCAGTTCATATTTGGGTCAATGGGCACTGGAAACAGGGAGTAACTTTGAAAATTGCTCCAGTGTTGTTTTTTTTTCTGACCATCCAGAAATACTTAGCTGTCTACATGATGCCATAATAACTGGTTGAAGAGTGAAAAGTTCTTTCAGTGGAGCAAGTGACTGCTTGCACAGTAACAATTTGCTTTTCTGTTGTTGCCGAGTTCACTGGTTGCTTTTCTGTCATGTACATGTATACCATCTGGGTTCTTTTTTTTTTTTTTTTTACTGAGTTGCCCCAAAATTGATCTCCCTAACTGGAAGGCAGCATACTATAAGTGTAAAATAATTAACTCTAAAGCCAGACAGATCTAAGTTTATTAGCTGTGGGATCTTGGGAAAGTCAAATAATACCTCTGAGCTTCAGTTATCTCATCGGTAAATTTGGCACAGTAATGTCTGCCTTGCAGTGTTGTTGCAAGATTGTTAGGAGAATGTTAAGTGTCTACCATGTACCAGGTGATCAGCGCTTTTTAACTTTTAATGTCCATACAAATCACCTGGGATTTTGTTAAACTGCAGACCATCATTCAGGAGGTCTGGGGCCGGCCCTGAGATTATTCATTGCCAACAAGCTCTGGATGATGCCAATTCTTCTAATCCACAATCATGTTCTGAGTGGCAAGGATCGAGATATTATTTGCAAAGTGCCTATTATAGTTAATATTTACTACATGGTCACCCCAAATAATTCAATCACCCATTTAAAAATTACTGAGAAGAACTCTCTATTCCACAAAAGTAACATGAGCCCACCAGTTGCTATGTTGCCATAGCCCTTACAAAATCTGTCTCATCAGGATTGGCCGTGATTGGCAATTTTTGAAGCCAGGTGTTAGATACACAGGAGGCATTCATTCATTATTCTCTCTGCTTTTGTAAATGTTTGCGTTTTTCATATTAATTTTTTTCATATGGAGCAGTCTCAGCAAAGCACAAAGCCCCTCTCTTAGGGCACCTAAGAAATTCTGACTCTCTTGCTTCACTCCAAAATTTCCATTTTTCTGAAGTAAACTAAGACTAGATATTTAGACTGTGTGCTAATTCATCAACTGTAAAACAGTGATAATATAATGATTAACCTCACAAATGCTTAAATTAATTAATGCCATTAGGGAGCCAAGAATATTGCCTGTCATGTAGTAAACACTCAAATGTTATCTGCTTTCATAGTAAATATCATTTCACAGTTTTATCTTGCTTAGTATGATGCTGAGTGGGGATAGGTCCCATATGTTTCCACTCTCTGTTATTCTATGTCAGATGTTTCTATGATTTTACATTCAGAAATTTGAAATAACATGCTCAATTTCCTGTGTTTGGTAACAAGAGAATTACATAATTGGTAGGTACTCCGTATATGTCAAAATGTTTGATTTTAAGATTTTTAAGGATACAAGCATAAAAGAAAATGCTACAGGCATAATAAATTTTTAAGTAAAAATATCCCAGAAACAGAAAACACCTCTTGGCTAACATCCTGAGAACAGCCCAAGAACAGCGGAGGATGGAGGTTACCTAGTACAGTGATTAGCTCCAAAAACATGTTCATTTCGGGAGAGAGTGCTTTTGTTTAAATTCTACAAATAAATCCATTCCTAACCTTGCCTCCCGTGACTTATTGATTGTACGAAAGTGATTTGCTGTGGGGTTTCGTTGGTGTCTTTTTTTATGTTGCAGGCCAGTGTGTGCCAGCTTTGCATTTTTACCATCCATCCCGGTGGTCAGCCCATGTTTTTCCTTCACGTTAGCACAGCTCACGCTTCATTTCATCAGGACAGATTTTGCATTGTGTTTCTCTACGTTGGTGGACTAAAATCTGCTCTCCATCCTTATGATATCATTTCACCTATTCTTTTCAATTTACTGAATAGGCTTTTCTCCCACCCACCTTGATCACATCCTGCGATGCCTAGCTTATGTGTTCATTAAGCCTGTGATTCACAAAGCAAATCACCCAGCTAATTGGAAATGCACTTAGTGAGTTGGACATACCCCACCATCATCTTCCCTGAACTGGGCCCAGTTTTTATTAGGTGCCAAACCTGACAAAGCCCAGAATAAGTGTCACTTTAATTTGTCGAACGTCTTTTGATGAACCCTGTGACAGAGGCAAATCAGAGAGAAACTAGATGAACAAAATAAACAGCCAGTTTGAGTTACATTCATTTGCATTTCTTTGTCCTCTTAGTCATATAAAGCCTCTCCAAACCAGTGTCCTAATTTATTCCTCCTTTTTCTGCCTATGGCTTATGGAAAGGGGCTTTGATGTGGTAACTGGATATGGCCTCATCCGAATGCCCCGTTGCTGGAACAACTCTTTGTTATTCTGTCTGGCATTTAATTCTGGAGAGCAATGTTCTGCTCTGGCATGTTGTTTATCACTTCCAGATTATAGGTGTAACGAATATTTTCCTAATGAAATAATCACTAACTTGACATGCTGCTACTGGGATAATACAGCTAGCCTCTGCCAGTTCTCTTCATTTGAATCTTTTAACCTTCCTTTGGGTCTATTTTAAATTGTTCCTTTTAGGCACGTTCTCTCAAACTGTCAGGACTTTAGGTGCCGCTTGAAATCCTCAATCTCTTTCATGATAGCAGAGTTTTGAAAACTTACTATTTCCATGTTCATCTTGAAACCCTTGTAGGTGTCTCCTCTGCAGCTGCTATGTTCTTTCCACTTAATCATTATTCAGTGAACAGAAATGTCTGGGAGATGCTCATTTCCAGAATCCTTTCTCAACATTGGAAACTTTACATGCTGACTTTGTACAACCCCTTTTGCAGTGAACTCGGGTGGCAGGATTGTGCTGGCCTTAACGATTTCGAAGTGGCAGAAACACCTGCAGTGACAGATAATTACAACTGTGGCCATGTCCCTTACTGTGCATTTCCTGTTTGCTAGCTGCTTTCAGGATGAATCATATATATATTTTTTCACAACGTCAGCTAATTTGCCTCTTCCCTGACTAAACTTTGTAATACTTGTGGCCCCTTGTTTAGCTTGGTTCTTTCCTCACTAGCCTCTATGTTCATCTCCTTCTCTCAGGGACATAAGTTTTCTTCATGGTAGGCAGGAAATAATAGCACACATGTCAGTCTCAAATATCTCCCTAGGAATTGTTTCAAAATAGCTCCCTTCACCTCCTGGCACACATATCCATGCCTTTTTTTGGGAACCCAACTTCTTTCTGCATATGAATCAAACCCACCCCTTCAAGAGCCAGTTGAAATCCCACTTCTGTAACTACCCACAAAACTGTCCCTCTGAGTCCTGCAGCATCTGTGATTTGGGCTCAGAATTTGATCATAGGCTGTTAAGTTGCATTTCTTTTCCATCCTTCCCCTGCCCCACCACACACTCAAATCTGGGCTGTAAATCTGGACAGGGTGGACACATGGTGTATGATAACGTGCCCTGGCACCCAGTTCTTGTCGACTGTAGCCGTCAAAATGAGGCAGGTTTTGAATTAAAGGGGAGGACTTAGTGAGTTAAATAAAATAGTATCTAATAAGAAAGATTCAACGATCCAACTCTTAAATGATTCTGGGAATCTACTCTGGAAGTTTTTGTTTTTTTCTGGTTCTTTCATAAAATTGTGGGAAATTCCATACAGCGGTGGGGAGGAAAACAGCTGTGAAGGGGAGACATTGGTTACAAAGTTTAGTCTTTGATATGAAATATTACTAAGGAGCCATCAAAAATTAACTCTCTCCAAGGTTATAAAGGAATTGTCTCCCATATTTTTGTGTAGCACTTTTATGGTTTTTTTTACCATTTAAATTTTTTGATCCATTTAACATATATGATGTTGAGAATACATATCCGAAAACATCCTGGGATGTCTTTCCATTTGTTCGAGTCTCCTTTTCTGCTTACCAGGAGTGTTTTATAGCTTCCCTTGTAAAGGGTTTTTGGATTTTAATTTTTTGCTATTGTAAATTTTCCATTATATCCTCTGACTGTTGCTTGTGTGTATATATGAAAGCTCCAATTTGTAATTTTAGAGTAGAATAGGGTTTTCTGTGATTCAAAATCCAGAAGCCATAAAGCATTCATAAATTCAACTACCACAGGAAAAAATTTGCATGGTAAAAACACCATAAGCACATTCAAAAGAAAAACAATCAACTAGAAGGGAATGTTTGCAACTTGTATCACCAAGAGCTCCTACAAACCAATAAGGAAAAGACCAACAACTGACCACAAAGGCGGGGTGTGTGTGTGCAAAGGATATAAATAAATAGCTTTAGGAAAAGATGCTCAATCTCACTTGTATAACAAGCTAAATAAAATTTCGAATTACACTGAGATACCATTTAGCTATCAGAGGCTGTGGGAAAACAGGCACTCTTGTGCATTGCTGGTGGGATTGGTCAGGAGGGAACTGGTTAAGTGAATTACGGTACAGTCATACAAGAAAATTACTGTGCAGTATAATAAAAAGAATGAGGATGCTCTTTAAGTACCAATATAGAATGTTCTCCTGGATATACTGTTAAGTGAAAAAAAGGCTAGATGCAGTATACTACAGTATATAGAACGTTACCATTTGTATATAAAAGCAGAAAAATAAGGATATTAACATATTAGCATTAAAAAACAATGGAATTGCAAGCCTCCAGCATGCTTGGGTTTGGGGTGACCCTGTGCATTCCTATAGTGCTTGCAAGAACAGTTTCAAAATGGTTTGAGACCTTGCTCTGCTCCATCTACGGAGCAAGGTTATAGAAATACCATAGAGTTGGAAAAAATAGAAGTACAAGCTAATAAAAGTGGTTACTTGTAGGGGGTTGAGTGGGTAGGGGATGAGGTGGACAGAAATGGTGAGGAGTGAATTTTCATTACCTTTTTGACTGTTACCTATTCAAAAAGTTAAATTAAAAAATGAATTATCTTCCTTGGTAAATTAAGAAACTCGAGGCATTTTTAGCTCACACACTTCACTGTTCTTGTTTTTCCTATTTAACTCACAGGGATAGGAGGCAACTTTGGGAAACAGGAGATCTAAAACTTTGAGCTCCTTAGACATAACCCAGACAGAATGTTTAAATCAACATGCAACTCAGGTATCCATTTTCTTTTATTTTTTAAAAGTAATTTCTGTCCTTTACAATGTGTTGTCAAACGTGTGTGTGCACTTACACACAACACAAATGACTTGAGATAGAGAAACAAGGATAACCTACAGTTTGTTTTTTTTACAAAATTCAAAGTAGATTACATTTATGTGCTTTTCAGTCATTACATAATGTACAGACATGATCCATTTAATGATTTATGCTCCCCAAATGGTTAAACAAGAGAATTTTCTATGAAAGCTTTTTAGAAGCAAAGTCCTGTTTCCTACAAAAACCAGTCTCAGGCATACATTTTGTGTTTACATATAGTCCTTGAGAATACTACAGTAGCAGTGCATAAGTTCATTCTGTAAAAATATCTGAAAGATGATTTTCAAGAGACTTCTTCATAATGCATTGTGCTCTCAGATAAAAATTCTAAGTCAAAAGATAACAGTTAAAACTGCATACTTGTGTCAGAGATCAGAAGAGGCCATAAAGAAATGTAAATAGTTGTGCTTAGGGGATTCTTTTTGGTAAAGTTGTTCTAATAATAAATAAAAACTTAAAAAGTCTCAGCGACTGATACAAAATAGACACAGATATCAAGGATTTTCTATACTTGGCTTAGAGTTTAAAGGAGAAAATAATCTCCATGTGAACGACACAGCATCTAATAATCTCAGTTTAGGCAAGTCATTACAGTCAGTCAGGCAAAGGGGCTGGGGAGAAAAGATAAAATTTTTCCTCCCTGTTAGCAGAAAGCCAGGGTGAATCTACAAGCCAAACAAACGCCTTCCTTCATTTAGAACTCTTAGACCAAAGAGAGAGGTCGCCCTATTTCTAGTGGGCTTAAAAAAAAAAAAAACCACCCACATACTTGGCGTCTGGACCACAACCTATTTTGTAGTTCACCAGATGAGACCCTAGGGTGAGCATGATCCCTCAGTACCTTATGCTTTTTTGAACCTCCATGCATGAACTGTAAAACGCTTACTTTAGAAATACCATAGCAACTGTTGATGGTGCCAGAGGACAAGGTATAATTTACATAGTAACGTTGATCCTTGTAGCCAAGAAATAAACGTAATTTTTATTTTTAGGCTGGTCAGTTTGTTCTTTTAGGCCTTTCGCTTTGAAGGACACATGACCCTAACAATCAAAGCAAACTAGAAAAAGATGACAAAATAACAAATGTTGTTTTAATTAAAGTCTTTTGCATGATAGGTATAGATATAAAAAGAATTTCTTCAAATAATTTCATAGGTGTCACTCAGAAGCATCCTTGCTGTCTGTAACATAATGTGCTAGAGTCCTTTGAATAAAATTATAGTAATTTAAAATATATATTATATATTTGCAATTTTTTTAAATCATTCTATAGTTTATAGCATTTTAATGGAGTGAGACAGAGATAAAGGCAGTCCACATTCATGATATTTCAAAGATATAATTACTTCAGAAGTCAATTGAAATCCTTGCTCATGTTCTAAGTATAGCCATTGTGAGAAGACCTGAAGGAAAAAAATTGAAGAACAGTGAAAGAAATGCATTTTACAGAATCTTCCATTTAATAAGCAATTGTTTAGCCCTCAATGAGAAAATAAAATAAAGCATCCAAGTAGGCACTCTACCAAGAACTCAAAGTCAGTTTGAATTTAGTTGATATTATACAGAAGAAATCCAATTTGCAGCAAAGGGCAGTCCCTGGTTATATTTAATTAAATCACTAATGTCTGGCCATAACTAATTTAACCATCAAATATAACTTCTACTTTATCTGGTCACATCAGCTATAATAATAGCAGACATGCCATTTAAAAGTGTCAGGAAAGTCAGTCGACTTCATCAACAAAAACATGGAGAGCTTATTTATATCCCAGGGCCCTCGGGCCACAAAGAGACAGAAGCATAGTGTTCCTGCTTTCCTTGTCTCTTGCAGAGACTCCATATAGAAAACCATAAAAATGTAATAATGTAAGAATATACCAAGTCTCAAATGAGAGGAAAAGAAAATGAGTGGAAACAAAAAAACAGCAAGAGAATCATCACATAGGACTGGGGCAGTCAGAAAAGATGCCCCAAAGAGATAAAAGTGGAGATAAGCATTAAAAGATGGGCAAGAAAGATCCAGAACAAAGAGATGAGATGGGCAGGCATTTCATTTGAGGGAATGGCAAGAGTGAGGGGCACAGAGGTAGGACCTTTGGGGAGGATCAAAAAAGCAATCTTGTGGACTCTAATCAAGAATTTATACAGGGAAGCAGCTAGACAAGTTAGGCTCAAAGAGATCTCAAACAGATTGCAGGGAACCTTTAAATGTCAAACTATGACGTTGTCCTTTATTCTGTGGACTACAGAGAACCACTGAATGTTTCTGCGTGTGGGTGGTGGTGATGAAATCACAACAGAAAGGAAATCAGTGTGACAGCAATGTGGTGGATGATTATGGGGGGAAGGAATAGAGGGAGAAGGGACACAGAAGGTAGGGAGACAACTTAGGAGACCATTTGGAAATTGAAAAAAAAGAAAATACAGACCCAAGGAATAGTGACAGAGACATACTGAGAAGAGTTGGCATGTAAGAAAAGGTGAGAGGGGAATATGAGGAAAGAGTCACAAGTGGTCACCTCAGACACATGGTATGTACAGATAAAACGTTCAATTGAACTAATTAACTGTAAGATTCAAGCCAGGATGACTGAAAGAAAATGATTTAACTGGAAATAAGGGAACAGGTTTAAAGTTGTCTTTTTCTTACTCCCTTGTTATGGTTTGTTTGAAATTTTTTTATTGTATTAAAAATTTTTTGTGTGATATAGTTAATTTAAAAAAAAAAAGTTAATTTAAAAAAATGAGAAAAATATGCAGAGCCCTCTTGAGGAGCTGGTGGAGAATGCACGGGTGTTGGGCTTCCCCACCTCGATGGTCGCTGATGTGCTCACAGACATAGGGGACTGGTGGTTTGATGGGTTGAGCCCTCTACCACAGGACTTGCCCTTGGGAAGACTGTTGCTGCAAAGGAGAGGCTAGGCCTCCCTATAATCGTGCCTAAGAGCCTCCTCCCGAATGCCTCTTTGTTGCTCAGATGTGGCCTCTCTCTCTACCTAAGCCACCTTGGCAAGTGAAATCACTGCCCTCCCCTCTACATGGGATCTGACACCCAAAGGTGTAAATCTCCCTGGCAACGTGGACTATGACTCCTGGGGAGGAATCTAGACCCAGCATCGTGGGATGGAGAACATCTTCTTGACCAAAAGGGGGATGCGAAATGAAACGAAATAAAGCTTCAGTGGCTGAGAGATTTTCAATGGGGTCGAGAGGTCACTCTGGTGGACATTCTGACTCACTATATAGATAACACTTTTTAGGTTTTAATATATTGGAATAGTTAGAAGTAAATACCTGAAACTACCAAACTCCAATCCAGTAGCCTTGACTCTTGAAGATGATTGTATAAAAATGTAGCTTATGAGGGGTGACAATGTGATTGGGAAAGCCATATGGACCACACTCCCCTTTGTCCAGTGTATGAATGGGTGAGTAGAAAAATGGGGGCAAAAAAAAAAAAAGGCACTCAGTGTTTTTTTTTCAATTTAATTGTTCTTTTATACTTTAATTTTTATTCTTGTTATTTTTGTGTGTGTGGTAATGAAAATGTTCAAAAATTAATTTTGGGGATGAACATACAACTATCTAATGGTACTGTGAACAACTGAATGTACGCTTTATATGACTGCATGGCATGTGAATATATCTCAATAAAAATGAATTAAAAAAAGAGAAAGGTTCACAATATTAAACAAGGCCACATTGTTCATCTTTATCACTGTATGAACTTTAAGTGTTTCCCTTGGATCAATTCCTAGAAGTAGAAATGCTGTATCATGGGATGTACACACCTTACATTTTATACATGTTTTATACCACTATAAGTCAGCAAAAAGAAAATGAATGGAATAAAAATATTGGGTACTAGATAAATAAGCTGAAAAGAACTAAATGTGAGCCAATAACTAAATCTTAAAAAGTACCTTACCTGCTTTCGACCCAGCAATTCCACATACATATATACATACATATATACATATTCTAGAGAATATGTATCTATTCTCTAGAATACATACATATATACATATTCTAGAGAAATCTCACACGTGCAAAAGGAGATATGAATAAGAATGCTTTTGTAACATTGCTTGTGATAGTAAAAAGAATGTAAATACCCTAAATATCCATCAACAGAACGGATAAATTGTAATATAGTCATACAATTAAAATTAATGGGCAGGAGCCAGAGTTCAGATAAATAAAACTGAGAAATAAAATAGATATTACATGAGAGCAATTTGGCGGAAAAATGAGATACCAACTACTTGGATTGCCAGCATCTAAATAAATATAACACAAAACTAAGGAAAAGAAATCTACCAAAAACACTGGATGTCTAGATTATCAGTGGGATAGTCTTCCAATTCATGAACACAGCATGTCTCTGAATTTATGGTCATCTTAATTTTTTTCAATAAAGTTTTATAATATACTCTAAAAAAAAGTACCTTACCTGAGCATGCTTTTGAAGCAATCCTTTATCTGTTTTTTTTTAATCAAAACATCACCACCATCACCCCACGCATACAAACTACCACTAATGCCTCTAAGCAATAAAAGTTGCCCCAAATGCATCTTTAAGAATACTTACCTAAAATATAAGCAGCCACTAATTTTTGATTCACACTTAAATGGAGATAGAGAGGTACCAGGGATTCCACATCCCCCAGTGTAGGAAGCATTAGGGCTGCAATGCACACCAATCCCAGGAAGACAGTTAGTAAACTAGGCTCTGAGGAGACAGTTTTGTTTCCTGTGAAAACACAAAAGTCCCTGAGCTTGCTTCTAAAAACAAGTTTGTTCACATATATTCATTGTCTGCCACTTACCAAGATTCTGGTTTTGTCTGATCCCTTCCCCATTATTCCCATTCCAGGGGGACTTATCTAATGGACTTATCTGGAAGCCCATAACTCAAATGCTAAGTCATTACGGGATGGAATGCTGAGATAGCATTGTGAGGTAGTGAGTTCCTACTGCAAAGAACAGTGGTCACCAACTTTTTCTCCCCCAAATACACACTAATCAGTAAAAAGTATCTGAGCATGTATCACTGATGTATGTATATTTATAAATTATATACATGACCACTGTACTACTATTATGCATAATATAAAGCATACTCACAAATAGAATTTTAAAGGAATATGCTAAAAATAAGCATAAATTTAAGTTCTGATATTTTCTTCCTGTACCCCAATGGATTGTGTGTTTGTACTGCATTCTGGAGATCACTGCCTTACAGCTCCATTATCTTCTGGGCATATCTTAAGATCTGTCTCCAGATAGGTTTGGTTCATAATAACTGAACTTCCCTGCTACCATTTTTGAAAATGTTAAGGCACCAAAAAGGCATCACTCTGGTATTAGAAAGCTGCCTGTGAAAATTCTTGCCCTCTGCTCTACCCCACTGATAGCGAAAAAGCAAGAAAGCAGCAGAAACACTATCTGGCAAATAAAATTCCTATAAAATATGTTATCAGGCCTGTCTTTCTACAGTTCTAGCTGGAGGCATACAGTATACATAGCCATATTTTTAAGAAACTCAATAACAGCAATGGGCTTTTCCCATTATCCTTCTTTTCATTAAAAGGAATAGCCAACAGCAACACAGTCTTTGTGTTTTATTAATGAAATAACACTGTTCATTTTATTATTAAATGCAGCTTCTCTAAATTATTAATACCTTAGCTGTTGTGCGAAGTTTAATTGAACCTCACCAAAGCCAAAGAGCTGAAAACAAATTCAAATTTTACAGTGATTATTGCTTGAAATGAAGCAATAGCATAAATACCTGAGAACAAGTCTTACCTTAGCTAATAAATGAAGCACCTTTATACTTAAATTCATTGCAAAAATGAATTTAAGGAAAACATTTATGACAACCACATCACTCAGTGCAAACCCACGATAAAGATAAATTCAAGGAATTTTTAGTAAAAAAAGTCCTAAAACATTTGTTTAAATGCTTGGCATTTTTCAAAATGAAAATAGCTTTTTTTCTGATACTACATGACTTTGTAAATACGTAAAATATTTTTAAATACATAGGACCATATTATACATACTGTTCTATAACTTTTTTTCTCTCAGAAATATATTTGAACCTATTTCTCTGTCAATATATATAGCCATTTATCATTCTATCAGATCCCTTTAAATGCCTGCCCAGTATTCTACCTTATGGATATTCATAAGTTTACCAATCCCCAATGGATGGACTTTTAGGTCATTTTCAATTTTTTGTTATTATAAATAATAATAATGAGCGTAATTTTCTTAAGCCAGAGGGCACAGACTCAAACATACAAAGTAGTTCATTAATAATGTAATTAAGACAAAACCTCCAAGATACAGCTGGATCTTTCAAAATGTATTTTTAATAACCTGAGCTTTGGTGTTTTGTGAAAGTATACTTAGTGGGTTTCTCTTGGTTACATCTCCATTAAATGAAAAAAAAAGACAAAATACAAAAGTTTGTTTATGAAAATGGTCTAGATCTAGAAAGTAACAGAGAGCACATATAAGATTTGTTAAGTGTGTGAGATTATAGAAGCTTTTAGCCCTTTTGAATTCGTTACTGCTCTAATTTTTTGTACACAATGAGCTTAAGAGAAATTCATTTACTGACTCTCAATACATTTTAAAACCAAATTTTTCATGATGCAGCTTTCAACCATTTTCCAGCTAACACTGAGTCTTACAACATTGCTGTACTTCTAATGCTTTTAATAACATGCTTCTGCTGAAACATTTTAGATGTTAAAGACTTGCAAACATAGTGCCATTAAAAAACCTCTCAGAAAGCAATCTTGGTTTGTTTCAACATTTTACTTCCAAGAAAATTAACGAAAAACCTCAGAATCCCATGTACTGGAAATCACAAATAATTACTCTTAATTTAACAGAAAGGAGTGATATTTTTAATTGTCAATAGAGACTAAATCAGTCATTATTATACTCTATTAAAGAAGAAAACTTTACTCACCTTACTGCCAAATTACTAGAAACATTGGGGTAACTACCCATAAATGGGCAATGTAGGCCAGGACCACGGATGGGGCTCAACTGCGGCACTGCCCTTCCTGTAGAGCCTCAATAGCCAGAGGCGCCTCATTTCAAAGAAAACCAATCCAATGGACCCGTACAAGATGTGAAGTCCAGCCTTCCTAATTCAGCCCATTCAACACACATTTACTGCGTAACTACTCTGTGCCAGGCATTGTGCTAGGTGCTGAGGCCATAATGGCGAACAAGATAAATAAGGCAAATAAGACATCTGCCTTCATGGAACTTCCTGATGTGAACAGTTTGGAGACATTTTTTTTCCCCAAACAGAGACCACCATGTGATATATGCCAATGCTACCTGTCCTCATTCATCTACTCTACTCCAATTTTACAATTAGAAGAATTCCCTAATATATTTTAGGTACCAAAGTTTCATCAGAAAAATGAAATAAGAATTAGAAAATCTCAGTTAAATGCACAATGTAATCATTTAGCCCTTTCAGGATAATTTTCACCTGAATTCTAACAAATTAAAAAACTTAAAGGAATCATGCTCTCCATACATATTCCATATTACAGCTAAACCTTAAACCTTATTATTCTTGGCTCTTAAACCAGCCCATTAAATATCAAACTGAGCTCCAATGACCACTTTCTTTTAAGTTATGAGTTTAATGTCAAAAACCAAATGCTTTCTTGTCCTAGAGAAGGCATTTAAAAAGGGGAATCTTGCCAACTTTGCAATACACTCTTTCAGCCTCAATAGATAAAAAGTGATGCTGTCACTCAATAACCAAAAAAGAGAATGCTCTCCTAGCTACTACTAAGTCCCTAGTCCTCTACATTTTCCTGGTGATAAAATGTCACTGGAAAATCTGAGCACTACCTACATGGACTGAAAAGACACTTGGCTACAGTAAATCGAAGACACACTATTCCCTGCCTTATTGAAATAAACATTCTAAGATGAGCAAATTGATACAGATCTAGGAATTATTGTAATGACAGGAGATTAAAAAAATATCCCACATATATAATATTGTAATTCCAAGGACAGCTGCTATACCACATTCATGTATCACTATCAAAAAGTTTCCATGTTTTTTCTATGGAAAATGTTATCTTCCTCCTCTTTTAATAGGGTTGGGGGGAAATAATGAGAAGTTAAGGAGGGAGGATGACATCCAAAGAGTTGAATATGAGGGTAGTGTCAATGTTGAAAGAATATATCATAACACTTCTGAATATCTAAACTGGAAGGAAATGAGGAATGGAGAGGGATTCAATTAATAGCCCACCGGGGATATTATAATCTACTTAGTTTAATTAACTTCAACTTTAATGAGATTTTTTCAAAATAATATGAACAGTGCACTAAGCTTGGTGTATTGCCAAACACAATCTTTCTCCTCCTTCAAACTAATTAAATGAGAAAGGATACAGGAAAGTCACAGAAACAAAAGTATGTAATTGCCAAATTGTACTAGAATCAAAGTATGGTGCCTGCATTCTCAGATTTTAAAATATATATGCATTTAAAAGGCTGTGGCAACATTTCCCTTCTCCTCCTAGCTTTGTTCAATGAGGGGTATTGTCCCCTCTGAGAGTCCAGCCCTAGAGATCTCGCTCTATTTCAGATACCGAACCCTAGGTTCAGTTTTGAAGTGGTTGAATAGGTTTAATGTGGCAGCAAGAAACAGGTTTTAAAAGATTATTTTTCTAGTCATTATTCTTAGTTCCTTGATCATTATAAAGTTAGAAATATGTATGACCTCAAAAGGGCTTTAAAAACAACCCAAAACTACCTGGTTGAAATGACTGCTCAAAGAATAAACTTTCTCTTAAATGTTCCTTTATTCTTTTTTCCTCTTCTTCCTTTTGTTGTTCTTTTGCGGATGGAAGAAGAGTAGCAACAACTTCTTTCCTTCCTAAAGCCTTCCTCTGGCTTTGCTCGGAAACTTGGAGACGAAATTTGTCTATTACTCCATAGTGACAGGATCGAACATCTCTATGACGAATCACACTGGAAACATCAAAAAATAACAAATGCTATTTAGGTTTCTGGGGGCCTGTCAAACACAATGCAGCAAAAGATTTCAATACAGTAAAACAATATTAACTAACACAACAAAATACACAAATATAGAAATTTGCTGATGATGCTAAAAAAGAAATTGCAGTATCACCCAAAAGCAGCGGGTAATTCTGAAATATTTGATGAAAGCACAAACTCTAAAACAAAGAATAAAAGACTTAAATAAAAGTGATGAGTAAAGAAAATTACTTCTAGTGATGACTTCTTTCCTGGATATCTGTGTGCAGAAATATTTACTAAATAGGAATATATGAAATTGCTTCTTCTCCACAAAAGTCTCATAAATTTCAGTACTGCTTATTTATTGTTCAAGTGATAAACCTAACCTTAGACCTAAAGCTGAATTCCAGGCACACAAATGAAAATAAGCAATTGATTAAGTCCACCATGACTGATGCGACAGAAGGTTCACAGTACACCTTCACATTAAGAGAAAAAGCATAATGCAGTGGAATTTTTATTTGAGTTATCTGCAGTTACATTTATTTTACTTTGTTCTTACTAGCGAGCACAAAACAATTTGGTCAAAGGAAACACGTTTCTTTAGCAAGAGACTACATTTCTTTGGCATAGCCCTTGCCTTTTGTATACTGAATGAAAATCAAAAGCAATGTGGAAAAACATATTCTCAAAGATACATAATTTTAGTGCTCTGAGAATGAAAATGTATTCCAAAGAAAAGACTTCTGCTTCTTGTCCTCACAGACGATTTAAAAGCATAAAGTTTACTCAGTAGTTTAAATTAAGGGCCAGTCAATGGATCCATCTGGTCAGCACTAGTTCTAAAGTGAAAATTAAATATGAACAGCTTGAACAAACAATCGTTTAACTGACACTCTAAGACGAAATTATCTGGAAGAGCTCAGATAACCTTTTACAGATGAGTAGTTACACACTTGCTTCCTGTTTGTATAGATTAACTTCCAGGCTTATTAGCTGAATCACTTCAGATGAATTTACATTACCATTGTTCTTAAGAGTGTAGCATTAGTAAGTTTTCTAAATGTTACTATAATAGCAGGATGTTCCAAAATAAGCTAAATTTCCTACAATAAATGGAGATATTTAAGGGAATCGTCAGAACTTCACTTTCATAGATGTGTTTGCTACAATAAAACTGTAACAATGAAGAAATGTTCATGGAAATATTCACACCTGCATTAGCTCCAATACAATGAAATATTATTAAGTATTCGGTCTTCCTGTTTACAATCTCTTAGAAACTTCTTAAAGATAATTTTGATAGGACTTAAACTTTCAGCAAAAACACAAGTAAATGCTTATGTGGAAACAGCTTCAAGAAAAGCTCTTTTTCAAGTTAGAAACATAAATATTAGCACACTTAAAACATGCTACCAGGAAGTGATGTGACTTACATATCCACACAACACTGAGGCTTTACTGCACCTGCAGCGTCAACGACAACATACTTATTTGGAGTAGTACACAAAACTGAAAGAAAAAGTCACAATGGCCATTAGTGGTTTTTTTTTTTTAAATAGTTTCTACAAGTATAAAATTAGTAGAGACTAGTTAAAACCCTTAAAATATACCTAGGAGACTTACCTTTGAACTTTAAGGCAAACTCATAAGGATTGTAGAGAGTCAACACTTGCTTATGTGTTGACTGATCATCTGCATAAAATATTAGCTCCGTGGGAAACACAAAAACAGGAAGATTTCCTTCCACTAACTCTGGTTGTCTTTTTTGTTGATGCATTGGCACTAATCCCCCCTTGCTGCAGCTTCTGTTTTCACAGTCTCGTCTATTCTGGACTTTTCTTAGATTCAGTTAAAAAGTCCGAAGCATTTTGGCAATCTAGAAAATGACAGAGAAAGAGATAAATAAAAAACAAATGACTTTCATTTTCATTAACTTCTAGTCCCTCCTCAAAAAAAAAAAAAAACAAAAAAAAGCAAAAAAACAAAAACCAAAAAAAACATGTTCAGCATGCATTAAAATAGGTCCCCAAATCATTTAAACATGGCTTTGACTTTTCCTCTTGGCTTACTTACATAGCTTATCAAACTAGGCAAAGAAATTTACACATGCTCCTTACACATTCAAGATTTCAACTTGTGATAAAATACATAAATACTTGGATAAAAGAATAAAGGCTTTCTACCTCAAATTAATCACCCCCTTCAAAGAGGTAAGATCAAAGGGACATCACTATTTTTAAACCTCAGATCTAAAAAAAAAAAAGAAAAAGTATTGCCACAACTGAATTTTATGTGAGCCAATCAGAATTCTTGAACAGTAAAAAATAAGAAACAAAGGAAGTTTCCATGATTTATGGGAGAAAAACACGAGAATCGCATTTATACTCATTTCAACAATGCTTTATTTAGTGCCTTCTGGGCAGTATGGCTGGGAAAGTTCTTCTCATCTCTTTTTTCTACCGAAACCCAAAACAAGCTAAAATCTCATCTAAAGGGGACCAAATCTCCAAACTTGTTAAGCCATCCTTTTGAGTTTTCTATGAAAATTCAAAGTCAGTAACTAGTCTTTGGCATGAGAGTGGCACAGTGCCTCTCCTCCTACGTCGAGGACACAGGCTTTGTGTGAACTATTTTCCACCAACTTCAGAAGCCTTTTTGGATTCCTTCTGGGCTTCTTGAATATGCTCCAGAGAGTTGTAGCTAGCAGAAGTCTGACTGTCTGATAAGTGCTGTGTTTCTGTATTTATTTCCTAACCCAATTTTAATCAACAACATTCTTATTTAGCTAGCACTCTAAGTGTGGCTTTTAAATAAAATATAAAAGCTAAAACCCACAATGACAGCAAATATCTTGATTTTCACCCTGTGGATCACACCTTTAAAATAAGCTATAAACCATTTATAATGAGCTCAGGTTCTCACACATTCAAACAGAAATATAGCAAATGAATAAATGGTTTGGTTTTACTAGCAAGAAGGGGCTCATGTGCTCTGGGTTCTTGATGGAGGCCTTCCCAACCAACTTTTATCAAAAAGGACACTGTATAAATCAGCTATACTAATATTTATTCTTTTCTTTCGGCCGAACGCCAGTACTATGTCAGGAGCTGAGCAGAGACACACGAGTGAATAATGCACTGGCCCTGCCCTCAAGAAACTTGAGTCTAATTGGTGAGACAAGATCAATATTTAAGCTACCTCTATTATAACGCACACCATTGTATATCAAGTGCTAGGGAATCAGAAGTCTACGTGAATAATTCTGCCTAGGAGAGAGGATGGGAGATGACATTTGAGGTAGTCCCTAAAGAAAAGAAGGGTACATGTTTATGTGTTGTGGGGGGACAGGGAAGACATTCAGACCAAGGGAACAGCATAAGCAAAGGCACAGAAGGGTGAGGGTAAGGGGGAATGTTGGGGACAGTACTATCCACAGGCTGTCTCAGATAATCTTTCTATTTTTATCCATATGCTTTATAACTTGCATGTAGCTCCTAACAGTGTTTGGTTTTGTTTTATTTTAATGAGCTGAAAGGGCCTTTAGAGATTATCTATGCCTATTGGCATTTTTATTAGTAACAATACCTAACATTTGTATAATTCATAAGAAATTACAAACTTTTAAATTAATTATATATTGAATGAATTAATATATGTAAAGCTCTTAGACAGCACTTACTGTGGGCCAGGCAATGCTCCAGATGTTTGTTGTTATCATCATCAACATCATCATCATCATCATCATCATCAAATGATGAAGAAACCAGACTGAGACACAAAAATAAGGCCAGCAGGCCTCCTGGTTCCTAGTCCAGCATTCTTTCTGTTACACCAAACTGTCTATTTCAATAAAATAAAACTAAGAATATTCTGAAAAGCATCTGATTAAATAATTTTGATTTTGAGTTTCTGTTTGCTCCAAATTTCTTTCTTTTGCTGAGACCCATACATTTCTATTTGGATAATGTGCTTTCAGAAGTGTGGTATATGATTTTTTCAGTAGAAAAGAATAAGCTCTTTAGTTTCTTACGAAGCTTGATTATTAGGAATCCAACATCCAAATTTGACATCACTAAATAATATTCACCATCTCATTCTAAAACTCTTTTAAGATGAGAAGGTTGCTTATGATAAAAAGTGGCATCTCTGATTTGTGGGGAATATTTGGATTATTCAATAGAATTTGGTACAACCAAGTATCCGTCTATATTAAAAAGTAAAGTTGCGATAAAATCCAACTGAGAGGAGGCGGGGCAAGATGGCGGCATAGAGAGGAGTGGAAGCTAAGTAGTCCCCCTGGAACAATTACAAAAAACCAGAAACAACTAGTAAATCATCCAGAATAACTGCAGGGGGACAAACGAGACCATCCACTCATCATACACCAACCTGAATTGGGAGGAATGCCTGAGAACACAGCATAAAATCTGTAAGTAAAACCTGCGGATCCAAGTCGCGAGACCCCCTCCCCCATAGCCCGAGCTGCAAAGCCTCGTGGTGCCAGAGAGAAGCTCTCTCCCAGCAAGCAAATATAGCTCAGCTGAGCTCCAACTGGGGTTTTAAGTAGCGAGTGTGAACTGCTCACTACAGGTACACATCCCCAAAAAACAGACAGAGGCTTTGGGTGACGACTGACCTTGGAGAGCCAGAGGGTCGCCTTGGACTGGGTCTGAAGGGGACTATCTGTTTCTTTTTCGGCTCAGTGGAGAAAGCCCCAGTCATATTCAGTTTCCAGGGCTGTGACTCGGGGAAGGGTGGAGACAGCACAAGCAGAGAGAGAGACCATTGAAATGCTAATGACCTCCACCTGGGGGGTCTGTCTTCTCTAGGAGGAAAGGGGTGGGGCCCTTTCCATTCAGAACCAGACCCCAGAGCCTGGGGGAACACGGCCATACCTCCTCACAGCAGTCAAGAATTATAGGCTAACAGGCATCACCTGCTGGGCAGAAAAGCACAGTGACCTGAGGCATCAAAGGGTGGAGCAATTTTCTAAGACACACCCTCAGGGAAACCAGATACTGAATATTTCTTCCCTCTGGGACCTGAGCCTGTTCTGGTCTGGGAAAACCTGATTTGGATAACCAAGGAAACCATGCCTAGACAACAGAAGATTACAACCTACACTAAGAAAAACAAAGTTATGGCCCAGTCAAAGGAACAAATGTACACTTCAACTGAGATACAGGAATTTAAACAACTAATGCTAAATCAATTCAAAAAGTTTAGAGAAGATATTGCAAAAGAGATAGAGGCTGTAAAGGAAACACTGGGCATATATACGGCAGAAATCAAAAGTTCAAAAAAACAACTAGTAGAATCTATGGAAATGAAAGGTACAACACAAGAGATGAAAGACACAATGGAAACATACAACAGCAGATCTCAAGAGGCAGAAGAAAACACTCAGGAACTGGAGAACAAAACACCTGAAAGCCTACACACAAAGGAGCAGATGGAGAAAAGAATGAAAAAATATAAGCAACGTCTCCAGGAACTCAAGGATGAAACAAAGTACAATAATGTACGTATCATTGGTGTCCCAGAAGGAGAAGAGAAGGGAAAGGGGGCAGAAGCAATAATAGAGGAAATAATTAATGAAAATTTCCCATCTCTTATGAAAGACAAAATTACAGATCCAAGAAGCGCAGCGTACTCCAAACAGAAGAGTTATGAATAGGCCTACGCCAAGACACTTAATAATCAGATTATCAAATGTCAAAGACAAAGAGAGAATCCTGAAAGCAGCAAGAGAAAAGCGATCCATCACATACAAAGGAAGCTTAATAAGACTATGTGCGGATCTCTCAGCAGAAACCATGGAGGCAAGAAGGAAGTGGTGTGATATATTTAAGATACTGAAAGAGAAAAACCGCCAACCAAGAATCCTATATCCAGCAAAGCTGTCCTTCAAATATGAGGGAGAGCTCAAAACATTTTCTGACAAACAGACAATGAGAGACTTTGTGAACAAGACACCTGCCCTACAGGAAATACTAAAGGGAGCACTACAGGGTGATAGAAGACAGGAGTGTGTGGTTTGGAACACAATTTTGGGAGATGGTAGCACAACAATGTAAGTACACTGAACAAAGGTAACTATGAATATGGTTGAGAGAGGAAGGTGGGGAGCATGTGAGACACCACAAGAAAGGAGGAAAGATAAAGACTGGGACTGTGTAACTTGGTGAAATCTAGAGTATTCAACAATTGTGATAAAATGTACAAATATGTTCTTTTATGAGGGAGAACAAGCAAATGTCAACCTTGCAAGGTGTTAAAAATGGGGAGGCATTGGGGGAGGGATGCAATCAGCATAAACTAGAGACTGTAACTAATAGAATCATTGTATTATGCTTCCTTTAATGTAACAAAGGTGATATACCAAGGTAAATGCAGATAAGAGGGGGGGATAGGGGAGGCATGTTAGACACTTGACATTGGTGGTATTGTCTGATTCTTTATTCTACTTTGATTTAAGGTTATTTTTCCTTTTGCTGCTTCCTAGCTGTCATTTTTTTTCCCTCTTTCTTTTGCCTCTGTACCTTCTTTGACTCTCCCTCCTGCCTTGTGGAAGAAATGTAGATGCCCTTATATAGATAGTGGTGAAGGTGGTGAACACATAAATGTATGACCATGCAGAGAACCATCGATTATTTACTTGGGATGGAATGTATGGTGAGTGAACAAAACCATATTAAAAAAAAAATGGGTTGATGACAAAACCTCGAGGGCAATATACTGAGTGAAATAAGCCAGACACATAAGGACAATTATTGCAGGGTCTCACTGATAGGAATTAATTATAATATGTAAACTCATAGACATGAAATATAAGGTACCAAGATATAGGACGAGGCTTAAGAATGGGGAGTGGTTGCTTAGTATGAGCAGAATGTTCAATTAGGATGAACTTAAATGTTTGGAAATGAACAGGGGTGTTGGTAGCAAGATGTGAGAATAGCTAACAGCACCGAATGGTGTGTGAATGAGGTGGAAAGGGGAAGCTCAGAGTCATATATGTCACCAGAAGGAAAGTTGGAGGTCAAAAGATGGGAATGTATAAAACTAAATCCTATGGTGGGCAATGTCCATGATCAACTGTACAAATACTAGAAATCGCTTCCATGAACCAGAACAAATGTATGACAATACAATTAGAAGTTAATAATAGAGGGGCATATAGGGAAGAACTATATACCTATTACAAACTATATACTACAGTTAGTAGTATTTCAACATTTTTTCATAAACAGTAACAAATGTACTATATCAATACTACGAGTCAACAATTGAGGGGGGGTTGGTTAGGGATGGGGAGGATTAGAGTTTCCTTTTCTTTTTTTCTTTTTTCATCTTTCACTTTATTTCTTGTCTGGAGTAATGAAAAGTTTCTAAAAATTGAACAAAAATTAAGTGTGATGGATGTACAGCTGTATGAGGGTACCCAAGGGCAAGTGATTGTACACTTTGGATCTTTGGATAATTGTATGGTATCTGAACAATCTCAATACAAATGAAAAAAAAAAAAAGTAAAGTTGCATTTATTCCTCGTGCCTTATACCAGGGTAAATTCCAAATAGATCAAAGCTTTAAAAATGAAACCATAAAAGCACTAGAAGAACCCATGGAAAGTCTTTTCTCATAAAATCTCAGAGTTTAGGGGCTTTCTAACAATGGTATAAAACCAGAAACTACAAGATATTGATAAATTCAAATATACAATAATGTTTAAAAATTCTGCATGGGAAAAAACTTTATAAGCAAAGCAAAAACAACATTTGTAACTCATACTATAGGCAATGTCTAATTTCCCTACTATATAGAGAGAAACTTCAAATTATTAAGAAAGACCAAAAACTCAATATAAAAATGTGGAAAGAATATATTTTATAGAAAAGGACACATAAATTGTTCTTTAACTTATGAAAGGATGTTTATCCTCACTCACAAGAAACACACAACTTAAAACTACACAGATATATTTTTTCCCCTATCAGGTTGGCAAAAATTAAAAAGTTTGATAGCAAGTGGTGGGAGCAATAAGGCGTATACTTGGGATGTAAATCGGTCCAACCACTACACCTGCCAGGATTAAATGCATGTTCCCTTGGATCCAGAGATTCTACTTCTAGGAATTTATCCAACAGACACACTCACCCATGTGTGAAATCACATATGCAAAAGGTCTTCTTTGCAGCATTGACAAATAACATAACTTATGTGAAGCACATAAAACAGAACTTTGTACTCAGTAAGGGTTTGTTGTTGTTAATGGCAAAATATTGCAAACAGCCCAACTGTCTATTAATAGGGGATTCATTAAATAAAGTATGGTGTATCCATTCATTCAGATACCTGTCATAAATAAACAGGAAGCTCTATGTGTAGTGTGGATACGAAATGATCTTCAAGGTGTAGGGCTAAGTGAGAAAAGCAAGGTGCAATGTAGTACCTAGGGTATGTTACTATCTGTATGAAAAAGGGAGATGAAAGAATATGTAAAAAAAAAAAAGACTATGTAAACCTATTTTATTGGACTTGGATAAAATATCTGTGGAAAGATATCCCAGAAACTGAAAACATTGGTTGCCTCTGGAGACTGAAACTGAGTTGTTGGGGATAAAGGTGGAAAGGAAATTTTCTCTGAATACCCCTTTGTATCTTTTGAATTCTGAACCCTGTGACTACCAATTCAAAAGTTAAAAAGGAAAAGTCAAATCATACAACAATAATAATATTAGGGTTCTTTGGAATTTGAGAAAGGTGCCAGTTTTGAAATACAGAATTCAGAAACAACGTGTGAAAAAGTCTCTGTTAATTGCATTTTCCAATTTATGATCCTATAAACAGATATGGAAAGCCTTCAACTATGTGTTAAATATGATTTATAATAACTTTACATACAACAGAAACTCATTACAATGAGAAAGCAAAGCTTTATTGAAGATGACTAGCAAACTTAGGAAAACATATAACTCTAATGTATAACTTTTTATAAAGGAGTATGAGATGGTTCATAAATCTGGGAAGTCAAAATTAACCACACAAAACAAGTGCTAAACTCTTAGTTCTAACTTTAAGAGAGGAGAGGTTAGTCAGCACACGCTAGAGTAGAAATTTTACTGGCTTTGAATAATAGCTTAGTAACGATTCTTATTCTTTTTCTTTTGAAGTTTTCTTTACGATTTGAATATGCATACATTTTCCATGAATCATGAACAGGCTGTCTATATTCTTGTCACCATTAAAGACATGTTTGATCAGTTTTGAGCAGTTTATTATTACTGCTTTTCATTTCCTTATTCCCATTTTCACTTATCTTGGCTAAGATATATGAGTTGCCTCCTAAACTGCTTCCGATAGAAATTAGAGCGGAATTAACACCAGGTCACCAGAGCAATATTAGCAACTCTGCCAACAAACATTAATGAAGCATAACACCGGCCTTTAATTGACGGTTTTCTGAAGACTAACACTTTCTCTTTTCTCCAGTCCATATTGCAAAATGATAAAGTGCAAAAATCCTGGGGAACTATTATATACTAAGCTGGTAAATCCTACCGCAAATCGGTTTATGAGGTTGATTTCCAAAAGTCAAGTACCCAGAAAGTTAAAGAAAGTTAGCTCCCAACACTTAACCATTTTACTGGTGAGGAAAGCAGGCCCAGGATGGGTAAATGACTTACCCAAGTTTACACAGGATATTGGTGGCAGAAGTCTGGATTCTGGCCTCACACTTCCTTCATACCATATCATCTCTATCTCTCGATGCAAAAATCCTGCCTCCCTGAAGCTGACTACCATGCATGCCCTCACCTCTAGAAAATTTCCCCACTTTTCAAGAACAGTTCTCAAAAGATGACCCAAAATCCAAGTCACAAACAAGTATGCATTGTCTTGATTTATGTATTTCTTTTTCAGTTTTGTAAAGAAAAATCAAGAGACAATTTCACCAACTATGTTGCACGCCCTTTCCTTTCCTGATGATGAAACAATGCCTATGGCTGTCAGTAACTATTCATTAGGGCATAAATAATCGCGGTTTGCCCCTGTGGTGGTTTGAAGCTGTATGCACCCCAGAAAAACATGTTCTTAAATCTAATCCATTCCTGTGGGTGTGAACCCATTTTAAGTAGGACCTTTTGATGAGACTACTTAAGGTGTGGGTCTTAATCCTCTTACTGGAGTCCTTTATAAACGAGATGACCAGAGAGACAGAGCACACCATGGAAGCAAGAAGCTGAAATCAAGGAAACCTCAAGGAAAAAGGAGAGACCAGCAGTCGCCACTGAGTGCCTTGCCACATGGCAGAGGAGCCAAGGATCACCAGTAGCCAGTCTTTGGGAAGAAAGCATCACCTTGATTTGGACATTTTAGTGGCCTCAAAACTGTAAGCTAATAAATGCCCATGGTTTAAGCTAACCCATTTCATGGCATTTGCTGGAGCAGCCCCTTTCTTCCTCTCTGCACACCAAAATCTTCAAAGCCTAGTTCAAATTCCACCTCCAATTCCTTCCTTCTTTTACTACACTGATCTACATGGAGCTTGCTACTTTGTTGTTATTCTTAATGTTCTTACTGTATGGATTTGTTGACATTTGTTTTGTGTGGGTTAATTTAGACTCCTCAGTCAGATCTCAGACATAATGCCATAGTATTGGCATTTTGCATCCCTCATAGCAACAAGCTCAGGGCTGGGCACTTAGCAGATATGGAGTGAATCAGTTCATCTACAAGTGTCTGCTAGTAGCTGTCTCATCCATCCGGGGAATACCACCCTCCCCCAGAGCTGAACAAACTTTGTTCATATAAGACAGGCAAAGGAGTCCAGTTAAAGGAACAGGTTAGGGGTAAGAGGAGAACAGAGAGAATCCACACTCCCAGCTGCCTCTCCCCTCCCTTCCCTTTCCCTCTCATCTCTCCTGGCTCCTCAGTGCCAAACTGAGCCAGTGTTTAGGCATCTGAGACCCCAACACACCCTCAACCTTACAGGGAGACAGTGCAGCTAGGAGATAGCGGTTCAGGAAACTGCTTTGTCCTTTTCCTCTGTACCAAAGGCTCAGAAGAAACAATCCTGAATGAAGTAAAATTCAAAAGAAAATCTGATGTGTGCACACCACCTTGTGACCACTTTGCAAACTACTCTTCCACAGAGAAGCATAAACACATTGACATCTTCACACACACACACTTGCCACCATCGGTCAAAGAGAAGACCAGTGCGCCAGAGCGTGATTATTTTCTCTGTTTTCCTCATTTGAAATTGAACAGAAGGTAAGATGACCAGATAAATAGGGGTGTTTCAATATCTTTGACCACCATAGATTCAAAACTTGGAGACTGTTAAAGCATATGAAGACCACTTTAAAAGCATATTCTCATTTACTCTGGCAGAACTGGTCCCATTGGAGGGTGGGAGCAGGAGACTGTAAGAAGAATCAAGCAAAATAAGTGGATGTTGGAAATTCTTGGGCTGAAGTGGTTCAGTTTGAAATCTAGTGACCCATCTGTTTGGCCACAGTGTAACA
The DNA here is from genome assembly GCF_015220235.1 of Choloepus didactylus. Taxonomy (NCBI): domain Eukaryota; kingdom Metazoa; phylum Chordata; class Mammalia; order Pilosa; family Megalonychidae; genus Choloepus; species Choloepus didactylus. The sequence goes on from NC_051334.1 coordinate 167,280,481, forward strand.
GCTACTACCTGTGCCCAGATCTTGCTGTTTACTTTGATTAGGGTTCCCAGCTCCACCTTCAGGTCAGCCCCGCCCCCTCCTTTATCTGGGCACAGGCCTTGCCAATTAGCAAATAAGTACTAAAAAAGAGCAATAAGTCATTTTGTTTTAGTCTCTCCAGTATCAAAACCCCTCTTTCCTTCCCATTTCATAAACTCAGTTCTCTTCCTCTTTGAATTTCCAGTTTTGTCAACTTGGATTTCTAATGGCTGGTATGTTCCTAAGGTCAACTCTTTCAAAAGTGATGTTATAATGTCACTTTAGATTTTAAATGGCCCATTGCTCAATATTAGGCAATTTTGTTTTTATGCATTTTCTAGGCTTTTGTCATAATTTGATATCTTACTAATGGGATTGACCAGTATAAATGATATAGCAATAGGTGATACCATATTAAAGATGTAAAAGTTCAGTAGTTTAGTGTGCATTTTAAGATAAAAAATAAAAAGAATCCCTGACAGTAATGTCTTTTAAAAAAATTTCATTTTCTTTTAAACTAGTGATTTCAACCCTTGTTTTACAACATTCCAATGTCTTCAGTTATTTCAAAATGCATATGCAATTCTCAAAGCAAAATCCATATAAATTCATGATATGAACTATATATTTTACTATATGTAGCACACTCAGAAGTTTCAGAATCGCAAATTCACTAACCAAACATTTACTGAGCACTTGTATATTAGGCACTGTGCTAGGGAATATGGAGGAAACAGGAAGACTGCCTCAGTCCTTCAAGAACTCAATCTAGCAGGAAAAGCAGAATATACGGAGTATTTAAGATATGATGTGACAAGTGTTAGAAAACAGGTAGATACAAAGTGTTCAGGAAACAAAAGCAGGAGGCTGCCTTAAAAATATGCCTTGCAATATGGGTGGAGTAGAGGGTGAATTCCAGGAAGAAGGAAGAATGTGTGTAGAGTCATGAAAGGGACGCTCAAAAAGAGCTTGGCATTGCATATAGTTACAAAAAAATAGCACATGTAGTGGAGAGTGGGGAGAGATAAGGCTGGAAAGGTAAATTGGAGGCAGATTGTAAAAGGTCTCACAAAGCCAAGTTTGGGGGTTTAGATTGGATTTTGTATGTCAGTGGTTCTCAAAGTGTGGTCCCCAGACCAGCAGCAACAGCTTTGGGAGCTTGTTAGAAATGCAAATTCCCAGGCCCTACCCCAGACCTACTAGATTAGAAAGTCTGGTATTAGGCCCACCCATCTGTGTTTTAACAAGCCCTCCAAGTGATTCTGATGCACACTAAATTTTGAGAGCCACTGCTGTGGGCAAGGGCAAACCTCAGAAGGATTTTAAGCAGGGAACTGATCATATCAGATTTAAATAGAACATTTGCCATTGAATCAAGCAAGCACCTGGCACCTGAGTATAGTTACAATTAAAAAAACACTATTGAATGAATATACAATGAAGAGATGATGAGGACTAGACTAAGGTAGAAGGAATGGAGAGGAAACATTTTAGACATGTTTTAGAGGTGACCCACATTCAATAAGGTGACTAGGATGTATCCATACAAAGGTGTGACTGAAAGGTTTTTGATATAAAAGAAAGCCACAGTTTTAGCAAATGTATCAACCGCTAGCCTGGTATTTGAGGAAAGAAGTGGTCCGCATAGAATCTAGAAAAGGGGAACGTCAAGAGCAATCTCTATATGTGCCCCCATATTGTCAAGGGCAATGGGTGCCCTGGCTTGTGCACTAGTCTTCTGGCCTACTTGGCAGTTCTTTCTCACTGTAAGTTAGTAAACTGGCATCCATATTAACGTACAAATCTTTTGTGAGTTTGGCTATTATGAATCAGCCCCAGAGTCTGATCATTTCTGGATGTGCTGACAAAATTAAATTCCTAACCCTGAAAAGCTGAAAACCAGACATTGGTTCTGTAGATCTAACCAAGTACTGCCAAGGTGAGAGCCTGCTAGGTAGAGACTTCCTCTTTTTATTCAAACTTTATTACTAACCACATAGCTCACTTAATTCAAGAAGTTGGAATGAGCGAAAGAAATCAGACTTTGTAACTATGCCTTGAAGGTCAACAAAGTCTGTGTAGCTTACTTCTAATTTTTGGTGGCAGGATTTAGCTGAGACTATCTTCAGTTTCCCGATGGAGGGGAAAGAGAGAGGCAGGTCAACCTCCATGGCTAATTTAATATGTAAAGAGAATTTTGTGAGGTGCAACTCCTGTTTTAGTTCAGGCTCTGGATGCCTCTTGTTACTGAAGTTTCTTTTAGTTGATACAAATATCTTGGCTTATTTGACCAGCTTATTTTGTCCAAGAATAGTTCCCAATGAAAAACTGTTCTATTTCATGGAAATTGAGTGCTATAAGGGACTTTGGAGAGGAAATTGAGGGCCTCAAAGAGTAAGTTACTTAATGTATTTTAAATTTCTCTATTTTCCATCTTAAACTTTTTTAAAAAAACAGAAAATAGTAGCAAATCACTTTATACTGGGGGATGGGGTAGCTTTTCTTGTGGTTTCTTAATTGGTTTGTATTTTTAGAAATTGGAGTTAACGTAAAAGTCCTATGAGACAAAAATTTTAAAATAAAAATTGGGGGAAGAAAATGTACATGAACAATTTTAAGGGAGAAATGCATTATTTTATAAGCTATTCGTTCTATTTTCTAACTTTACAATGACTGTTGTCCATTATGTTTTATTATATATTACATGGAAAGAGAATCTATCACAACTACCCCTGACAGATTTGAAATTCCAAATTTTCAAATAGCCTGGTGTTTGAATAAACCTCTTATTTTGAGAGTTCTATAAATGCTTCAGAAACTAGTTTAATCTCACATCCTGTTTGAATATGTAGACATGAACAACTTCAAAGACACATTTGGCCTTGTTTCCTGTCTTCCAAACTTCCCACTGCTTTATAGCAAATATATGTGTAATCTAAAAGTTGGGGTCCACTCCCTATTCAACATCCTGTCTATAATATTCTATAAACAATGAGATTTCCCAGGACTTAGGGAAAATGTGGACAAGATTTTCATTATCAAGAATATATTCAAACCTCCCCCAAACAAATAAAAATAAAAATAATAAAAAAAACAAAAAGAATATATTCAATCCTATGTGGGCCCTGTCTGAAAAAAGTAGACTTTCCCCCTGTCTGAAATTCACATGAAAATCGGCAATGCATTCCAAAAGAACAGAACTGCTTTTGGGGCAAGATCCAAAGGACCACAATTTTCAGATTTACATATTCCTCTTATTTCCCCTAAAGATAAAAGATCCGGGACCGTTTTCACTTTATATTTGCCTTTCCGCTTCCCGACGTGAGGTCCCTTCAATTCTACTAGGACAGAAATGCTATTTCAGTCCGGAGAGGACAGATGTCTTCCTTTATCCAAAGGCGAAACCGCAGAGTATTAAGGACTGGGGAGGCAGCATAAAACGGTCCGTCCCAGGACTTCAACTCCACCTGATTGGGGCCCAGCCTTCCCAGCCCTTGTCCCCACACCGGCCCACTCCATGTGAAACCAGTCATGTGAGCCTGTTTACGGCTGAGCAGCTGGTGCAACCATCGGGATCCGAGCGGAGGTCCGGGGAGGGGGCAGGATACAGGCCACACACCCCCTAACCCTCCTCCTCATTATTCCAAGAAGCCGTTCGTTCTCCCCCACTGCCAGTCCCCTCACCCCTCACTTTCATCGCCCTCCAGGCAGAGAGCAGAACAGAAGCCAGCCCGGGACGCCTCGCTTCAGCCCCGCCGATTTCCTTCCAGTTGTTCGCTGGGGGCGGGAGGGGGGGAGTACTCGCTGGGCTGGAGGAAGGAGAAGGAAGGAAGAGGACGGTGTCACCTCGAACTGGGAGCCAACCTCCCTCCCCCAGTCCTCCTCACAACGTTCGCCGAAGAGTTGTCCCTGGAGCCGGATCCCCGGGGTAACCGAACTCTGCCAGGCAGGCACCCGGAGGCTCCCGTGCCTGCCTTCGCCCGGGCACACACCAGCTCTTCAGACACTGGGGCCGGGATCTAGGGGCAGCGGGGCAACTGACAGCCAGAGATCGGGGCAGACAGTGACCCCCGTCTGCCTCCTCCCCGCCTCCCACCCGCATCCCGGCGCCGCGGAGCCCGGCTGTCAGTCCGCGAGTCAAGCTGGCGGTTTGGGTATGGGTCATTCTTTCCGCGGGGTCTCTCGGCAACGTAACTTCCACGTTTCCCCGAAGTCGGAGGAAGTGGGTGACGCGACGGTGGGGGACTCTCACCTCGGGAACACCGGCTCCTCAGAAAGCAGCTGCGATTGCTCCTTTGGTCCTTTGTCAGCGTCTCTAGGCTGCACTGCCTGCTGGGATACCGGAGGACTCAAATGCCACCTCTCTCCGCCCTCGAGGATGAGCTGCGTCTGGATCGGGGTGGGGGGGCGGGGGTGTGTGGGAAGAGGGAGAGGAGGTGGAGCTGGGGCCGGGCCGGGCCGGGCCCAGGCCGGAGGCGGGGACGGGGCCTCGTTATTGCCCCCTGGCCTCTCGGGGTTTCTTCCTTCTCTGTGCTTTAAACTTCTTTCTTCTCTGTCCTGTGACCGGCCCCTCCTCTCGCCCCTCCCCTCGAGGAGATTGGAGACGCCCAGGGAGGGCCACCTCTCTTTGCACTTGTTAGGCAGTCACCTTTGACTCCCCAATGTCACTCCCCTCCACCCACACACATCCATTGGAGGAGTACCCAAGTTCTATCTTTGAGACATATCTTATTGGCCACTTCTTTCCCCACTCTATTCTCAGAGCTACAGACTCTTTAGGCCCCATCACTTTTTGCTTGGACTACTGTGGTAGCCTGCGGATTGGTCTGTCTCCTTCCATTCTTGCCTTTGTCTAAACCATCTCCCAGACAGCAACCAGAGGGATCTATCCAAAATGCATATATGGTCGTTTTATTGCTCTGCTTAAAACTTTTTAATGTCTCTGCAGGATCAAGTCCAAACAGGGTCAAGCCCAAACCCTTTACCCTGATATATAAGGTCCTCTATAATCCTTTTCTGATGCACCCAATACTCTAATCCAATAAAGGAAGACCATGGGGACTGGGGCAACTCAACCAGTGCTGGTTGCCCCAAATACTCCCCCTTGAAAGGAGGCTGCACTCAGTAACTTTCACAGGCCCTTTGAAGTATCATTAAAGTTAGAATTTTGAAATTAAATTTTAATAATGTTCAGAAAGGAAGAGTAAGGTGCAGTGGCCACAGGCCCCCTTCCCACAAGTCCAAGATCCAAAGAATTCGCCCCAGTTGCCCTGCCAAGCAAAGGGCTGCCAGTAGATGTTCGTTGCACATGGGCCTCTGGTAAACTGTTGTTCATAGATTCCCCTCATTTAAAATGCCCTTCTCTGGCTATGGAATACCTACTTATCCTTCAAAGTCCAGAATAAATGCCACTTCCTCCAATAAACCCTCCAGGATCCTCCATGAGAACTGTTTACTCCTGCTCCAACATCAAAGAACGTTGCTTATTCTGCTATGCAATTCTTCCTGACTTGAGTAGTTGTGTATGTGTCTTCCTTTCCCCCTTACCCAGTCTGTGAATTCCTCAAAGCCGGCCCACAGCTGCCAGTACTGTGCCTTATCTAGAAAAGACATCAATAGAATTATTTTAGCAGTTTTTAAAATTTTTTTATTCTGGTAACATATACATAACCTAAAATTTCCTATTCTAACCACATTCAGATATATAATTCAGTGGTGTTAATTATATTCACAATGTTGCCCTACTATCACCAAAACTTTTCCATCACCCCAAACAGGAAATCTGGACCAATTAAACATTAACTCCCCATTCCATACTCTACCGTGGCCGCTGGTAACCTGTAATCTAGTTTCTGCTTCTGTGAATTTGCATGTTCTAATTATTTCATATCAATGAGATCATATGATATATGTCCTTGTTTTGCTTATTTCATTCAACATGTTGACTTCAAGGTTCATTCATGTTGTAGCATGTGTAAGAACTTCATTGCTTTTTTATGGCAGAGTAATATTCCATTGAATGTATATACCACATTTTGTTTATCTAGTCATCTGTTGATGGACACTTGGGTTGCTTCCATCTTTTGGCATTGTACATCAACACAGTTTGATGAAATGAAATGAAATCCTTCATCTCCATTGCATGTGAAGTCCTAAGTAGACCCAGAAAGGACTCTGGGCAAGACCTCCTACAGCAACTGTCCTCCCTTCACTAGGACATCTCCATCTTGACCTGGCCATGTGTTGCTTTTGCAAACATAAACTGGTTTGGCAGCAGAGCATTGCAAGATTACAAAAGCTTGGACTTCTCTTGCAGGTCAGACTGGTTTATGGTACAATGTGTGGTTGTGGAAAATGTAACTAGTACGGCTCACTTGAGAAGCCAGTGTAGAAAATTTCATGATGCCATAGAAAATAAGTGAGTTTCTATATGCAGACATTGTCTCCTGCATTGTGGAGGCTTTTGACTCCTGTTTGCTTCAGGTTAGCCTTGGGCTTCACATCCCTTCAGAACTAGTATACATCTGTGTTATAAAGTATTCTTTTTGCAACAGTTGACATCTTGTATTGAGTGGTTCTTCTGTCATTAATGTGTATTTGGTTTTCCCCCACTTATATTACAAGCTATGCTCTGGCGGCATCTCCTCACCCCCAAAACAGGGACAAGAATTCTGGATCTGCGTAGCTCATCAAGCTGTTAGGAAGTTCTAATGTGGTGATTTACCTGGTATCTGTGGTAATGTAAACTGTAGGATGCTTTTCAAACATAAGGTCTGTTTTATTGTTACAATTTTTAAAAATCTTAACACTCTACTGCTTAGGTATGTGTGTCTAAGATGCCACATTAGAAATCAAAGCCTGTATTGCAGATTCCTGGGGATAATGCTTTAGATCACAGCTTCCCTTTTTAGAAACAGATTCCCAGACCCTCACCCCACCACCACCACCCACTTGTTGAATAAAAATTTCCAGGGGAAAGACAAGGTAAACATTTTATTAGGAATGGTGCCGGGTGTTTCTTATCCTCAGGCAAGTTATTTACATCTCACAATGAAGGTATTTAAGATCCTTTCTGGAAGCTCCTTTAGATAAGGAGAAAGCCACACTGAGAAACGAGCTTGGAAGGAGGCTTGAGCATGGCAGGCAAATTTTTCTGCATTACAATCTTGCCTGTGGCTGGTATAAGCAAAACCTTCCCCTTGAATGTCTTTGTCTCTGCCCCAAACTCTCAGAACCTGGCTTGAGGCTAGATGGCTTGTAGCTAATCTGATTTACCAGCTGATGCAAAAATGGGGCCTTCACTGCCTCAATCCAATCAGTGATTTTTCCAGGATCTTCTCAAGGCCACAGTGGCTTTGGGCAACACCCCTTATGCTCACTGTGCCAGTTTGAATGTATTATGTCCCCCCAAATGCCATTATCTTTGATGTAATCTTGTGTGGGCAGACCTATCAGTGTTAATTAGATTGTAATCCTTTGAGTGTTTCTATGGAGATGCACCCCACCCAACTGTGGGTGATGACTCTGATTGGATAATTTCCATGGAGGTGTTGGCCTGCCCATTGGGTGGGTCTGAATTTAATTACTGGCGCACTATATAAGATCAGACAGAAGGAGCGAGCTTGCTACAGCCAAGAGGGACACTTTGAAGAAAGCACAGGAGCTGCAGATGAGAGAGTTTGAAGACGGCCGTTGAAAGCAGACTCTTTCTTTGGAGAAACTGAGAGAGGACAAATATCCCAAGTGCAACTAAGATTGACATTTTTGAGGAACTGCAGCCTAGAGAGGAACGTCCTGGGAGAAAGCCATTTTGAAACCAGAACTTTGGAGCAGACGCCAGCCACGTGCCTTCCCACCTAACAAACAGAGGTTTTCCGGACACCATTGGCCATCCTCCAGTGAAGGTACCCGATTGCTGATGTGTTACCTTGGACACTTTATGGACTTAAGACTGTAACTTTGTAACCAAATAAACCCCCTTTATAAAAGTCAATCCACCTCTGGTGTTTTGCATTCCGGCAGCATTAGCAAACTAGAACACCCACTCTTCCAGGGCTGAGCTAGGTACCTGTCTTCTGGGTGCCCCCAGCTCCCTGGGCAGTCCTCTTCCAGAGCAGTTATGTCCTGTATTGTCATTGTTTTCGTGTTTGTGTCTTGGGTGGTGAGGGCTGGACTTGTTCTTGTCACCTTTTCATCTCCAGGGCCTACCATTGTAACTATATATTGTAGGTGCTTTGGTTGAACTGATCTGTGAACTTGTCTGTTTACTGCCTGCCTCGTCCACCTGCTTGACAGTGAGCTCACTTGAGGGCAGTAGCAGAAATAGGTTCAAGCCTGTATCCTCATGGCCCAGCTTTGTGCTATGCACAGAGTTAGAGGTCAGCAAATGTTTGTGGAAGAATGAATGGTCTCCCTTTTGGTAAAGCCTATGTTAGCTACTTTGGGAGAGATGCCGAGTCCCCTAGGCTTTGGCACTGGCCGTCTTGGAATTAGGACTCGGTGAGAGTTCCACATATCGAGGTGCTGCTCTTTTCAATATTGAGGTGAAATTCACAGAAACACAAAATTAACTAGCTGAAAGTGAACAATTCAGTGGCATTCTGTGCATTCACCATGCTGTGCAGCCACCATGTTTATCAAGTTCCAAAACATTTTCATTTTCCTCATTCATACCCATTAAGCAGTTATTCCCCACCCCCACCCCCCACCCCCCAGCCACTGCCAGTTACCAATCTACTTTCTGTCTCTATCGATTCACCTATGCTGGATAATTCACGTAAGAGAAATCATACAATACATGGCTTTTCGTGTCTGATTTCTTCTGTCCTGGTTCTCTGCCCAAATTTATGGAATCAAACCACAGAGAAATTGTTCTGTATTTTTCTTCTCCTCCATCCTCTGACCCATATTAGCTAAATAAAAATGGCTAAATTGCCAGTGAGTCAAGAACATGTATTGAATTGCCTGCTAGATTTCAACACTCTATATGAATGATTCTGTTTTATTTTTAAAATAGTGGGAGCGTTTCTACTGTCCAGGAGCTTGAGGTGGCCTCAGTGACCTCGAGAAGAGCCTATGACTTAGTGAGCCTGTGGGCAGAGTCACTGATAGTTTTCCTCTTCTGTTGTGGCAACCAGGGCACCTTTATCCTTTGCACCTGTCAGGTTACAACACTGTTTCAGAAGGCTCTCTGTTCACCATGCTAGAGAAAGTTGACCAAGACAAGGAGTCAGTCTTAGGCATAGTATTAAGGGAAAAGAAGCAAAAGTCAGGAACTTTTTTTGTGAATACAGAAAACAACTGTGGAATGAGACATGCAAGACAGTGTGGTTATGGGAGCCCTGGGCCCAGGGCCTTCCCTAAGGGCCTTGAAGGCTGCACATAGCAGCTTGTATGACCTAGGTCAGTTAAGATTTGACCTACTCTCCTTGTAAAATCAGGTTTCTGGCACTAAATGTAATCTATAGCTTACTTCCCTCCTGAAACTACCTCCTCCCGGAAACTCTCTGAGATACTGTTATCTGCAAGATAATCTGTAGTCCTCCCCTCCTCCCTGTTGACTATAATCGATCCCTCCCTATGTCACAAGACCCCCACTCACAAGACTCCCCACTCCCACCTTATGCTCTGTCATGGCCCAAGAGGGCTTTTGTAGCCAAAGGACTAAAGAAAGTACCGGACACGTTCTGAGACATGAGCTTTTATTATGGGGTTTACCTACAGGGGTGGGGGGAAGTCAAGTCACATTGCCCTGGATTCAGGAGCTGCTCTGAATGGCAGTGGGTTCAGAACTCAATGTGAAGATACTCTGCCATTTGGGGGGGCTGAATAAGCTGGTTATAAGGGCTCGACATTCCAATGGGTATGAGAGCATAAGGCAGGAGCGGGGTCTTGCAATGTATGGAGGGACTGATTGTAATCAACAGAGAGGAGGGGAGGATTATAGATTATTTTATAGATGACAGTATCTCAGGGAGTCTCAGGAAGGAGGTAGTTTTGGGTATAGACTACATTTAGCACCTGATTTTACAAGGAGAATAGGTCAAACCTTAACTGACCCAGGTCACGCAAGCTGCTGTGTGCAGTCTTCAAGGCCCTTGGGGAATGCCCTGGGTCTGGGGTTCCCACGTGCTCTCATACCCATTGGAATGTTGAGCCCTTATAACCAGCTTGTTCAGCCCCCCAAAGGGCAGAGTACCTTACACACGAAGCTCTGAACCCACCGCCATTCAGAGCAGCTCCTGAATCCAGGCAACATGACCGACTTCCATTTCCTTGTAAGCAAGCCCCAAATCAAAAGGTCATGCTTCTGAATATGCCCGGCATCTTCTTTGGTCTCTCAGCAGCAATGGCCCATTTGGGCCATGACAGTGGTTTACTGGAAGAAGTCTTGAGTCATAAGCTATGAGAACTGGGGTGAGTTGCTTACCTTTCTGAGCTTTGTCTGTAAAACCTTACTTCATAGGGTTGCCTGAATGGAGGAAATAATACACTTTTGTAAAGAGACTAGAACACAGAAGGTACTCAGTCCACAGTAATTATTATTACTATTAAGAATCTAACATCTGATGAAGAAAGAAAGAAAGGCCATGGGACACTGAGACTAGGGAACTTTGTTATAAAAATTCAAGGGGAGAGGGAGCCCAGGCTGAGGACATCAGAGCTGTGCTGCTCCCCGTTGCCTCCTTGGCCTCATGGCACAGGCAGGGCCCGCCATCGTGAAGATGCTGAGCTCGGCCCTATGGGGCAAGCCCGTAAATGATGCCTAAAAATAAAACATGTATGAAGAGAGAGTAAATTTAATGAGCATCCACCATGTGCCATCATGTGTGGGCTGAGATGTAGCCAATCCAAAGTGGACCTCCAGGACTCATAGCACTTCCAGGGAAAAGGCCAAATATGAGTCAAGGACAGAAGGGTCAGCAAAACAGACCTGGACCTTGCTGTCAGGAACCTACCAACCTTCAGGGGGGAGACAGGCATTAATGTAATTAGGAAATGAGGTAAGAAAAACCAAAGCTCAGTGAAGAATTTACAGCAAAAAGATGGCGTGAGCATTTATGATTTGAGGTTACTCTGGATGCAACATGGAGAAGAGAATGTGCTTCAGCGTGACATCCAGGCACAAAGCTTCCATGCACCCTTTCTGCTCAGGAGACAGTGGGCTGGGACTGTAGCTGTCCATGTAGCAGTTATAGATAGAGTTTAAGAGTGAAAAGCCAAAAGGCATAGCTATGCTCAAAAACAAGAACTCTGAAATGAAAGTGAACAGAAATGCAAAGTGGTGAGTGCAGCCAAAGACATGGGCTTGCTGGGCTTCTCCATCACACATGCTTGTGAAAGAAGGCTGAAAAGAAAAATGCAGACCACCAGGGACACCTATGCAGCCTTCTGACCAGGACCTGAACCAAGCCATTCCCAGCCTTGAGGTTTGGCTGGGATCTGTGGTGTCCTCAATGCCAGGCAGGGCTTTAAGGCTTGGAGAGTGTATAGCAGAGACTACAGCTGCACCCAGTCCTGTCTGCCCTTCATCTGCACTAACTGGGCATGTGGCCGCCCAGTAACACTACATTTCCCAGCTTCCCTTGGAGTTTGGTGCAGCCAAATGACCAAGTTCTCACCAACGGAACATGAGAGGAAGTGATATGCACGACTTTGGGGCCTGGCCCATGGAACCTCACACATGGATCCCTCTATGCCCCCTTACTATGGGCTATAGCGGCAACAAAAGTGTATTGATTTCTTATTGCTACTGTAACAAGCTACCACAAAATTATTGCCTTAAAGCAACACAAATTATTCTTTTACTAGTTCTGGAGGCCAGAAGTCCAAAATCAGTTTCACTGAGCTAAAGACAAGGAGTCAGCAGGGGTGGTTCCTTCTGGAGACTCTAGAGGAGAATCCACTTGTGGCCTTTTCTAGCTTATGGAGGCCACCTGCATTCCTTGGTTCATGGCCCCTTCCTCACATCCAGCCTCTGCTTCTGCCATCACATCTCCTATTGCCTCTCTGTAGTCAAATCTCCTTCTCCCTTCTCTCTGACACTTCTGATTACATTTAGGGTCCACCTGGATAATCCAAGGTAATCTCCCCATTTTGAAATCCTTAATCACATCTGCAAAGTCCCTTTTGCTATATGAGGTAACATTCTCAGGTTCCAGGGATTAGTGTGTGGACATATTTGGGGGCCTTTAATCAGCCTACCACAAAAGGTGACAGGTACAACCTTGGAAGCCACATGTTCAGATGGGCATAGCCCCAGTCACCCTGGGTCCCTGAAAGACTGCGTGGAATAGAGTACTTTCCCTTACCATCCCCATTCCCCTCCTCTACACACTGGAGAGAAATAAAATCTTGTTTTGAATTAAAACCAAAAAATTCAAGGGAAGTCCATATTTTCTAATGATGGTGTAACCCAGATATTGACTTGGCTCATCTGCTAGATTTAATACCATAAGCACGGCTTTTTTCCAATAGAAGGTCCTGCCTGACCCAGTGCTACAAAGGAGAAACACATCTCTTAGTGTGACGATCATTTATTGACAGTGCTCTTGCAAAGAACTAGAGGAATCTTCCCCAAACCAGTTCAAAGTAGGGATGTGAGTTAGGGTTTTTATAGGTAAAGGAAAGGGGATGGGGTAAAAAACTAAGTATGGCTGCATGATTCATTCTTGTCTGGTCAGCGATGACGTTGGCTCTTTGCAAGGAGGGCACGGGCAAATTTCTTGTTGTTCCAGCTTCAGTGATTAGATTTAGATAACTGATGTGCAAGCTCTTACGTGTAGGGTCTTCATGACTCTTTTCAAACTTTTGTTTTTTGAGGAGGAAGTCATTGATTCACTGGCCACAGAGTGTTCTTGACGCTGTTCTGGTATATTATTCTCATAAGCAGTACTGAGAAGGTCTGATTAATGTCCTTCCGGGAACCAAGTACAAAGAGTAGACAGCTAAGCTCAGCTAGGGTAAGCATATTTTCTAGCTATCAGATTTGATTAGGTTTGGCCTGAACCCCAGTTCCAGCTCATGTCTTAGCATCTTCCAGAGAATTTCCATGCTTGGCTTCCTCATACTTTTCGGCCTCCATGTTCTCAGACATTTGTGCATGCCATTTTGATGCTGTCATGCATCAAACCCAGATGAGAAGTTCTACTCCTTTCCCATTCCCACTAGAAATTCCAGCATACTCAGCATTTTCTAAATTTGGTAACTTTGCTGAAAATTTTAAGGGTTGTAGGAGAGATCCCACATCATGCCCTGGATAGTTCTCCACACTATCTGTCTTGGCTGTCTCCACACTTTCATTCTGTTCCTTTTCAATACCAATGACCCCAACCTTTATGTCTAACTCCTTAGCATCTTTCACAAAGGGCTATCCTGCCAGGCTAATCTAGATTTTCCTATTTAGTAATGTGGTAGGTGCTCAATAAAATATATTTCAATTTTGAGCTTAAAACTGCACTACAACTTTTGGGACAACCTATTAAAGTAGCATGCCAAAGGGCAGCATTAAAATTTCATTAAGCATCCAAGATGCATGACTTATCACACTCAACTTTCTTTATAGGAAAACTTGGAGGGCAGACTGAACTAATATGCTTGAAAAGTTGTTTTTTTTTTTTTTTTTTTTTTTTTTTTTTTGTCTTTTAATGTAAGCATGCACGCCATGGCACATCTGGGAATCTTTCATTACAGAGGCAGAGATTATTTCAATGATTATAATGAGTAAGACAAGGCAGGGAGATCTTACAATAACACATACTTAAGATGTAGCTTGTATATAATTATACTTCACTTCAGCCATGTGATTTTGAACTTCAAAAGTGACCAGCCCTATAATCCAGCTTTAAGTATTTTTCTAAATGTCCACTGCAGGAGGAAGGTATACTATACTGCAATGCAGTGGTTAAGAGCATGGATTAGAATTATTCAGATCTGAGTTAAAACCTCATCTTTGGCAGTTAGCAGCTGTATGTGATCTTGGGCCTCTTGTGGTCTCAGATTTCTTATCTGTAAATGCGGGCAACCATATAATAGTACTCATCTCATAGAGGGTTGGAGGAATGCACATAGTCAATATTCAATTAATAGTGGTTCTTATTAGAAATAACTAAAAGTTATAAAGCAGTTGTGGTGGTTTGAAGCTGTATGTACCCCAGAAGAACATGCTCTTAATGTTAATCCATTCCTGTGGGTGTGAACCTATTATTGTAAGGACCTTTCGATGAGGTTACTTCTGTTAAAGCATGGCCCAGGATGGGTCTTAATCCTATTACTGGAGTCCTTTATAAGAGAATGAAATTCAGACAAAGAAGGAGAAAGCCAGGGAAGCAAGAAGCTGAAGTTAAAGAAATCTGGAAGAGAAGGGAGAGACCAGCAGACGTTGCCATGTGCCTTGTCACGTGACACAGGAGCCAAGCATCACCGGCAGCCAGTCTTTGGGAAGAAAACATCACCTTGATGATGCCTTGATTTGGACATTATCTTGGGCTCAATAGTGTAAGCTAATAAATTCCCATTGTTCAAGCCAAACCATTTCATGGTATTTGCTTTAAGAAGCCTGAGTGCTGCTGCCATCATCCTGCAGAACTTCGTTGTCTACCTGGTCAACCTATTCATTATCCTGGCCATTCTATTCCTTGACCTGCTTGCCTTCAACGACCCTCTCTTCACTCAGACACCCACTCCTACAGTTACACCCTAGACATTGTAATCAGCAGAAACTTATCCTAATTTAAAATTCCACTTTCTGGTTAAACCTCCCATTATGGTGCTTTCCCTTTAATTACCCCACTATGCCTAGCTCTTTTCATCCAATAAAGAGACACTTGGTTAGTTATCAACACTAGATTCTGTTTCTCTTCCATGCTAACAGAACCCCACTTTTTTCCACTATCTACCCTCAAGGAATGTGCCTCTATTCGCTGGCTTAGGGGTAAATCCTGAGTAATCTAAAACAGTGGAATTTTTAAATTGTGGTCTGTGGAGATCCCTGAGACTCTTACCAGAGGTCCACAAGGTCAAAGGTCAAAACTATTTTCATAACAGAAGTCATTATTTGCCTTTTTCAAAAAAACCTGTGTGGTCATTTTTCACTGACAGGCATTAGCATGAATCAAGGCAGTGACACCAAACTCTACTGGTAGTCATCATAGTTTTCATCACCATGGTAGTCACCATAGTTTTTCTTTTTGCAGAAAGAAAAAAGAATTCAACTTCACATGATGAAGCCATGAAACATTAGTTTTATTAAACCTTATCCCTTCAATATGTCTTCTTAATATTCTGTGTGATAAAATAAGAAGTAGGCATACAGCACTTCCTCTGCATACCATAGAACGATGGTAGTCCCAAGAAAAAGCACTTGCTCAGTTGAAATGTAAACTGAATTATCCACTTTTTTCATGGAACTCCATTTTTATTTGAAAGAATGACGAACTGTGGTTATTCAGACAAGTATTTGGCAGACATTTTCTTCATAAATAAATGAAGTGGGCCTTTCACTTTCAGAGTACAACCAACAGTATTTGTTTTCAACTGTTACAAATGCTGCTGAGATACCAAGGGAGATGAGACTAAAACAATGCCCATTAGATTTGGGAACATGAAGGTCCTGCTGACCTACTTGAAAGATTTCACGGAATGGTGGGGGTGGGATACAGATTAAGGTAGATTGAGACGTCATTGGTAAGTGAAAAAATAGAGGCAGGGAGAATAGACAACTCTTTGGAGAAGTTTAACAGTGAAGGGGAAAAGAATAGAATGATAGCCAGAGGGGGAAGTGACATCGAGGAAAGTAGCTCTAAAGAGGTGAAAGGCTTGAGGATATACAAATGATGGTGGGAGGGAGAAAGTAAAGAGGGAGTGGCAAAAGATATAAGAGAAATGGGGAATTTGTGGGCAAGATTCAGGAGAACAGATTGGGATCTTGGGTTCAGTTGATGATAGTGGTGGTTGTGGTGGTTGTCATGGTATGTTTGTTTTTTAATTCTATTTTATTGAGATTGTTCACATAACATACAATTATCCAAAGATCCAAATTGCACAATAAATTGCCCTGGTACCATCATACAGCTGTGCATCCATCACCACAATTAATTTTTTTCCAATTTTTTGAACATTTTCATCACTCCAGAAAAGATATAAAGACAAAAAAGAAAACCCAATTCCTCCCCTACCTCTAACCACCCCCCTTCCATTATTGACTCATAGTATTGGTATAATACATTTGTTACTGTTGATGAAAGAATGTTAAAATTTTGTTAACTGGAGTACATGCTTTGTGATGGGTATATTTTTTCCCTATATATCCCTCTATTATTAACTTCTGGTTATGATGTCATGCATTTGATCTAGTTCATGAAAGAGAATTTATAATATTTGCATAGTTAATCATGGACATTGTCTACCACAAGACTCACTGTTTTATACATTCCCACCTTTTTTTTCCTTTTTGGAGGAAAAATTTTATTGTTAAATGTTTACATCATTGAGAAATATCATTGTAATTTCCACTATATACAAAAAATAATTGTTTTAAATTACAACCATACTCTTTTTTGCTAAACATATTGGACAAGAGTAAGTAAGCCAACAGAACAGATTAATAAAACGCTAATGGTTAAGGCCAAATTTTTCTGGTGATTGTCATCCTTTTGCAGACCTCCAACTTTCCTTCTGGTGACATACATGACTCTAAGTTTCCCCTTTCCACCACATTCACACACCATTCAGCACTGTCAGTTATTCTCACAATAACGTGCTACTGTCATGTCTGTCCATTTCCAAATACTTAAGTTCAACCTAGTTGAACATTCTGTTCATAATAAGTAACTTCTCCCCATTCTTGAGCCTCATTCTATATCCTGGTAACTTGTATTTCATGTCTATGAGTTTACATATTACAATTAGTTCATATCAGTGAGACCCTGCAATATTTGTCCTTTTGTGTCTGACTTATTTCACTCAGTATAGTGCCCTCAAGTTTTCTTCATCAACTCGTTTTTTTTTTTTAATTTCATTTCTATATTTCAGAAAACCTACTTGAATACACTTTGAAACAAGAGTACAACAAAATAGAATATACTTCAAATGTTGAATATACAAACTATTATAGTTCAAATCTGAACACTGGCACTTACCCTCTTAAACTTCAACTAAAAAAAAAAAAAGAAAGAAAGAAAAAAAAGAAATAAAACTCCAGGTTTTAGAGCTACCTGACAAAAATTAATGCTGAGCCTGCACATCCAAGTGACAGTAGAACTGAAACTGATATATCTGCACAGATGCCAGGGCTAAGTGAGTGACACACGCATGTTACCGCAAAAGGCCAGAGCCAACTGTTAATTTGTCCACAATTAAGAAACTGACAGACTTAAACTACCATATAAAATGTTACATGCAAATTCTATAACAATACTGTGCTAGGTACAAGATTTAAAAAAAAATTTTAATAAAAAAGCTTTACACAAATGAGCCATTAGCTTATTTCAAGAAAGAAAACTGAAAATTAGTCTAAGGCCTTTGTATTAAATCAGCTTAAGCTATATGATATTTAAAAAAATGCACTAGATCTTTTTTGCTATTCTGTTTCTGAAGCTTTTGGATCCATTCTTCAATTCACATTCTAAAATACCTATACTAGCAGAGTCTTCACATAGCACCAGTTAAGTGAGTACTGTGCAAACACAGTAATAATTGCTGGTATGCATACAAAATGCATCGAGAATTGCTATATGTAACAATAAGATCACCCATCCCAACCCCTCCCTGCTGAAAACTACATAACCTCTTACAGAATTTTAGTGTTCCAAGTCTTAGTGTAACTTGATATTGTAGTG
This sequence comes from Choloepus didactylus, assembly GCF_015220235.1. Taxonomy (NCBI): domain Eukaryota; kingdom Metazoa; phylum Chordata; class Mammalia; order Pilosa; family Megalonychidae; genus Choloepus; species Choloepus didactylus. The sequence goes on from NC_051334.1 coordinate 167,298,336, forward strand.
AGCTGCCTGGTCCCTTTCAATCCTTTTTCTTATTGACGGGTTCAGTTGTTTCCTACTGCAAGAGGCAGTTTTCTGTCAGCATCTCAATATGTAGTTCAATTCCCACTGAAACATGGGATAGGTAATTTATTTCCATTAAGTTTGATTGTTTTCTTATATGCATTAAAAATGTTTTAAAGTCTTCTTTTGACTGATCTTCATGCCTTCCCTTGCACACATTTATGTCAGTACTGTTTAACCAATCATCAACAGTCTAAAGTCCATGGTAGAGCTGCTATTTTATTACTCACATGTCACTAGTCCTTCTGAATTCATAGTTACAGGAAGGGCAATAGCTGAAGGCACACTGACAACCACTACATGGGTCACTGTCTTATTTCCATCTGCTGGTTTTTCTTCTTGTACCAGCTGCAAAGTTTCTTGCTTTTTTTGCCACTGCTTCTGATTTAACCTCTGGCCCTTTTATGATGGCACTGATAACTCAGGGAGGAGTCTGGCCAGATGCCTCCTGAGCAGGCATTGATAGTCTCATTACAGGTCTACCATGGGCTATTGAAACAGGGGTAAGTGCTCTCACAGCCAGTGGGGTTCCAACAATGTTAATGCTTCCTGATCCAGTCAGACTTGACTTTGTCTGCAGCTGACACTGTGCAAGTTGTGTAGCTGGGATGGTAATAGTTTTGGCAGGCTGCATGGTGATTTTGTCTCCATTTTCAGAAGAGGCTGGCATCATAGTAGGGATTGTCTGAATGACTACCTTTGGCGAGGTTGCTGTTGTTGGACTAGTGCTGGTTATAAACTGTGCACCTGCATTCACTGACTGAAATGACACAGTTGAAATTTTCTGACCCAATGAGGTCATTACAACAGGTACTTGCACTGCCACATGAACTGTCCTTGGAGCTGCTGTCACCGATACAGATGTGGTGGTAGTAGGAGACCTGGATGAAGCATCATGACCAGGGCAAGTGATATTCACAACTCTAGCAACCCCTTTTTCTGCTCTGGAGCAATTTATAGGAGATGAGTTTTTCCACCACGAACAGAGGGTGCGGCTTTCAGGAGACTCTGTAGACAGTGACACTCGTTTTAATGATTTTTCATCAGTAGCTGCTGCTAAATCTTCATTACAGGTTTCATTTTTGTCATCATCTTTGGCCACTATATTTTTGGGCATATCCTTGAACTGATATAGAAGCCTCTGTCCTTCAACCTTTGCAAGAATTCCCCTTTGGTAGTAGTATCTCAAAGCTCATCCCATAGTTTCGTAGTTCATGTCTGGCTTGTTCTTATGCTTTCCCCAAAGTTTAGAGACAGCCTTTGAATCGATGAGCTTAAAAATGCCTTTCCCTCTCTGAGTCCACTTAATATACCGGAGACAAGTATTTTTACCTTGAAGCAGATCTAAAAGAAGCTCCCACAAATAGGTTGTGTTCCCTTTTCCTTCTCTGGGTTTCTTATTTATACCTAACTCAGGAGACCCATTGGAAATTGGTGATTGCTGGGTCTTTGGTTTACAGCCAACTTTTTTCTTTTTCATTGGTTCATGGCTATCTGGTGATGTAGGAATAGGAGAGGTATCCATTGGTTCAGACTCTTCAGTTGACGCCTCCACTACAGTTTCTGTAATGACATCTGGCCTCATAGCAGCATGGATAAATTCAGGACTTCTTGAATCCCTCAGGCAGGTAGAAGATTCCATATGAAGCAGGGCTTCAGCAGCTTCAATTATTTTATCTGTACAGTGTGCATTACTGCTATGAACTGATGCTTCCACAGTATTGTCTTCCTTCTGGCTCAATCTGTTTCAACTTCAGGTAATTCTAGGATTAGGGGCTCCTTTTCAGATCTCCAGTTTTTTATGTCCATCTTCTACCTCCCTGTTTCCACATTCTCGGTCTCAACTTCTTGTTCTTCTGCCACATCTTGCATCATATAAGTCTCACCATCATAAACCAGAACCTGGGCTGCATAGCCCTGCTCTAATCTGGCACTCAGAACTGGCTCCACAATCACTGCTGGATATTCAGAAACCTTTCCACTTTCCTCTTGATTTTCTACTGGATTGCTCCACCGTCAACCACTGCTGATGTCATTGTTTATTCCCTGAGGAAGCTTCAAATGCTATTAATCAAATGGTATTAATCAATGTAATTAAAGGTTCATGGATGATTGCCAGAGTTACAGGTTTGCATTATCATGTTTAAAGTCAAAAGAGATGGAGTGGAGTATATATCCAGAAATCCAGTCTTCTAAAGTTGATTAACCAGAGAGCAATTTGGGTGTTAAGCAGTTTAAGCATCCTCCACTACTTTCACACCTTGGCAAGAGCTAAAATCTGAACCAGTAGTTCTTTGGAACTACTGTTCGCCACGTTGCCTGGGAAGACTGCGGCGACACTCTTCCTCCCTGCAGGGCCGCGGACTAACCACCGCCACCGCAGCCGGGCTGGGCGTCCGCAGGGAGTCAGGGCCTCCCTGTGCCGGAGCTGCTCCACAGGGAGAGGAAGAGACAGAACAGCTCCGCGCTGCCCCGCGCGACGCCCCCAGCCCACTCAACTCGTTTTTGTTTAAGACGGTTTTGTTCACATACTATACATTCCATCTTAAGTAAACAATCGATGGCTCCCTGTATAATCACATATTTATGCATTCACCACTATCACCACTATCTGCATAAGGACATCTCCATTTCTTCCACAAACAAGGAGGAAGAGTCAAAGAAGGTAGAGAGACAAAAGAAAAAGAGAGAGGGAAAAAAAAAATGACAGCTAAAAAGCAACAAAAGGAAAGATAGAATTAAACTAAAGTAGAATAAAAGAGTCAGACAACATCACCAATGCCAAGAGTCCCATATCCCTCCCTTATGTCCCCCTCTTATAGGCATTTAGCTTTGCTATATTGCCTTTGTTATGTTAAATTAAGCGTAATACAATGTTTCTGTTAACTATAGTCTCTAGTTTGCATTGATTGTATTTTTCTCCAATACCACCCCATTTTTAACACCTTGCGAGTTTGACATTCATCTGTTCTCCCTCATGTAAAAACATATTTGCACATTTTATTACAGTCATTGCCCACTCTAGATTTCACCAAGTTACACAGTTCCAGTCTTTATCTTTCCTCCTTTCTTCTGGTGTCTCACATGCTCCCAACCTTCCTCTCTCAACCGTATTCATTGTTATCTTTGTTCAGTGTACTTACATTGCTGTGCTACCATCTCCCAAAATTGTGTTCCAAACCTCTCACTCCTGTCTTCTCCTATCACTCTGTAGTGCTCCCTTTAGTATTTCCTGTAGGGCGGGTGTCTTGTTCACAAAATCTCTCATTGTCTGTTTGTCAGAAAATATTTTGAGCTCTCCCTCATATTTGAAGGGCAGCTTTGCTGGATATAGGATTCTTGGTTAGCAGTTTTCCTCTTTCAGTATCTTAAATATATCACACCACTTCCTTCTTGCCTCCGTGATTTCTGCTGAGATATCCGCACATAGTCTTATTAAGCTTCCTTTGTATGTGATGGACTGCTTTTCTCTTGCTGCTTTCAGGATTCTCTCTTTGTCTTTGATGTTTGATAATCTGATTATTAAGTGTCTCGGCATAGGTCTATTTAGATCTATTCTGTTTGGGGTATGCTGCATTTCTCGGATCTGCAATTTTATGTCTTTCATAAGAGATGGGAAATTTTCATTGATTATTTCCTCTATTATTGCTTCTGCCCCTTTTCCCCTCTCTTCTCCTTCTGGGACACCCATGACATGCACATTCATGTGCTTCATGTTGTCATTTCATTCCCTGAGATATTGCTCATATTTTTCCATTCTTTTCCCTGTTGTCATTTCATTCCCTGAGATATTGCTCATATTTTTCCATTCTTTTCCCTATCTGTCTGTGCCGGTTTGAATGTATTATGTTCCCCAAAATGCCATTATCTTTGATGTAATCTTGTGTGGGCAGATGTATCAGTGTTGATTAGATTGTAATTCTTTGAGTGTTTCCATGGAGATGTGCCCCACCCAACTGTGGGTGATGACTCTGATTGGATAATTGCCATGGAGGTGTTACCCCATCCATTCAGGATGGGTCTAAATTAAATCACTGGAGCCATATAAATGAGCTGATAAACAGAAGGAATGCAGTGCAGCTGAGAGTGACATTTTGAAGAGGAGCTACAGCCAAGGGGGACACTTTGAAGAATGCACAGGAGCTGAGAGAGTAGCTGCAGATGAGAGACAGTTTGAAGACAGCCGTTGAAAGCAGACTTTTGTTCTGGAGAAGCCAAGAGAGGGAAAATGCCCCAAGAGCAACTAAGAGTGACATTTTTGAGGAACTGCAGCCTAGAGAGGAATGTCCTGGGAGAAAGCCATTTTGAAACCAGAACTCTGGAGCAGACACCAGCCACATGCCTTTCTAGCTAACAGAGGTTTTCCAGATGCCATTGGCCATTCTCCAGTGAATGTACCCTATTGCTGATGACTTACCTTGGACACTTTATGGCCTTAAGACTGTAACTGTGTAACCAAATAAACCCCATTTATAAAAGCCAATCCATTTCTGGTGTTTTGCATTCTGGCAGCATTAGCAAGCTAGAACAGATTTTGTTACCAGGATTGGGTTGCTGGTGCTGCTGAGTTTGCAAATACCGAACATGTTGGAATGGCTTTTTAAATGGATAAGGGGAAGATTCTGGAAGAATTGTGAGGAGCTTGATAGAAAAGGCCAAAACTGCTTTGAAGAGACTGTTTGTGGAAATATGGACTCTAAAGATAGTTCTGATGAGGCCTTGAGCAGAAATGATGAATGTGTTGTTGCAAACTGGAAGGAAGGCGATCCTTGTTTTAAAGTAGCAGAGAATTTGGCAAAATTGAGTCCTGGTGTTGGATGGAAGGCAGAATTTAAAAGCAACAAACTGAAATATTTAGCTGATGAGATCTCCAAGCAAAATATAGAAGCCTCTGTCTGCTTGTTGGGGGTTTGTAGCTTGTATTCAGCAGTCCACATTTGTTAATTACAACCCCAGTTGGAGGTGGGCTGAGCTATGTTCGTTTGTTCGGGGAGTGATGCTTTCTACCACAGTGAGGTTTTGCAGCTCAGCCTGTCATGGAGGGAGGGGACTCTTGACATGGGTCTGCAGTTTTTACTTACAGATTTTATGCTGCGATCTCAGGCATTCCTCCCAATCCAGGTTGGTGTACAATGTGTGGATGGTCACGGTTGTCCCCGAGCAGTTATTCCAAATTATTTACTAGGTGTTCCTTGTTTATTAGTTGATCCAGGGGACTGACTAAATTTCACTTCTCTCTATGCCACCATCTTCCCTTGCTTTGTGGTATGTGTTTTTATGTGTTGCTTGAGTAGGGGTGGTGATGTTTTGAAGAAGATGGAGAAAGTGTGAAACGGTCACTACAGAAAGAGGGAGAGCAAACAGACCAGAGAAACAAAGTAGTCAGGGTTGATCTCATCACTTCTGTTGCTTCTACCATCTATACATTGCTGGCTCCAGCTTCAGACCTATATAATTGCCCATTCAGTATAGCCACTTGGATGTTACACAGGAATTTCATTCACCATGTCCAAAATCAAAATCACATTTTTCTCTTCCAAACCAGGTCCTCTTTTAGTGTTCTTTATCCCAGTGAATGACACCATTATCCATCCTGTTATGCAAGATAGAATCCTAGGACTCATCCTTGTTTCATCCATTTTCCTCATCTTCCACATCCAATCAGTCACCAGATCCCAATGATTCAACTTCCTTTACACATCTCAAGTCTATCCTCATCATTCCATTCCACTCCTACCACCATAGTTCAGGTCAGTATAATCTTTCATTTGGGCTATTTCTGTGTCTTCCTACCTGCCTCCTTTACCCTTTATTCTATATTCCATAAGCAGCCATAGTGATCTGTCTGAAAAGTAAATATCATGTCGCACCTGTGTTTTAAAATTTTCAATAGGTTTTCATCGCCCTTAGGATAAAGAACAAATATTGTAAATCCCTTTCTCTACTCCCACCCTCACCCACGTCTTCCATCACACACCCCATATTCCCAATGCCCCCATCCTGCTATACTTTTCCTTTTTTTTCCATAGCACTTATCATCTTCTAACATTCTATGTACTTTTATTACAATTACTGTTTATTGTCTGTCTCCCCCTGCCAGAGTATAATCTCCATGAGGGCATGGATCTTTTTTTTAATTCATAGCTATATCCCAAGCACCAAGAATAGCTCCTGGCACAATAGTAAGAATTCAGTAAATTTTTGCTGAGAGAATAGATGAATGTTATGCCCTGCCTGATCTAGACCCTACCACCTCTTTGTCTTCATCTCCTGCAACTTTAGCCTTTGCTCTCTCAGTTCCAGCCAAACAGGTCTTTTCTGAACTTCTCAAATATATCATACCCCCCACACACACACAGGACCCTTGCACATTTCTCTCTACCTGGAGTGCTCTCTCCCTAATCCTGTCACTCCCCACTCCACACCCCATACACCAGCACCACAATTTCCCTCTATTCATCTTTCAGGTCTCAAATTAAATATTTTTTTAAAAAATTTGAAAACAGTCACTGTTTATTAACTAATCAGATTACAAAAATAATCATGGTAGACACCTTAGCTCATCCTTCTAATAAGCCTATTGATCTGGTCTTCCCTGTTGCCAGCATCTCCTCCTTCTACAAACTGGGTGGTCTTTTTCTTCATCCCCCCTCTGGGAGAAGATAATTTGAAGGGCCACAGAAAGTTGTTTGCTTCTTTGAAGCATTTCCCAACAATATAGAGCTCATAAATCAGGTCCTCCATGCAGATGATGCCATATTTACCAAGAGATCGTGCAACCAAAGAGTTATCTGTGAAGACAAACCGTTCCTTATTGATTTTGCCATAACTATGCTTATAGATCAGTTCATTCACTGACTTCAGGTTCAGGTACCCCATGCAATATATGGTTCCACAATTCTCAGCATATTAACTGAGGACTTGTTGAACTTAACAAAGGTGCCATTGAAGATTTGGTGAAGGCGAAGAAGCTGCAACACTTCGGACCTTTGGGCTCACACCAATCATTTACTTTACTTTTCATTTATGGACAACAGACCTTACTCCAAGCTTTTGTATTTACGTTCTTGAAGCTTTGGATGTACTTTGAAAGAGTCCGGCATTCTTATTTTACAGATGAGAAAAGTAGGCCCAGAAATGGGATGTGACTTGCCCAAGGTCACCTTTGTATTCTATCCCTCAACATCCTCATCCAATCACTCCTCACAGTTCATAGCATTTTCTATGTTCCAAAGTGCTTTGACACTCTTAATGTCTCATGTTCTTCACCTGGAAAAGGAGGATAATTATGGGCACTAGCTCCTCTGAATGATACATATAGCACCTCCTACCTGACCAAAGATTGGACTTGCCCCTACCCCCACTTCAGTCATCCCTGGAGGTCTATGACTCCCTGGAATCATATCAAGTTTTGGTTGCTATAACCTTGAACTCTGCCTGCCCTGAGTGCACCTTGTTTTGAGACAAGAGCACAGGCCAAAATGTTTTCCCACTATTTGCACACAGCCCCTGGCACTTAGCCACCTTGGTCCCTCAGCCCTATATAACCTTGTAGAGTGGTTGCCATAGGTACGGACATACTCAAGTGAACTTCTTGCCAGTCTCGCTGTCTGTCATGAGGTTGCTGCAGCTCTCTGTCCGTGAGTGCTCTAATAAATGGTTAAGGACTGATCACCTTGGCATTCAATTCCTCTTTCTTTGGAATCTTAACAGGCCCTGTTGTGGGGCCATTCGAGGTAGTCCTGACTGGGTCTCCCCCATTCCTTCTTTTGGGGCAAGTCCTGCTGCTGTTTCAGTGAGACACAACACTCATCCAAGGTTGATATAAGAATTGCATGAGATAACTTAGCCTTCAGTAAGTGTTAGCTATTGCTATTCTCTTTGTTGTAACAATTACCATATCATGGATTCTTCTCCATGACCTTGGAAGGCAGGCAGTTTAGGCCTTCGCATCATTTTACCTTGAACAGATTTAAAAGACAGAGGGGTTAAGTGGCTTGTCTGGCTTGTAAGTATCACAGTCAGATCTGGAACTCTGATATTCTGCCACCACCTGGTGCATTGGGTAACACCTTCAAGAGCCTTTCCAACTCTAAAATTTTGTGGTTCTATATAAAGTAGTTTCATGGTCAGCCTTTTAAAAACTCTTTAGGCCTGTTTTGTCTCAGAGATTGAGTAGCAGAGCGGGGCTCACACTAAATGACACTGAAGGGAGCCAGCTCCCTACTACTATAAATCAGCGATGCCCCATCTACTGCACTTAACTTATGCAATTTCAACTGTGTGTGTACGGCCAACCCCCCACCCCCACCCCATACAGGAAAATAAAATAAATAGAAAGAGTGATTCCACTTGAAGTTCTATTCAGTAAGCATATGCCACAGAGTGATCATGATATAGAGGTAATTCAGCTAGACAGGAAATATGCAAAAGTATGCATAGTGGATTTTATGGGAAACATGTAGGACTTTTCAAGAATAATTTTAAGGTGATTTTTATTTGACATGCTGACTTTATAACATACTCTTCACATTTGATGTAACACTACAATAATACCACTGCTGATATTACTACAGCTATTACTACTAAAAGCCACCATTTATTGAACAATTACTACATGCCAAAGTGCTAAGTGCTTTGTAGGTAGTATCTCATTTAGTCATCATAACAATCCTATGGGTTAGGTACTTAATTATCTCCCTTTTAAGTGGGAATTTATAATGGTCACAGCAAAAACAACAACAATAATAGCTACAACTTGAATAACTAAGAGTTCAGAGAGGTCATATGTCCAGCATCTTAAGAGATGTGTCAAATCCAGAGTTACAGCCAACATTGGATTCTGTATTCTTTCCCACAGGGGACACAGACATCACTCATAAAATGTGAAAGCCATTGAGAAGCTCTTTCTTATTAGTCATCATATCTTTATGGGCGGTTGTGTCTAAAAATCCTAGAATGTCATTTGGCACAGGCTTTTTTTTTTAATTATAGAAGTCATAGGTTTACAGAAAAGTCATGCATAAAATGCAGAGTTACGATATACCCCCTGTGCTGGCTTGAATCCATTATGTTCCCCAGAAAAGCCATGTTCTTTAATGCAATCTTGTGGGGGCAGACTTATTAGTCTTTTGATTAGGGTGGAATCTTTTGATTGACTGTTTCCATGGAGATGTGACTCACCCAACAGTAGGTGAGGCTTTTGATTAAGTTATTTCCATGGAGATATGACTCTGCCCATTCAGGGTGGGTCTTGATTAGATCATTGGAGGCTTATAAGGGATCACAGAGAGGAGAAGCTCAGAGGAGCTGAGAGAGACATTTTGGAGAGAAGCTAAGAGCTGACACAGACCCAGACGCTTGGAGACACTTGGAGATGCAGACAGAAAGATATTTGGCGATGCTCAGAGTTTACCCTGGAGAAGCTAAGAGAGGACCCTCAGATGCTTAGAGAGAAATGCCCTGGGAGAACAAGCAAGGATGTACAGAGGCTGAGAGAGAGAAGCCATGAGAGATAGAAGCCCAGAGACATTTTGGAGAAAGCCATTTTGAAAGCAGAACCTGGGAGCACGGGACCAGCAGACGCCAGCCACATGCCTTCCCAGTTGACAGAGATGTTCCAGATGCCATTGGCCTTTCTACAGTGAAGGCATCCTCTTGATGATGCTTTAGTTGGGATACTTTTATGGCCTTAGAACTGCAAATTTGTAACCTAGTAAATCCCCTTTATAAAATTCAATGTATTTTTGGTATTTTGCATTCCAGCAGCATTAGCAGACCGGAACACCCCCCTATTATTTACACCTTGCATTAGTGTGGTAAATTTGTTGCAACTGATGAAAGAACATTTTTATAATTGTACTATTAACTATAGTCCCTGGTTTACTTTAGGGTTCACTGTTTATGTTGTACAGTCCCATGTTTATTTTAAAATTTTTATTCTAGTAACATATAGACAACCTAAAATTTCCACTTCTAACACCATTCAAATATATATTTCAGTGCTGTTAATTACATCCACAATGTTGTGCAACCATCACCATCATCCATTACCAAAACTTTTCCATCATCCCAAATAGATACTCTGTACAATTAAACCACAGGCTTTTAAATCCCCGTCAAGACCAAAATGATTTCCCTGTCACCCTGACAGCTGATAGACCTGTGTTTCTCTAAAATTATTTGTTTTGGCTCTTTTTTAAAAGTTATTTTGTAAGATAGCTACAGTTTTTTTCAATTGATGAAAGTTTTGTTCAATTGAAGCAATGCCTAAAGTTTCAGAAATCATATACTTTTAGAAATTGAGAAAAGTTTGTCCACAAGCTTTAATCTGATTTCCATCCTGCAAATCTGGTTCAGTGGGCTAGAAATTTGGAGGCCAGTTTCCTCGTTAATACTCTGGGTGACTTTAGGCAACCCACCTACTCTCTAAGGATCTTTAGTTTTCTTCTCCTAAAAACAAGGAGACACCTTAAGATTCTGTCCTGCCTTGACTATATGAGTTGAAATATTCCTGGATCATCTTAAATACCTGAATAATTCTAGCCTTTATAAATGGTTAGCTGTTTTAAATCAATCACTAAGTCTCAATGTTGCCTAGGGTATGAAGAGCAAAACTTTCAAAGAGGATCACCCAAATTTGAGTGATGCCCTTCTTTTTTTTTATCTTCATTTTATTGAGATATATTCACATACCATGCAGTCATACAAAACAAATCGTACATTCGATTGTTCACAGTATGATGCCCTTTTATATGGGGATATGTCTGTGTCCCCAAATAGGGAAACAAGTTGTAGGCATAAAAACCTACTTGCAAAAGCCCACTGACACGAGGGCAAAAGCAGGGATTTTCTCAGCAATTGTGGAAACTGCTTTAAAAATAAATACTTTTCCCTTTCACAAGGTTGACATTAAAGATAAAACCCATTTCATACTTTCTATGTCTTCCTAAGAACCTAATTTAGCTCTTGTGCTGTCTCCTTCACATTCTTCATACTTCTCAATCATGTCTTTATTTTCTGAGAGCTCTTTCTCATTTTCTGGTTGCTAGTTTTAGTTTTATATACACAATATACTCTCTTATCTTTCCATGGGTGCTAAGTTATCTTTTTAATGATCTTTTTATCCTCCCATTATCTGCTTCCTCCAGGATCAGATATTTATTTGTTCATCTTGAACTTATTTTTTGCTGCTTTTTTTCCTCAAATACTTGTTCCTTTGTTGACGATGTTTATGATGGGAGGACTTTGCTGAATGGGAGAAATAGCTTTGCTTTTATATATATCTATACCCAAAGTCCCTCTTCTATGAATGGAAGGCTTGACTGTATAAGAAGATGGGTCCACCAATAAGCAGGCTCCCTTTTGTGTACTGCACAGAGAGCCCAGCTCAGCATGACCTCCCCCTACTCCAACTGCCAGAGCAAGGAGGACTTTATTCTTAGTGTGTACTCCTGGATACAGCTTTCTTTCCTTTTTTTCCCTCTGGATCTGCTGTGGAGGTCTGGAGTAATCTTAGGCTCTGTTCTCCCTCAACCCAATGCCCACTCCTAAGGCCTGCCCAAGGCAAATTTTCAGCTCTGTTTAGAAAGCAGTTATTTGGGTGGAAGATAATTACAAATGCTATTTCTGATACCCAAGAAAGAGAGGGACCTTGACTGCTGTCCCTCAATCTATACATCTTCTGTGTCAACTTCAAGACACTAACCCTACGAGCTTTTTGAGATTCAGGGCCATGTCCCATTTACCATTGTTTCTCCAGCATCTAGAACAGTATCTGACACAGAGTAGGTGCTCAAGAAGTGCTTATTTCATGAACAAATTACAGATGGACATGGATCAAATGATGGAGGGCCTTGGTGCCAAGTTATTTAACCTGAAGAAAATGAGAAGTTATCAAAGTTTTTTTTTTTTTTTTGAACAGGGGAATGTCATGATTGGATCTGCAGTTTTAGAAGATCAGTTTGACTGCTGAGTGGATAGGGTGGAAACACGGGGACCAGTTAGGGGGCCATTTCGATTATCCACATGAGATATGATGATAACAGCTTAAAACTAAGTTCATACTTCTGGGAAGATGGCAGAATAGGAGAGGCCGAGCAAACATCTCCTCCATGAAAGAAACTACAGAAAAGGCGGAGAACGCCCAGGACAGCAGTTCCAGGGTGTGAGCAGCCAGGGAAGGACCTCTATAATACGCAGTGGGGACTTGGACGAAAAAGCAGAGAAACTGCATCTCAGTGGACAGGGTGAGTTTGTGCATCTGGGACCACCACCAGGGGGGTCAGGGCTGGCAGCTGTGAGACAGCCACTGAGAAGGGGAGGGAGCAGCTCTCCACTCCCATGTGACGGTCTCAGCAATTATCTGGGGAGATAATCCACCACAGCCATATGGCTGGGAGCTTCTGTGAGGGAACCTGGGAGGCAGCAGACCAGTGTTGACTGCATTTGCTCTCCATCTATGGAAGTCCATGGTGTGCACGGGTGAGAGGTGGTGATAGGTCAGGGTGCCACATGGAAGCACCAGGAGTCCTTCCTACACCCTAGAGTCTTGTGGGCACATGGCAGGTAGGGAGCAGGGTATGTTTGAGCTGGAGGGTGAGGCATACACCCCACAGCCCAAGAGCAATCCACTTGGATGCTCAGGAATCACCAGACTTATGGGGCCCTTTAGTGGACTCCCTGCCAAACCGCACAGGGCCCACCCTGCACCCACAGGGCTGCCAGTCCCCAGTGAACATGGAAAACTTGTGCACTGATTGGATTTCCACCAATGGAAACTGCTCAGCACACAGGCAAACTTGAAGGAAAAGTTGAGGATGAGAGGTGGCCCAAGAGCATGATCTGTTGGGAAGACAGGGGAAGTGCATACCAGCAAGCTGTGGCTCTGCCAAAAAGATACAAATGTTCAAATAATTCTGCATTTCCCAAAATAACTTTATTAAGATAATCAAATGCCTCAAAGCCAACAGAAAATCAGAAAGCACATGAAGATCCAAGAAGATACGGACAAGCCAAATGACCAGATTAAAAAGCTGGAGGAGACAGAGAATTTGGAGCAATTAATCAAAGACGTACACACAAATCTCCAGAACAACTCCAGTGGGTTGGCTAAAGACATAAAGGGCATCAAGAAGACTATAGAAGAGCATAAAGAGGAATTTGAAAGTGTAAATAAAAATATAGCTGATCTTAGGGGCAGGGCAAGATGGCAGCATACAAAGGTGTGGAATTTAGTTAGTTCCCTAGAGCAACAAGTAAACAGGCAGGAATAACTAGAAAATTGTATGGAACAACTGTTGGGGGGACATCCATGACTGGACACACATCATACACCAGTCCGGAATGGGTAGAAAGGCTGAGATTGCAGCATAGAACTGGAAACTTGATACTGATTACACCCTGCTCCTGGGACCTGGACCCAACTGGTCTGGGAAAATCTGATTGCGGCAATCAAGGAAACCAGATGCCTAACAACAAAAAATTACTATTCACACAAGGAAAAATGAAGATATGGCCCAGTCAGAGGAACAAACTTACACTTCAAGTGAGATACAGGAGTCAAAACAACTAATTAAAGATGTTCAAACAAATCTCCTAAATCAAATCAATAAGCTGAGGAAAATGTGGCGAAAGAGATGAAGGATATAAAGAAGACACTGGATGACCATAAAGAAGAATGCATAAGCTTGAAAAAAACAAATGGCAGAACTTACCTGAATGAAAGGCGAAATACGAGATGAAAAACACAATGGAGACATAAAAGAGTGGATTGGAAGAGGCAGAAGAAAGGATTCAGGAACTACAGGACAGGACATTGGAAATCCTACACACAGAAGAACAGATAGAGAAAGGATGGAAAAACATGAGCAGAGTCTCAAGAAATTGAAGGAATACATGAAGCACATGAATATACATATCATGGGTGTCCCAGAAGGAGAAGAGAAGGGAAAGGGGGTAGAAAGAATAATGGAGGATGTAATCACTGAAAATTTCCCTTCTTTTGTGAAAGATATAAAACTACAGATCCAAGAAGCGCAGCATACCCCAAACAGAATGGATCCAAATATACCTACTACAAGACATTTACTAATCAGCTTGTCAAATGTCAGACAAAGAGAGAATTCTGAAAGCAACAAGAGAAAAGTGATCCATCACATACAAGGGAAGCTTGATAAGACTGTGTGCATTTCTCAGTAGAAACCATGGAAGTGAGAAGGCAGTGGCATGATATACTTAAGATGTTAAGAGAAAAACTACCAACCAAGTATTCTATATCCAGAAAAACTGTCCTTCAAAAATGAGGGAAAGTTTAAAATATTTTCAGACAAACAGACACTGAGAAAGTTTGTGAACAAGATGCCTGCTCTACAAGAAATACTAAGGGGAGCACTATAGGCAGATAGGAAAAGCAAGGAGAGAAAGGTTTGGAGAAGACTGTGGAAATGGAGACTATTAGTAAGGGTAAAAAGAGAGAGAGAGAGGAAAAGACAAATAAAATAAAATATGACATATAAGATCCAAAAGACAAAATGGTGGACATTACATTGAGTGAAATTAGCCAGAAACAAAAGGACAAATACTGTGTTGTCTCACTAATATGAGCTAACATTGATGAGTGAACATTGAGAGTTAAAGTTGAGAACACAGGGGTTCTTGGGGTACGGTAGGGAACTGTGAACCAAGGAATGTGGAGGCCTCTAGAAGCTGGAAAAGACAAGGGAACAGATTCTCCCCTAGAGCCTCCGCAAGGGATTGCTGCCCTGCTAACACCTTGATTTTAGCCCAGTGACACCTGTGTCACTTCTAGCCTCCAGGGCTGTAAGACAATAAATTTTGGTGTTGTCTTAAGCCACTAAAATTGTGGCAATTTGTTACAATAGCCACAGGAAACTAACACAAGCAAGTGAGATTGATTGCGCAGTAAAACGTGGGAAACCAGTTCGGAGGTGTTAACATTAATCCAGAGTACGGTGAAATGAAAGAGGGTATGGATTTGAAGACATTTGGAAGATAGAAGTGAAATACAAAATTCTCTGCTTGCTTTTTTGATATTAAAACATTTTTAGCACCTGATTGTTTTACTGAAGAAATGTCTGCATGCATAACTTGAACGTCATTGCTTTGAAGCATTAGGAGCACTTGACAAATTAGGTCACTTTTCTCTGCCTTGAAACACTGTCTTCCCCTGGTTTCCAGGGCAACATGTATTCCTAGTTTTCCTTCCACATCAATGGCTGCTCCTTCTCAGCCTTCCTTGCTTTTTTCCTCTCTTTTCCCCTCCACTTTTGAAACATTTTATTAACCCAAGATACCAAAATCAGAGACTTTGACACATTTGTGGAAGATGGGAAATAGCTGGAATTTTGTTGTCAGATAAATCAAAATGGAGAAAACCGCAGCCTGTACCATGCACAGGAGAAAACAGCAGCAGAGGTGGCATCCCTTCTACTGTACAAGTTGCAGAAGGAGACTTGAAGCAAGAATGTCTGTCTATCTGAGGGACTCCTGGCAGTCTTTCTAGAAGAGCGGTTCACCTGAGTTAAGGAGGAGTTTTGGGGGACAGAAACGATTGAGATGGTGCAGGGAAAGGAACAGCATTTACAAAGACACAGAGGCTTTCTTGTTCCAGAAATTCCAGGTAGTTCAGGATTAATGTAGTATAAACTTCTGGTGTATGCATATTAGAAAATGGGGCCAGAAACAATGTGTTATGGTTGCCTATTTACTTGTATGTTGTCCGCCCCCCCACCTCCTATATAGGAAATATTTGTTTAACCAATTGTCACAAAGAAATTCTCCTGTGTTTTCATCTATCAGACTTGCAGATGTGCCATTTAGGCCTGTGATCTATTTCTAGTTAATTGTTGTGTATGGTTTGAGTTAAGGATTGAAGTTAATTTTTTTGTGCACATGGATACAATCATTCCAGCACCATTTATTGAAAAGTTTGCCATTTCCACATTGCATTACCTTGACACCTTTGTCAAAAATCAATCAATCAACTATATATGTGGATCCATTTCTTGACCTTATAATTCTGTTTCATTGATCTTTATGGCTGTTCTTACACCGACTACACTGTCCTGATTATTGTAACTTTGTAGTAAATCTTAAAATTATGTAGTATAAGTCTTACAAATTTGTTCTTCTTTTTCAAAATCATTTTGGCTATTCTGGGCCTTTTGCTGCCCATATAAATTTTAAAATCAGCTTGTCAATTTCTAAAAAAATGTTTCTGCATTTTTAATCAGAATTACTTTAAATCTATAGATAAATTTGGGGAGAATTCATGAGACTTCCAATACAGGAAATGGTGTGTGTGTGTGTGTGTGTGTGTGTGTGTGTGTGTGTGTATCTGTGTCTGTGTGTATGTACTTTTCCATTTTTCCATTTATTTAGGCCTTCTTTAATTTCTCCTAGCAATATTTCGTAAACTTCAGAGTACAGGTCTAACACGTACCTTGTTAAATTTATCTGTATTGAATTTTGGGGGGTATTGTAAATGGTATATTTGAGTTTTTTTAAATTTATTAATTTTTATTGAGGTTGTTCAGATACCATACAACTATCCAAAGATCCAAAGTGTACTATCAGTTGCCCATGGCACCACCATACAGTTGTGCATCCATCAACACAATTATTTTCTTTCAATTTTTAGAACATTTTCACTACTCCAGAAAAGAAACAAAGACAAAAGAAGGAAACTCAGATCCTTCGTACCCCTAACCACACCCCCCACTCCATTATTGATTCATACTTTTGGTATAGTACATTTGTTACTGTTGATGAAAGAATGTTACAATACTACTAACTGTAGTACACAGTTTGCAATAGGCATATATTTTTTTCCCTATATACCTCTCTATTATTAACCTCTAGTTATAGTGACATACATTTGTTCTAGCTCCTGAGAGAGATTTCTAATATTTGTATAGTTAATCACAGACATTGTCCACCAAAAGATTCACTGTTTCATACATTCCCATCTTTTAACCTCCAACTTTCCTTCTGGTGACATGCATGATTCTGAGCTTACCCTTTCCATCACCTTCACACACCTTTCAGCACTGCTGGTTATTCTCATTACATGCTACCATCACCCCTATCCATTTCCAAATATTTAAGTTCACTCTAGTTGAAAATTCTGCTAATAAGCAACCGCTCCCCATTTTTTAGCCTCATTCTATATCTTGGTAACTTATATTTCATGTCTATGAGTTTACATATTATAATTAGTTCAATATTATAATTAGTTCATATCAGTGAGACCCTGCAATATATGCCTTTATGTGTTTGTCTTATTTCACTCAATATAGTGCCCTCAAGATTTCTTCATCAACCCATTTCTTTGAAGATGGTTTTGTTCAAGCACTATACATTCCGTCCTAAGTAAACAAACGTTGGTTTCCCATATAGTCACATATTTATGTATTGAGCACCATCGCCACTCTCTATATAAGGACATTTCTTCCACAAAGAAGGAGGAAGAGTCAAAGAAGGCAGAGAGGCCAAAGAAAAAGGCAAGAGAAAGAGAGAAAAACAAATAAACAAACAAACAAGAAAACTTGATAGCTGGAAAGCGACAAAAGGAAAGATAGCATTAACCTAAAGTAGAATAAAGAGTCAGACAACATCACCAATGCCGGGAGTCCCATACCCTTCCCCTATCTGCCCCCCCCCCTCATATGCATTTAGCTTTGGTGTATTGCTTTTGTTACATTAAAGGAAGCATAATACTATGTTTCTGTTAATTCTAGTCCCTAGTTTGCATTGATGGTATTTTTAGCACCTTGCAATGTTGACATTCATTTGTTCTACCTCATGTAAAAACATATTTTACCTTTTATTACAATCATTGAGCACCCTAGGGTTCCCTGAGTTACACAGTCCCAGTCTTTATCGTTCGTCTTTTGTTCTGGTGTCCCATATGATCCCAGCCTTCCTCTTTCAACCATATTCACAGTCATCTTTGTTCAGTGCACTTACACTGCTGTCCTACTGTCTCCCAAAATTGGTTTCCAAACCTCTCACTCCTGTCTTTTCCTTTCTGTCTGCAGTGCTTCCTTCAGTGCTTCCTGTAGAGCAGGTTTCTTGTTCACAAACTCGGTCATTGTCTGTTTGTCAGAGAATATTTTAAGCTTTCTCTCATATCTGAAGGATATAGGATTCTTGGTTGGTGGTTTTTCTCTTGCAGTATCTTAAATATATCACCCTACTTCCTTCTTGCCTTCATGGCTTCTACTGAGAAATCCACACATAGTCTTATCAAGCTTCCTTTGTATGTGATAGACTGTTTCTCACTTGATGCTTTCAGGATTCTCTCATTATCTTTGATGTTTGATAATCTGATTACTAAGTGTATTGGCATAGGCCTATTCCAATGTATTCTGTTTGGGGTACACTGCATTTCTTGGATCCGTAATTTTATGTCTTTCCTAAGAGATGGGAAATTTTCATTGTTTATTTCCTCTATTATTGCCTCTGCCCCTTTTCCCTTCTCTTCTCCTTTTGGGACACCCATGACATGTACATTCCTGCATTTCATGTTGTCATTCAATTCCCGGAAACATTGCTCATATTTTTCCATTCTTTTCTCTATTTGTTCTTTTGTGTGTTTTCTTTCAGGTGCCTTGTTCTCCAGTTCCTGAGTGTTTTCTTCTGCCTCTTGAGACCTGCTGTTGTATGTTTCCAGTGTGTCTTTCATCTCTTGTGTTGTGCCTTTCATTTCCATAGATTCTGCCAGTTGGTTTTTTGAACTTTCAATTTCTACCTTATGTACGTCTTGTGTTTTCATTATATGGTTCAGCTCTTTGCCATATGTTCCCTAAACTTTTTGAATTGACTTATTATTAGTTGTTTCATTTCCAGTATCACAGTTGAAAGGCAAGTTTGTTCCCCTGACTGGGCCATAACCTCATTTTTCTTGGTGTAGGTTGTAGTTTTCTGTTGTCTAGGCATGGTTTCCTTGGTTACCCCAATCAGGCCTCCCCAGACCAGAATGGGCTCAGGCCCCAGAAGGAAGAAATATTCAGTATCCAGTTTCCCTGAGGGTGTGTCTTAGAAAATTGGTACACTCTCTGATGCCTCCAGTCACTGTACTTTTCTGCCCAGCACGTGGCGCCTGTTAGCCTATAATTCTTGACTGGTGTAAGTTCTGAATGAAAGGCAGGTAGTAGAGCTGGGCCCCACCCCTTTCCTCTTAGAGAAGATAGATGCCCTAGGGAGACATTATTAGCATTTCAATGGTCTCTCTCTGCCTGTGCTATACCCTTGTCTGGGTCACAGAACTGGGAACTGAAAATGGCTGAGGCTTTCTCCACTGAGTCGAAAAAGGAACAGAGCCAGTCCGAGGTGACCCTCTGGCTCTCCAAGGTCAGTTGTCACCCAAAGCTTCTGTCTACTTGTTGGAGATGCATACCTCGTAGTGAGAAGGTCACACTTGCTAATTAAAACCCGAGTTGGAGCTCAGCTGAGCTATATTTGCTTGCTGGGAGAAGGCTTCCCTCTGGCACCATGAGGCTTTGTAGCTCGGGCTGTGGGGGAGGGGTCTCCCGATTTGGATCTGCAGTTTTTACTGACAGATTTTATGCTGTGATCTCAGGCGTTCCTCCCAATTCAGGTTGGTGTATGATGAATGGACAGTCATGTTTGTCCCTCTGCAGTTATTCCAGATTATTTACTAGTTGTTTCTGTTTTTTTTTGGTTGTTGCAGGGGGACTACCTAGCTTCCACTCCTCTCAATGCCACCATCTTAGATCCTCAGTACATTTGAATTTTAATATCTAATTCTAGCTGCTCTTACTTCCCAGATGGAATAACAGGGACCAGACTAATTATCCTCTGACCTGAAACAATGAAAAATTAGACAAAATATATGAAACAATGCACTTAATACATCAGACTTCAGGCAATGAAGGGGGATGATCCCTGAGAAATGGAAAACAAATGAGGTGAGCTCTACCACTGTCCCAGTTTACTACCTATAAGCTCTAAAGTAACCTCTAAAATAGTACAAAAGATTCCCATTTTATCTTCTTTGTGGGTTTATTTTTGTTGCATTATTTTGTTGCATTATTTTGGAGTTTATAGTATACATCTTTAAATTATTACAGTGTACCTTCAAATGATATTATACTACTTCACATACAAAATCCTTACAAAAGAGTACTTTGGTTTTACACTCCCGCTGTCTGTGCTACTGTTGTACATTTTACTCCTATATATGTTATAAATCCCAAAATATATTATTATTTTTTGTGTTAGATGGTTAATATTTTGTGTGTTTGCTAAAATACCTGTTTTAACAGAGATAAAATTCACATAACATAAAATTCACCATTTTAAATTGTATAATTCAGTCATTTTCAGTAGACTAACATGTTTGTGCAACCTCCACCAACAGAAAGTAAATTGGCTGATGCATAATATAAATAAGTCTTATTTGTTGGTGTCTAAAGGGTCTTTCATATACCTTTGAGAATAAGAGGTCTTACTTCACCATCATCTCTCCCTCTCCCAGCAATCAATCACAACAAGCACTGTACATTCCAGATCCATTAAACCTTTCAGTGAGCTTTTTACACTTTGTATACCCATGAGGGTAAGACTTGTGTTATCATCATTTATTTCCCTCATTGTTCCAGGCCAAAGCCAATATGCATAGACCCACTATGAGGTGTATATGCAAAGTTTTGAAGCCAGGGGAGGTGATGCCTAAATGGGGGCTGGGCCTACTTTATGGGGTGGATCCTCAATGAGGCTGAGCTAGTCTGGAACCTCATTGCTTAGTATCAGTGCCTGGAACATAGTAGACACCCAGGGGTAACTTCATCTCTGAATAAGCATTGCATTTTCTAGTCTTGGTGCTCAACTGTCACCATTTCGAGGAGGCCTTCTTTGACTACTGTGCCAGTTTGGATATATTATGTCCCCCAAGAAAAAGCCATGATATTCTAATCCAATCTTGTGGGATATTGGGATTGGGATTAGGTTGTTTCCATGGAAATGTGACCCACCTAACTGTGAGTGACACCTTTGGTTAGGGTGATGACTCTGATTGAAATTTCCATGGAGGTGTTACCCCACCCATTCAGGGTTGGTCTTAATTGACTCACTGGAGTCCTATAAAAGTGTACACAGACAGAAGGAGGTGCTACAGCCAAGAGAGACATTTGAAGAATGCACAGGAGCTGAGAGTGGAGCTGGAACACAACCTGTGATCAGCAGACACCAGCCATGTGCCTTCCCAGCTAACAGAGTTTTCCGGACGCCATTGGCCTCCCTTCAGTGAAGGTACCCTAATGTTTATGCCTTCATTTGTACATTTTCACAGCCTTCAGACTGTAACTTTGTAATCAAATAAACCCCCTTTACAAAAGCCAATCCATTTCTGGTATTTTGCATAATGGCAGCATCAGCAAACTGGAACAACTACCCACAAGTTAATTGTCCATTCATTCAGCAAACACTCATTGAGCAAGTGCATATAAATATGAACCAGTTCCCCTCTCCTGTGATCCCATAACACTTGAATGTATAAGACAGCAGCACACTTAGGTTAAATGAGTAGTAGAATAAATAAGGAGTTAGAATAAATGAAAGCCCAGTTTCAAGTTCTCTATCTATCTCTGTCTCTATCTCTATCTCTATCTCTCTCTATCTCAATCTCTATCTCTATCTCTATCTATCTTTCAGTGTATCTGCACTGCCTAGATCAATGCTTGGCATATAGAAAGGCCACAATAAATGCAAGTTGAATGAATGAACAAGTGAATGAAAAGGCATGGAGATGTCAAAAGCAGAGGCTAATAAATAGTCTAAGGTCAGAGCAGAGGCTCCAGAGGGAACCAGATACTTGCCACATTCTGTCAAATCTTCTTTTACAGTGTCCCTTGAATTAGTCCCTTCTCTATTCCCATTGTCATCACCCAAGTCCAAGCCATTTTATCTCATATCTGGACTATTTGCAGTAGTCTTATAACTTGTCTCCTTTCTTCCTTCTTTTTCCTCTTCAACCCATCTTGCATGCCAGTGCCAAATTAATCTTCCACTTCACTGCCTAATGAAAAAAAAAACAAACCATGAATTAGCATTGCTTACATCAGAGATCTTTATTCCAGGGTCTGTTAACTCATAGGATATCTGTTAACTTCCTGAAATTATGTTTCAAATTTGTCATTTTTCTGTGAAGAGGGTCTGTTGCTTTTGTCAAGAGAGGCTCATATTGCCCCACTACTCATGTTTCCATGAGGAGAGGGACTGCAATTCTTCTCCGCAGGAGACATTTCTGTTCCCTCTCTCTCTCTCCACTTTATTTGCTTCTTGCCTCAGGAGGAGGAGTAACTCATGCTAATGATGGCCTGATTTCCATTGCTCCCAGTTCTGGGCCAGGTTAATATGTTCAAGGTTACTGCAAATAAATGACCCAACCTCCTGATTCATTTCTCTGTATAAGTGGCAAGTATTGTCTGCTCCCTGCTTCCCACAACCAGGTCAGGACTTCTCTTGCCAGTGACTAAATAGCTAATCCCATCTAATTTAGGAGGAAGGAGTAGGAAATCTGCCTTGTGGTCATGCAGACATGTGGTCATATCCTTCAATACAGCTTTTACAGATAACAAAGCTCATATTTTAT
The DNA here is from genome assembly GCF_015220235.1 of Choloepus didactylus. Classification (NCBI taxonomy): domain Eukaryota; kingdom Metazoa; phylum Chordata; class Mammalia; order Pilosa; family Megalonychidae; genus Choloepus; species Choloepus didactylus. The sequence goes on from NC_051334.1 coordinate 167,321,032, forward strand.
TCCCATCTCATTCTTGTATATATTTCTCTGTTGGTTCAGAACCCATAAGGGTGGAAGGATGTGATTAATTAGCATCCTTGATCCCGTCCCTCACCATACGCATAGCTTTTTATTCAATGCTTAGAGGATCCATCACACGCACACACACACACACACACACACACACACACACACACACAGTTTAAGAACCTACAAGATAAAGTCCACAGTCCTTTACTTGGGATTCATGTCCTTCCTAAACCTGCCTCCCCACCTCTATCCCTCACTGCTTTCCATAATGAATCCTCTGTTTCAGTCAGACTGTTCCATCCACCTCTATGGCAGCCACTGGGTCTCAACCTACCAATTTCTTCTCCCTGGGATAATCTCCCCACTCCTTTCTGCCAGTCCAAATCCTACATATATTTCAAAGCCAAGATCATCCTCCTCTATGAAAACTCTCCCAGACATTCCAGCACAAAGTTTGGATTTACTGATTGTCTGTCACATAAGTTAATGTTAATTTTTCCTCTTTCTTTGTTCATGCCTCTATTCTTCCACACTACATTTGTGAGTCCCAGGAGAGCATGAATCCCATAATCTCTCTTCATTCCCTCAAAGCTTAGCATGCGTTAGAATCTCAACAGACACTTGTGGCTAGAATTTATCTCCTCTTATTCCTTCATTCACAGCAATGGTTTCCAGAGCTAGTGGTTTCAAGGACATGAAACTGCCCTTCATCCACAATTAATAATAGCAATTGACTATCTTCTAAAAATATGTTAACAGTTTCCATTTATTAGATGCTTACACTCTGCCAGGCATCATGCTTTACTTGGATTAACTCATGGACTCCTTGCACCAACCCTTTTAGAAATGAAGACATTCGGAAGAGCTTAAGTAATTTACTCAAGGTCCATCAGCCCTTACAGTGACAGAGCCAGGATTAAAACCCATGTCTGACAACTGTGAAAACACCATTTCTCAACGTTGGCTGTATAACACAGGCATCTGGGATGCTTTAAAAGATTCTGATGTCTGAGTTCCACCCCTAGAGATCCTGATGTAATTGGCATGGGGTGAAGTCTTAAAACTTCCCCAGATGATGCAAGGGTGCAGCCGGGACTGGGCTCTTAATTTCTATACTCCACAGTCTCTGATGTGGGGAAAGTGACAGTAAGGGTGTCATGGTGACAGCATCTGTAGACTGAGCTAATAAAGCACCAACAAGAACTTGGAGCCACAGGTGTGTGATTAGGAGAAAGGCAGCTTCTCCTGTGAATGCCCAGACAGACAGATGATGGGATGCCTATGGACAGGGGACATGGCTTTATGCCAATGATGTGGGAATCTCAAATGACAGGGTGGCCCCAGTTAGCATCTAAGTTTTACAGACCCCTTGCCCATCCCAGATGGTCATTCATTTACTCTACAACTGCTATTCTGAAGCCTTGGGCAGGACCTCCTTTTCCAAAGGTTCAAAGCTTGAGAGCTTGAAATATTTGAATAAAATATTCAAAAGCATCTGATTAAAACAGGGAGGCACACTCCATAGTTAAGGCCTTACCAGCTACTATCCTAAGGTTATTAGTCAGGAGTCAGCAAAAAAATAAACAAACAAACAACAAAACAAACAAAAAAAGCAAAAAACAAACAAACAAAAAATAAGCCTCTTTCTCCCACTTTATCTCACTGTACCCTCTGTGCCGAGTACAGAGCTTAGAATGAGAACAAGCAAGTCTGGTTCAGGGTGAGGTCATACCTCCCTTCAGGGGCATCAGGAGAGGCAGTGTCAAGTAAGTTATCCACAGCACCAACCCGGCCAGCCTCCTGTGAGGTCCTGGGCAGGTTTTCTCAGTGGTCAGTACCATGGGCTCTCTGGAAGGATTTTCCATCCCCCACCCTGGCTCTAACCCCTTGCGGGCCCAGAGCAGAAATAAGACTCTCCCTTTGCCAGGGGCCCACAGAAGTAGAAACCTCACCAGCGTGGGCATTGATGATGCCAGACCAGCAGCCACAGGTAACAAGGGCAAACAGGAGGAAGCAGTGAGTCTGTGAGGATAGCCTAAGAGAGGCAGAGGTGGGGGGGGGGGCGGTCTGCAACAGTGCTGGCAGAGCCCCAGCAGAGACCAGGAGTAGCCTCTACCATTGATTAAGCACTGTGTGCCAGGCACACCTTACCTCATGAAGGGTTAGAGTTAGGTGCCCTAAGATTTTTTTCTGTTCTTGTTTTTTGCCTTTTATTAAGGCATAATTTTTTTAATTGAGATTGTTCACAAACCATACAATTATCCAAAGATCCAAAGTGTACAAGCAATTGCCCATGATACCATCATACAGCTGTGCATCTATCAACACAATTAATTTGTTTTCAATTTTTAGAACATTTTCATTATTCCAGAAAAGAAATAGAGACAAAAAAAGGAAACTCAAATCCTCCCATACCCCTAACCACCCCCCCTCCATTATTGACTAATAGTATTCATATAGCACATTTGTTATTGTTGATGAAAGAATGTTAAAACTACTAACTGTAGTATATAGTTTGCAGTAGGTATATTTTTTTCCTATATGCCCCTCTATTATTAACTTCTAGTTATAGTGTCATACATTTGTTTTAGTTCATGAAAGGGATTTCTAATATTTGTACAGTTAATCACAGACATTGTCCACCACAAGGTTCTCTGTTTTATACATTCCCAACTTTTAACCTCCAATTTTCCTTCTGGTGACACACATGACTCTAAGCTTCCCCTTTCTACCACATTCACACACCATTCAGCACTGTTAGATATTCTCACAATGTGCTACTGTCATCTCTGTCCATTTCCAACCATTTAAGTTCAACCTAGTTGAACATTCTGCTCTTAATAAGAAACTGCTCCCCATTCTTCAGCCTCGTTCTATATCCTGGTAACTTATATTTCATGTCTATGGGTTTACACATTATCATTAATTCATATCAGTGGGACCGTGCAATGTTTGTCCTTGTGTGTCTGTCTTATTTCACTCAATTCAGCGCCCTCAAGGTTTCTTCATCAACCCACTTCTTTTAAGATGGTTTTGTTCAAACACAATACAGTCCGTCCTAAGTAAACAATTGTTGGTTCCCCATATAGTCATGTATTTATGTATTGAGCACCATCACCACTCTCTATATAAGGACATTTCTTCCACAAAGAAGGAGGAAGAGTCAAAGAAGGCAGAGAGGCCAAAGAAAAAGGCAAGAGAAAGAGAGAAAAACAAACAAACACACCAAAAAAAAAAACAAAAAAACAAACAAAAAAAAAAACTTGATAACTAGAAGGTGACAGAAGGAAAGATAGCATTAACCTAAAGTAGAATAAAGAGTCAGACAACATCACCAATGCCAGGAGTCCCATACCCTTCCCCTATCCCCCACCCCCCATATGCTTTTAGCTTTGGTATATTGCTTTTGTTACATTAAAGGAAGCATAATACAATGTTTCTGTTAATTCTAGCCTCTAGTTTGCATTGATTGTATTTGCCCCCCAGTCCCATCCTGTTTTTAACACCTTGCAATGTTGACATTCATTTGTTCTACCTCATGTAAAAACATATTTGTACCTTTTATTACAATTGTTGAGCACCCTAGGGTTCCCTGAGTTACACAGTCCCAGTCTTTATTGTTCGTCTTTTGTTCTGGTGTCCCACATGATCCCAGCCTTCCTCTTTCAACCATATTCACAGTCCTCTTTGTTCAGTGCACTTACATTGCTGTGCTATCTGCCAAAATTGTGTTCCAAAACTCTCACTCCTGTCTTTTCCTTTGTCTGCAGTGCTTCCTTTAGTGTTTCCTGTAGGGCAGGTATCTTGTTCACAAACTCTGTCATTGTCTGTTTGTCAGAGAATATTTTAAGCTCTCCCTCATATTTGAAGGACAGTTTTGCTGGATATAGGATTCTTGGTTGGCAGTTTTTCTCTTTCAGTATCTTAAATATAGCACACCGCTTCCTTCTTGCCTCTATGGTTTCTATTGAGAAACCCTTACATAGTCTTATCAAGCTTCCTTTGTATGTGATGGATCTCTTTTCTCTTGCTGCTTTCAGGATTCTCTCTTTATCTTTGATGTTTGATAATCTGATTATTAAGTGTCTTGGTGTAGGCTTATTCAGATCTTGTTTGGGGTACACTGCACTTCTTGGGTCCATAATTTTATGTCTTTCATAAGAGATGGGAAATTTTCATTGATTATTTCCTCTGTTATTGCTTCTACCTCTTTTCCCTTCTCTCCTCCTTCTGGGACACCAATGACACGTACACTTTGGCATTTCATTTTGTCCTTAAGTTCCCAGCGACCTTGCTCATATTTTTCCATTCTTTTCTCTATCTGTTCTTTTGTGTGTAGGCTTTCAGGTGCCTTGTTCTCCAGTTCCTGAGTGTTTTCTGCTGCCTCTTGAGATCTGCTGTTGTATGTTTCCATTGTGTCTTTCATCTCTTGTGTTGTGCCTTTCATTTCCATAGATTCTGCCAGCTGTTTTTTCAAACTTTCAATTTCTACCTTATGTATGCCCAGTGTTTTCATTATACTCTTCATCTCTTTTGCCATATCTTCCCTAAACTTTTTGAGTTGATTTAGCATTAGTTGTTTAAATTCCTGTATCTCAGTTGAAGTGTAAGTTTGTTCCTTTGACTGGTCCATAACTTCATTTTTTCTTAGTGTAGGTTGTAGTTTTCTGCTGTTTAGGCATCTGGTTTCCTTGGTTACCCCAATCAGGTTTTCCCAGACCAGAATGGGCTCTGGTCTTGGAAGGAGGGAATAGTATCCCTGGTTTCCCTGAGAGTATCTTAGAAGATTGATACACCCTGTGAGGCCTCAAGTCATTGTGATTTTCTGCCCAGCAGGTGGTGCCTGTCGGCCTGTAGCTCCTGACTGGTGTAAGGAGGTGTGGCCCATGGCTGTTTTCGCCCAGGCTCTGGGTTCTGGTTCTGTATGGAAGGCAGGTAGTAGAGCTGGGCCCTACCTCTTTCCTCTTATGGAAGATACCTCCCCTGGGGGAGGTCATTAGCATTTGAATAGTCTCTCTGTCTGTGCTATCTCCACCCTTGTCTGGGTCAGAGCGCTGAGAATTGAAAATGGCTGAGGCTTTCTCCACTGATCTGAAAAAGGGACAGAAAGCCCCTTTGGGGCCAGTCTGTGACCACCCTCTGGCTCTCCAAGGTCAGTTGTCACCCAAAGCCTCTGTCAGCTTGTTGGGGATTCATAGCTTGTGTCAAGCAGTCCACGTTTGTTGATTAAAACCCCAGTTGGAGCTCAGCTGAGCTATATTCACTTGCTGGGAGAGTGCTGCTCTCTAGCACCACAAGGCTTTGCAGTTTGGGCTGTGGGGGGAGAAGGCTCCTGGCTTGGATCCACAGTTTTTACTTACAGATTTTATGCTGTGATCTTGAGCATTCCTCCCAATTCAGCTTGGTGTATGATGAGTGGACAGTCACATTTGTCCCCCTGCAGTTATTCCAGATTATTTACTAGTTGTTCCTGGTTGTTTATTAGTTGTTCCAGGGGGACAAACTAGCTTCCACTCCTCTCTATGCCACCATCTTCTTCCATCTCTTTAAATTTTTTTAAATGCAATTTTGTTGAGATATATTCACACACCATATAATCCATCCAAAGTGTGCAATTAATGGTTCACTATATCATCATATAGTTGTGCATTCATCACCACAATCAATTTTAGAACATTTTCATTACTCCAAAATAAAGAAAAAATAAAAATAAAAAAGAACACCCAAAACATCCTGTACCCCATATCCCCCGCCCCCATTTATTTATATATCTTTTGTTTTTATTTATTACTCATCTGCCCATACACTAGATAAAGGGATTGCCAGTCACCAGGTTTTCACAATCACACAGTCACATGATAAAATCTATATATCTATATATCTATATCTATATCTATCTATCTATCTATAGTTATACAATCATCATCAAGGATGAGGTCTACTAGATTACACTTAAACAGATTCAGGTATTTCCTTCTGGCTATTCTAATACACTAGAAATTAAAAAAGGGATATCTATATAATGCATAAGAATAACCTCCAGAATGACCTCTTGACTCTATTTGAAATGTCTCAGTCACTGAAACTTCATTTTGTTTCATTTCTTTTCCCCCTTTCGATCAAGAAGACTTTCTCAATCCCATGATACCAGGGCCAGGCTCATGCCCGAGAGTCAGGTCCCACATTTCCAGGGAGACTTACACCCCTGGGATTCAAGTCCCACATAGGGGGAAGTGAAGTGAGTTTATTTGCAGAGTTGGCTGAGAGAGAGAGATCAGCAACAAAAGAGGTTCTCTGGGCATGGCTCTTAGGCATAATTATAAGCAGGATTAGCTTCTCCTTTGCAGGAATAAGTTTCATAAAGGCAAGCCCCAAGATCAAGGCTTGACTTACTAAAATTAATAAGCAAATTAATGCTTGCAAGAATATCAGGAATTCCCCAGGTGGGGAAATTTAATATTTCCACATTTTCCCCCAGTCCCTCAATGGGACTTTGCAACTACTTTTTTATTTTCTGCCCAAAATACTCTGAGGTGTATTGGGGTACTACATTAACCTGTATAGAATAATACAATCTTGTTCCCTAGTCTAGGTCCATGTAATTATGTTGTTTATATAAACTGACCATAAAGGTTAAATTAGATATCTGCTACAGAGAATATAAATTCTGGACCAAATAAACACCTCTTAAATAACAGTTAAAACTCAGGAATAGATGTGACTGCTGTAAGAACTTACAATCTGAAACCTTTACAATAAGCCTTATTGAACATTCTGAACTCCTGCATTGTCAATTGCCCAGTCTCTGCCCATTTTCTATCCCCTGATAACCTATGCTTTTCAATTCCATTCTCAGCATATGCTCATTATATTTAATTTATATTAGTAAAGCCTTACAATATTTGAACTTTTGTTTCTGGCTTATTTCACTCAACATAATGTCCTCAAGTTTCATTCACCTAGTTGTATGCCTTACAACTTCAGTGTTTCTTGCAGCTGCTAAATATTCCATTGCATGTATACACCACAGCTAGCCCTTCCATTCAAGTGGCGATGTGCCCTTAGGCCACTTCCATCCGTTGGCAATCATGAATAATGCTGCCATAAACGCCAGTGTGCAAATGCCTGTTTGTGACCCTGCTTTCAGTTCTTCCAAGTATATACCAAATAATGGGGTTGCAGAGGTCCTATTATTTTTAAGTGGCCATTTTCTTGATTCAGCACTCGCTATGTTCCTGCAATCCATTAACTGTTTTTAGGAGCTTTCAGAAGGAGTTTTCTGCCAGTTCTTGCTGGTTGTTCAAAGCTTCGGTGAGGGGACAGAGCCCTGGAGCGTCTCACTCCACCATCTTGATTGGGGCAGAACAATTGGTTGCATCCAAATTATTTTTTGAACATTAGAGACAATAACTCTAGAAGGTATGGCTGAGCTGCCCTATAAGAAATTAAACAATTTGGTATCTAAATTAGAAATCCCATGCTAGTATTGTTTATTTATTGACCCTATATATGCATCACGTATGAAACTTTTCATCTTGCAAGTTCTCTCATTAATGAGTTACATAAACTTTTAACACATACTTACTGTGTATTTGGATAAGAATCACATTTTTAATAGTACTATACTTTCATGGTTTTGAAGCACCCAGGAAGATGCCCAAGTGGACTCACTGGCTGAGTTAATATGACTCTTTTGCCTAAAGAGTGCACCTCATGAACTACTTATACTCAGCCATGCCTTTTCTTGGCTCTCAGAGTGAATCCCAAACAGAAATAGAATTTCTCTCTCTCTTTCCTGTCCCATGTTTTGTTTCTAGTTCTAGTTCTAGTCTGCATGTAGTTCTGATTCTAGTTTTCACTAAACCAATAATTTATTCCTTATTAATGGTTACATGACAAGAAATCTGGTTTTATGGTCTAGCCATCTGTTGATGATTTATGTCTGTTTACATATGATGGGAATACATTCTCTGTTCAGTGTCTGGTTTGTTAATCTTATTTTTCATTTTGTTTTCATCTGCATTACACTGAGTTTAAATCACTCAAGAAAATGCCCTGTTGCCACTGGAAAGGAGAACTCCTATATATATATATGTGATTTTAAAAAATTATATTTTTTAACCTACGACTGATATTGTAAAATTGATCCCTTAAGCTGTCTGTATTTTTGAATACTGTTATCTGTAAAGGAAGAAAGCCTTTACTTCTTATTGTGTGAGAAAATATTTTCTTACCTGCAGAGAGGGTTAATGAATTAGATTATAAAGTCTTTTGAACCAAATGAGCCCTCATTTGATTAGTTTATACAGACCAAGTAGTACTTGCATTAATTTAATATAAAGGAACTCAATAATTCCCAGAGAAGAAACTGAACTTATAATACTTTAAATGCAGGAGATTTTCCTGTTAAATTTGAAATTACAGAACCATAGGAAGTTGCAAAGATAGTACGTACAGTACCTTTCATCCAGCCTACACCAATGATTACATGCACCATAATTATAGTACAATGTCAAAAACAGTAAATCGACATTGGTAAAATCTGCGTATGTTCTGTGCCTTTTTTTTGGCTGTTCTGTGTAGATTTGTGTGACTACCCCCAGAGTCAAGATAGAGAATAGTTCCATCACAAGAATCTCTAGTGATACCCTTTTATAACCACACCTCCATCCCTCCTCCCCCACCTGCTCCCCACCCACCATTCCTAACCCCTGGTAACCACTAATCTGTTCTCCTTCTCTATGATTTTGTCATTCTGTTTGCTATATAAATGGCATCATACAGCATGTGACCTTTTGAGAATGCCTTTTTTTCACTCAGCATAAAGCCTTTGAGGTCCATCTAAGTTGTTGCATGTATCAATAGTTAGTTCCTTTTTATTGCTGAGTAGTATTTTTAACTTCTCTGTTTTGTTTTCCTTGCCTTCCTGTGGGTTACTTGAACATTTTTTAGAATTCTACTTTGATTTATCTATAGTGTTTTTGAGTGTACCACTTTGCATATATTTTTAATGGTTGCCCTAGGCATTAAATTATTATATACGTTACTTATCACTGTCTACTAGTGTTGACATTTTATCAGTTTGAGTGAAGTAGAGAAAACTTCGGTCATTTCCCTCCCTCTGCTCTCCCTTATTTATAATATAATGGTCTTAAGTATTTCCTCTTCATGCATTTTGAACCACATCACACAATGTTATAATTTTTGCTCTGACCATGAAACACAGTTCAGAAAAATCAAAAGAAGAAAAGTCTACCCATATTTTTACCCTTTCTGTTGTTCATTCTTCCCGATGATCCAAGATTCATTCTTTTAACTTGTTTAGAGAACTTCCTTTAGCCTTTCTTCTAGGGTATGATTTCAGGGCCAAATTCTCTTAGTTTTCCTGATCTGAGAATATCTTGATTTCCCCTTTTTTTCCTGAAGGATATTTTCACCAAATGTAGATGTGTGCCAGTTTGAATGTATTATGTCCCCCAAAACGCAATTATCTTTGAGGCAATCTTGTGTGGGCAGATGTATTAGTGTTGATTAGATTGTAATTCTTTGATTGAGTGTTTCCATGGAGATGTGACCCACCCAACTGTAGGTGATAACTCTAATTAGACAATTTCCATGGAGGTGTGGCCCCATACATTCAGCATGGGCCTTGATTAGTTCACTGGAGCCCTATAAAAGCTCAGAGAGAAGGAGCGAGGTTGCTACAGCCAAGAGGGATGCTTGGAAGAACGCACAGGAGCTGAGAGAGGAGCTTCAGCTTACAGAGACATTTTGGAGATGGCCTTTGAAAGCAGACTCTCCCTTTGGAGAAGCTAAGAAAGGGCAAATGCCCCAAGAGCAGCTGAGAGTGACGTTTTGAAGAGGAGCTGTGGCCTAGAGAGGAATATCCTGGAAGGAAGCCATTTTGAAACCAGAAGTTGGAGCAGACGCCAGCCATGTGTATTCCCAGCTAACAGAGGTTTTCCGGATGCCATTGGCCTTTCTTCAGTGAAGGTACCCTTTGTTGATGGACACTTTATGGCCTTAAGACTATAACTGTGTAACCAAATAAACCCCCTTTTAGAAAGCCAATCCATTTCTGGTGTTTTGCATTCAGGCAGCATTAGCAAACCAGAACAGTAGGAGTATGGGTTGACAATTCTTTTATTTCAGCACTTGAAAATGTTGTGTCACTTCTTTCTGGCCCCCATGATTTCTGATGAAAACTCTGCTGTCATTCTAATTTATTTCCCCTGTAAAGATTTTTGGTTTCTGAAATTTTATTATGATGTGTCTTTGTGTGGAAATGTGGTAGACTTTAAGGAAAATTTCCTACAAAATCTGATTGCTCAAAAATAATATTAGATAAATTTAGATAAAATATATCATAATATATCCTGGTATACCAGTGTGGAATACAAAGCAAGTGTACTTTTGTTTTTGTGGTAAGCCTTGAATTTGTTTTCTTATGGAGATCTTAGTTAATCTTTTTTTTTTCAAATCTGAATTAAACACTGTATATTCTAAAACATGCAAAAAATACAACAAAATTGAAAAGGATATAAATTACAGTCTTTTTAAAAAACAGACAATAGTAAAATAGTACAGTCAGCTCGTTATATGCAAAAATCATGAACAGCAGCTTTTCATTAAAGTCTCCAATATTTTACTTATTCACTGATTTTACTTATTTAGTGATTACATAAAGAAACAAGTTCCCGTAGGCTGTACACATTCTCTCTTTTGCTGTAACAACACATACCTGTACAACCAGACCAATTGTACAGGAATCTACAGAATAGATACATAACGTACTTCTGTTAAACTTTTCGCACAGATAATTCTTCAACATCTCCATAAGGGGGGAATTTTAGGAATGAAGTCAAGGACAGCAGGGCCATCTGTATTTGATCATCTGCAACCACAGTGAACTGAGCACCCCTGAATGTCATAGTTCAATTCATCTCTTCAGCATTATTCAGAATTAAGTAAAATCACAACAGAAGAACCACACCATAACAAAACCTACGGACCCAAAACAAAATACAAAAACCACCCCCCCCCTTCAACCCTTGGTAGGTCCTTGTATTTTCTTATAGAAATACTGCTGTCTGTATTCCACCTGCATGGCTGGGCTGGACCAAGTCAGAGCCCAGCCACTGCCAAGCGTCAGAAGACAATGTCAAATCAGCAGGTGGCAGACCAGGTGAAGATCAAAAGACAGAGCTGTGAGATTTTTCAGTGTGCTTAGGAAACAGAGGACAGAGAAAGCAGCATGTGTGGCTTGGTAGCCAAGGGAAGTATGGCACCAAACTTGCAGTCAAACCTATGTGTACAGCAAAAACGTTCAGTCTGCTGTAAGTTCTTCGGTTATCAAGAACACTTTTCTGTAACCTTTTCTGCAAAGAAGGATTTGCAAACTCATTCTTATGCAATAATATATTTTTCGTTTGCTCACATTTAAGAAATCCCCCAAGTTGCTCTGTAACAAAGTCTAGTACCTTAAAATTTTCTACAAATCACCTTTACCTACATTTTAGTGTGCAGCCTTGTCTGTCTTCAGGCAAACTATAGATAAACATTTCATATACATAATATATGTTATTTACAAAAAAACAGAGTATTAACCCCAGATTTTACAGTAAGAACTGATTAAAATTGTACAAGAACAGAGCTGCTTGTTTGAATCCGTAGAGGTTTCTACACAGTGGGGTGTGTAGTGAGTGCAAACAAAATTACTCCCACTTAATTAATCCAGGATTTTGGGCTTTTTGCTTTCTGGAAAAAGCAGAGGCTGCCAATTCAACCCAAGAGACAAAGTGCCACTTCTCTAGCTCAGGAAGGAGGTGGCCCAGGAAGCAGGCTTCTCGCTTCTTGCAGCAGGAGCTAGTTTGAGGTCGGGCAGGGCTGCGGCATGGTTTAAAGATGGGGACTGGTGCTTTTTCGAGGCCGCCGGGAGGAAAAATGATGCGATCACGTGGCCTGAAGCGGAAGTGCTTGCAGCCTTTCACCTGCAGTCAGGCTCCCCTGGTCCTTCTCTGATGCTGAATGCAGCTGACAAGGGTCCTGGGGCCCATCTGAGACACTGTCAGTTTTACTTGGTAGATTTCTCCTTCTTGAATGCTCTCCAGCAGAACAATCTGTCAAACCGTCAAAATCTTTCTCTTCTGACACACCCATGAACTCCGTGAAAGAATGGTCCTCAAGGACATCTGTGATATGTTCTACAGTCACTTCCCTGGGGGGGGAATTCCCTGGCTGGTTGGCCATTTTTGCTAGGGCAGGCATCTAGTTCTGAATGTGAGCCAGTCCTACACAGTATTTTAGAATTTTTCTCAGGGATATTTTGGGATGGTGGGCTCCCTTTGGCTAAGGCACTGTTTCCCTTCAGTGGCACTGTGATGATAGCATCCTTTACCAAGTCTCTTTCTAGTTCCGTCAAGTCTGTGTTTGAGGACAGTCTGAAATCATGCACAAGTGGTGGTCAGGAAAGCTCACTGGTGTCTGCATCCTTCATCTGAATGGTCAGCTGATCTGAGCTGTCACTGGAAGGGACTGCCATGTCAGACAGGATGGTGGTGGAGGCACTGTGGGAGAAGTAGCCACTGGTAATACTGCTGGTGGTAGGGCTCTGGGACACTTCTTTCTCCAAGACCTGTGAGTCTGTCAAATCTACTTTAGATGAAAACCACTCCCTGTTCTCCAAGCTGGCACTGTAAACACTGAAGTCTGCAAACTCCGCAGGTATGTAAGGCTGTGAACCTGTTAGATTCCTGTTACTAACTAACTTCCAGCTCATTTTCCTCATCCTCCGAGTCAATATTCTTCTCATGTTTGCTATTGTGTTCTACTGGCATGCAACTGCCATTGCTTCCTGAGGGTACAGTGCAACCAGGGTTCTGTGTCTGAGATGAAGGCATGCTCTCCTGGCTTAGAAGAGGTCTTATTTCAAGAGCTATCCACTTCTTATGCTCCTCTTTTACAGGCATTAGGGGTTTGAAAAACTTTGGTGGCTGAGGAGAGAATGCTTTAAAAGGACTGACTGTTAAGGCATCAGTATTCTCTGATGTGCAACCTTCTTTACTCCTTCGAGGTGAATCCCTGGGTAGAGTTCCATAATATACTACATCTTGGTAACTGGAGCCGTGATCAGACGTGTCTAACTGGTTCTCTGATCAAACCTTATTACCTTCGTCAAAGCCAGAAAGGTCTGCTCAACTGGAATACATGTTATGAACGTTTGGTGTGCTGAGGCTTCTCCACAGATGCCAATCTTTAGAGGAAAGTGTTTCTTTGACAGTGACGACCTGCCACGGGGACATCTGAGGCTCAAGATGTTCTCCACCTGCAGCACACCACGTGTGTAATTTTCAATGTGCATCTCCCCGTCTGACGTGCTTTCGTTTTTGGTCCTCACTGCCATGAAAGCTAGCACTTCCCAGTCCTCAATCTCCTCTGTTGACTTTGGTATATTGGATACTACTTCTTAGGTTACACCACGGGAGTAAAAAATATTTGCTAATGATATTCTCCTCTTCAAACTCTGGGTGAAACGCTGCTTATTGTAAATATTGGCTGCAAACTTTTTTCACAGTACTAACTCCATAGCAGCCAGATGGCTGAGTTGGACTGTGGACTTCACAATTGGGTAAATCCTTTCATTCCGTGGTATGACCCTATTCAAGTGAATGGAATCATAAACTGAGGAGTCCCGAGAGGCTGTGGCTGAAACGTCCTCATCACTATGCTTTACGATGGGCAGGTAGAAAAACGGGCTCCCATGCTCCTTGGGCAGGATGGAGTTCACACTCCACGCGTCGGGGCTGATGAGCTGCTGGTTAGCACTGAGATCATCTGCACTCAAATCAAGGAAGAGAACTGGTATGTGGGTTTCCATTCTAGGAGGTGGGATCCAGTCGGCAGGAGCCGCCGGCATCTCGCTGCCTGGGGCTGGGACAAGCACAGCATTCCTTTCCTCAGTCAGTCCCACCCACTGCTCCAGAGCCAAGCTTCAGACTCCATATCATCCTCCATTTTCTCTATTTTATTGTTGACTTTTTAAATCTGCTCATCTAACTATTCTCGTCATTTAATAACACTTCTCTCTTATACTGTTTAAATCTTCTTCCTGGTAATTGTCCAGCCCTGTCTGGAGCTTGGTGGACCTGGCCATTACGTAGCCAATGCATACTGACAAGATGGCTTCAACCATGAGGGGCAGTGTCTCTGGATGCTGCACAGGCTTCTCGGTTACTTGCACTCTATGGTAATGACCCTGTCTTAGTTGACATCCTGTGTTGACATCTTTGGCCTGATGAAGTTCCACTGCAGCATATTCCCCCAACTCATTCAATTCTAATATGCAGATCCACATTTCTATTCTGTAAGTTACTTCATTCCACCAGTCATGCAATGCTCTTGTCTTAGCTTGAAGAGAATCAACTTCCCAGTTGGAGCTACCATTTATTTCCTGTACACCAATGGCCCTACACTTCCATTGGCAGTGCTCCATCTGCAATGAACTTCAGAAATACTTCAGTTATGTTTACCACAGTCCTTGCAGTGAGAGAAAGTGACTGTGTACTGGGCATCCTAGGACTGTGGCAAAGGCACCTCTGGGTCCACCACTGGAGCAGCCATCATAGATTCACACTGGTCCCAGAACGTGTACTGACAGAAGACAAAATCTGAGAGGTTTAAGGGCAGCCCAGCTGCCTCTTTAATTTTATCCTGGCAGGTCAGTTTTTTGACTCAGTGAATGATCTCCCTACTGCTGTCTACGCCTTCAAGGCTCCTATTTTCACTGGAGTTCTCAGGAGTTGTCCTCCACCATGCCCTCCCGAACAGCTCCAGTGACCCACATCACTTCCACATGGAGACGCCCTGCAACTCCCCCTGCTGGCTGATGATGGGGACTTCGTACCGAAGTTTCATGTCACAGAAGAGGCACTCTAAGAACACGTTAGCCACACCTATTAGGCTGTGATTCTCTTGGGCTTTATAGAAAGGGTCACCTCGTTTCCCATAGATTCTCTTTGTCTCAGAAACTCTCTCCTTCCACTCTTGATAAAGGTCCCTCACATCAATTAATTTATTCTCCAGCTTCTTAATGGTCCAGGCTTGGGTACCCCTTCCTTTCCTCCTCACTTGAACAGCTGGCTCACTCACTATTGTTCCTCTTTCTATTGGCACTCAGGTTTGCAGCAGGGATCTGAAGAGTCACTTGGTAATCAGTGAGTTTGCTCATTTCCTCAGCTAAGAAGTTGGCTTCCCTCACCAAGGTATTAGCCTTATCTAGCTGCTCTCACAGTTTTGCCAGGCTTTGTCACAAGAGTTTGCTCGTCTCCTCAGCCCATTGGGTCACCTTCTGTTGAGCTGTCTGGCTGCTGTAGGCCAGGCAGTCTGGGCCACTCCTCGGGGTGGGGGTGGGGAGCTGCCTCTTAGGGGACAGCTGCTGGTGGAGCTACTCCAGTTCCCACTGGTACATAAGCCACTGCTCTTCAAGGGCACTCCTCTTTTCTTCTACGCATTGTTCTTCCAGGACCTGAACCACACTTTGAACTGGGTTCAGTGTTTTCATGAAGACTTCTGTCTGTACAGATGCATAACTGTAGTCTGGTTCTGAGGAAGCCTCACTGGCTGCATCCAGGTGGTGGTCCAGTGGATCCATTTCTTTTTCAAAGTCTTTCAACCAATCTTGCCTTTTCCTCTTATGTAAATTAATTCTAAAAAAGTGGTTATTTCTCCACAGGATTCTATCACCGTGCTACAGCTGGGTGGTACTGCACACGGGAGCACTAGTTACACAGGACCTTGCATTTTCCTTTGGAATAAGAGAAACATCCCCATCAGATGCAATGTCAATCCCACAGCGCTCAGGCTGAATTCCGATAGCAAAGAGCTGTATATCCTGAGAGGTATCTACACCTACCCTGGTATGATACTTTAAATAATAAACAAGGAGTTCAATGAGAGCAGGGTCTGCATTTAGGTTAACTAAATAGCCCTTGTCATCTCCCACCTTGATGCCACATGTCTCAAGGGAAATCCCCATAATTTCAAGTTGCCACTGTCTCCCCTGTGCAACTTCTTCTGTTTTTCTCAGCTTCTCTTCCCTAGTCACTGTTAGTTCTTTAATCAGCTTTTCAGATTCTTCTAACTTCTCCTTCAGTTCAGGGGCTTTCACAGCCCCAGCCCGTGAGAGCTGCTCTCTCAGTTTCTCCACTTCTTCCCACAGTTCCCGGATGACCATTGTGTTGGGATCCTCTTTGACAATAGCATGACTGACAACCCGTTTGGCACAGTCTGCATATCTTAACTGGGCTAATGGTAACTATCATGGAGGTCTGGCTGTTGCCCCACAAATTGTCCTTAAGAAGCCAAGTGAGGACCAAATCTCAATATGGCACAAATTTGCTTTTACCCTTGCCACTTTCCTGGTCAGCCAGTGAAGATATAAACCAACCCCAACGCTGTAAGGGACTTGTTAATGTTGTTGCCTTCTTTCAGTGGCTCTCCTGTAGTGCCTGCTTTAGATACTGGTTCGTCGCTCGCCAGGTCTACCAAGCTCATCTTACTGATCTTCTCTTCTGAGTTCCTAGACTGCAGGTTGTAGAGTGCCTGTATGATTATTATGTTGAATACAGGATGAGAATGGCTACTTTCTTCATTCACGTTGGCTGAGGTTACTGTCCAGGCATTTCCCTCCGACTCAGTGACTCAATATCCTCAAAGCATGTAACAGCCAGTTGAGATAAACCATCTACATATGGTCCCAAAACTATGCTCTTGAACTTTAAGAGACCACCTACTCCCTTTGAGGTCAAAAAGATCCCAAACTTTCTCATTATTAATTTCCATATAGGAGACTTCTGTGATTCATTCTGCTCCAAAGAAATCCTTTGAAATACAAAGCACACAGAGTCTTGGAATAAAGCCCAGCTGCTCAACATGGCCCATCATAAAAAAGGATTTTCCTAAATCTATCTGTCCATATGCAAAAATACAAGCATTATACATACCCCTGAAAGGACTTTTCAAGAATTCCTTCCCCAAGGCACTTGAAAACCACTTCTTGACCAGCATATTTTGTAGTGTGAGATTCATCCATGGACCCAATGCAATATTCAAAGGCAAATACCTTGGAAAGTTTCCTTTCTCCCTGTTTGGTGTTAGAAGAAGGAGGGTGCAGGACCTTTTGATTCCCTTCCATCTCTACCACGCACTTGGTGTTCAGTTTCAGTTCTCCTGGGTTTATGGGCCGGACTCGGGCAGCAGCTTTTACCTTAGCATCCGACGTGTTGCCTGCGCTCCGCGGGCTGCTCGCTGCGCCCCCTTGGTCCCAGGCGGCCCCTCACACGCCGCCGCCGCCACTGCCACTGCGGCAGCCAAGAGCCTCCCGAGCGCGGCCACTGCCGCTCCGCCGTGTGCACCCAGGAGCACCGGCCATCCCAGGAAAGCGCGACGCGGGGAATGGCCGTGGCCCGGGCAGGGGCCAGTTAATCTTAACTATTTAAATTTTGTATACTGGTCTGGCTCATCAGAACAGCTAACACTTGCTTCCACATGTGTCCACTTATAGAAAAATTATATGTTCAACCAAGTAAAAAATGGAATTTTAATTATGACAAACCTTTTGATAGCAATGGTAATTGATCTGTATTTTATCAACTTAAATATAATTTCCATGATAACTATAATTTCCATGATTCCTCTTTAACTCTGAACGTGGACAAATATTATATCAAGATAAAGCATTTCTTAGAAAGATAGAATGCAATGCATCCGAGGTGATGCATAGTTTTAAAATATATATCATTCAGTCAAATCATTGCCCGTGTCCACACTTGCCACATTTAGTGTTAAAGGGATTAGAGCGGATTAAGGAAGTCATATTATTTTTGAACATAAACTTTGCTGGTTTTCTAAAATGCCTGTGTGTGATAGACATTGCTCAATTACATACAGCCCAGTTTTCTCTGTGAAATAGAAGGAAGTTACAAATTGGGATTATTAAAAGTGTTTGAGACTGTACTAGGAATAATAATGGCAAAAATACAAATGTATATGCAATATAATGGGATGAGGTTTTGCTTATCAAGGGAAAAAGAGTAATTTCATCTTAAAGTAAAATATCTGGTTGTGCCAGAATGTGAAATAAGATAGTAAAAGGCAATACGTACCTCAGCAGGCTAATTTTCTGTGTTTTGACCTTTGCCATGTCTTTAATTTTAAAAACAACAAACAACAAATGTTGCTCACGTTTGAAAGCACTTAAGATCCTTATAGTTAGGTCATCTGCTATATTTACTATAAAATATTGTATTGTCATTCTGGTTAACAGGTAGCTGATCTACAACTGCTGCCTTTGCCACTCCTCAGCATAGATGCCATTCTTACCACACTTGGGTTTTGACACCCCATGCTGGTCCACTGTCCCTTGTGGATGCCCGTATCACCTAACTCAAGCTTGAGCATTCTGCACCAGGTTGCTTCTATACGGATACCATATTCACTCCACCTAGTCTCTAAAATCCTTTGCCAGGACATCCCTACCCCCAGGACCATGGAAGCTCCCCTCACTGCTCTTGGTTTCTGACATCCTGTGTTGGACTGGCCCTTGCATGGACCTTTCTTACCCTGTTCAGTCTCTGCACCCTGCATGAGGCCGTCATTGCTACTACTGCCCCATTCCCCAACAAGTGGACTCCCTTCTTAGACAGCTTAGGCTCCAAAACCCTGTGCTAGGTCACCTCTCACCCTGTGTGCCTGCCCTCCTTACTGCAATCAGGTCCTGAAACACCATGCCAGGCCCCTCCCCTGTACGGATGCCCTGCTTGCCCTGTTTGAACACCCCCTGAGTGGACACCCTCAACATCCCCATAGGTTTTCAAATCCTGGGCCACTGCCATCAGTTGCCCACCATGGAATTGCTCCCCTCACCCCATGTTGGCTCTGTCACCCCACATCAGGCCCTCACTGCCACCTTTCCCCTCCATGTGGATGCACTTCTCATTCTGCTCAGGCACTGACACCACATAACACAGGGTCATCCTGGCTCCTGTATCACAGATACCTACATTGCTTGGTCTCGCTGAGGTAGGTTGAATTATGTACCCCAGGAAAAAAAAAAATTTCCTTAATCTTAATGTCATTGCTGGGGTGTGAACCCATTGTAAGTAGGAAATTTAGAAGATGATTTTTAGTTAAGGTGTGGCCAACTGAATCAGGATGGGCCTTAATCCTGTTACTGGAGCCTTAATAAAGAGAAAGGCACCAGAAGGAGCTGGAAGATGGAAATCAGTTGAACCCAGAAGGGAAAGGAGAGGATCTCACCATGCGATGGGAAAGCCAAGGAACCCAAGGATTGCCGGCCAGCCAGAATGTTACTGAACTTGGGAGGAAAGGAAGCAAGCCTTCTAGCCTCTGAAGTTGTTGTTCTAAATTCCTGTTGTTTAAACCAATCCATTGTTTTGTATTTGTCATAACAGCCAGGAAACTAAGACTCACCTAATGGCCTTTGGACTGAATTGTACAGTAAGAGAAGAGGAAGCGGAAGAAGAAACCCAATCTTTTTTGGTGGTCCCCTATTACTTGTTCTTATTTCCTATTCCCTCTTAGTTCTTTAATAATACTGAGGAAGTCAATTTTATATCCTGTGGCTGCAGAATGAGATGAAGACTGCATTCTTTCCCCAGACCAAAGCACGTATTTCCAAAATCTGAGCCCATTGCAAGATTGAGTTTGCTTGTTTTATTTCTGCTGTCTCTAACTCAAAGTGCTTTGTTTGTTCAATGTATTTTGTGATTCTCAATTGCAATCTCATGTTTATTGATGATTTATATGCGGGAGGAGGCTAGCAAAGCACCAGGAGCCCTGGGATCAGGGTGGCTTCCTCCAGACACCACTGCAGGTGAGGTCCCTGCTTCTACAAAGAAAAGCTTGAGTGGAGACATACCCCTTGCATTTCATCAGGTGGAGTACAGTGGCCACTTGGGCTCCCCAACAAGCAAATATGAGCAGTAATGAGCCTTAAAACAAAACTAAACACACATCCATGTAGCCCTGAATCAGAGAGAAAGGAAACAGTCAGAATATACAGTGAAATAAAATAAAAACTCATCATGCTTTCAAAGTCTCTATAATGATATAGGGAAAAAGTCACACAAAACAGCAAGTCATAAAAGCAGTTTACAAAGTAGTTAATATATGGTGTGGGAGTGCTTCAGGCCCTTCTATATCACCGCACACTGGAGCTGAACAGAGGCCCTCATATTAAACAAAATTGTACATTGGGGGTGGGAGTGAAGGGCCACGAAATCATGATCACATAGGACACGCCCAGAGAAAGCTGGAAAACCTTTGTTTTTGGAAAATTCCTTGTTCTTTCAGGGATCCTAAAGAAGTAAAAGAAATGAGGGGGGGGTGCCCTGACATTATGATAAGGGAGGATGTGGCCAAGAGAAGCTGCCAGGCTTGATTCGGTGGCTGCTGGCCCAGAACTGAGCTCCTTATGTTCCCTGTATTTGGCTCCTTTTCACCCTTTTGGTGGTTGTACCTTATTTCCTCACTCAGCCTGAGTCCTCCTAATGCTCAAGTCACCAAATCCATTCTGCCCCAGTGGGTCCCCTCTTCTCCATCCCCAGGGTCCCTACCCCAATTCCGTTAGCCCACTGATTGCAGAGGCCCCTGCACCATTGTTCAGCTGATTCTGGAACCTATTTTCCTCTAGCTGGTATTTCTCTACATCGTAAGGAAGC
The DNA here is from genome assembly GCF_015220235.1 of Choloepus didactylus. Lineage (NCBI taxonomy): Eukaryota > Metazoa > Chordata > Mammalia > Pilosa > Megalonychidae > Choloepus > Choloepus didactylus. The sequence continues at coordinate 167,341,779 of NC_051334.1, forward strand.
AGAGAGCACACTGACATCACATGGTCAAAGGTAACAATTAGAGCTCCTAAAACCAGTCCTCTGGGTTAGAACCACTTGTTCTACCAAAGCACATCTGAGTATTGAAGATGATCTGCTCTTCAATCTGAGTGGATGGCAACATTCCTTCCTCAGACGAAAATCAGACAGTTATTGAATGAGCCACCAGGGGGCAAACCTGCACTATTTTCCTAAATTCTAATGGCCTCTTTCTTATTTCAAAAGGGCAGAGCATTTGGAAAATATGGGTAAACCAGTAGAAGAAAATAAAAATCACGTATAATCCCACATCTGAGATAATAACCACTCAGAACATTATGGCATTTTGTTCCCATCATTTTTTTTCTCTACCTAAATGTAAACAGATTTTTTAAATGTGGAATTTCTCTACATATTGTCTTGTGTTTACTTTGTTTGTCACAAAATGTTGTGAAGATTTTCCAAGGTATTATATATTCTTCTATAGCATCATTTTCTAATGTTTATTACAGAAACACAGACAATCCACTTCATTGTTGTTAAATTTTTGTGCACACCATTGATAAGCTCCTTGGGATACGTGACTAGAAGGACAATTGCTGGATCAAAGGCAATTTAATCCTTCTAGGTTTTTGACACGTATTGCCAAGTGGCTCTCTAGAAAGAATGTGACAGTTATGCTATCACCAGCAGTGTGAGTGAACATTGATTTGGCCCTGTCACTTTCAACCCTGCACATATTTTTCTAAAATTTTTGCCAATTTGACAGGCAACATATTGTATCATAGTTGTTTAAATTTGTATCTCTTCAACAATCAAGTGGAAAAGGAACATTTATTGTACATGGATTATTCGTCAAGTGCTGTGTTAAACACTGGGAATCCAGCAAGGTATAAGACAGATTTTGTTCCCATCCTCCCCAATTTCATGTTTTAGGGAGATAGGGTCCTGCAAAATATTGACAAACGAGTAGTTATGGATTGGGAGAGGTGTTATAGAGGAAAGAAAGTGTTACTAAGAAAGCAGACACAAGAAAGAAACAGGGTAGTGTGTGATAGATACTAAGGGCTTGCTTATTGGCTACTGATGAAATTAAACATCTGTTTTCCTTATGCTTATAAACTACTGTTTCTTCTTTTGTGAACTGGGGTGGGATGGGGGAGTTTTGTTTTTTTAACAGGAAAAGAGAGAGATATATCTTTTGACAAAGGGTAAATGAGAGCTGACAAGAAGTTTGCTGCCATAATGATGTCCTTGGTCTCATAAAAGGCACACTCAACCTCTACCCCATCCTCTCTGGGCTGGTAAATGCTGAGGTGGTCCTGTACCTGGAGGAGGTCTATTCCTTATCTTACCACAAAAGTAGATACCAGTGTGGCAGACCCTCTCAGACATACATGCGCACAAACATACACAAGCACGTAAACACAGGCATGAACCATGGGAAGCCACTGATTATGACGGGGGGATGGTTAATCAGAAGACCCTGAGCAGAGGCCCTGGACCCTCCTTCCATCCTCACATAGACCCACTGGTGGGAGGGTTCACCTCAAAATATGTGATTATAAATGTCACTTGTATTCTCATTGGGGAAAACTTGTAAAGAGTGAGGAAGGCTTCTGGTCGCAAAAATACCTCCCCCACAAACCCTTCCTGTCGCTGCTCTTCCCCTGAACTCCTAAGTAGTCAGGAGACAAGGGGAGACAGCTTCCAGATAGTGCCTTCAACATTAATTATGTCTAGGACCACACCTGTCATGATAGACTAGCAGTGGGTCTGCAAGTGCTGATTAAGGACAATGAGCTTCTTTTTCACACCTATAGTGGGTTTTTTTTTGTTTTTATGTTTTTTTAATTTTTTGAAAGGTCTGTTGATGTCACTGGTTTATTGAGTTAATACAAAGTATAGGATCTTACATTTTTAAAAAGCAAAACTAAAGAGATTAGAAAGAAGTTTGCATCCTTTTAAGAATATAAACACAAATTAGATTCAACAATTAGGCACTTAAAATGTAAATGTGAAAGACTGGCATTTTAGAAGTACAAACTATAGATAACATACCTAAATTCCTCCTGAAGTAAGTTTACAAACACAAAAGCACAAGCATGGAAAAATGTATTTCTAAACAAAGATAATTTCCTCCTTTTAAAAAAGAACAAGTATTCAAACCACATATGATAGAGCAATGATTAAGGTACTGGCGGGTGGGAGAAAAGAGCTTCTGAAATTTATATATTTGATTAAAATTTAAGCATTTAATAAATTGATTACAATAGCATATAGTATATATCATAATGAAAAATATGTCAGGAAAATAATGAATTCTAGACTTAAAATTTTACTTTACAACAAGGCACTTAACACATTGAAACAGTAGAGTAAATTTCCAAAAGAATGCAATTGGCTACCTCTCCAACCTTGTACTATTTCTTTTGTGAATATACTGTAACACAACCATAAATTTTGCAGCATTAATCGTTGCATAGGAGGTAAACTAAACAATGTATTAAAACTTGGCAACTAGATTAGCTTATGTTTATAATTTCTTCTTTTTCCCTTAAAGGGCAGTTTTAAATAATCACACAGTAAAGAACAATTCTCATTCATGATTCATTTAGAGAACAGCATAGTTTGAATAAAATTATTCAGAACTTACAAGGTGTATAGTTGCATGAAACTTATCTTTGGGTATCTTTGACATGATTTTCAGTCTTTTGGGTATTGAAGTCAAGAGCACTTCTTAATAGAAGAATATTTTTAATAACTGAATCAAAGAAGTTAAATTATTGCCACATGACATTTAAAAGAATAACAGAAATTTTTAATACATACAAATAGAAAAGCCTTCAACACAAGACATATTACTTACAATATGCTTAATTTAAACATGTAAACTCGTTTATTGAGAAATTCTTTCTCACACTTCTTTACACTACAGAGATGAGTGTGTTAACACTGCCTTTAATTTTTCAAACAGTGCAAAACAAAAAACAATGAAACAAACAAAACAATAAAAAAGATATGTGCTAAATATTCAAGGAACAGATGTGAACTCTCAATTAAAAAAGAAACTATGAGTTTGGCAAGAAGAAAAAAAACATAGAAAAGACAGCCAATTTGGTGATTCAGAGTCAAAAGAGTTGTAGGTAGTTAGAAAGGGAGACATTAATGGTTGTGATTGTGAGAGGTAATAATGGTCTGCAATTTTTCTTTGATCAAATGGATAAAAGATTACAAATGCAACTCCCTATAAATCTGAACACATTTTCCCTTTGGGAAAGTTTAAAATGACTTTAAAATAACTCTTTTCACATGATGCTTTCAGATTATTGGCAAAGATAATAAAGAAAAAGACTTTTAAAAACTGGTGAATACGCTTTAAAAAGTGGCAGGTTTGTGGTCCGAGCCAATGTACCTATCTACTAAAACCCATATAACATATTTCCACAAGGGGGCACTGGTATACAGCAAAGAACCCTCCCTGTGCAACATCATCCATAAAGCATACTAGAGGTTCATGCCCTGAAACAGGCTTCCTCCACAGCAAAACTTGTTTCCCAAGATGCCAGTAAATTAAAGAACAAATTCACAATTACTTCAGGTAGAAACAGGGAAGTAGTGTTTCATTTTCAGAGCTAGTGGAGGGGCTCAAAAAATAGAATCTGAGGAATTCATTCTCATAAGAATGCATCATATTTATAGGTATTGTATGTTATAGATGTTTCACAGAAGGACTAAATTACAGCAAAAGCTTCAAACAGGAGTACTGATTTACAAAAGCAAGGCAAATGGATAAGATCTTGTCTCTTAACTGGCAAAGAACTTAAAGGAGATCCAAAAATTCACTCTGTTTCAAAGGCAAGATTGTAAGTATCTATGTTTTATATTCCAAAATGGCATGTTGGGTTAAATCTCAAGTTTGTTCTCTTAAATGTAGATGTGTTTCACTGTTTCTCTTAATTTCCCAACATGAAACTTTCATTCCACCCCCTCTGCATGGTTTTTAAATCATATGCTTCCTCAGCATATATTTAGAGAGCTGTACATGCAAAGAACATGGAAGCAGCAATGTCTACATGTGGGGTCATAGATGTTTGTAAAGTTCTTTAAAGAGGTGATGGTGTTGTTTTTTAAAACATGGATTACTTGACTGAAATGCAATGTTTATTGTTTCAAGGCTTGCCAGTAGTCAATAAAGAATGATTTACAAAGCTTAAATAGTTTTCCTTATTTAACTGAAAAAAATGCGGGTGATCCCAGACACAGGTGAGTAAGGCTCTAGGGTATATCCAATTGTTTCATTTGAATCAGAGGCTCCAGAAAAATACCCCAATGTTAGGAAAGAAAAACCCAGGGTTTTTCACTCAGTATTTTCATTCTATCACAAGTGTCAATCAATCAATGTCATTATGTAGAATTATGGCTAGACCCATCAGATAGGCTACAGATAAGCTGATTTATTTAAAAATTTATTTTATTTATTATTTATTATTAATAACAAATACCAGAAAAATCCTTGCGTTTCAATACCTGCCAAGGATGGTTAGTTTCATTTCTTGTTTTAAGTAACTGGAGTAGAAAGCATTTTTTTCCTGCCTTTGAATTCAATTACCTATTCCTTTAGTGATTCTTCTATTATACAGAGAAAGAGGCATACTAAAAACACACTCAGAACTTTAGCACCAAGAGATGATGACTATTCTAAACAGATTTGTATTGTGCTTTCCTCAACCAATTTAAAGGTCAATTTTGTGTTCCTAATCAAGGCTGGCTAGTTTTGCTAATAATGATAAATTCAGTAGTAGTTTTCATTCCAAAAGGTGAGAAAATTTTACTTTTAATATAAATGTAAATGTCTCCTTCCTCTCTCACTAATCCCCCATCCTCGTGCTCTATTGCTGATGATTTTGAACCCCTCAAACTTCAAGTAGCAAAGGAATTAAACAAAGAATTATCCAAAAGATTCAATAGCATTATATTATATAATTTGATCAGATTTTTAAAAATTCCTCTTTTTTTTTTGCATCACCTCAAAGAAATTTAGAAACAATTATCCCCCTTTACCGTGTAGCTGTAACTGACACACTGATTCCTACAGTAGATAGTGCAGCACCATGTTATAATTCTCACAGGGTAAAAGTAATATTATTCTATTGTGGTATGTCTTTATGATCAGTTTATGAAACTGGACCTATTAAGCTTTTGGCCTCTGTTCTAGTTTGTTAATGCTGCTGGAATACAAAACACCAGAAAGGGATTGGCTTTTATAAAAGGGGGTTTATTTGGTTACACAGTTACAGTCTTAAGGCCATAGAGTTTCCAAGGTAACGCATCAACAATTGGGTACCTTCACTGGAGGATGGCCAATGGTGTCTGGAAAACCTCTGTTAGCTGGGAAGGCACGTGGCTGGCGTCTGCTCCAAGTTCTGGTTTCAAAATGGCTTTCTCCCAGGATTTTCCTTTCTAGGCTTCAGCTCCTCAAAAATGTCACTCTTAGTTGCTCTTGGGGAGTTTGTCCTCTCTCAGCTTCTCTGGAGCAAGAGTCTGCTTTCAACGGCCATCTTCAAACTGTCTCTCATCTTCTGTGCATTCTTCAAAGTGTCCCTCTTGGCTGTAACTCCTTTTCAAAATGTCACTCTCAGCTGCACTGCATTCCTTCTGTTTGTCAGCTCATTTATATGGCTCCAGTGATTTAATTTAGACCAACCCTGAATGGGTGGGGTAACACCTCCATGGAAATTATCCAATCAGAGCCATCACCCACAGTTGGGTGGGGCGCATCTCCATGGAAACACTCAAAGAATTACAATCTAATCAACAGTTGTATGTCTGCCCACACAAGATTACATCAAAGATGATGGCTTTTTCGAGGACATAATACATTCAAACCGGCACAGCCTCCATCTTGGTTTTTCATAAAGCACTATGCAACTATGAAGACATCATTTTCAGTGAATTGTGACCAAATGTATTTCATGTACACTTAGGAGCCCTCACACAGATCTCACAGTAGGACTTGGCCTGGGAGGGAAATGCAGGCTTGTTCAATAAGTGGCACAAGCATCAGTTCACACACGTGTTTTCAGCCTGAGCTCATGCAGCTGACTGCACTGGGGGCACTGGGTCAATTTACAAGTGTGTACACAAGGATCACCTATTAGCTGACACAGGCCAGTTTTGTGTCTGCCATCGAGATTTCAAAGTGAAATATTTACACATATGTAAAATCAGTGGGTGTGCTGAATACTTCCATATTTATTTAGATCACATTAAAGAAATAAAGTTAGTAAAAAAGAAAGTAAAAGTGACACATAGTGCATTGGGTGGTAGCAGCGTACACATTTCCAGACCTGCCCCTGACCTTGCACACAACAGGATGGAAACAGAGCTCACCTGAGTTTACTCACAGCCCATGGACCTCCCCTCTTGCACCAATTAAGCCTAATGCTGACAACCACTTTCAACATTAGGTTATTCTATTTACACAGTAGCTGTATATATCCAGATATTTAATTTAAAGCATTATTCAATTCTCCTGATCTTGAGAGGAAAAAAATTCAATATTCTGAAGTAGAGGGCTTTAGTGGGAAAGGATAAGGAAGGGGGAATAGGTTCTTTGGCACCTCTTTAACAAGCTCATTAGTAAAAATCCCAGTTGGGGGGGGGGGCTTGTTACCAATGAATGAAGAGCTGAAGGAGAATATATCTTTTTCAGGATGAATAAAAACCAGTCAAAGGGTAATACTTCAGTCATCTTTCTAATCATTTACATAAAATTTGGTCCACTTCTTCATTTACCAGTCAGTTCTCCTAAAATAAAAAACAAAACCATACCTTTGGTTATAGCATTAACTCTTTTAGTGTAAGAGCTGATGCCTTTTTGTTTTGCTCCTTGGGTAGATTTCTCATTATCTTCACCGATCTTCTGTACCCATGAATACTTTTTGCATAATGATTTGAAGCAGCCAGGAGGCCAGGACAGTGGCCAGGAGAAGCAGCAAGGAATTGAGCCTTGTACATTTTTCTCAAAAAAATATAAGATGGGGGACCACCATGCTTGAGTCAAGAAATTAGTCTGTGAAGAGACCTTCAAGTTCTTTTCATTGGCCATTCAATGGTACCACCAAAACAGCCGCGTTGTGATGTAATAGTCAATGATCACATCAACAGTGTAGTGTTCATGTACCACCAGAATGCAGATGATCCCAGCAGCACTCAGCAGCCAGCAGATTAAATGATACCACCAGAAGTGATGAGAAGAATATTCTTTGATGAACAAATAAGTGAGTGTCAACACAACTGTGTGACTGCTGAAGAGGAAGTCTCTGCACAAGATATGTGATCCAGTTATGGGCAATCCACCTCCAGAAATCAACCATAGAATCTGCTGTACTTTTGCCTGAGAGTCTCCATTGAGCTTTGGAGCACATTGAAAATGCATTCCAGGCACAGGGAGAGTAGTAACGTACATTGTAATACAGCAATACAGGTATAAAGTTCCCATGATCAAAAAGAATCTGTGCCCCACTATTGACTTGTATCTCAGGAACAGCCACTGGGTGATCCATAATACATAGACGAGGTTGAAGAGCACATACACAAAGGCAATACCAGTTTTCCACCACTCCAAAGGAAATTTGTTCCTTGATTCAGTGGGCATAGCAATTTGGATATAGTCTGGGTACTTTTTGGTGCCCTTTCGCAGTCCATTGGATAAGCTCTTAGGTTTACTATTGCCATTTTTGTTTTCTTCTTCAACAGATTCAGCAGATCTTGTGTAAGTGTTTGCTGGATCGTTGGTTTAGTTTTCCATATGTTCAAGTTTTGCTGTCTCTATGATATCCATCGTCTCAGTCTTCAGATCCGAAAGGAGATGGTAAAGCTCTTGTTATCTGTGGAAAGTTAAATTTTTTAATCCTTCTATTTCCAAGGTCAACATGGACGCTTACAACCAATTCTGTTTCCTAATACAAAACGAAGAAGGTAGTCATCTGATTGTTGTTCCTCCCATGTGCTGTCTGCTGTACATTCGCCACTTTCGGGAAGGAAGCCAATTCTCTTCTCCTGAACGATGTTCCTATAACACCCGCTCTCAGCCGTGGCTCCAGACACTCCCAGCTGAAGGCACTTGCTCCCGGGCAGGGGATCTACTGAGGGACGGAGCCCGCTGCCTCAGCCGCGGCGGCCACCTCCAGCCGCCGGCACCCTCGGGCCGCAGCCGCTAAAAAGTTGACTCGTGGTCTACGCCCGCTTGCGCCGCGCCCCAGCGACGTGAAGCACCTCTCCGGGTCCCTCCCGCGGCCGCCACCCCCGAGGCCGCCGTTGGCGGCGCCGCTGCACCCGTCGGACTTGCGGTGGCCGAGGGCACCTATAGTGTTTTAATTTGCTTCAAAACAACTTCATAGCAACCACAAGGAAAATAATTGTGCAAGGAATGAAGAAACACCCACTAACTAATCCCACCTCTTTAATGCATCAACCCTATTCATTTTTCTTCACCCCTTTTCGTTTCAGACATGCTCTCTTTATGCCACTGGAATGACGCAATAGCATCTAGAAGATGTGTGCATATCAGTGGTAGGACGTAAGACTCGATAGGATATGATGCCGGCAAGAGCCCTCACGACAGAGCAGACGTGGTCTTGCAGTTCAAGATGGACAGGGCTGCCTCTCGTGGGATGTGAGGTCCAGCTCCGTATTTTTGGGAGGACAGGGCCTGGGGCAAACCATCATTGTACTATTTCTTTCCTCTTCACCCTGTCTCCTCACAGGTTAGTACACAATGGAGAAATGGTTCGAGTGAATATGAAAGACAGTTTTGATAGGGAACAAGAATTCAGAGAATGGCTACAAGCAGCCTGACAATGTGTGTAGGACAGGGTCTTCTGGAAATTCACTGCCCAGCTGCCAGCAATGCAGGGCCCTATAGAGTGCAGGGCCCAGTGCAATTGGTCCTTTGTGTCATATCCATATAGTAAACCAATATTTTCTGGTGTAGCTTTGGAAAGAAAAACAAAAACAAAAAACAAAAAACTGGGCTTCTCCTGGTGTTCGGTAGGTCTGGTTGCCACCAGCAGAGTGGTTCATAATCTGTATATTTTAATGTTCCGTAGGAAATTTAAGCTTCCAGGATTCTTGACATGGTGGTTAAGGGTTCCAAAAGAATGAGAGTGGAGGCTTCAAAGCCTTCTTGCTCCTTAGGCTCAGAACTCCCGTGATGTCTTTTCCAATACATTCTATTGCTCACAAGTTCAGCCCAGATTCAAGGGAGTGGAACGCCATCTCTTGATGGAAGGAGTGGCAGAGTTACATTGCAAAGGGCTGTGCTTCCAGGGATGGGAGGAATTGTGGTGGCTGTCTTTGCAATCAATATACCAATCTACTAATCTACTTAGAATCAATATTTTACCACTTTAAGTGTGAGAGGATTGTTATGGAGTACTTGGCCATGTAAGGACTCTTCCTTTATCCATTTTAAGAAGACATTCAGGTGTTCCCTTCTCAAAATGGTTGCTTGACCTGGTTGATAACTGGTTATCATGATTAAATGGTGCATTTGAGAAGCAGTCTGCTCCGGTTTGTTAATGCTGCCATTATGCAAAATACCAGAAATGGATCAGTTTTTATAAAGGGGTTTTATTCGGTTACAAATATACAGTTCTGTGGCCATAAAAGTGTCCAAACTAAGCCATCAACAAGAGGATACCTTCACTGAAGAATGGCTGATGGCGTCTGGAACACCACTGTCAGCTGGGAAGGCACATGGCTGGCGTCTGCTGATCCTTTGCTCCTGGGTTCTGGTTTCAAAATGGTTTTCTCTAAAATATCTCTGGTCTTGGCTCTCTTAGCTTCCTCAGCTCCTGTGCATCCTTGTTTCTTTCTCCCAGGGCATTTCTCTCTGAGCGTCTGGGGATCGTCTCTTAGCTTCTCTGGGCAAACTCTGAGCTTCATCTCTTAGCTCATCATCTCCAAGCGTCTCCAAGCATCAGCAAGCATCTGAGGCTGTGTCAGCTCTTAGCTTCTCTCTTAAATACTCCAGCGAACTAATCAAGACCCACCCTGAATGGGAAGGGCCAAATCTCCAAGAAAACATTCAATCAATGGGTCATACCTTAATCAAAAAGATTAATCAATCCACCCCCACAAGATTGCATTAAATAATATAGCTTTTGGGGGGACATAATATATCCAAACTGGCTAGGAATTGAACAGTACCATCAGTCAGTCATGCATATATATGTTCATCAGCGTTCTTGCTTTCAGACAACGCTTAGCTAGTTTAAATGGGAAGAAATCTATTTCAGGGCGTTGGGTATGTTACAGGATCTGTGGAAAGGCCAGTGCCACGGACTCTAGGCTGGACTTCTTTTACCATCTGTGCTGCTGCTACTACAATTGATCCCAGAATCTGACTCTGCAGCCACGTATCCCAAGAAAGTGGATGGTCCATGCCCTGCCACTGTCCACATTCCAAATCTAAGCCTAGCATGGAGGTGTCTGGTTGGCAGAACCTAAGCTCTATTGCCTACACCTTAGTGGCAAGGGAAGCGGAGAAAGGCTGGTTGTCTTGTTTTGTTTTCTTTGTATACAGTTCCATGAATTTTGACAATCAGGATACAGTATAGTTCTGTCACCCCCCAAAACACTCCCTTCTGCAATCCCTTTATAGTCAGAAACTACCCCTACTACTACACTCTGTCAACCACTGATCTGCTTTCTGTCACTTTAGTTTTCTCTTTTCTAGAAGGCTATGTAAATGGAAGCATGTTGTATGTAATCCTTTGAGACTGGCTTCTTTCAGTCAGCATAATGCCTTTAAGGTTCATCCAAGTTTTCAATATATCAATAGTTCATTCTTTTTTATTGCTGAGTAATATTCCATTATGGTGATTTAACAGGGTTTGTTTTAACCATTTACCAGTTGAAGAATATTTGGTTTGTTTCTAGATTTTAGCAATTATGAATAGAACTGTTATAAATATTTGTGTACAGGTTTTTGTGTGATCATAAGTTTTCAGTCCACTTGGGTAAATACCTAGGAGTGGGATTGTTGGGTTAAATGGTAACTATGTTTAATTCTATAAGAAATCACCAGACTATGTTTCAGAAAGCTGAATGAAACTTCCAGTGGCTCCACATGCTCACCAATACTTGGTATTACTACAGTTTTTTGTTTTAAAATTTTTTCCATTCTAACAGGTGTGTAGTGGTATCTAATTGTAGCTTAAATTTGCATTTCTCTAACGGATAATGATGTTGAACATCTTTTCATGTGTTTATTTGCCATATTGTCTTTGGTGAAATGTCTCTTCATCTCTTTCTTCCATGTTATAATTGGATTGTTTTTTATTGTTGAGTTTTTAGAGTACTTTAAATATTCTTGATACAAACCCTTTGTCAGATATGTGATTTGCAATATTTTCTCCCAGTTCATATCTGATGGGAGAGGAAGCCCACCATGGGCCATGTGCACTATTGCACATTCTTGCTGGGTAAGGCCCTAACCATTCTTTACCTTGGTCATTTCTCAGGGTTGTATTTACAGTGAATGACCATGAGGGATGAGTTTTCTCCCCACCCAAGACAAAGAGCAGGCTTGTTTCTGCTTGTTATAAATGCAGCAAATCCCCCAAACTCAGTGTTCCTCTCCTATAATAGCACACAGCATGTGCTGGGACTCATGATGGGCTCTTTGCTTTGCCCCCATGGGGCTTGGGGTGCATGGCGACTGGGATGAACAACATACAACACTCTGGCTACTACTTTTATAGTGAATAATTAAGTCTTTTATCACTGAGTCTGGAGTCGAGGTCTTCTGCCAGCTTCCATGAAACAGTAACAGGGTAAATTTCAGATCCTGCAGGGTGCTTGACAGTTTTGGTGGTGAGGATGGGATACTGTCAGAGACATGGATTTCTGGAAGACAGTGGATGAAGGCCCACTCAAACCAGGTTAGGAGATATTAGAAGAGTTCCTAGGTCCTAGTAGGGAATACATTTGTCCAAGTGGTAAGCAAGGGGGAATGCAAAGGATCCCCCCACAGCCCTGCCTGTTAATGAATGTTAGAGGCAAAGTGATAAGAAGTCAGGTTGAAACAAGCCAACTGATTGGTACCTTGGCCCTTGATCCCTCTCCTGTGGGGGAGTGGAAGGGATGTTATCTTAACAGTGGGACAGCAAGCCCTGCAGCCCTACTTAAAGAGGAAAGATATCTATGGCTGCTGAATCAAGGGGTCCCCAAAGCTGAACTAAATGGTATCAGCAATGAGGATATAGAGTTTTAGGTAGATGGAAAAGAGTAGAAGGTTGTTTGTTGAGCTCTAGTGTGCAGCCCCTCAAAATTGCAAATAAATGAAAAAGCCTTGCATATTAGTGCAGAGTTGATCTCTCCTTCCACTCCCCTGATGCCTTCCTCCTCCTCTACCCTGATTTCAGCTGCTTTAAAGAACTAAAATGAGTGTTCTGGGGAACCATGGGTGGGGAGGAACTCAAATTTTTAGGGATCCATTGGATCCAGGCATTCAATTCACCATCCTACCTAGTCTTATGGCAGAATGGGGGCTCTGGGCGCAGAAGTGGTCAACGGCATTGAGGACTTAGGAAGAGCTCCTGAGTTGGGGTCTTCTGGGAGCTCCATGGGGGAGGAGGTGACACAGATATTGGGGTGAGAGCCAAAAGGGGAAAAAATCTGGTTGCTCCAACCATTTCCTGCAGGCTGATTTCTTCCAATCCTTCCCACCCCAACCCCTTGTCTAGAGCTCCTGGCCAGGAGATAACATAATGCAGCTACCATTGTAACTTCTGAAGTGCAGGTGTTAAATTCCTTGATCTGTATTCCCACAGGGAAAACAAAGAACCTGAATTATGCTAATAGAGTTTGAGCAAGGCTCTCAGTGGAGAAAAACAGTTAAAGTGGCCTTGTGGGTGGGGCCCTCTGGGCCAATTCAACGCACTGTAGTTATACAAACGTATAATGGAATTACTGTGTTAAATGCTTGTACCGTAAATACTCATAAAGTGCCAGAGGAAATTCTCCCACTGAGGGCAGAAATAGAGAAGTGCTACTGGGACAAACTCCCCTGTCATTTGCCATCAGTGTCGGAAATAAAGCGGTGCCTGTAAGGGAATAAACGCTCTCTCGGTTCTGGAGGAGAAAAGAATTTATTTACAATCTTGCAAGATGGGGCGTCCAGCCAAACACGCGGGAGGCTGGCGCGCCAGAGGAAGAGAATGGCGATGTTTAAATCCCCTACTCCTAATTCGCAAGTCCCTCCCCTGTTTCCCCATTGACTGGGTACTACAGAGGTTACAGCCTATCCGAGAACACTAACTAATTCATCTTTTGAGATTTTAATTTGTACAGCCAATCCCAGAGAGCCAACTAGCTCATTATTGAGATTTTGAACTGATTAGCCAATGCCCCCCCAAATTTTATTTTTTTGCTGTGAGTTCCCGCCTCTGATACTACCTCATGTCTCTTTACATCAGGCAGATTCTCTCTTCTCTTTGTCTGGGGCTTGTTTAAACTGGTTTTGCCTCCATTTCCCTTATTCCATGCTGTCTCTATGTGAAAACGAAACTTATTCCTTTCTTACAGATTCCCTCCTCTTTCTTTTTTAAACACTTTTAGTTTTCACATTTTAGATTCTCAAATTTGCTAAGGGCTTTTTCACATTCCTCATCATACGGATCTTTCTTATTTTTGATTCTAGTGGTTTTGATGGGTTTTTGAACTAGCCTTTGAGCACACAGGATTATGTAGCACCCAGCTGTTATAAACATTTTGGCTGGAATGATAAGGAAAATTAAAATAGATGTTGCAATTCCTTTCCATTTCTCGAACCAATTTTCCAACCATTCTATGAGTGGGTTGTTAATGCTAGAATTCTTTTCTAGTTTCTGAAATAAGGCTGTTAAGCCTTGTAGGGCTTTGGTGATAGTTCCATTAGGCGCGGTATTATAGGGGATGAATGTGCGACAATTTCCCCCAACTATAGCACAGATGCCTCCTTTTTCAGCTAGCATCATGTCTAGGGCCATTCTGTTTTCCCATGCCATTCGGCTAGTGGCATCTAACTGTTCTGCTATTTCTTTAATGACATCCCTGGTATAGTTGATAAATTTTAGCTGATGATTGACATTTTTATTGATGGTGACCCACCAGAATAAGGACGATTTAAATTCTGCAGCTACTTGATTTTTAGCTTTAAACTCATTAGGAACTTTCTGGGGAACCCCTATACTATCTACAAACATTTTTTTATTGAAGGAACTAGGTACACTTTGTACATTTTTCTTTTCTCCTTTGCCTTGGGTTGGTACTTTTTTATTACTTTCAAATGCCAGGGTAAATGAGATAGCCAATTGAACCAGAGCACAGGTTCCTCCCCACCTTTCAGGTAGTGTTGGCCAGAGGATGCCCTTCCCACAGTACCACCAGAGGTCTGCTCAGGGTATAGTTAGGCTGGAGAAGTTGCCAGTACTATCCTTGCTCACATTCCACACCTGTGTACACAGAGCCATGGTACCAAGATCCTGGAGCCCTTCTTCCCATCTGGAGAGACAGGCAGAGTGGTTTCCGGGACCAAGGTGAGACGCTGGTATGGCTTTGACACTTCCCTTCTGGACTGGAGGGAAAAGGGAGGACAACGTACTACAACTTTCACCAGGAGTAGCATTTTGAAAGAGGAGTGTTATACATTTAAACTCCCTTTCATGCTTTTTCATCCCCAAGGGGAAGGGCATAATCTGAACAGTGGGTTGTTTGGTTGTACAAGCATAACAGTCACTTCTGTTTAGACTCTGGATGGTATGTTTGCCCCATTCTACCCAGGCATTTGTATTTCCATAACCTGTCTCTATTTCTGTGGTTTGCTTTAAGTCTTTGGTCTTAAGTGTTCTAATGACCTTGGGGTCAATTTGAACTGGAGAGTTAAATTCCAGCCAAGTTTCCCTTAATGGTTTTTCCTCCAACCTGGGTAAGACCCATCCCTCATACTGTGTGGTCCACCAAGCAGTGTCCCAAGAATAACAGGGGTTAGGTGTCTCATAAGTTATACTCTCAAATGTTCGCCCCCCAACAATCTTGCTTTCTATTTGAACAGTCTGCTTACATAAATGCTTATATTCCTCACTCAGTTGTTGCTGACGTTTTAGATTTTTACAGCTCATTACTTGACAAACATCAAATTGTACAGTTTGAGACTTTAAGCCTTTGACTACACTTATAACCAGCTTAGCAGAACCTGTTACTCCTTGAATATAGAACATTATGATCAGTATAAGCAATTTCATCATTAAGCTATACACAGAGCACAATGCAAACATAGGGTTTAATTCAGCCCTTCCTCCCTCCTAGTATGTTCTTTCAACTGTTGCCTATTTAAAGTGATCCTTAGGGGATCTGAGGTAGGAGTCACTTTCCAGGATTCAGGTTGAGTTGCTGGATACTTATCGTCTGGTTCAGGCACCGGTCCCTTCACTCGTGTGTAATGAGTCCAGCCTCTTTCTGCCGTTCGGACTGCCGTCTCAGTTGTCAGCAAGACCTGATAGGGTCCTTCCCAGATCGGTTGAAGTTTGGATTCTTTCCACGACCGGATCAGAACCCAGCTGCCAGGCTGATGTCGATGGGCAGCAAATTCAAGAGGCGGGGTCTGAGCCAGCAGTCCACGGTGCCTGAGAGATGATAAAGTAGAAGACAAGGCCAGTATATAATTCTTAAGAAAAAGATCTTTTGTGTCTAGGGAGGGGAGCTCTCCAGTCCACCTGGGGAAAGGCAAACCAAAAAGCATTTCATAAGGGGAAATTCCCAGTTCTTTTCTAGGGGCAGTCCTGATTCTTAGTAGAGCTATAGGTAAGCACTTGATCCAAGGTAACTTTGTTTCCAAAACTAATTTAGAAAGATGTTTCTTTATGGTTTGATTCATTCTTTCCACTCTCCCAGAGGATGGTGGATGCCAGGGAGTGTGGAAGTCCCAAGTGACACCCAGGCTTCTCATGACATTCTGCAACACACAGGAGGTAAAGTGACTGCCATTATCAGAGTCTATATTTTCCACTAACCCATAACGGGGAATGATTTGTTCAAGGATAACTTTAGAAGTTCCCAATGCTGTAGCTGAGGATAGAGGGTAGGCTTCCACCCATCCAGTGAGGTGGTCGACAATTACCAAAATATATTTTAAACGACCGATTGGTGGCATTTCAGTATAATCAACTTGAATGCTCTGGAATGGTCTCAGGCCCGGCTCTCTTCCCCCTTGTACCTGTTTTCTTAAAACCTTTTTATTAATTTTTTGACAAATTATGCACCGCTCACAGATTTGTTTAGCAACTGTATAAAGGCCTACACATCCAAATTGTCTAAGTACTACATCACACATGGCTTGTACCCCCCAATGACTCCCCTGGTGTAGGACTGCTAATATCTCCCTCATTATTTGTTTATTTAACATTTGTCTGCCATCTGGGAGAAACCATTTCCCCTGATCATTTAAGGTTGCTCCTAACTGTTTCAACTCTTTTACTTCTTTGGCAGAGAATGTAGGGACCCCAAATTCCTTAGGGATAGAGGGTATTAGGATCATTATTTTTAAAGGGGGGTAGAGAGAGGCCTCCTTAGCCTTTTCATCAGCCAACCTATTGCCTTTTGCCTCAAAAGTAGGTCCCTTCTGGTGTCCATTTATATGCACCACTGATATTTCTCTAGGTAAGAGTAGATTGGTTAATACTTGTTTCACCAATTCCCCATGAACCAGTTCTTTTCCTTTGCTATTGATTAATCCCCTTTCTTCCCAGATCTTTCCAAAGGTGTGGACTACCCCAAAGGCATACTTAGAGTCAGTGTATATTGTACCATCCTTTCCTTCTAATAATTTGAGGGCTTGATTTAGTGCATACAATTCACAAGTTTGAGCTGACCACTTATTGGGCAATCGGCTAGCTTCTTTTACTTCACAAGTTATCCCATCCACAACTGCATAGCCATTGTGCCTTTCTCCTTCTAGGACTTTGGAGGATCCATCTATGAACAGTCTTTCCCCCGAGTGCAGGGGAAGATCCCTTAGGTCAGGTCGGACTCGAGTTTGGTATTCAATTAGGTCTAAACAGTCATGCTCAGGGGTCTCTACTTGCTCAGGCCCCTTCCAGAGGAAGGAGGCCGGGTTTAGGCTATGATCTGTTGTTAAGACCAAATCATCTTTTTCCATTAGGATTGCTTCATATTTTAAGATTCGAGAATCAGTTAACCATTTCCCTGCCCTTTGAGACAGAATAGTTCTCACTTGATGAGGAGTACTAACTACTAATGCCCCTCCAAAGGTTAATTTCCTGCTTTCTTCTACTAAAAGGGCAGTTGCTGCAATGGCTTGAACACACCCAGGCCACCCCCTAGAGACTGGATCTAAAACCTTCGAAAGGAAAGCCACCGGCCTTCTTTGGCCTCCCCAGATTTGGGTTAGGACCCCCAAAGCTGTTCCCTTATCTACTGTAACAAACAGGTGAAAGGGTTTTTCGAGGGAAGGAAGTGCTAGAACAGGAGCTTGCACCAGTGCCTGCTTGAGTTCATTTAATGCCTTTATTTCCACTTCCTCCCATTCTATCTTGTCAGGCTCTTCCTCTAGTAATTTTTGGTATAGCTCTTTAGTTCGAGATGCAAAAGAATCTATCCACAATCTACAGTACCCTACCAATCCCAGGAATTTTCTTAGCTCTCTTTTTGTTTGAGGAAGAGGCAACTCTACTATGGCCTGGATTCTTTCTGGATGGATTTTTCTTTTTCCTTCACTTATGAGGTGGCCTAGGTACTTAACTTCCCTTGCTACAAATTGCAGTTTACTTTTAGATACCCTTAATCCTTGTTCCCCTAAAAAGTTCAGTAGATTTTTCGTAGCTTGAGCCACCACTTGCCTTTCTTTACCTGATATTAATAGATCATCTACATATTGCAGAAGGGTGATTTCAGGTGGGACTGGAAATTTTTCCAGTACCCTCTCTAACTCTTGCCCAAAGAGATTGGGGGACTCCGTGAAACCCTGAGGTAAGACCGTCCATCTGTATTGCTGCTTTCGCCCATTGAAGGGATCTTCCCACTCAAAGGCAAACAGGTCTCTACTTTCTGGATCAAGGGGACAGGCCCAGAAGGCATCCTTTAAATCTACTACACTAAACCACTTATGATGGAAGGGAATTTTACTCAGGAGAGTGTAAGGATTAGGAACTACAGGGTGTCGAACCTGGACAATTTTATTAATGGCCCTTAGATCCTGCACCATTCTCCAGCTACCATCTGGTTTCTGAATGGGGAGAATGGGAGTATTAAAAGAGGACATACAGGTTTCCAAGAGTCCATCCCGAAGGAGACCCTCAATGATGGGTTGGAGTCCCTGTCTTCCTTTAAGAGGAATAGGATATTGTTTCTGGCACACGACCTCCCCTTCCTTTTTTAACTTGATTTTAATTGGGGGAATTTGCAACCCTCCCCTGTTTCCTTCTTTTACCCATACCTCCTCCTTAATGTCTCTTTCATCTTCTTCAGTGAGCAGGGCCAAAACCTCAATCCGTCCATTCCTTACCTCTAAATCCAGTCCCATAGGTATTATTAGGTCTCTTCCTAATAAATTACTCCCAGCTTCTGGGATGTGCAACAAGGGAGCTATGATTTGATTATTTTCCCAACAAATGTTAGTAGGTTCAAGAATGGGAACTTTAAATCCCTCCCCTTTTACCCCTGTGACGGTGAGGGAACTGCCAGAGAGCCTGGCCCCCTTTGGAAGATGATTTACAGAGGAGCAAGCTGCTCCAGTGTCTACCAAGAATGTAATTTCCTCTTGATATGGGCCCACCTTTAAATTTACTAAAGGCTCCCGGTGGGCTTCTGAGATGAGGAGCCTCTGACTCTCCTAGTCTTCAAAATTCATTAGCGGTATAACTCGACCCTCCTTCTGTAAGTCTGGGCACTCCCTTTTGAAATGGCCAGGCTTTTCACAATGATAACACCCTGCAGAGTTCTGCATTTTCCTTGCTCCTTTTTTTAAATCAGCCCAGCCCCCTCCCCTATCTCGCCTCTGTCTGCATCCCCCATTTCCTGTTTCTAATCTTTTCTTGACCAAGTGGTCAACAGTGGCTATCATGACTTTAGCCTGCTGCTTTTGTTTTTCGTCCTCCCTTCTTACAAATACTTTCTGTGCTTCCCTTAATAACTCCTCCAATGGCTTATTCATCCATCCATCTATTTTCTGAATCTTTTTCCGAATATCAGGCCAAGATCCCTTCACATAGCTGACCTTTAACATTCCCTGGGCTACAGGGTCATCAGGGTTCATACCTGAATATTTCCTTACTTGTTCTCTCAATCTTTGTAGATAAGCAGAGGGAGACTCATCTTTCTCTTGATTTACCTCAAAGGCCTTATCCAAATTTTGAGATTTGGGTACCGCCAATTTTATTCCCTCTACAATGAGGTCTCTGAGATCCTTCATTTGTGCCCTATCCTCTTTATCATTATTATCCCAATCAGGGTCAGTATTTGGAAATTTTTGCTCTGCTGCCATCACCCCTTGCCCTGGCGGGTGTTGCCTTTCCCATTCTTTCATAGCAGCCCCTCTTATCATTCCTCTCTCCTCTTTTGTAAAGAGGATGTTTAATATGGACATAAGTTCAGACCACGTGTATAGGCTAGAGCCTAGGAACTGATCTATTTGCTCAGCCAGCCCCATTGGGTCCTCTATTAGCAATTTCATCTCCTTCTTAAAATTTCTTACTTCTGCACTCGTTAATGGGGCATTTACATACCCGACTTCCTTTGGCCCCATAGGCACCTCCCTCAAGGGGTAAAGGGATTTAACGGGGTGATGTTCCCTTACTCTCTTTCCTTCAAGAGTTTTTGGAAATGGAAAATTCTGTACATCCTTTTTGCACTGTATTAATTCTTTCCTCAACCATTGATGGGTCATATCTGGTGGGGCAGTTGGCGCCGATGGGCCTCCTGATTCCCCTGGAACCTGTGCGGACCTTATTAGGTCCTCAGACTCTAACAATCTCTGCCCTGGGGGAGGAGGGGAATAGTAGGGAGGAGGAAGGCTTAATAAGGGGTCCCAGGGTTTAGATTCTACCAACTCATCTTCCAAGTTTGGGTTTTTATCTTTCACAAGGTAAAGGGGAGTTTTTTTGTTCTTTAGCCAGCACGTGGCATAATCAGACTCCTCCTTAGAAAAGGGTTTCTTCTCATTAACATAAATTACAAGGTTGGCACAGAGCCAGTCCTCCTCTGACCCATACTTTGGCCAGAATACGTCTGGTGGTGAAATGCTTTCTTCAGTCCAAATGTAACAACAGTATTTAATCATTTTCTTTTTGTCCTTTCCCTTGGTCCGATCGCTATCGGTCCAATATTTTAACATCCTACCTAGTGGGCTATCTGGAGGGATGTCCCCGAGGGACTCTATAGGTGCCCCCTTTTCTTCTTCCCCGGCCGGCCAACTGCCTCTATTTCCCATCCTGAGTCTTGTCTGGGCTTCTTTCTCTCAGTTCCTTTCGCTTCGTCTGTCTCTGGCCCTTTCCCTCGCGGGAGAAGGGAACCGCAGATTGAGACTCCGCACTCGCTTCGTGCAGTATGTCGCACGTCTCAGTCACACACAAGCAGCTCCAGACTCATCAGGAATTCCCGACCACCAAGGCAATATATTACTTTCCTTACCTTGGTCCGTGCACGGAGTTGCCTGGTCAAACAGAGGCAAGCCCTTTCCCCCTTTTCTCATCCACAACTGGCAGATCCAAGCATCTGGTCTCGGGCCCTTTAGCTGCCGGAGATGGGCCCCCAATGGCGGAGTCCGAGACCGCTCAATCAGCGGGGCGCGCCTTCCCTTTGTCCACCTCGGGGGTCCCCCTCCGAAGCTTTGGATCCCGGACGAGCCCCCAAGTTGTCGGAAATAAAGCGGTGCCTGTAAGGGAATAAACGCTCTCTCGGTTCTGGAGGAGAAAAGAATTTATTTACAATCTTGCAAGATGGGGCGTCCAGCCAAACACGCGGGAGGCTGGCGCGCCAGAGGAAGAGAATGGCGATGTTTAAATCCCCTACTCCTAATTCGCAAGTCCCTCCCCTGTTTCCCCATTGACTGGGTACTACAGAGGTTACAGCCTATCCGAGAACACTAACTAATTCATCTTTTGAGATTTTAATTTGTACAGCCAATCCCAGAGAGCCAACTAGCTCATTATTGAGATTTTGAACTGATTAGCCAATGCCCCCCCAAATTTTTATTTTTTTGCTGTGAGTTCCCGCCTCTGATACTACCTCATGTCTCTTTACATCAGGCAGATTCTCTCTTCTCTTTGTCTGGGGCTTGTTTAAACTGGTTTTGCCTCCATTTCCCTTATTCCATGCTGTCTCTATGTGAAAACGAAACTTATTCCTTTCTTACATCAGTGAGAGGCTTAGCATTTAGTGTGAGTGCCTCTATCCTCTGATGTACAGAACTTATACTATATAGATGATGTCCAGTTGGTTGGCAAGTCTGAATCCTCAAAGTCAACTAGCCTTGACTGCAGTGTTATCACACCTCTGCTCAATGGTGTGATCAACTCAAGGATGTGATCATAAGCCTTGTCAATATTCCCCTTGATGCAACTTGTTACATTTTTACTGTCTCTTGGGCTGTTGCCAATGGCCTGGCCATTTGGTCTGTCACTTGAAAGATTACATGCTGGCAGATAAAAGACACCTCCCTTTCTGGGTCATGAACTGTGGAAACAAACTGCAGCTGCTGATGGGACTGTCTGGTCACTCACAGAGATGCCGCACAGAAGGACCCATTCTCAGTTGAGACATACTAAAATCTAGCTGCTGATCAAGCCTTTACTTCCCAAGTTGCCATCAGACATGGCAACACATCTACCATGAGGGACTGGGCACAAAGTAAAGGAATCTGTTTCTGATGCAGAAGCTACGACTATGTCAGACTTGAGACTCCAGCAAAAAGTTGGCCTGTTTGTCTTGAAATGAAGGAGTTCACATTGCCTGGGGCATTGACCCCATCCACTCTGGACAGATTGACTACATCAGACCTTTTATGGCCCCCTTAGTGCTACTGTTAGTCTCTCAGCACTTCTGATACTTTTTCAGGTAGCATGTTGCCATTCCAGTCTGAGCAGCTTAGTCTGACCTCACCACTCATGGCTCTTGAGTCTTAGCTGTATCATGTTTCCAGCTTTCCAACCCATTTGCAGTCTGATAATGGGAGACCTTTAGTTGCAAATGTTGTCCAGCAAGTCAGAGTACTTGATGAACATTCCACAGGTCCTAAAATCCACAGATATCTGGAGCATTGAGAAGATTTCTGACTTTAATTCCTCTTGGCCCACACTGATTGTGGCCATTCCCAGAAAGGGATCATCTCCTCTTGGCTGCCTCCTGTGCAATGAGCAGGATGAAACTGTCTGGATGCAAGGAAGATATGATTGGAGAAAAGGTGACATTATAGGTACTAGGATGGGACACGCTGATTATTTCGCAGTGGATGGAAAACAATCCTGGCACATTGGGAGAGAATACCTTAGACCTCAGGATAAGCCAGGATGGAGGAGGGGGCAGTGAATGCTCTCTATCTCCTAGATCCATCACTGACTGGTGTCTGAGTCACGCAGCAACTATGCTATCTATCTGACCTGCAATTGAGTTAATCATCCCCTTCCATGTGCTATGAAAACAGAAAAATTCATGTGGACATGGTTAGTCTGAAACTATTTTGTTATTCCTGATGCCATAATGGCAGCTCATGAAAGTGAATGTGTACAAACACACAGTCCAGTGCAAACTTGTTTCAATCAAATGCAACCCCATATGCTTCTCCTGACACCCGAGGGACCTTGGGTTATGCTATGTATGAAGACTGAGGCTGCAAATACTCAGTGATACTGCTCATGTGGCTTTACCAAAACAATGTGATGGTGGCAACAAATATCAGTTTGTGTTGGCTTCAGGGTAGAAAGAAAGTGTAATTCATATCATTTACTGTATATTATCATCACATACTGCACAAAACATATAAACTAATAAGGTCATTAAATATTAAATAACCTGGTAGTTGGGCTATAAATGCTTTATAGTATGCATAAATCCTAGGTGCACTGTATAGACATACTAAAGAATGTTTTAGTGACATTTGAGAAAACTGATATAAGAATGCATTATTATTTTCATCATAGAAATTAATGAAATATAGGCTCCTGCAATCCAACAATTTGGTATCCAACACATTTTCAGTATCAGGTAAGATTCAGATAATGACAGATGCCTATACACTCTTTTTCCATACTTAATAATTCTAAATAGCAGCAGCAACAATAGCATGCTCCGCCTAATATAGTATGACCACACCTTGCACAAAATAAATCACACTCAACTTCTCCCAAAAGGGATGGTCAAAGTCTCACAAGTTTTTACATCCAGCTCTAAATTCAGGATCATTGTACAATGTTCATTCCTTTTTAAGTTCATCATGTTCTTGTCTTGACATTCTGTAACTTGTGGACTAAATTATGAAGTTATGCTCATGATGCAATAACAGAAAAAGAAAATATTAACAGCTACTTCCACCCTTGTTCCTGAAACTAGTCACAAGGCTATAGTTGGTATTTATAACTTTTTTCTTCTACCACTCCATTCCATTTTCCCTTGCCTCAGTCAGCTTCTCAGCTATCCAGTTCTCTTTGCCTTATGCACTGATAGGTTGGTTCCCTTGGTGGTCCTGCCTACATGATACTGCTCTAATCTTTCATTAACTTTTTTTTTGTAAAAATATTTTAATACTGTTCCTTATAGTTTTTTTAAAACAGTTTTATTCACACACCATACAATCCATTCAAAGCATACAATAAATGGCTCTCAGTATAATCACAGAGCTGTGCTTCTATCACCACAATCATTTTCAGAACAATTTTACTGCTCCAAAAAGAAAAACCCCATGCCCCTTATACTCCCTTATACTGACACTTAGCATTGGTGTGGTACCTTTGTTACAACTGATGGAAGAAAATTAAGTTACTACCTTTAACTATAGTCCATAGTTTGCATTAGGTGCATTTCCCCCTTATGCCACCTTATTATTATAACACCTTATCGTTGAGAAATACATTTGTTCTAATTCATGAAAGAACCTTCTTGTATTTGTACTATTAAGTACCTTTGTCATCTACAACAGGGTTCACTGTGTTATACAGTCCCCTGTTACATCCTTTAGCTTTCCTTCTAGTAATATGCACGACCCTAAACTTCCCCTAATCTTTTATTAACTTTTATCAATCAGCACAACAACATTAGGAGGGGCTCCAGAGTCTCAGACATAGTTCTCCTCGGCTGTGTTCTATAAGAGCAACTAAATATGGCCTTGATGATCAGGATCAATCATACCAGCCAACATGGTAACCCATATTTTGCCTGTTAGTCCAGTGACATGAGTAGCACAAAATGGCTAGGTGGCAGTCTCAACATCCAGTTCAGTGGGATCATTGTTGTTTTTCCTGGTAGAGGTAGTCTTCCCTTGGCTAATGAGACCTCTAAACTAGCAGAGGTCAAAATCAAAGGAATGGGAAGAAAATATTTGCAAATGGATGTTGAATAGGCAACCCACCATTCTGTCAAGTCAGCTGCTTCTCGATGATGAAGGATAAGGTAGTATCAGTGTGAATTCTGTTTAACCCTTTCTTGCCTACCTTTTATATAAAATGAGTTCTTTAGTTAGAAGCAGAGCACGAGGGATATCATAATTATGAGTGAGGCATTGTAAGTTCATGGTCCATTAAAGTGAAGCTGGCTGAAGTATTGCAGGCAGGGAAGGCAAGTCCATATTTCAGTCCCTTCCATGATGGATGGAGGCCGATGTAATCCATCTGCTACCAGTTGGCCAGTTTGATTCCCCTCTACCACCACAGGAAATGGTACATAGTAGGGGTTCAGCAATGGCCTCTGCTGTTGGCAGATTGGGATTGGACATAGCCTCCATCCCTAAAATTATGGCCACTTTATACAAGGGTCTTGAGCAGGCTTCCGGGTGGCTTGGGAAAGAGGCTGACTGACATCTACATGCAGGTCATCTTGTTCACATGATTATAGAAAGCCACCACCACAGTTGATGCCATCTATTGGGCATTTATGTGGAACACAAATTCACCCTCTGTTGCCATTTCTAGAGGGCCAATCACATACCTTTTCTCCCTAACCTCCTTGTCATTGGTACTACAAATTTTGTTATTTCCAAGTCCCTGAACATCAAGCTGTATAGATCTTTACCTCAGGCCATTTCTCCTTCTAAGCAAAGTGAACAACCAGATATGCCTCTTGAAATTCTGTTCTCAGTGAAGACTGTACTTTGAGTGCAATATCCTTGAGTGGAGCTGTGGTGCCACAATAGTATGCTTCAGGTTGGTACCCTTATATCATGCAGAAACATACATAAATAGGTTTGAATTTTTTACTCTTAAATAACTGGTTATGGAGTGGTCCCAATGAAACCATAAGCGTGGGTTTAGAAAGAGAAAGCAGGCACAGGCACACTGAGAGTGTGAGCCACTGCTCAGGTACCTTACTTGTGCCTTCAGGACCTGCTCCAGGCCATCCATATATGCCACTTCTATTTCAAGATCCCTCTGTATGCATCACTAGCCAAACAGGTGCCTTAAACAAAGATGTTAAAATCTTGATTTCCGTGATCCCCCATGCATGCAGTATTGCTTTTGGTTTACTATTTTGACAGTATATTATAGTGGTTAAGAGCATGGACTGTGGAGCCAGTCTTTGGGTTAAATTCCAGTTCCACCGGTTATTAATTACTGATCTTGGTCAAGTCACATAAGCTCTCAATGCCTTAATTTCTCTTCTGTAAAATGTGTACAATAAATAGTATCTCCCTTTGTAGGGCTATTTTGAGGAATAGTGTTAATATATGTAAATTGCTTAGAAGTGTGTCTGGCACATAGTAAGTGCTATAATTGGAAGGAAAGGTAAGTTCCGTATGACCCTTCTTATCAAAAAAAATCTCACTCCACAGGTCAGGAAGCCAATTTGCGTATTTTGTCACTTGCTGGTTATCTCTATTACAATTGCAAACACAGGACCTGGAGAAATAATCTGGAATGGGTTTATGGATCCATTGGGCCCACTCTGAGTTGGATTTAGGCTGAAATCCCATTTATCATCTGCCCTCCATGAGCTCTTACTTTGACCATGAACAACAGTGTTGGTCTGAGTCCACAGGGATTAGTGTTAGCTCAGAGCCATTGTCCCATAATCCCTAAAGGGTGTGTGAATTTTTATTTCCTCTCTGAACAGGTACCCTGGTAAATTGCTGCAAGTCCTTTTGGGAATGGCTAGGAAGATTGATAGTAAATACTTATAATGTTACCGTAGCATTGCTACGGTGCCCGCGAGTTAAGGTACGAGACAGCCAAACAGAATTTAAAGAGCCTTTATTAGTCAGCTAGCTGGCGGCTACTGCCTGTCACTCCGTGCAGGGAGTTTAGTAAGCAGCAGCAGCTCGACTGGAGATTGCTTGAGACTTATATAGGCAGAAATCACATCCTGAAAATGCAAGCAAGCTACTTTGACAAAAGCAGAGTTGGCGGTTAATTAATGGGTGCTTAAGATCTTTAGCAACCTTGAGAAATTTTCTCAAGGCTGGTGCAATGGTTAATTATTGGAACGGTTACACTTGGCTAATGCATACATCCGCAAGTCTTACTCCCTAAAACGGCACAGTTTCACTCCCTTCCTCTCAGGGCTTTAATGTTTACTTTGCAGTCATTACCGGTTGAGGGGGAAGGGGACTCTCTTGTTACAGATTAAGGGGAGGGAGCCCACTTCAGCATCTTTCCTCAAGGTACACAGTCTCCACTTCATTCTAGAGATCCTGGGTATGTGAACTGAGGGACTGTGACATTCTATCATGGAGAATTCTTTTGGTTACATGGATCAGACTTCTATTTCAGTCCTAGGGTCCCCATGATCAATTGATCACCATCAAAGATCCCTATGGGCCATGGCACTTTTATTGCCACTTGCAATGGTTAGGTTCATGTGTCAACTTGACCAGATGTGATGCCTAGTTGTCTGATCAAGCAATCACTGACCTAACCATTACTGCAAGGACATTTGTGGCTGGTTAATAAACCAAAAGGCTGGTTTATTAAATCATCAGTCAACTGAGAGTATTACTGATTACATCAATAAAAGGAGGTCTTCTGCAATGAGAGAATCCAATCAGCTGGATTTAATCCAGTCAGTCAAAGACTTTTAACGGAGAAGAGAGAGAATGTCCGGCGCCCTCTCGCTCGGTCCCACGCGTCCTGTCCTCGGCCGGCAAGGAGAACAGAGGGAAAGAGGGAGAGACGCAGACAAACCGACACCTGAGGCACACAATGGCAGTGAATGCAAGCCTTTTACTGGAGCCAGGAAGAAAACTTTCTCTGTTACATATTCCACACGAGGCCCTACACCCCGTGGGAGAACAACCTCTATGCGGCCGTCAGGCACGGCTCCCTGTGGGCTGTCTCTCCGAGGCTAGCGCGGGCACTTTCTTATATACGATAGTTACAACCAATGTGCAGGCACTACGTAAGCGTGTACAATAGGCTAGCAGGCAACCGCCGCCCTAAGCGTCATATGCGGAAACGGGATGCAGGCGCCATCTTGGCTCACTCGATGGGCGGGGGTAACTCGAGAGCAGGTCTCGGCGTGTCCAACAGGCCCTAACTCTAGAGCAGGTCGCGGCATGCCCACTAGGCCCTAACCCGGAAAGCGGCTCTCCACATCTCCCCCTTTTTTATATATTTCACCCAGTGTCTCCATTGATGAGTGTACTCCCGTGGGCTTGAGTAACCCACTACATGTTCTGGTGCTTTGGGGAGTCTGGACTAGGCCCCTGCCATTTCACGGCAGAACCTCTGGCACCGACCAGAATGCTTACCTCATATAGAGACCGGAGAGCCCGTGAGCTGGAAACGACGTGACTCTCCCTACCGGACTTTGCCTTGTAACTGGGTAGTGATAGTTGGGACAGGAGAGTGGCATCCAGCGTCAAAGGCGTCACTAGGCGTCTCTGTGCAATGGCCAGAGCCCCGTGCGGCCGTCACCGGGCTCCCGCCTACGAGACTCGCCTGAGACAAAATTTGAGACTGCTGGAACTATCAGCTAAATCCGGGATATGGCTATGGACTCTGCCGCGAACCCTGCCCCAGAGTGCCCCACCCCGAGTGACCGGGACGGGGATGGATCAGTCTAGGGCTGGCTGTCCATGTGAGGGGGAGTAAAGGGGTTAACTGTAGTTCAGCAAGGTGGGGGCTCAACGCTGGCAAGGCGCTCAGGCGATTGTCCATGGCTTTGCTGCTGCAGGCTAAGCGAAGGAGTCACAGGCAGAGGGAGGTTCAAAGTCCAACAGTTCAGAGAAGCCGGAGCGCGGCGTCGGTGCGATGCTTTTGCGACCGAGAAAAGCCTCGTGGCCGTCGAGCCGACCGATGGCGACGGGGTCGCGGAGGATTGGCTGGTCCTCCGGAGCAGTGGTCATCAGAGGTGGCGAGTTGCTGGTAAAAGATAGCACCGGTCTGCTTCCTCACAAGTTGGACGATTCTGCGAATGATGCATGGTCCTAAAGCAAGAGCTAGAATAATTATTATTAGGGGGCCAAGAAAGGGAAGGATATATGGGAGGACGAGAGCGAAGAAACTGGACCAATAACTGGCAGCCTCACGATCTCTTTTACGTTTTTCCAGTCCTTCCCGGACCTTCTTTAGACTGTTCTCTGCAAGACCTGTGGTATTGGCATACACACAACACTCTTCCCCTAGGGCGGCACAGAGGCCTCCCTCTTTGAGGAGCAGAAGATCGAGGCCTCGGCGGTTTTGGAGCACCACCTCAGAGAGGGAATTAATAGAATTTTTAAGATGGGAAATAGCGTCTTGTAGGTGACGGATGTCCTCGTCGACAGCAGCCCGGAGATGAGTTAGGGCGAGACTGTGACTGGCTAATGCAGCAATCCCGGTACCAGCGCCTGCAAGACCTAGGAGGGTGGCAACCGTGAGGGCGGTGATGGGTTCTCGCTTTTGCAGCTTGGCAGGAACTGCAGTTGTTTCCAGGCGGAGGAAGAAGTCTTCCTCACTGTGGTATAGGACCCTGTAAGCAGGACTGCTTTCCACTTCCGGTTGTGTGCGGACTGGATGTCTCCGGATGGGTTATAGCACGAGTTATTGATGCGCTGGAAGAGAAAAGAAAAACATTTTTCTCAGGGAGAGACTTCTACCCTGGAAAGGTTATTATTAAGGGGAGCTTAATTTTGGATACTTGTGAAATTACAAGATGGCTAGCGTAAAATCTGGGGCATGGCTAAGGCCTTTAATTATAGCTTTAAAACCTAAGTAATGGTGGAGCAACACAGGGTTGTTTTCAAACAGAAAGCTCACCATGTGCTTTATATCAAAATCATATTTGAACCAGAGCCCTGATTCGAATTGTTATGTTTTCTAAAGATTTTAAATGCTTCTAAATTAAATTAATATTATTTTAGAGCAAATTTTTCCTTTTCCACCTTATAGAGTTTCTTTTAATCCACAATCTTAAATTTTTATGCCGCTGCAAAATAAAATTATCAGCAAACAAAGATCTGTAAATTAAAAGAGTTCACCATTTTAGTACAGAGTGCATGCAGCTATATGATAAGATTCCTTTAAACTTTAAAGACAATCCATCAGGGAAAAACTTTCCAGTGCATGTTATGGAAATGATTTGCACTGTGATAGTAAAATGAGGTTTTTGTTTTGTTTTATGTTATGTTTTAAAGACAATTCTAAATTATCTCTCTGGAAAGCAAGACCTCAAACTCTTTATTAGGACATTTCTTTCTCTTATGCAAATAGACAGTTTTACATGGAGTCAAAAGTATGAGCAGACAAATACTGTTTTATTTACTAGTATAGGAAATTTTCTTAATAGTACAATTCAACAGCAAACTGAAAGACGTGGCTCCTTTGTCCAGATCAAATTTTTGTTTATATAATTTATATACTCAGCACCTCTTCTATATGGTTGTCATCATGAACTATGTTTCCCTGAGAATAAAATTATGTAGTCTTTCCTCAAAGCAGTACTATAACATGAATGTATTCATTTCAGTCAACAGCATTGAAATGCCTACTGTAAGAAAGGAGAGTTTCTCAAGTAACACATGGAACACAATTCTAAGAATGTGGCTGCCCTTAGCAGTGTGTTCTCAATGTTAAGGAAACATTGCCCAGGTGGGAGCTTCCATCTGCATTCAGTCCACCCTTTCTCGCCGGCTCTCTCTTCCTCTAAGTGCTTGGACCGCTGCACACACTCTCGCCTCCCCTTCCCGCAGCCCATCCTGGTCTGAACATTTTTCACAATCTAAACCAAACATCATCAGCCACCGGCTGATGGTCACCAGCACTTACTTTCCCAAGTTATTTTTTCTCTATTCATTAAGAATATGGCTATGCCTTGATCTCTCGAAATCCCATAACCATCCAGATATATTTTTGCTAACCTTTACTCTAGGCACTGTACTAGATGTTATGCAGCACCAAGCTGTCATCTCTATCCCAAGCTGTTTTCCCAGCTGCTAAAATATCTTGCTCTCCTCTACCTCATCCCCAATAAGCCTATAAATTTAGAGTATTTAACCTTTTCATGGATTCACTCTCTGTTGTTCAGTAATACTACCATATTTTAAATAAATTGTAAGAGATTTTTGCCTTTTGTTAGAGTTGGTATCTTTATATTTATATATGATACAGAAATTGAACTATTTCTACCACGCAGAATTTAGCATTTAACAGGACTTTAAAGTGATTGAACTGCCATTCTAACTGAGATCTATATTAGGTAATGAATAATGGTGTTAACCCAAGTTATTTGAGTGTAAAGTTAAAATTCTCCGGCAATCCCAATTGAGCTGTAACTTCAGTGGAACAGGGCATTCCTGACATACAAAAAAAAAGGGTTTTCAAGATGGCGGCGCGGTAGGTGTGGCCAAGATACAAAATGACGGACCATTTTCGCCCTATGAAAGGGTGGGGTCTAAAACACAAGATGGCGGACCGGCCCCGCCCCGGGAAAGGGCGGGATCCAAGGCACAAGATGACGGACTAGCTCCACAAGGTGGCGGACTAGCTCCGCCCTGCGAAAGGACGGGGTAAAGCGCATGCGGCTTCTGACTCAGCTTAAGGTTGACGTCATCGCCGGAGCATTTCCTTTCCTTGAGAGAAGAAGGAGGAAGTTCGCCATCTTGGCATGGCGCAGTGCCATCCCGCCTCCCGGGTGGCTCGCGGCCAACCCCCAGTTCAAGGATCGCGCGAACGGTCTCCCATATAGGGACTAAAGGTGGATTCAGACAAACGTTAGTCCGACGCGCCCAATCTATATCGTGACCAAACTTCAGCCAAGAAGGCAGACCGAGGCTGCCGGAGGAGGGAAACCAGGGGGCAAAAATTTCAACATCATAAAGAAACTTCTGTAGGGAGCTTTTCCTAACTGAAATACCCCTCTGCTTCAGGAGGGCTTTTAAAGGAGCTAACAAGGGTAAACTTTCAGACTGCCCCATGCTTGCAGTCGGCACTGTACTTTTAGCTAACAAAGATAAACTTTCAGACTGCCCCATGCTTGCAGTCGGCACTGTACTTTCAACCACTCGGAGAGCTCTTCCGAGTCCCCGGGACCGCCTGAGAATCCACGGGCCCTGACTCTCACGTAAAAGGAGCACTCACCTTCTCGCGCTGGCCGGGCGCAGGAAGTCCGCTGTCCACCCAAGGTCGCGGGTTCGATGCCCCGTACGGGCCACCACTTGTCCGGCGCCCTCTCGCTCGGTCCCACGCGTCCTGTCCTCGGCCGGCAAGGAGAACAGAGGGAAAGAGGGAGAGACGCAGACAAACCGACACCTGAGGCACACAATGGCAGTGAATGCAAGCCTTTTACTGGAGCCAGGAAGAAAACTTTCTCTGTTACATATTCCACACGAGGCCCTACACCCCGTGGGAGAACAACCTCTATGCGGCCGTCAGGCACGGCTCCCTGTGGGCTGTCTCTCCGAGGCTAGCGCGGGCACTTTCTTATATACGATAGTTACAACCAATGTGCAGGCACTACGTAAGCGTGTACAATAGGCTAGCAGGCAACCGCCGCCCTAAGCGTCATATGCGGAAACGGGATGCAGGCGCCATCTTGGCTCACTCGATGGGCGGGGGTAACTCGAGAGCAGGTCTCGGCGTGTCCAACAGGCCCTAACTCTAGAGCAGGTCGCGGCATGCCCACTAGGCCCTAACCCGGAAAGCGGCTCTCCACAAGAGAACCTTCACTTCTTCTTCAGCCAGCCAGCATCTCCTGGGGAAGTCACTGAAGACCTTCATCAAACTTGCCAGCTCACTGCCTGCCCTATGGAATCTGGACTCATGCATCCTGACAGTTGTGTGAGACACTTTCATAAAATCTCATATTTACAGATATCTCCTGTTGGTTCTCTTTCCCTAGGGAGCATGAACTAATACAGCTTGGTACCAGGAGTGGTTCTTGAGAAACAGAATCTTAAAATGAGCTTTTACAATTGGTTTTCTACTCTGATTAGATTCAAAGGCACTAATGACTCCATTTCCAATAATCAAGATGGCATTGACAGTCCATGGTGTGAGTTGGCAATGGAGATCTGCAAAATATCACCATTTGATTCCCCTAATCATACTCTTGTATGAGGCAAGACTCTGGGTGACAGTGTTTTTGACACCTTAAAAGAGTTTTGTGGAGTTAAGAGGTATAATGATGTTGGCTGGTTGTTCTTTGATATGCTGGATACAGTTATAAGAGAAAGAGATGAGCAGAAGGATTCAAATTTGAAACTTAAATGCTGTATGAAAGGCACAAAGGTTTCTATATGTGCTCTGAAAGAAAATATTGACTTGAGAGCTCTGAAAACCAGACCCAGAATCTCATTGTGTGAGTAGCAGATTTACAATGTAAACTAAAATCTCAACCTCACAAGGTGTCTGCTGTTAAAGTAAAGGCATTGATTTGAAAAGAATGGGATCCTGAAAATTGGGATGGGGACATATGGGTTGATAATAATGGCAATGAGGACATTGGAACCCTGAATTCTGCTGAGTCTTTGTTAACTATACCTGTAGTGGTCTGTCCTGAGGAAATAGTCCCACCACCTCTAATTTGCCTTGAGGAGACAGCTACCCAACGTCCAGCCTGCTTTGAGGAAATGCTTCCTGATCTACAGTCTGCCCTTAGGAGCCTGCCATTCAACCTCTACCTAAAAAGATTAACCCTTCAGTGCCTGCTAAACCTGTAATCAACTCCTCTGAGTTAGCAGTCCTCACTCCTCTGTCTGGAGAATTTAATCCTGTTTCAGCAGATGAAACTGCAATGGAATGTCCTGAGGTAATTGGCTTGAAGGACACTTCTAATTCTTTTCATGACACAACCCCCACCACCACTCTTTCCTTCAAGACATATAATTAGACTAAAGTCCCAACAGGCCCTGAAAGGTGAGGTACAAAATGTGACCCATGAGGAGGTATGCTATACTCCAAAAGAACTGCATGAGTTTTCCAGTTTATATAGACAGAAATCAGGGGAATATGTGTGGGAATGGATATTAAGGGTGTGGAATAGTTGTGGAAGGAATATAAAGTTGGATCAGGCTGAATTTATTGATATAGGCCCACTAAGCAGAGATTCTGAATTCAATGTTGTAGCCCAAGAGGTTAGAAAGGGCATTAACCGTTTGGGTGGTTGGCTGAAACATGGATCAAAAGGTGGCTGACATTACCTGAGGTCAAAATGCCAGAACTGCCCTGGTATAATGTAGAGGAGGGGATTCAAAGGCTTAGAGAGATTGGAATGTTAGAGTGGATTTATCATGGAAGACCTGCTCACACAACCCAGGAATTCCCAGAGGACACACTTTTTATCAGGACTGCAAGGAATAAATTTGTGAGATAAGCTCCATTATCACTTAAGAGCTCTGTAGTCGCCCTCTCTGTAGGTCTGATATTACTGTGGGAACTGCTGTCACTGAGCCGGAATCCTTAAACACTTAAACACAATCCTTAAACACAACTCAGATATTGAGTTGGCAGAAGCCACGTGGCAGCAGTTAATTGCCAAAGACAAGGTAGGTGTGGCGGCTATAATGGAGAGCAGACTCAAAGCAGCAGTCAAACTAATCTGACTCACAGAGACCTATGGCATTGGATAGTAGATCATGGGGAATCTAGAAGTAAAATAAGTGTGCAGTCTACTAAATTCTTGTTTGATCTGTAGAAGCAGAAGAATTCTAGGTCAAGTGAACAAAAGTCTAACTTGAATTGCAAAAACAGAGAGTCATGGTCCCTTAATCAATTCCCAGACTTGAGACAGTTTACAGACCCAGAGCCTCTTGAATGAGGGGAAGGCCAGGTATCCTTGGGGAAAAACCCTGTTACACTACCAAAAATTTATACTATTCGTCTTCCTCTCAGCCTTCCCCAGGGAGACCTACGACCTTTTACCAGGGTAACTGTGCATTGGGGAAAAGGAATGATCAGATATTTGAGGGATTATTAGACACTGGCTTAGAAGTGACATTAATTCCAGGAGACCCAAAATGTCATTCTGGTCCACCAGTCAGAGTAGAGGCTTATGGAGGTCAGGTGATCAATGGAGTTTTAGCTCAGGTCCATCTCACAGTGGGTCCAGTGATTGCCTGGACCCATTCTGTGGTTATTTTCCTGGTTCTGAAATGCATAATTTTAATAGACATACTCACCAACTGGCAGAATCCCACATTGATTCCCTGACTCTTGGAGTGAGGGCTATTATGGTAGGAAAGGCCAAGTGGAAGCCACTAGATCTGCCCCTACCTAGCAAAATAGTAAATCAGAAGCAATACTGGATTCCTGGAGGGATTGCAGAGATTAATGCCACTCTTAAGGACTTGAAGGATGCAAGGGTGGTGATTCCCACCACATCCCCATTCAACTCTCCTATTTGACCTGTGCAGAAAACAGATGGGTCTTGGAGGATGATGGTGGGTTATCATAAACTTAATCAGGTAGTGATTCTAATTGCAGTTGCTGTTCCATATGTGGTATCATTGCTTCAGCAAATCAACACATCCCCTGGTACCTGGTATGCAGGACAGCTGAGTATTGTTAGGTGAAACATACGTCTGTTATTGTGTTCTATTTAGAGATTAAGTACTGTTTAAAGTGATGTGTATAGCTGCCAAGTTGACAAGGGGTGGATTGTGATGGTTAGGTTCATGTGTCAACTTGGCCAGGTTATGGTGCCCAGTTGTCTGATCAAGCAAGCACTGGCCTAAAGATTACTGCAAAGACATTTGTGGCTGGTTAATAAACCAGAAGGCTGGTTCATTAAATTATCAGTCAATTGATAGCATCTGTGCCTGGTTGCATCAATGAAGGGAGTGTCTTCTGCAATGAGAGAATTCAATTAGCTGAATTTAATCCAATCAGTTGAAGACTTTTAGGGAGATGAGAGAGAACCTTCACTTCTTCAGCCAGCCAGCCTCTCCTGGGGAAGTTCATGAAAGACCTTCATTGGAGTCACCAGCTGTTCTAGTTTGCTAATGCTGCTGGAATGCAAAACAACAGAAATGGATTGGCTTTTATAAAGGGGGTTTATTTGGTTACACAGTTACAGTCTTAAGGCCATAAAGTGTCCAAGGTAACACATCAGCAATCGGGTACCTTCACTAGAGGATGGCCAGTAGTGTCCGGAAAACCTTTGTTAGCTGGGAAGGCACGTGGCTGGCGTCCGCTCCAAAGCTCTGGCTTCAAAATGGCTTTCTCCCAGGACGTTCCTCTCTAGGATGCAGTTCCTCAAAAATGTCACTCTTAGTTGCACTTGGGGTATTTGTCCTCTTTTAGCTTCTCCAGAGCAAGAGTCTGCTTTCAATGGCTGTCTTCAAAATGTCTCTCATCTGCACTTCCTGTGCTTTCCTCAAAGTGTCCCTCTCGGCTGTAGCTCCTCTTCAAAACATCACTCACAGCTGCAGCTGCACTGAGTTCCCTCTGCTCGTCAGCTCATTTATATGGCTCCACTGATCAAGGCCCACCCTGAATGAGTGGGGACACGCCTCCATGGAAATATCTTGTCAGTTATCACCTACAGTTGGGTGGGGTGCATTTCCATGCAAATCTAATCAGCACCAAAACGTCTGCCCCACAAGACTGCATCAAAGAATATGGCTTTTTCTGGGGGTCATAATACACTCAAACCAGCACACCAGCTCACTGCCTGGCCTATGGAATTTGGACTCATGCATCCTGCCCTATGGAATTTGGACTTGTGCATCCCCACAGTTTTGTGAGACACTTTTATAAAATCTCATATTTACAGATATCTCCGGTTGGTTCTGTTTCCCTGGAGAACCCTAACTAATATACCACTCTACTCTGTAGCTCTATTCTAGAGCATCGTTACCAGTTAGCTTTTGCTGTGAAATAAACCACTCAAAATGTAGAGGCTTAAAACAACAACCACTTATTTTGCTAATGATTGTGGGATTTGTCACTTTGGGCTGGGCTCAGCTAGGCTATTCTTTTTTTGGCCATAGAATATTCTTTTTTTTCCTTGCAATTTTATTGAGATATAGTCACATACCATACAATCATCCAAAGTGTACAATCAATTCAAAGTATCATCATATAGTTGTGCATTCATCACCACAGTCAATTTTTTGAACATTTTCATTACTCCAAAAAATTAATAAAAATAAAAGTAAATATAAGAATAAAAGTAAAAAAGAAAGCCCCAAACAACTCATCCCCTCCAACCCCCTAATATTCATTTACTTTTTTGTCTCCCCTTTTCTACTCATCTTTGCATACACTGGACAAAGGGAATGTGAGCCATTCTCTACAATCACACAGTAACACCATATAAGTTATACCATTATACACTCATCTTCAAGAATCAAGGCTAGCAGGTTGCAGTTCAACAGTTTCAGGTATTTCCTTCTAGCTATTCTAATACACTAACAACTAAAAAGGGATATCTATATAATGCATAAGAATAACCTCCAGAATGACTTCTCAATTCCATTTGAAATCTCTCAGGCCCTGAAACTTTACTTTGTTTCATTTCTCTTCCCCCTTTTGGTCAAGAAGGCTTTCTCAATCCCATGATTCCAGGTCCAGGCTCATCCCTGGGAGTCATGTTCCTCACTGCCAGGGAGACTTACACCCCCAGGAGGCATGTTGCATGTAGAGGGGAGGAAAGTGAGTTTACCTGCAGAGTTGGCTTAGAGAGACAGGCCACATCTGAGCAACAAAAGAGGTTCTCTGGGGTGACTCTCAGGCACAATTGTAAGGAGGCTTAACTTCTCCTTTGCAGTAACAGGCTTCATAAGGGCAAACCCCAAGATCGAGGGCTTGGCCTACTAAATTGGTAGTCAACTGGGCTATTCTTGTATTTGTGTCACTCGTGTCTGAGGTCAGCTGCTGCTAGTTGTCTAGGTGACACTACTACAAGGGAGTGGTTGGCTATCAGTTGGGGCAACAAGGATGATTGGGGCAAGTGTTTCTCACCATCTGGCAGGCTAGCCTGGGTTTGTACACATGGTGGCAGCAGATTTCCAGGACTAGCAAGAGTGCAAATCCCAATGCGCAAGCACTTTTCAAGCCTCTACTTAGACCATGCCTGCCAATAGCTCATTGACCAAACCAAGTCACATGGCAGATTCAAGAGATAAAGAATAAAACACCTCTTGATGAGAGGAGCTGCAATGTCAATGCAAAGGTGTGAATTCAGGGAGGGGAAACAATTGTGGTAATTTTTACTCTCTATCACAGGCACCAACACCCCACCCTGTGGGAGCCCTAGCCATTTTCAGGCATTTCACTCAATTTTTTTAGAGAAACACTGCCCATTTTTATCCAGAGTATAAGCTCTTCCACTGGGTGAGAGGGTGGGAGGAAGGTGGTGGAACTCATTGTATTGTCGTTTTTCAACCAGTTCTTCAAATAATCATCCTATTTTATGTCATCCTACTTCTACTATCTATATATCTGCTGCAGTCTTTTCCTGAGATTTGTTTGGGCTCTAGTGTCTCCACACTGATTTGTTCCTCAGTTTGACCCCATCTGCATTCACTTCCAGGAATTTATCAATCTCTTTGGTCCACTCTCCCTACCTGCTCCACTGCTTTTATAAATGAATTTACTTTGTACTTTTCAATAATTATTTCATTTGTTTTGAGAGGTAAACACATGTGTTCAATCTAGCATCTTGTACCATGAAAGCCACAGATTAAATTTTTTTGGTATTTCTTTTTTGTTGTTAAGGTGAAATTTATCCAATATACACTTAACCATTTTCAATTGTACAATTCAGTGGCATTTAGTGCATTCACAATGTTGTGCAACCATCTTGAGTTTCAAGTCCCTTACACATTTTGAACCATAATTGTACATCTCAGATTAAATTTTAATCTATTGTCTTTAGACCAGAGAAAAAGTAACTTAATCTATAATTTAATTTAATCTGTTATCCAGATAGTTTAATCTATCTCTAGTGCAAATATATACATATATATATACACACACACACATTATATACACACATTTTCCCCATATACATTAAGAGTGGGTGGTTCCAATAGGTATGTGAACACTATTGTGAAAAAGATGAGCCAGAAGAAGACTTGTATAAATTCTCAAAGCAATGACCTATTACTACTTTTTTATATTTGGTGGATGGGTCCCAGGGCGAAAGATGCACTTCCTATGCTTAAGGCATTACTTTGGGCCTTTTTTCCCCACTCCATGTTTCTCCTAGGGCTATGGTTGAAAATTTTTTTCCATGTTAGACTACTTGTGCTGTTCAGACTCCTGAGGCAAAATTTTTAATATAAAAATGAGCAAATGGCCAAGGAGACACCTGGAGATGGCAGCAGCATGGCAGTCAAACTCTCCTCTTCCTTCCTACCACCACCACCCCTGAGGTCTCCAGGACTCTTTGTTCTGCATCTGTTAATTGTAAGCCCTCTGCCTGCCCACTAGGCCTTCAGTCCATCAGACCATACTTCATTTTGAGGTCATACAAATGAACAATAAACATAATATTCAGCTTCACTAGTAATGAAACATATGCAAATTAAAACAATTAGAGTAATGCTTTGCTTTTTTAGATTAGTGATAACAAAATAATACATAGTAATATGGGTGAGTATTCTAGTTTGCTAATGCTGCCAGAATGCAAAACACCAGAGATGAATTGGCTTTTATAAAGGGGGTTTATTTTGTTAGACAGTTACAGTCTTAAGGCCATAAAGTGTCCAAGGTAACACATCAGCAGTCGGGTACCGTCACTGGAGGATGGCTAATGGTGTCCGGGAAACCTCTGTTAGCTGGGAAGGCATGTGGCTGGCGTCTGCTCCAAAGTTCTGGTTTCAAAATGGCTTTCTCCCAAGACGTTCCTCTCTAGGCTGCAGTTCCTCAAAAATGTCACTCTTAGTTGCACTTGGGATATTTGTCCTCTCTCAGCTTCTCCAGAGCAAGAGTCTGCTTTCAACGTCCATCTTCAAACTGTCTCTCATCTGCAGCTCCTGTGCTTTCTTCAAAGTGTCCCTCGTGGCTGTAGCTCCTTTTCAAAATGTCACTCTCAGCTGCACTGAGTTCCTTCTGTTTGTCAGCTCATTTATATGGCTCCAGTGATTTAATTTGGACCCACCCTGAATGGGTGGGGTAACACCTCCATGGAAATTACCCAATCAGAGTCATCACCCACAGTTGGGTGGGGCACACCTCCACAGAAACACTCAAAGAATTACAATCTAATCAACACTGATAAGTCTGTCCATACAAGATTACATCAAAGAATATGGCTTTTTCTGGGGGACACAATACATTCAAACCAGCACAGTGAGTGTGTGGAGAAATTGACAGCATCAAATGCTGCCTGAGAGAGTGGAAACTGGCACAATCTTTTAACACTGGGAATTGGAAGTGGCTATTAAAATTAAAACTGCAAAACTCTGACAGAGTAGTTTCTTGCACACAAAGGTACAAGGATATATGCATATATAAAAAGATGTGTATGCACCCAAACCCCAAGCAACAAAAGAAAAAATAGGTAAATGGGAACTCCTCAAACTTAAAAGCTTCTGTACCTCAAAGGAATTTGTCAAAAAGGTGAAGAGGCAGCCAACTCAATGGGAAAAAAATTTGGAAAACATGTATCTGACAAAAGACTGATATCTTGCATATATAAAGAGATCCTACAACTCAATGACAATAGTACAGACAGCCCAATTATAAAATGGGCAAAAGATATGAAAAGACAGTTCTCTGAAGAGGAAATACAAATGGCCAAGAAACCCAGGAAAAAATGTTCATCTTCACTAGCTATTAGGGAGATGCAAATTAAAACCACAAGGAGATATCATCTCACACCAATTAGATTGGCTGCCATTAAACAAACAGGAAACTACAAATGCTGGAGAGGATGTGGAGAAATTGGAACTCTTATTCATTGTTGGGACTAATGGTACAGCCACTCTGGAAGACAGTCTAGTGGTTCCTTAGAAAACTAGATAAAGAGTTACCCTTCGAGCCAGCAATTGCACTTCTCGGTATATACGCAGAAGCTCTGAAAGCACTGACATGAACAGATATCTGCACACCAATGTTCATAGCAGCAATATTCACAATTTCCAAGAGATGGAAACAACCCAAATGTCCTTCAACAGATGAGTGGATAAGTAAAATGTGGTGTATACACACGATGGAATACTACACGGCAGTAAGAAGGAATGATATCGTGAAACATATGACAACATGGATGAACCTTGAAGACATAATGCTGAGCGAAATAAGCCAGGCACAAAAAGAGAAATATTGTATGTTATCACTAATGTGAACACTGAAAAATGTAAAATAAATGGTTTATATTGTAGAATGTAGGGGACCTAGTGATATTCAGCAAATAGTGAAGGGGAATGATAATCTAATAAGAACAGATAAGCTATGGAGGGTAAACTGAACATTTCTGGGAATGCTCAGGAATGACTATGGTTTGTTAATTTCTGGGGGGTATGATAGGAACAAGTGCTCAGAAATGTAGTTATTTTAGGTTACTTGTTTTTCTTATTTGTTTGTCGGGATATAGTCTGTTTATTTTCTTGGGGTAGGGTAGGAACATGTTGGAAGCAATGCAGTTATTTTATGTTATTTGTTTTTCATTATTCCTTTGTTTTGGTTTTGTTTGAAATGTTGTTTTTTGATTGTTTGTTTTTTTAATTTTTTGATAAAGTTAAAAACCAATGAATAAGTGTGGAAAAAAAGTAAATGAACAATGGGGGAGGAGGGGAGTGGAATGCTTTGGATGTTCTTTTTTATTCTCATTTTTATTTTATTTTTTGGAGTAATGAAAATGTTCAAAGATTGATTGTTGTGATCAATGCACAACTATGAATAACTGATTGTACACTTTGAAGGATTTTGTGTTATGTGAATATATCTCAATAAAACTGCATTAAAAAAAGATGTGTAGCCTTGCTATGAATTGTATACTTGAAAGTGATTAAAGTGGGAAATGTTATGTTGTATATATTACCACAATAAGTTTTTAAAAAAAAAACCTTGAACAAATGCAAACCTTTTACCTAAGAATTCCACCTCTAGGAATGTATCCCAAGAAAATAACAGAGAAGTGCACAAAGGTGTATATACAAATGTGTGGCTGTGAACCTACACAATAGGTTCCACCAAAGTTCGATGACACTTGACTGAAAACTGAAGCAGGCCTCTCCATATAGCAAACTAGTAAGTTTATTAGGGAACTTACAAACCAGGAAGCTGGTCCTGGGTGGCTGCAGTAGTAGCTCCACACTACTCAGGGGGTTACAGGGGGCTATATGGGGTAAGAATAAGGCACAGAGCCAAGTCGGGATTTGCAAGATCATAAATATGTTTCTCTGAAGTTACTGATATGTAGCAGGAGTGGTCCTAGTACAGATAGCCATCATGCTTAGGAATGTGCACATGTGCTTTAAGATGCACCTACAGGGAGGTTTTATTTTTTGTTTTTTATTTTTTTGCCTTAACTAGGAATTTATAGGTTCTCGAGTTTATGGCCTCACACTCCATCCTTCAAAAAACCAGCTCTTACGTTCTACACACCCCTCTTCTGAAAATATCCCCGAGCAGTAATTGAGGTGACATCTGGAGGCAGAATCCACAACAACAGTATGACACATATACTAATACCTATGCCTACTAATGTCAAGAGGAAAATTAGTAAAGCAGATCCCCAAACCTCACTCTGTTAGGTTAAAAGGTGATACTGTGCAAGGTGTTTCATACCCAGTAGAGGTCAACAACTGTCCACCCACAGCCAGCCTGGTTATGGGTTTCAGCTAGTTCAGGTGCACATTTCAAGAATTCATTTCCTTCTGTAGTAAAGATTAGAAACATTAACCTAAGGACAAAATACAAGATGTTTAGTATGAACTAACATGGGGAGGTCATGACCGTTAGATAACATGCATCTCCTGAAAAGATGATTCCCAACATTGGATTGTTCTTGGGAGAGGTGAACCAAACTTTAGCTCCCAAGCGTTCTATGGCATCAGGTAGGACATTATATAAAGGAGCCCGTGTATTAAGCTACAATAGAAGTGCAACTTCTGCCCCAGCATTGATGGAGGAGGCTGTCTGTAAACTAGAGCAATGGGACCTTCTTTGTATGTGATAGGAATCTGAGTTATTGCTAGCTAATTCCTTTCCCTGTCCCCAAGGAATAAGAATACTTGTAT
The DNA here is from genome assembly GCF_015220235.1 of Choloepus didactylus. Lineage (NCBI taxonomy): Eukaryota > Metazoa > Chordata > Mammalia > Pilosa > Megalonychidae > Choloepus > Choloepus didactylus. Next base: position 167,384,590 of record NC_051334.1, read on the forward strand.
TAATTAGGGTTCTCTAGGGAAACAGAATCAACAAGAGATATCTACAAATATAAGATTTTATAAAAGTGTCTCACGCAACTCTGGGTATGCACGAGTCCAAATTCCATAGGGCAGGCAGCAAACTGGCAACTGCGATGAAGGTGTTCGATGACCTCCTCAGGAAATGCTTCACTGGCTAGCTGAAGAAGAAGTGAAGGTCCTCTCCCTCTTTTCCTTAAAAGTCTTCAACTGATTGGATTAAATCCAGCTGATTGCATTCTCTCATTGTGGAAGACACGCCCTTCGTTGATGTAATCAGTCACCACTGCAGCCAATTGACTGATGATTTCATGAACCAGCCTTCTGGTTTCTTAACCAGCCACAAACGTACTGGCTGTAACAGGCCAGTGCTTGCTTGACCAGACACCTCGACACCATCACCCGGCCAAGTTGACACATGAACCTAACCATCACAATAGCTATCCACTCAGGTGGCATTTTCCAGCATAAGCCCCACCAAATTTAGGGGGTGCTTTGGGTATAGCTTGTGGCAATCTCAGTATGAGTCCTTGTTTCTGTTATAATTGGAGGAATACCTTGTTCCAATGCTACTTCTATTCTTATTGCTGCTGGTGGAATGTGTAGCTGAGAAATTAAGAATTAACAAATGATTATGATTACTGAATCATTATATATATATGTTTTTTCTATCTATATTATTGAATAGGCAGAAATTTATACCTAAAATTACTGAAATTCAACTAGTCTCACCCTTGTTTACAGTTATTATTGCGATAATTATCCTAGCCTAGTCTCAGCCCTGTTTGCAGTTACTATTGTAAAGTTTATTATAGCCTCGTCGCAGCCCTGTTTATACTTCCATGATTATTCTAGCTTAGTATCAGCCTTGTTTACTTACTATTTTAATGGTCATTCTAGCCTGATCTCAGCCTTGTGTATATTTAGTATTGTAATGGTAACAACTCCATCTCCTCTTGTTTGAATCCATAAAATCCCTGAACTCCTTAGACTCGGGGAGACAGCTTTTTGGGCCGATGGGCCATCTGATCTCCTGCTCTGCATGTAGTGATAAACTCTTTCTCTCTTTGAAACCCTGGCATCATAGATTGGCTGTTGTGCACATCAGGCAGAGAACCCGCTGCTTTTGTTTGGTATCAGTTTGGCGACCCCAGAAGGGACAAAGTTTCTCAAGAAGCAAGGAGTCTGACTACCCAAAGTTCTAGAGCCCTGGCAGGACAGGTAAATGTGGTAATCAAGCCTTGTGCAGCCCCTAGATTCTTTTAGCCTAAAGGCTTGGCAACTGGGTTTTTCTCTGCTCTGCTGGCACTATAGTCCCTCAGTAGTTTCCAGTGCAAATCCAGACATTTGACTGGGTGAGTGGGTCATCAAGGCAGAAGTGGATCAGGAGGTTAGTACAGCAGTTCGAGTCCCCTGAACCTGGGTTTGAGGCCCTGGGTCTTGCTTTCAGAATGATCTCCCTTTGCTCTGACCTCTATACCTTTATGCTAACTGGGTACCATTCTGTGTGGAGTTTGAGGCCCTGACTGGGGTTTGTACAGAGTTTGAAGCCCTGACTTGTGTTTGTCTGCATGGGGTCGAGGCCTTGACCTGATTATGTCTGTATGGAATTTGAGGCCCTGACAGGAGCCTGTTTGTTGAGTACACTCCTGGAAAATAAGTAATCCAACAATTAACTGGTATTTAATGAAATTAAGTTTAAGTGTATGATGCCTGTTTAACTGTTAATTGGTGTATTACTTAGATATGGTAAGTGTTTAATGCCTGTTTAATTGTTAATTGATGTGTGCATTCTAGTATTAATTGCTGTTGCATAAGTATATAATAAGTGTTGTCTGTTTAGATTTGTTAGTTGGTGTGTTACTGCATTTGTATTGTTCAAGTGTTCCTAACTAGTTACTGTTATGGAAATTCTTCAAAATGAGAAATTCTGATTCTAATAGCATTCCTGAATATAGCCCTTTGGGCTATATTTGAAAAACTAGAAAGACTTTAGTTATGAGCCTATGAAAAAAATGTTTACTCCTTTATTTCTCTCTCCCAGCAATCAATGTTGATGAGAAAATGTAAAATTTTCCTGTAATGATTAGCAGAGAAAGGAAAAATGTCCTCCTGGATTCAAATCTGGAGGCTCTAATAGAACCTTTATTAACTCTGCCATCTGCTCCACCTGCACCCTCTAATCAAGGGGCCAATGGATCAGGAAAGGAGGAAGCTCCCCTACCTCCTGCTCCTCCTCTGTATCCCTCTCTATCAGAAGTAGAAGACTCTGAGATAGAAACAGTCTCCCCGTCCCATACCCACCAGCGTGCTCAGTTTGGCCAGGGCTGCTCTCTGAAACCAGAAGCAGAGTGACCGGCCAAACTTCCACTCCTCTGGCAGGTGCCTATAGGAGTCGATGAGCAGGGAGGCCTGAGAGGGCTTGTATAGGTGCATACCCTGTTCTCCACATCAGATTTAAGTAATTGGGAAAATAATACCCCACTCTATAGAGAAGGATCAAAGGAAATAGAAACCTTAGTTCAACCTTATAACCCAAATTGGGCTAATATTCAAGCATACCAGAAAAGGATGAAAAGATAGGGTTCAAATTAGTGAGTTTTATATTTCTACGTGTTTTGGTTTGTTAAAGCTGCCAGAATTCAATAAGCCACAAGTGGGTTGGCTTTTACAATGGGGATTTATTAACTTACAAATTTATAAATTTGTAATTTACAAATTTACAAATGGGGATTTATTAGCTTACAGCTCTAAGGCCATGAAAATGTCCCAATTAAGACATCAACAGGATGATAACTGGACTTTGAAGATAGGCTGCTAGCATCCGGGACACCTCTCTCACAGGGGAAGGCAGTTGGCTGGCATCTGCTGGTCCTTCACTCCCAGGTCTCATTGCTTTCAGCTTCTGGTTCCAGTGGCTTCCTCTCTGAGCTTCTGTGGGTCCTCTCTTAGCTTCCCCAGGGCTTTTCTCTAAATTCTATCTGGGATTTTTCTGTGTTTTATCCTCTCCTAAAGGACTCCAGTAAAAGTATTAAGACCCACCTTGAATGGGTGGGTCACATCTCAATTCACATAACCTAACCAAATGGTCCCATCTACAACAGGTCTGCACACACAGGAATGGATTAAAAGAACATGGCCTTCTCTGGGGTACATAATAGCTTAAACTAAGACACTATGCTTCTGGTTTCTGTGTGTGTCCAACTTTCTATATTTGTGTCTGTTTCTGAAATGTATATTTTCCTACCTCTGAATGGTAATACCAAATTGGCAAACAAAAATTCTTAAAAGAGTTCTATTTGAATTGCTTAAAAATAAAGAAGTGTGCACGTGCGCGCGCGCGCACACACACACACACACACACACACACACTCCTGGAGGCCCCAAGGAAAAGAAAAAGAAAAAGAAAAAAAAGAAACCCTCTAGGCACCAGTGTTCAAAGTCTTAGTTTTTGTAATTAATGTAAACAAACCTGGACATTGGAAAGAAACCACCCCTGGAATTTTCTGAAGGCAGCAGTGGGCTGCCTCAGGAAATAACAAAGACACAGCTTTCAGCAAAATAAATCTTATAATTGGAAACAACTAAAAGAAGGGCATAGGAACTCTCATCAACACTAAGGCCACCTTAGGGGTCGTAAATCCCACTACCCTCATTTAAAACTTTTAAAACCAGGCTTCATTCTTTCTGTCTCACCAATCCCTGCCCCCAGGGCCTCTTAGACCTTGCCCAAATATGAACTAGCCAGCTAAGGCAGCTATGGGGGAAGAGTTGAGCGCAGAAGGAGGGGGGAGGTGTGGGCTTGGTTTAGAATTCTTTCTACTGGGCCTAGAGATTAGAAATGGTAGGCACAGAGGAAATGTTGTGGCATAGGCCATGTTTGTTCTGAGAGAATTCCCCAATTAAATTTTTTTTCCAATAATACCTTTGCAATGGTAACTGCAATAAACAAATCATTATTAAAATAGAAATAGCCTTGTGATAGGGGTAATTGAATAAGATCTAACTGCCAAATTTCAGTAAGTAAAAGAAAATGTCCTTGAGAGCTACAGAAAAGTTTCTCTGGATTTATGCTTGGGACAAATTAAACAATTGTTGTATATTTTCTAGAGTTTGATGCTTTTGAGGTTGTTCATAATTTTAGAATATTATAAAAACAAAGAGATTTTTTTTTAACCTCCAAAGAAAAAAGGCAAATACAGCTGTAAAGGTTCAGTGACAAAGTCTGGTCCTATTCCTGTTTTTGTGATGACTTTTGAACCAAACAAATATGATTTTATTCTACTTGGGTAAATTTGGTTCTCCCGACATTTATACATGTTTACTGATAAAATAAGCTAGCATCTTAGCAGATGTTAAGTAGCTAAAACAATTATATATCTGCAGCACCTACTTGAGGAAGCATACCATCACTGCCCTATGCCCCAAATCCTGAGAAGGCTAGAGCTATATCATTGTGAAATCTCCCCATCTTGGTTTCTTGAATATTTTTTCACTAAATGGGACCTGACTGGAGCACCCTGTTTTAGACCGTGTCTCCTCTTTTTGCAGGAGAAGCTGGAGGTCTTCACCACGCTCATATCTCTGGAGTCCAAGAGCCAGTGAACAGCCTCACTGCTGCCAAGTCAAATAGGGCTTTGGGTGCCTTTGCCTAAGATGGACAGCCCCTTACACATGGAGGGACAAATAAAAGAAAGCAGCCATAAGCCACTTTGTTGTTTCCATCTTTAGATTGTTCTGTGCTCCTGCTTTAGTTGGGGTGACTATCTTTTTCTTATTGTTTTTACCTGCAGTTGTTTCTAGATTCTGAAAATGAGTCCTTTTTGGGATAAATGTATCGCAAATATCTTCTCCCATCTTAACTCTTCTTATGGTATCTTTTCATGAACAGAAGCTTATACTCTTAATGTAAGCCAGGTTATCAATTTGTTTCCTTTATTTGCCAACTCCAAGATTAATGAAGATGTTTTCCTGTGCTATCTTGTAAAAACATCATTTCTTATCTTTTTATATTTATATATGCAGTCCCTGTAGAATTGATTTTTCTGTATCTTGCAAAGTAGTGGTCAGTATTCTGGTTTTTTATTCATATGGATATAAAATTGATCCAGGACCATTTCTTGAAAACACCATCCTTTCCCCAATGTACTGCAGTGCCTCCTTTATCAGGTAATCATCTATGAGTGGGTCTGTTTCTGGACCTTCTATTCAGTTCAATCAATCTATATCACCACTCTAATGCCAATATCATGCTATTTTAATTGCTCTACCTTTATAATAAGGCATGACAAATACAGGTGTAAGACATCTAGTTTTGCTCTTCATTAAGATTACCTTGGCTATTCTTTGGCCTTTGCATTTCCATATAAATCTTAGAAACAGCTTCTCAGTTTCCATTTAAAAAACTGCTGAGATTTTAACAGGGATTATGTTAAATCTATGTATCTTCTTGAGGAGAATTGCCATCTTTGCTATGTTGAGTTTTCTTACCCAGGATTATAGTATTTCTGTCCATTTATTTGGTCTTCTTTAATCTATTTCAACAGTGTTTTATAGTTTTCACTGTAGAAGTGTTACACATTTGTTTTAGATTTATTTCTATGTATTTGATATTTTAATTCTAATGTAAATGATACTGTTGAAAATTTTATTTGTGATGACAAACGTGCTACAAATAAAAGACATCCCAAATAAGTTGTCAGGGAAATGAAGCTATTCTACAGAAATGTAGTCTAAAATTAAAATACTTAAGAAGAAGCTGTTCTACCCAGAAGAAATATTAAAAACTAGCCCACCTTTCCAGAAAGCAATTTGTCAAAATCTGTCAGGTGTACTAAAAATATTTATACCTTTAGTGCAGTAATTCTATCTCTAGAGTTTTAAACTAAGGAAAGAAACACAGAAGCAGATAAAACATTTATCTGGAAAGATGTTTGCCTCAGCATTTCTTAAAGGAGCCAAAGAATTCAAAATAATGAAAATCCCACAAAATGAGGGTGGTTTTACACATTATAATACATTCATGGGGTAGAATATTGTAGAGCCATTAAAATTAGATTTTCTCAGAATTTTTTAATGATATGGGGTACTGATGATGATGGTACAGAATTACTGTAAAGAGCAAAATACATTATCATATAACATATGAAAAAACATATTAATATAGAGAAAGATAACTAGAAAAAAATATTAATTTTGATATGTATTCCAAGTCACCTACAATGAACAAACTTCACATCTGTAAGCGGGGGTTGATAAAGCCTGAGCCCTCACCCCCTCACTTCCTCAGGTTGGTGACTGCCATGCCCAAAGGGAATCCTTCCACTCTGCTCTCTGCACTGGGCTGATTTATGGAGTCTGTGTAAGAAAGGAAACAAAGTCCAGGTTTTCTTTGCTCAGAAACCTGGGCTGGATGGTTACTGGTTGAACCTTTCCCCAGTCAATGGCTGCCCACGGCTATCTCCAGAGCAACTGTTCCTCCAAGTGGGGAGTGACTAGGAGGAGGCCAGAGTTCAGCTTCCTCTGTTGGCCCTAATGGAGCCAGAAGGGGAGCAAAGGCCTTTGTTCATTCCAGACAGGTTCCCATGTCTATAATCCTTTGGCTAGGCTCAGGCCCAAACTGAACTTTGTGCTCATCTTTTTGCATCTCTGAGACAGGGAGTGAAAGCTCATATTGGGCCTGCTGCACAGGGCCGCTCCATGACTAGGCCTGCTTCCAGAGGCCATCTTTCACCCTCAAGTCTGCATCAGGCCTGCATGGAAGGGCTGCATGGGTGTAAGCACCCCTCATCTAACCTGAGCCTGCATCCCTGAGGCCTCACCACTACTCCCTTGACCCAGCAAGGAGGATCAACCTGGTCTATCCAGGGAAAAGGCACTTGCCACTCAATCTGTCTCTCTCTCTCCTCTCTCTACTGCTTCCCATTCTCTTTCCCACACATACAGAGGCAGGCACCTTGGGAAGACATTGACTGTGATGGGGCATGGTCAAACAGAAAAGATCACCTCAAGACCTTACTACACACCTATTGAATCAGAATATCTAGGAGTAAAATACGGGCATACGTATAATTTCAAAGACCCTAGATCATTCTTATGGACAACCTTAATAACAAACCACTAGAGGCATACATGATTTTTGGAACTTAGTTTGGGAACCACTGATCTAGAACAAAGTCCTCATTTTACAGATGAGGAAATTGAGGTCCCAATAGGGGAAATGACTTGCCCAAGTGTGAGTAGAGCAAAAAATATTTGAGCCTTTTCCCTATAATAGAAATGGACTCTAAATGTCAATCTATTTCTTGGTTTTAGCCTGTGACTGCACAGACAGAAAAGTTGCACACTTACTGGATGAATTTGAGCATGGAGGTGCAATGGTGTAGTTAAATGAGCGTCTGTCACCCTGCAGCTCCTGGGCTTTTTACGTGTGTTTTCCTCACAGGCCAGGTCTCCATCCCTCTACCCTCTGGGGAAGGCAGAAGTCCAGAAAGAGAACTGAGGGAAGATGAAGTCCAGATTGGGAAGAGAGAGGCAAGAGGACAGCAATACCATTTCCTAAGCCTATTTCAGCCAGGAAGCCAACAATTCTTCCCACAACAGCATCTTCAGAATCCTCACTGATGGGCAGAGATATACATCTGGCAGAGATGACTGGCTTCCCCAAGCTGCCCCTTAGTTGACATATTCTTTGAGAAGAAATACTTTTTTAAAAAAATCTGATGAAGGGGCCTTTAGAGTGATGCCTTTTGAAATCCAGTCATTTCAAGGATCTTTTCTCACATTCCTGTTGCTTTTCTTTAGAATCTTAGACTGTTGGAAAGTTTTGGGCTTTCTCAGACCAAAACCATAATTCTGGTCTTGTATTTGCTATTAACTTTCAAGGTGACCTTGGGCAAATCATCTCCCTTCCTTGAGCCTCAGTTTCCCCATCTGTAAAGTGAGGGGGTTAGAGTAGACCTACTCCCAGATATTATGCATTAATTCTACATAAAACTGCTAATAATATTTTAGAGCTTTCTCTTGTCTTTTTATATCTAGCTATATCTGAAGATATATTTTATATAATTCGGGTCCATTTTATAGCATCCTTTTTTCCAGTACACTTACATTGTAAACATTCTCCTACGTCACTAAAGATTCTGACAAAACATGAGTGGGATGGTTGCACAATATGTCCATTATATGGATGTTCCAGAATTTATCTGTTCCCATACTGATAGATATTTAGGTTATTTTCCATTCTTTTGTTGTTGTAACTAATGCTTTAGTAAATATCTGTGCACATAAACCTTTATCTGTTTCTCTGCTTATTTCCTTTAGAAATTGAATTGCCTGGGGAAAGGTAAGACAGCTTTTAATTATAGTGAATTATTGACAAATTGCTCATTTCACTGTGCCTTCACTGGTAGTGGTCATTATGTCTTTTTAATATTTTATTTTTAAATTTCACAGGTTAAAAAATCCCATACCTTAGAAGCTAATTATTATTTTTTTCATTTTTTAAATTACTAGTAAGGTTGAACCTTTTTCATAAGTTTAGTGTTTGTCTCTTGTGTTCCTTGGATTGCATGTACATTTTTCTATTGGTGTCTTGATATTTTTACTTATCTATTTCTATGAGCTTTTTTTTTACATTTTTTATTCATATTTATTGAGATATATTCACATACCATGCAGTCATACAAAACAAAGTGTACATTCAATTGTTTACTGTCCCATTATATAGTATTGCATATATCACCAAAATTAATTTTTGAACATTTTCATTACCACACACACAAAAATAATAAGAATAAAAATTAAAGTGAAAAAGAACAATTAAAGTAAAAAAGAAAACTGGGTGCCTTTTTCTCCTTTTTTTCTTTTTCTCTGCTCATCCAACCATAAACTAGACAAAGGGGAGTGTAGACCATATGGCTTTCCCAATCACATTGTCACCCCTCATAAGCTACATCTTTATACAATCATCTTCAAGATTCATGGGTTCTGGGTTGTAGTTTGACAGTTTCAGGTATTTACTGCTAGCTATTCCATTCATTAGAACCTAAAAAGGTTGTCTATATTGTGCGTAAGAGTGCCCACCAGAGTGACCTCTCGGCTCCTTTTGGAATCTCTCTGCCACTGAAGCTTACTTATTTCATTTCCTTTCACATCCCCCTTTTGGTCAAGAAGATGTTCTCCATCCCACGATGCCAGGTCTAGATTCCTCCCCGGAAGTCATATTCCACGTTGCCAGGGAGATTCACTCCCCTGGGTGTCTGATCCCATGTAGGGGGGAGGGCAGTGATTTCACCTGCCAAGTTGGCTTAGCTAGAGAGAGAGGGTCACATCTGAGCAACAAAGAGGCACTCAGGGGGAGGCTGTTAGGCACAATTGTAGGGAGGCCTAGCCTCTCCTTTGCAGCAACAGTCTTCCCAAGGGCAAGTCCTGTGGTAGAGGGCACAGCCCATCAAACCACCAGCCCCCTATGTCTATGAGGACATCAGCAACCTTTGAGGTGGGGAAGCCCAACACCCCTGAATTCTCCACCAGTTCCTCAAGGGGGCTCTGCATATTTTTTTCATTTGTTTTTTTTTCCAATTAACTCTTTTTTTTTTAAATCAACTATATCAAAAAATAAAAATAAAAAAACATAAATCAAAAAAACATTTCAAACAAACCATAACAAGGGAGTCCAACATGTTCCTACTCTACCCCAAGAAAATAACCCAATATAGCAACATTTCTGTGAACTTGTTCCCACCACACCCACCAGAAATTAACAAACCATAGTCATTCCTGGGCATTCCCAGAACATTAAACTCACCCACGATAGCTTATCTGTTCTTATTGGGTTATCGTTCCCCCTTCACCAATTGCTCTCTATCACTGGTTCCCCTACATTCTATATCATAAACCATTTATTTTAGGAGTGTGTTGTTTAACCTCCAGGTGTTAGTGAATTTTCTGAGTCTCTGATGGTTATTGACTTCTAATTGCATTCCATTGTGGTCAGAGAATGTGCTTTGAACAATTTCAATTTTTTTTAATTTATTGAGGCTTGTTTTATGTCACAGCATATGGTCTATTCTGGAGAAAGTTCCGTGATCACTGGAGAAGAATGTGTATCCTGGCGATTTGGGATGTAATGTTCTATATATGTCTGTTAAATCCAATTTATTTGTCCAATTGTTTAGGTTTTCAGTTTCCTTATTGGTCTTCCGTCTGGTTGATCTATCTATAGGAGACAGTGATGTGTTGAAGTCTCCCACAATTATTGTGGAAACATCCATTGCTTCCTTTCGTTTTGCCAGTGTTTGTCTCATGTATTTTGTGGCACCATGATTGGGTGCATAAACATTTATGATTGTTATTTCTTCTTGTTGAATTGCCCCTTTTATTAGTATGCAGTGGCCTTCTTTGTCTCTCATAACATCCTTGCATTTAAAGTCTATTTTATCTGAGATTAATATTGCTACTCCTGCTTTCTTTTCGCTGTAGCTTGCATGAATATTTTTTCCATTCTTTCACTTTCAATTTCTTTGTGTCCCTGTGTCTAAGATGAGTCTCTTGTATGCAACATATTGATGGTTCATATTTTTTGATCCATTCTGCCAATCTATATCTTTTAATTGGGGAGTTTAATCCATTTACATTCAACATTATTACTGTGAAGGCATTTCTTGAATCAGCCATCCTATCCTTTGGTTTATGTTTGCCAGATATATTTTTCCCTCTCTCTCTTATTGTCCTTTAATGAACCAATATTGAATCTCTTTAGTACTGAACCTTTCTCCATCTCTCTCTGTCCTTTCTTTGTTTCTCTGTCTGTAGGGCTCCCTTGAGTATCTGAAGTAGGGCAGGTCTTTTATTAGCAAAATCTCTCAGCATTTGTTTGTGAAAAATTTAAGCTCTTCCTCAAATTTGAAGGAGAGCTTTGCTGGATAAAGTATTCTTGGTTGGAAATTTTTCTCTCTCAGAATTTTAAATATGTCATACCACTGCCTTCTCACCTCCATGGTGGCCGCTGAGTAGTCACTACTTAGTCTTATGCTGTTTCCTTTGTATGTGGTGAATTGCTTTTCTCTTGCTGCTTTCAGAACTTGCTCCTTCTCTTTGGTATTTGGCAGTCTGATCAGAATATGTCTTGGAGTGGGTTTATTTGGATTTATTCTATTTGGAGTTTGCTGGGCATTTATGCTTTGTGTATTTATATTGTGTAGAAGGTTTGGGGAGTTTTCCCCAACAATTTCTTTGAATACTCTTTCTAGACCTTTACCCTTCTCTTCCCCTTCTGGGACACCAATGAATCTTATATTTGGACGTTTTATTTTATCTATCATATCCCTGAGATCCATTTTGTTTTTTTCAATTTTTCCCCCATTCTTTGTTTTGTTCTTTCATTTTCCATTCTATGGTCCTCGAGGTCACTGATTCGTTGTTCAGCTTCCTCTAGTCTTGTACTATGAGTATCCAGAATCTTTTTAATTTGGTCAACAGTTTCTTTTATTTCCATAAGATCATCTATTTTTTTATTTACTCTTGCAATTTCTTCTTTATGCTCTTCTAGGGTCTTCTTCATGTCCTTTATATACTGTGCCATGCTCTTGTTGTTTGTCTTTAGTTCTTTGATTAATTGCTTCAAGTAATGTGTCTCCTCTGATCTTTTGATTTGGGTGTTTAGGCTTGGGTTTTCCATATTGTCTGGTTTTTTCATATGCTTTAAAATTTTCTGTTGTTTTTGGCCTCTTGGCATTTGCTTTACTTGATAGGCTTCTTTTAGGGTTTGTAGGATTATTCAAAGCCTAATCTCTAATTTGTCAGATCTACAGCTTGGTGGTGTACACTTTCTCTAACTAACCAGCAGATGGCATCTGCGAGTCACCTATTCCCCTCAAGTCAGTTCTCCCCAACTTTGTCTTCATGGTGTGTGGGGGTCTGATTCTTGTGGGGTCCAACTGAATTGGTGCACCAAGTTTTGGCATGTTGTTGGTGCTGTCCGCCCTGAATGTGGGGCGTGTGTCTGAGCAGTTAGGGAGGGAGGGCGGCTTTAATAATCAAACTTCCCAGGTGTTCCTGGAGATTTAAGGCTGTTGCAAGAGTCTAAACCTTCATTTAGTCTCACCACAGATTGTCTCTGCCGCTGACCCACAAGTCTTGGTAATGGTGTATGGTCCCTGGGATTTCTGAGCGGGGCCCTCTTCTAAGCCATGCCCTTCCAGGGCCTCTGCTGAGGGAAGGTTGTGCTACGTCACAAGTGCGCACCATCCCTCAAGTGAAGTTCTGGACCGCCGGGCTGTGTAGCTGCGTTCCCAGCCTGCTGTAAGGATGGCTGTATGGGAGCACCAATTTCCCCCTTCTCGCACAGCTCCGCCCTCCCAGCTCCAGGACAATTAGCTGTGGGCATGTGAAAGGCCACTGTCCAGGCCTGACACTGTGGCATGTGCCCGTGTTGCTGGAGACACTTCCTGACACACTGGTTTTTTTGGTGCAGCTCTGGGCTATGGCTCCAGTGCCAGGCAGGAGCATTCCCAGCCCTCCGGGAAGATGGCTGCAAGGGGTGTGGTTATCTTCCCTTTTTGGCTCACCTCTGCCTGCCTCACTCCAAGACAATTAGCAGCGGGTGCACGAAAGGCTATCTTCCATGCCAGATACTGAGGCGTTCGCACAGCCCGTTCCTGCCACGCTGCACTGTGCAGTTCTTGCTGCTGTATCTGCAGCCGCTTTTGGGTTTTTTAAAAAAGAACTAGTCTGCCTCCAAACGCCAACCCATGGTTTCCCCACCCCACAGCGTGGCTGCCAGATATTCAGTGGCTTACTCACTCATTTCAGAATGCAGACTCCCAGTTTCACCAAGTGCACAATCCCTGTGGATTTAGCAGAACTTGTCCAGCTGGTGCATCACTGGAACTGGTGTTCTGGGTCACTTTCTGGCTTTTATTTAGGAGGTACATTAACTCTTTTTAATATTTATGGCATATCTATTCCTAATTCACTTTGTTTGAACAGTTTCTTTGACAAACAGAAAGTTTGAATTTTTACCTGGTTAAATTTATTGATCTGTCCTTTCTTGGTTTCTATTGCTGCTATGCCTAGAAAGCACTTTTCCATGCAGAAAAGGCAAATGTTCACATAATATCTCTTGCATCTGATTATTGTTTAGTTGCTTAGATTAAAATTTTTTAACTCATCTATAAAGTATGTTAATATCTGGTGTGAGTTGAATACCTTCATGTGTTTTCTTGGAAAGGATAGGACATTTTCTCAGAATTTTCCTTGAATATCCTCTTCCTTCTCTTGATTTGTGAAGATTCAGTTGCCATGTTTTCTTATGTGCATTTGGACCTTCTGATTCTTGGCTCCCCTGCTTACCACCCTTTCCTGGTATCTAGTGTTCTGCCCTGTGTGAGAGCTGGTGCAATCATGGGTTTGCACCCAGACCTACTTGGGCCAGGAGCACCCACCTTCAACCTTAGTTAGCCCTTCCTAGGTGAGGTGTTGCGCATTACCATATCCACTGCATCCATATGGTCTCTGTATCAGGCCACCAAACCAGCACAGCTGACACCTTATCATACAAGCCTGAAGACTCTAATGCTCTAAGTGATCCTCCTACCCAAGGTCCAGATGACAGTCCAACCCTGGTTATGAATGACCTGTAGAGCTGGAATAATTCTAATTAGTCTGGAAGTAGATGTCTAATGGACACTGTGACTAGCCATCTTTCCTCTCTGTTGCCTCTCTTTATGTGGCTGAAAGATTCCCAACTCTTAGGTTTGTTCTTAGGATTCAGGCCCTGTTTGCAAATTTAGCTTTTCAGTTTGACACAGGACCACTTCTGCAGACAATATTTTGTACAACCCCCATAATTTGGGTTTTACATACCCATTATATATACCTCACTCATGAAGCCCTTGCAAATGGGGCCTAACCTTGGCACTGGCTGCATTTTTTGCTTGCTCTACACCGTCTGACCCAATCACCCGCTTTGCCAAAGGAGGAGGAGAGCATTGTAGAGATCAGCCAGATATTAGTCCTTGCTATCAAGCATTTGAGTACATGATGGCATGAGGCTGGACAGGTTGACTATTTGGCCAGGCTGACCATATCCCCTTTGCTTTCCCCCACCATAGGGCTCCATGCATCATTGGAAGACCTTAACACTTCCTAAAACAAGGTCACAGATCATTAGCAACACAAATACTAATTGACCTTCCACTGGGTTCAAAGGGGCTCTGATTTAGATATACAATGCCAGGTCTCTGCCACTTGAAGAAGGGCAGAGTCTCACTTTTTCCTGGGGTGTCACCTTCCCCCTTAAGCAAGACCAGATGGTTACTTCTAAGTTATCTAAAATATTAGAACAGATAAAAATAAATTTGAATGTTCATCTCTTAGCCTTCTATTTGAGTCCCATCTATATGCTAATAAATCCCAGTTTTTCTATGTATCTCCAGGCAAGATTTATCCACTCTGAATTCCAGATTCCTTGTATCCACCTGCCTGTATCACATCTCCACTTTGATCTCTAAAGAAAAGATTCTGGTATGGACCCTACTGTTATCAGACATGTGTTTTCAAGTCTTTAAACTCTCCTCATAGTCCCAATGCAACCAAGTTTATGCATTTGTCAAAACGTAATGAATGCTGAGTAGCATGCCATGGAATGGACTAGCACAGTTTAAGCATTCATTTATTGGAGGACATCTGGATTGTTTCCAATTTGGGGCTATTATGGATAAACTTTGCTATAAACATTTGTGTACAGATTTTTCTGTGAACATAAATTTCCATTTCTCTGGCATAAATATCCAGGATTGATTACTGGGTTGTATGAAAATTGCATGTTTAGTTCTATAAGAAACTGCCATACTCTTTTCTTTTCCAGAGAGGCTGCACAATTTTACATTCCCACTAGCAATGAGTAAGCGATCTAGTTTCTCCACATCCTCACAGATATTTGGTGTTGTCACAATTTTATTATTTTATTCAGTCTAACAGGTGTGTAATAATATCTTATTGTGATTTTAATTTGTTTTTCCCTAATGGCTAATGATGTTGAACATCTTTTCATGTGATGTGATGAACATGATCTCCATATTATTTTTTACAACTGCATGAGAATCTACAGTTACCTCAAAATGAAAAGTTAAAATAAGACACATATTTGAAGAAAAATTAAAAGCAAAAAAATGTGCCCAGAGTCTCTCAATCCTCATTAATTCACCAAGCATCCATGAGACATTCCATTGGGCTAGACACTGAACATCTTCGGTCCAAACTGCAAACACTCTAATTGAGGTCAGAGCATGCCCAAGTAACTCACAACCCTGAATAACCATACTAATCTCTTTTCCTTAAACATGTCCCTCTATTCATTAGCTACGCACTAAAATGGAAGGTGACAAAACCTGAATCTGCATTTCCATTGTTGTTATTAAGTAAATACCATTTTGGTAAATAAAATTAAATTAACCCCTTCTCCCAAAAACGATCTCAAGGAATGTACTAAAAAATTTGCATTTCCTTTAATATAAATATTTACATAGTACTTTAGGTACATTTTGTATCAAAAGATAAAAGCCTGTAAATATATTTAACTGTAGTTCACAATATGAATGCTTAAGTTTTTAGGGAAGTGTATCAGTGCTAGCAATTCTCTTTGAAAGCCAACAAAAATTAAAATAGATTATTGATTAGATGGAGAGCTGA
Source organism: Choloepus didactylus (assembly GCF_015220235.1). Taxonomy (NCBI): domain Eukaryota; kingdom Metazoa; phylum Chordata; class Mammalia; order Pilosa; family Megalonychidae; genus Choloepus; species Choloepus didactylus. Next base: position 167,400,301 of record NC_051334.1, read on the forward strand.
AGATATGGATAGACATGTGCAGCGGGCACATACTTTCAGACAGCAGAGGTCCCTTCTCGAGTGGCCCCTGCCATTGTGTTGATATTGTTGGCTGGTTTTTACTTTTTAATTTCATATTTTTTCATAGATAATACATTCATATGGTTCAGATACAAACCATAATATAAAGATCAATACTTCAGAATTCTTGTTTCCAGCCATGTCACCAACCACCCTGTTTTTCCCAACTCTGCCACCTAGAGCTAACCACTGTTAACTAGATTATTTTGTATCATTCTTCGTGTGAGTTTTGTGAATATATCCATATACATACATGTGTGTTTATTTTCCCATCTTTCTTACACAAAAAGCAGTGTGCTCTAATGTGTTTTTCATCTTGGTATCTTTTTCTTAGAAATATGCCCATGAAATCATTCCCTATCAGATCATCCTTATTAATTTTTATGGTTGCATAGTTCTCTGTTATGTAGATGGACCATCGTTTATTCAACCATTTCCCTGTGGATGGACATTTGAGCTTTTTCCAATCTTTTGCTATTTATGAACAATGCTGGAATGAATAACCTCATACATACATCATTTCTAACGTGCAGGAGAATTATTTTAAACACTTTATTGTGATAACATATATACAACTCAAAATTTCCCATTTTAACCACTTTCAAATGTACAATTCAGTAGTATTAATTACATTCACAGTGTTGTGCTACCATCACCGCCATCCATTACCCAAACTTTTTTCATTAAGCAGTAACTCGCTGTGCAGGGGGATTTTTTTTTTTTTTTTTTTCTATTTTTTTGACCATTTTAATAGATACCCAAAAAGTATATTTGACAAAATTCCAGAGCCATTCCTAACTCAAATTCTAAAAATTAGAAATAGAGGGACACAGCCATTCTGGATAAAGAATACACAGCCAACTTAAAGGTGAAAGCCATGGACATTCCCATTAAAATAAGAAACAAGAAAATGCAGGACCATCACTGTTATTTAACATTTTTCCAAACAGTTCAGCCAATAAAACATGCAATAAAAATGAAATAAATCTATAAGAGAAAACATAATTATTTACAGATGATAGCAAAGTATTTTCTAGAAAACCCATGAGAAATCACTGGGAAAAAAGTCTTAAAAGTGAGTAGATACTAGGAAAATATAAATGTATGTCTCATGAGACAAGAGAATTCTTACTTCTCAAATCTGTTCACTCACTGTCATCACTACTGCCTCTAACCTAGTTGGAATCACTACTGTGGCTTGCCAGGATTACTGAGTCAGGCTCCTAATAAACCGGCTTTCCTGTCTCCAGCCTGGTGAGAAATGACAGAGTGTGGCTACAGGGATGTTTTGAAAACAAGTCTGATTATGTCATTTCCTTGTTTTGAATCCTCCAATAGCTTCCCATCACACTCAGAATAAGATTCAAATTCCTTACCATGGCCTTATATATGGCTCTATACAACCTGGCCTCAAAAAGTGCCATTCTTGACATACTGGCCAAAATGTCCTTGTTTCTGTCCCTCAAACACACCAAAGGGGCTTTGTGTTAGCTATACACTCTGGCTGGGATGCTCCTCCCTTGAACCTCACAAAGACGGCTTCTTCTAAGATGTCAATCACATCTTATCTTAAATGTTAGCAGGGGGATTTTTAAGATAATTTCTAAGAAATGGTATTGCTAGGTCAAAATTGCATCAATATTATAGTCGCTTCATGAAGATAATTTAGAAGTTTCCCTTTTTTCTGCTCTATGTTCTTGGGATAGTATTGGAATTATCTGTTCTTTATGGTTTTGAGAGAATTCCCCTCTGAAACCATCCAGCTTGGTAATTTATTTGGAGATCTTTTAAAATTTTCTTTCTTTGGTGGGAATCTATGTCTTTAAATGTTAATTTATTCTGAGTTAAGTTTTGGTTAATGATATTTTCCTAGAAATGTATGCATTTTGTCCAGGTTTTAAAATTTTATTTGCATGGAGTTGTCCAGTATAGTCTGTTAGAATTTGTATGTGTGTTTTGTTTCTGTGGTTATTTTTCCCTTGTCATTTCTCATCTTATGTATCTGTGTCTTCGTTTTTTTCCTTGATTAGGTCAGCTAGTGGCTTATTTCATAGACTTTAAAAAAAGAACCATCTAGACAATTTGCTTTTTAGTCTCTTTTTTATTGATATAAGTATTTAAGCTTATGAATTTTCTTCTGAGCTTTGCCTCTGCTGAATCCCATGGGTTCTGAAATGGAGTGTTTTCATTCATTATTTTCTAAAATCTCTGCAGTTTTGGTTTCTTTTCACCATTTGACCCAAAAGCTAAGAGAGAGTTTTAAAATTTCCAGGTGGAGGAGCATTTTTGTTTTTCTGATTTTAATGTTAATTTTTAGTTATATAGGCTTGATATCATAGAATGTTATCTATATTATATCTCCTTTTTTGGAATTTGTTGAAGTTTGCGTTGTGGCCTAATATATAGTCAATTTTCATGAATGCTTCATGGACAATTTAAGAAAGGTGTAGAGTTCAATCTATCACATCTACCTTTTTGGTTATATGGCTTAGGTCTTCTCTATTAGTTTCTTCTCTTAGTTTACATCCAATTGATCTTCTGGAACTAAAGAAGGTAAATTAAAGTTCCCCCCAATTTTTATGTTTCTATATATTTCTGCTGTATTTAAGTTGATGCTGGAAAAAACTCTCAGGTAAAGAAGAAAAGACTGGCATTTGTGATGGGAAGCTGTCGGCATGCTGGGAACTGTACACAGCTGCAGGTGGGCCACAAGGATATGGAGCAGTCTGCTACATACCTTCATGTATGAGAGGTGGAGCACCAATATTAACCCGTTCCGTAACTTCCTGTCTCTAATACCTCAATAATCACCTCCATTTGGAACGCAAAGTGGAAAGTGTTTCATTTAATCACCAGCCATGATTTTAGCTTTCCAGCAGTGGGAAATCAAAATCTGCAACATCAGTGCCTACCTGTCTTAATTTTACATGCCATTACCAATATGGCCAGTAGTGTGGTGTGGGTATCTTTGTGCCTCAAGGGATTCCAGGCATGGGTACACTCTATCACTGAGCTTACAGCTCCAGGGAATGAGTTCCAGGCAAGGTCACTTCTTTTTAAGAGTAGTAGTTGCCGAGGGATGCCTCTGGCATTTCGAGGTACCACTCTGAGAGGATAATGTCCTTGTAGTTGGGGCCTGACACTACACCCTGGAGCAGCTAAAGCAGCCATTTCACTCACAACTTGTTGTGGATGAAATTGCCCAAGTTGTTTGATCAAAATCCATGCAATTTATGTATCAGGTAACCAATACCAATTCCCTTGTCATGCACATTTGATATTGGGGGCAGCAGAGACCACTCTACCCTAAGGCATCCTCCAACCTAAGATTTTTGTGGCTGTTCTGGGAGTTGAGTGCAACTGTCCTTCCCTGTTGACTCTGAGCTATTTGATCAAATGCAGAACCAACATAATCACTTAAAATTATCTGTTCAGAGGAGAAACCAAGATGGTGGCTAGGTGAGACAGGGCTAAGGAACACCTCCGTGGAAAACACTAGATAAGGACCAGAGAGTGACCCAGAATACCGGTTACAGCGATGTGCCAGCTGGATGCGATCTGCTAGTTCCCAGGGGCTGTATACTTGGTGAAACTGAGAGTCTGCATTCTGAAACGAGTGAGTAAGCTGGCTGGAAGTCCCGCAGCTGCACAGCGATCCAGGGAAGCCAGGGTTTGGCATCTGGAGACCAACGGGCTCTTTTAATAAAAAAAAAAAAAAAAAAGGGAAAAGCCAGGAGCGGCTGCAGGTGCGATCGGCTGCAGGTGCGATCGTGGGCAACACGCAGTAAAACACAGCAAGAGGGGGCTGGGCCGGCCTCTCGGTGTCAGGCCTGGAAGATAGCCTGCTGCAGATATCCCTAGGGCCGGGGGAACAGAGCGGAGAGCCAGAAGCCGAAAGAATCCCCGCGGCTAGCAGCTTGCTCCCGGGAGGGCTGGATAAACTCCTGCCTGGGGCTGTGCTCACAGCCCAGAGCCCCGCCAGTTGTCTCGGAGCTGGGAAGGAGGAACTGTGCGAGGAGGGGGGTGTGGAGACGCCCTGTTCGGACATTTTTGCATAAGGCTAAAAGCGAGCCGGCTCGGCCCGGCGGCCCGGGGCTTCCCTTGAGGGACGGCGTGCGCTGATGACGTAGCACAGCATTACCTCAGCAGAGGTCCAGGAGGATCGCGGCTGGGCGAGGGGACCTGCTCGGAGATCCCAGAGACACTACGCCAAGTCCGGTGGTTTGTGGGACAGCGAGAGAGAGGGTCTGGGGCTGAAATGAAATGAAGGCTTGGACTCCTGCAGCGGCCTTGAATCTCTGGGAACCAGGGGGATTTGAATATTGAGGCTGTCCTTCCTCCCTGACCACTCGTACAAGCGCCCCGCATTCAGGGCGGACGGCTCCAGCAACACACCCAGCCTGAGTTCTCCGGCTGGACCCCACAAGAATCGTTTCCCCATATAACGCGGGGACAAGGTGGAGAACTGACTTGAGAGGTATAGGTGACTCACAGACGCCATCTTCTGGTTAGTTAGAGAAAGTGTATGTCACCAAACAGTGTTTCTGAAAAATTAGATAGGTTTTTTTTTTTTTTTTACAAATTAAAAACCCTGTCGAGCAGAGCAAATGTCAAGAGGCCAAAAACAACAGAAAATCTCAATGCATATGATAAAACCAGACGATATGGAGAATCCAACTCCAAACACACAAATCAAGTTATCAGAAGAAACGAAGTTCCTCGCAGAATTAATAAAAGAAATACAATAGAGGAATGAAAGCATGGCAAAGGATTTAAAGGACATCAAGAAGACCATGGCCCAGGATATAAGTGACATAAAGAAGACCCTAGAAGAGCATAAAGAAGACATTGCAAGGCTAAATAAAAAATAGAAGATCTTATGGAAATAAAAGAAACTGTTGGCCAAATTAAAAAGACTCTTGATATTCACAATACAAGACTAGAGGATGCTGAACAACGTCTCAGTGTCCTAGAAGTCCACAGAACAGAAAATGAAAGAACAAAAGAAAGAATGGAGAAAAAAATTGAAAAAATTGAAATGGATCTCAGGGAAACGATAGATAAAATAAAACGTCCAAACTTAAGACTCATTGGTGTCCCAGAAGGGGAAGAGAAAGGTAAAGGTCTAGAAAGAGTATTCAAAGAAATTGTTGGGGAAAACTTCCCAAACCTTATACACAATATAAATACACAAAGCATAAATGCCCAGCGAACTCCAAATAGAATAAATCCAAATAAACCCACTCCAAGACATATTCTGATCAGACTGTCAAATACTGAAGAGAAGGAGCAAGTTCTGAAAGCAGCAAGAGAAAAGCAATTCACCACATACAAAGGAAGCAACATAAGACTAACTTGCGACTACTCAGTGGCCACCATGGAGGCGAGAAGGCAGTGGCATGACATATTTAAAATACTGAGAGAGAAAAATTTCCAACCAAGAATACTTTATCCAGCAAAACTTGCCTTCAAATTCAAGGGAGAGCTTAAATTTTTCACAGACAAACAAATCCTGAGAGACTTTGCCAATAAAAGACCTGCCCTACTTCAGATTCTAAAGAAAGCCCTACCAAAAGAGAAACAACAGAAAGAAGAAAGAGATATAGAGAATTTTAACAGAAATATATAGTACCTTACATCCCAAAGCACCAGAACACTCATTTTTCTCTAGTGATCATGGATCTTTCTCCAGAAGGGACCATAAGCTGGGACATAAAACAATCCTCAAGAAATTAAAAAAAAAAAAATTGAATATACTCAAAGCACATTCTCCAACCACAATGGAATACAAATAGAAGTCAATAATTTTTGAACTGTAACTCCACTATTTACTTCCTACATGATATAAATTACACATACCCTAATGACGAATCAGTGATTTTGAACTCAATGTAAAATATGTAATTTTAGACAACTATATAAAGGTGGGGGAATGGAAGAGTATAGGAACATAGTTTATGTGTCCTATTGAAGTGGAGGTGGTATCAAAGAAAAACAAGATTGTTATGGATATAAGAGGTTAATTTTAACCCCCACAGCAAACACAAAGAAACTATCAGAGAATATAACCATACAGATGAAAAGTAGAGTATGGGTTATGAGAAGTGGGGGAAGGGGCAATAGGGAGTTAAGAAATGAGTGTGGGGTTTCTGCTTGGGGTGAAGGGAAATTTCTAGTAATAGATGGTGGGAAAGAGCATTACAACATTCTAAAGGTGATTAATCCCACTAATGGAAGGCTAGGGAGGGGTTGGAATGGGAAGATTTAGGCTGTATATATGTTCCCACAACTAAAAAAAAAAAAAGACAGTCTAAATAGATGATTGAATGCCAAGGATGAACTTGGATGGAATTAGAGGATAGAGGACAGGTGGCTCAAAGGGACACAGTTGAGACATAAGGAAAAGGAAATATAGAATGTAAGCTTTGTATCATTGTTGAATCTCTTGTACTTCTTAGCTGCGCTTAATGGGATTGCACAAAAGAATGTTCTTGTTCATGGGAAGTGTATACGTGAATTATAGTGTATGTTCAAGGATGTGTGCAGCTAGCTCTCATATATTTAGAAGACAGAGCAATAGATGATGGATGATAGATAGGGAGGGAGGGAAAGAAATAGCAATGTGACAGCATGTTAAGGTTGGTGGATTGAGCTATCGGGGGAGGGGGGTCAGGGTATGATGGAATTCTTTGTATGGGGTTAGTATTGTTTTTGCAACTGTTCCTATAACTTTGAATTTGTTTCAAAATAAAATTAAAAAAAAATTATCTGTTGAACTCCATTTCCACCCCCCACAAAAAAACTCTTCTAGTCTCAAAGAGTAGATCTAAAAGTAGAGGATTAGAGGTTTACTCTATGAATTTATAATTACTTGACTTGGGGTGGAGGATATCAAATGAGAAATTTTAGCCATTACCCCTTGGATTATTTTCCCTTATGTCCCTTTACAGTGCAAACATAAAAGTGATTTAAGATCATCACAAAATTTGATTTTTTATTATGTTTCTTCAATAAACCAGTGATAATTTGGATGATGATCAATATTTGACTGCAGGGACTCTGCTAATTTATGTTGGATAAGATATAGCATCACACACATACATACACACACACATTGGTAATGCACAGATGCATTCCCAATTCCTGTTGCACACTTAGTAACAGCCTCCCTTTTTATTAGCATCATCAAGGGAGAAGTCCAGAGGTAGGGCAGGGTCTGGGCACAGGGCTCCAGCTCCACTTCTTTGTAATTGCTTTGGTTCTGTTATCCTCCACGTGTTGGCTTTCATTGTCAGGCTCTTAGTAAGGTGGCTGCAGCAGTTCCAAGGGTCATATCCAGACCTAAAGATTTCCACAGGAAAAAAGGACTATGTTAACTCCATCTAGTTCTTAGGAGAGAGGAAACCCCTTTCTGAAGTTCCCTCGCACACTTTTCACATTTCCCTGGCCCTGACTGGATCATGTTCCCATTGTGTTGGGGTTTTTGTTTTCATTCCCTGGCAAGTCATAGTTAGCTTGGACTAATCATTAGGAGGGGCAATGGGTGTTGAAATTAACTACGTGTAACCACATAGAGAAGATAAACGCTTACTGTGCAAAGATAGGGTCATTTAAAATCCACTGGGAAAGATTAAATGGTCACTTTCATGGTATGAGTCACTAACGTAGAAATAATTGCTGTCTAGTTTATTCCATTGGACCAGTGTGTTTGTGTGTGTGTATATCTTGGGGGAGAGGTCACTTAATAAAGAGGATAATATCCACTATCCAAAGATGCTTTCACCATCTGAATTGATTTAAGGGATATTATCCAGGGTGTGCAAAGTGAGATGCAGTATCAGTCAAGGAATAGAAGAGTCACATAGAGAAGGAGTGATAGGCACTCAGGTGTTTTAATTCACTGTGCTGGGCTCTGGCAGCCAGCTGTGATTCTGTTTTCTGGGTTATCTAATACAAACCTGGACCAGATGCTGGCCTGTGATAAAATGACATTGAGAGGCTATAAGCCCACTGGCATAATGTGGGGGTAAAATTCAAAACCTCTGGAAATGAGAATGCTTCATTGACTCTATTGTGAGCATCCCATCTATTCACCCCCTCACTTTGCCCTCCAAAGAAATAAGTCTGTTCTGTAACCCGTGCCTTGAATTTATGGGTGAGGGAAGCATCAGAAGCTTTCAAAAGTACTTCTGCTGGCTGTTCTCTCTAGACTGAGGATGCCAGTGAGAAGAGGCTGTCATTAAAAATGGGCTCCCTGATTTGCTGGTGTTGGAGGAAGGCACCTGGAAAAGCTGAGTACAGGGTGGTGCCAGTTAATCCCAGCAGAAAAATGGGTATGATTACCATAATAGACATTTGGGGATCATCTGACAATACAGAGATCTCTGGCTACGGACAATTAACCTTTGAGTTCCCAGGAATGAAATCTGCAGACAGCCCACCAAAAGCTTAGCTGATCTGGATAACCAAAAAGATTCTTAGATCTGGACAACAGAAGTTCCTGGCACTTGAGTCACCACGCTGGCCTAACAGCTAGAGGGATAGCTCACATACAATTCCAAGGCATGAGTAATTACACAGACCTAGAGCATCTTGAATGGCGGAGTGGCCAGGTGAACCTGAGCAAGCAATCTGCTGTAGCACTGGTGAACCTTCCCCCTTGGCCTTCCCCCAAAAGCACCTGTACCCATTGACCTTGACAATTTGTGGTGGGGAGGACAGCCCCAAATCTTTTGGAGATTTATGGGAAATTGGCTTAAGTTAATGTTTATTGCTAAGGGACTCAGAATGCCCCTGCAGTTGTACCTACTACAGAGTCGCAGAGTGTGCTTCTAGAGGGTCAGGGGAAAATGGAATTCACAGAGGAGAACTGCCTATTGGTAGGCCTGGTGGGAACCTGAACCCCTCCTCTGAGGTTATTCTACCAGTTCCTGGATACACTTAGCATGACTAGCATCCCCACATTGCCCCCAGTCTTAAGAGAGTGTACTTTTGTTGCTTTGTTGTTAATGTTCAGCCTCATGGCATCCCCCACTGAGGCTGAGAACACCCTCAGACAGCATCATTTTGGTTTCCTTAAAGAGTCTACCAGACATCCAAGTCCCCAAACCCCTCTCTAGTTGGAGTGTTCCTCATCTGACTGGTAGTTGTCAGGACTATCCCCAGGTTCTGTTGCTTCCTCTAACCTCCATGCTCCAATACACGGTGCCATAGAAAACACTAAAGTCATCTTCTGTACCCTCTGAGGGATGCAGAGAGCAGGAATGGAGTGGGAAGTTGCCCCCATCCTTTTCTTCCTAGTTCCACCATATCATGGTCCCTACACACCCTGCTGGTGCAGGTTGCTCCAGCAAGCCTCATAACTTCAGAAATCTCCAGGCAGAAACAGATGCTAGTCTCCCATATACCCCCATATTGGGTACCAGGCCCCTGCAGAAAGGGGTATTAGGACAAGAAGGGACAAATGGAAGTTCTTAGCACTCCGCCCTCCTTATGAACAGAGGGAATAAAATGCAATAGCACAGTATATTATAGCATATTATTGCAGAGATGTTTCCACAAGCCAAGACTTGAAAACTGCAGATGTTATTCCTATCACACTCAGGTTAGTGTGGCTCCAGAACAAAAATAAGGCTCTCCAGCTGGGGTAGGCTACCATGCAAGAGGGTCTGCTCTTGCCCCTTATGATGTAACAATTCAACAGTGCCCAAAATGTTTGTGAGAAGATGGAGATGCTATATGGAGACAGTGACAAGCCCTGAGAGGAGGGGCACAGTGGACTGCTAGGATGTAATATATAGTCCACACCAGCAATCAGTATATAGCAAGTGCTATTTCTCCCACTGCCAAGATTTGCAAGTCTAGGAACAGAGGGGTAGAAATAGAGGTGGTGACTCTCATAATTACACCTGGCCCACTTGCGACAGTTTTGCTTCTCATCCCTGCAACTCTAGTCTCTGCTGGTTTAGAGGTTTTAGTTCCCTGGGAAGAAACACTTCCAGTATGAAGTGCAACAAAGGTTCCACTGAATTGTAGGTCACTCTGAGCTCCTGGAGCCACTCAGAAAAGGTGATTATGGTGTTCAAGCTATACAATGGAGACAGGGAGGAAAACACATGAAATTCAGGGGACCCATACAGCACTGAGGGGGTGCATGACAAGAGTGCTACAACCCTACACGGGACCACCAAGTGCTCAGACTCCTCGGGAATGAAAGACTGGGCCTCCCTGTATTTTCCTGCTTTTTGTGTCATTGTTTTCTCAATTCTCTCACCACTTCTTTATTTAGTATTGTAAAGGAGATACAATGGTGGTGGTGAATTTGACCATTTGGGCCATGGAACTGTAGAATATCAAGTTGGGATCATGGCAGAACTAGAGAAAGCAGAGACATCAGTGGGAGAACTTGAACCATGAACAGAGGCCTTATGACCTCTCTCTGGCCACGCTAGCTGGAAAGGATCATGTGTATTACCTTTCTCTGGATAGTTCTTGGTTATACATGGAGCAATTAAATTATGACAGGTGGGAGCAGTTTTGGATTCACATGAATGGAAGAAGGGTGATTGTACATGCTGGAAATCTAACGAGTACAAGGTACTTATTGTCTCTACTATTTCTCTGTCTATCTAACATCCCCTCCTTTTAGGAACTGCTGAAAACCGCAGGGTTTGACTTCTGTAGACCACAGAAGTACTAGACATAGAAATACAGGTGATGGGCAGACATTAATACCCACAAAAGCCCCAGAACCATCGGATATCTTTGCTTGCTTTTGGAGCCCCTCTACCTTTTAAGACTTTGATTACCTCATCCAGAATCATTCAGATTCTTTGGCTCAACAAAATTTGACTTACGAACCTGACTTCCAAGCATTTTTTCAGGAAGGATTTGTGGTTAAGTCATATCTTGAAAGAAAAAATGTTCACAACTCTCTAACCACTCCCATCCCTATGCCAGGGATGAGATTTCTAGAGACAGCCTTGCTGAGTTGCTGGAGAAGGGTATCAATGCCAGTAGTCATTCGGGTGACCAGAACCAGTCTTAACCTGAAGGCAGTCACAAAACTGCTTCCAAAGAAGAGGACCAAAGCTCACAACAGCAAGTCCAGGGCCTGAAACCTGGACCTGTGCCTATAAAGTCAGAAGTTGGGTCAGATCAGGAGAGAACCTGGAGGAAAGGGGGAAAAGATGATAAAAATTCAAGAGAGAAAAGGAATTCTCTTTTATCTGGCATCTAAGAGAAGAGCTCCTTCACATTGGGTGCTTTCAAAGAATTGCATCTTCAGGAAAGTCTAAGTTAAAGGGCATTTTGTGTAGGATGGTGTTAGTGCTCAAGAGAGCTGCACCTAATTTTACAATTAAGCCTATGCCAAAAGTTGCCAGAGATATTCAGTTCATAGACGTCTGACAATCATGGAAGAGAGCAGGTTGATAAATCCAAGTTTGCTGCAGTTTCACTGGCAGGCTTGTCATTGTTTTTTCTGGGGGGGGGGGGGGTCTGTGGGATGAGAGAAATTACACCTGCAGTGAATTAAAGGAAATGACTTGAAAAGTCAAACACACAACCAAAAGAAAAAGGCAAGAGTCTGTGCTCGCTGCATGTTAAATTTTAAACTGAGTAATTTTTTGAAATGTGCATATTTAATCTCTCTGTTAACAGGCAAAAAGCCGCACTTTTTGAGGATAAAGTGTCTTTATTTACAATTTCGACACTGAAACCAATTTGCTTTTATTTGAGCACTTGCTATAAAGAATGCTTTTGATGTTTCATTAAAACGAATTTCATTTGTTAGAATTCAACTCTTCTTTAAGTGACTATGATTTCCATCTGATTCTCCACCATTCACTGATGCCAGTACTTTGGTGTCCTAAATTAAGGTTGGCTGGGAATGCAGCACCTAGCCCTGGTTTCCCAAAATCCCAGCATCCCCGGGGCCCATTTGGATCATGAATTTTATACTAAAATTTTAAAGGATGCCTCAAAATTTGTAAAATAATAAAAAGAAGTTTAAAATTTCACCATTAACAATGAGTGTCTCACAATAGTGGGAAGAATAGTATTGTTTGCAATATTTCATCAGCTCTGCCACTCTACTTCTCCGTGCTTGTCTCCTGTCCTGAAAACTGGGAGTAATAATAGTCTCTGTCTTGGGATTGTTGTGAGGATTAAATGAAACTATTGTATATAAAGTGCTGAGCACACTGCAGGGCATATTGGAAGTGTGCAATGCATGTTTCTAATTATGATTATTTCTCTGAAACTAAGCTAAGAATATGTATGCATATATTATTTATCTCTGGCTAAATCATGTGAGCTGGAGGTCAGGTGACTTCACATCTATTAAGTTCCTTTCACATCGGTAAAATATAAATCCTTATCGTTTTTAATGGCTACATAGTATTCCATTATATAAATGTACTATTTTTATTTAACCAAGCTCTGACTTGGGGCATTGAGTTCATTTCCACTGTTTTGCTATTAAGACCAATACTTAAATCTAAGAACCTTGTAGAAACATCATGGAGCACTTGTCCAATTTTTGAATTTTGAAAAATAAGCCCATTGTTACTGTTTTGTTCCTACCTTAACTATGACATTCCAGAGATTTGTTCATGCAAAGTTTCACAGAATGAGGGAGCTCTGCGATATCTAAAGACTACTTGCCATTTTTAGCTTTAAAGCATTTCACTATGGTCTATGCTTTTCAGAGCAAGGGGTTTAAATAGTCAAGCAAATCATATTTTGCCTGGTCATTCAGGAACATTTTAGGATATACATACACTAGTGCAGAAAGATAGGAAGGTGGGTGTTTTACCTCAGTGGACCTGGCCTCACATGCCAGTCCCAACCCCCCCCTTCACATTCCCTTCTAATTTCAGTAAATTCATTTTTTGATGTACATTTAAATGTACAATATAATGTACATTTTAATTTTTTAATCAAAGCAATATATGATGCATATAGTTTTAAAACATTAATCAGTACAAAAGGGCATATAATGACAAAACCGTGAATTCCTGTCCATCCTTCTCAACTCTCAGTTCTCCAACCCAGAGGCAAAAACTTTTACACATGCCTGTTTGGTGGTGATCTCCATTTATCTTAATAATATGTTTTTATTACTATTTCTTGGCTTGATGACATTAGGCATTTTGTGCTAACTTCCTGCTATCTCCTCAGCTCTCCTCCCCCTCAATATGGTTGTATCACTTATTTTACCTCTTCTGGTTGTTCACTTTAATAATCTAATACCTAAACCTCTGTTTTATTCCCTCAATAGTGGACAGTACCTCGACTTGGTAATTTATAAGGATAACAGCACCACACTTCCATTTTTATTTCCTCCCCTCTGCCTTCCAACCCATTGATTGTACTTGTACATGGTCAAGGTTGGTACCATTCCCATTCTATTCTGTAACCTTAACTAAGTCTTCCCGGCTTTGCATCCACATTGACTCTAAAAACTGGAAACCGTCACCAATATTTGCATTGTCGTGATTATTTAAATACCACTCAGTGAATAGCAAAGTGGAATGCGCTGATTGGATTTTCTCATCTCTGACTCCAGAGTCTTAATCCATGTGCCAATGTTCAGACAGATTCCTTTTCCCACACTCCCAGCAACTGTTCAAAACCATGCCACATCTGAGGTTGCTTCATATTTGAAGCACGCTTTTCTCGTGCAGTTTGAAATGTTTGTTTTTCCCTCTAGTTTCTGCTTGTCATTGGTTTTTTTCTTTGGAGATGAAGAAATGTACGCCTTTCACATCATGTTATTAATTTCCTCCAGCTTCTTACCCAATCTTTCTATTGCTTAGAATTCATTCCATGCCCTTTGACCTCTACTCACCTATTCTAATTTGGAAGGTTTGCCTCCCCTTTGGACCATTCTTGTACGATTTATCTCAAATTTTTAGTTGCCTTTCCTTTTTTTTTTTTCCTAATGCATCCTGTGCCCTCTGGCATTTCCTAAAGTTCGTACTATTTTTTGTTTTATGGATGCAAGAACCTCTTAAATATTTTTTATGATTTTCAGATTTTTAAGTTCTTTCCTTTTCCGGGAATTGTCTATTTCCTTAGGAGTAAAATTTTTCGTTTTACTTTAGGCTTTTTTTTTTTTTTTGGTCCATATTGCAGGCTTTCTGCAAATTATGATTTTTAGCTGCCCGTTTATATTAAAAGATATAATGGAAAGGTTGCCTGGCAAGTCTGCGTGCCCGAGGTGGCGGGCTGGTCGCTTTGCTCGAGGGTGGATGAGCTGGTGGGTGGAAGTCAGTCATCCTGCCGGGGGGCGGGAGGCGGGGTGGGGGGGAGGCATATGCCACAAGCTTAGCAGTGCTCTAAATATGTACCTGCAGGCGGACGTTGAGAATCACCGAGGCCAGGACGTAGAAGTAGGGGAAGTTTATGCGCAGCCGCCAGGCCAGGTCGAAAAAGGTGAGCAGCGTGCGCATGAGCCCCTTGCAGAAGGCGCCATACGAGCCGCGGGCTGCCGCCGAGCGCGGCAGTAGCACGGATAAGGCCGCCGCCACCATGGGTCTGGTGTAACCTCTCGTACAGTGCCCAGAGCTCAAGGCCACCAGCAGGCTCCCCGGACCCACCGACTGTAGGACACAGGTTGGAACGCGGGGATTTATTAAGGGCAGGAAACTGACTGGGAGGCTGCAGATAGGAGCTGTGCTTCAAGGCGGCAGCCTTCCTTTGCTCTGCATATCTCAGGCTAGGCGGTCGGTCGCTGGTGCCCCGCCCCGTCCCCGCCTCGCCCCCGCCTCGGCCCCGCCCCGCCTCGCCCCCGCCTCGCCCCCGCCTCCGCCTCCGCCTCGGCAGCTTCTCCTGGCCCGCCCCAGTCCGGACCTTGAGGGGCGGGGCTGCAAGGGGAGGAAGAGCCCGGGGTCGGGACGTGGGGCGCGGGAGCCCTAGTTTCCTTGCTTGGCGGTCCTTTTTTATTGTTACTATTATTTAATTTAACTGAAGCAAAACGAACTTGCTCTAAATCTTGGAAAATTTACTTCCTAAGCATGATCTTGAACAACTTAGAAACATGAATCCGTTTCCTGTTGCCTCAATTTAGGAAGCTTTTCAATCCTCAATTTTGAGCTAGTCAAATATACAAAACCCAATAATATTGAGCTTTAAAATATGTACATTCTGTTTTAATGATTCATGCAACTTATTTTGTGTTTTATCTTTTGCATTCTTCTAATTGGAAAAGTTATGCAAGCATTTTTAGAAATTTTCAACAGTACAAAAATGTAAAACGCTGAAAAGTAAATTTCCCATATGGCTTCACTTTTCCCGCCCCATCTCCACCATGAACTATTATGTTTACTATATATACGTCCAGATATTACATGTTGATATACTTTTACCATGCTAGTTATTATTATGCACCTACCTCACTTTCTTTGACAACTGAATATTATGCCAACATATATGTGACCTAATGATGTTTAATAATTTATATAGCCAGTCCCCTATTGATGGGAACTCGGAATATTTCCAGTATTTCCTATGCCAAATGAGCATCAATGTACAAATGAATTCTCAAGTGACAGAAGAGTATGAACAATATGATCCTATTTTGATTTATAAAAACAGTTGTATATATATATATATATTTAGGGTTTGAGGATAAAAAAGTTTTACTAATACCTGTGGTCAGTCAAAAAAGTTTAGAGACCAGGACTGTATACAGCATTGAGTGCTAATCTTGAATTCTTTTTTTAAACCAACATTATAGGCAATAATTGTCTCATTATTCTTCTAATTTGCATTTTTAAATTATCAGTGCAGTTGAGCAACTTTTCAAAATTTCTTTATTTTTCAATATTGTTTTTCTGACGGCTTGTAAAACATTAAAACATTTTAAACATGTATTATGAGAAAAGTAAAATCCCTAGGATCACAACCCCCAGAAAGAAAGACTATTAACAGATTGGAATATAGTTTTATCAATTATTTGCATATATTAACAAGCACAGACATAGACATATATACATATAAACATACAAATCATAAAACAAAAATGGAATCATACAACCATACTGCCCTCACAGTTGCTTTTAAACATAATGATGTTTCTTGCATATCTTTCCATGTTGATACCTTATTAACTGTGCAGTATTCCTTATGTATGATCAATAATTTGATCTCCTGCTGATGGATATTTGGATGGTCTAATTTCTCTAAATCATAAACAATGCTGAGATTAATATCCTTGTTGTGAGGCCGTAAACCAGAGAAGCCATAATTCCCAGTATAAGGAAAAAAAAAAACCCTCCTTGTAGGTGCATCTTAAAGTGCACATGCACATTCCTAAGCACGATAGCTGTCTGTATTAGAACCACTCCTGCTACATATCAGTAACTTCAAAGAAATATGTTTATGATCTTGCAAATCCTGACTTGGCTCTGTGCCTTCCTTGTTCTTACCCCATAGAACCCCCTGTAGCCTCTTGAGTAGCAGGGAGCTACTACCACGGCCAACCAGGAACAGCTTTTTGGTCTGTAAGTTCCCTAATAAACTGTTATTATTTTGCTATTTGGAGTGGCCTGCTTCATTTTTTGGTCTTAAGTGCCCATGGAACTTTGGCAGAACCTATTCTGTAGGTTCACAGATAGACAATTGGCAAGCCAGCCAGGAAACCAAGAAAATGAAACAAGCTAAAGGAAATGGGAATCCGCAGGGGAAATCCTGGGGTGGCCAACTGGAGCATTATTTGTCCTAAAGGGAAATCTGGAGGACAAATGGAAATTGCAAAGAAAAGAAGCAATTGCAGCCACTGCGTGACTCTTGTTATGGGCAGTTAGATGTGTTACTGAAGCCCAGTTAAAAGCAAAAGATGAAGGAGATTAGAGGAGCCTTTAATTCTAGAAAAGGATATTATGTTAGCATGTTCCAAAAAGCCTAATATATTAGCAAAAATAGTACAAACCTAAGAGGTACAATTAGAAGTAATGACATGTAAAGTTGTGAAAATGCATGGAAGGAGGGTGCCGCAGCAGGCCCAAATAGTTTTCCAGAGTGAAGGCTGGGATCTAAAGGTGTGGGATCCCTGGGAGAGTGCAGAAGAGGGAGAATAGGAGGAGGAAGTTGAAACTGAAGATGAGCCTAAACAAGCAAGGCTGTTAATAACTACAAAAATGAAAGCAACCGGGGATCCCAATGGCCCTCTGGAAGAGATCCCTGCTCAGAAGCAAATGGTAATGAGGGAGTATACCCCCACAGAATTAGTAGAATCAGTACAAAAGTTTAAACAAAAGGACTGAGAGAGCATAGCCACTTGGTTACCAAGATTATAGGATGTAGGGGGAGATGGTAATTATGCTTTCAGGAATGGAAGTAGCAAAAATAGCTAGCATCACTACATATCCCTGTTTTCATCAGCAGCTTTACCAGGCATGGCAAAGACTGAATGGCATTCAAAATTTATTAATATGGTGCATTTTAGCTGCAAAATTGGCCTGGCCTAATGAGGGGGATATGCCATCCACAATAGGCAGATGGCCATCTTTGGGAGAATTACAGGATATGGTCAAGGAAGTAGGAATGAAGCAAGCAGCATGCACTGAACACTTTTGTGGACCTGATGTTGAACTATTCATGGCCTGTATGAAGGTTAAAATCCTCCAAACCATGCCTCCAGCTTAGTATGGGGCATTAGTGGCTATTCTAAGCCACTAGTCGGCCAGGCCATTCATTGGGTGGCACAGGCAACAGCAGACTTGGGTGAGAAAGAAAGAATATGGTCAAAAGAGGTAAGCAAAGTGTATTAGTTAGGGTTCTCCTTGGAAACAGAATCAATGAGAGATGTCTCTTATTATCAAATTGTAAAAGTGACTCATGCAACTGCGGGAGCGCACGAGTCCAAATTCTGCAGAGCCGTCAACAAGCTGTCAACTCCAAGGAAGACGTCCGACAAACTCCTCGGGAAACGAACCGACAACTTTGACGAACTCCTCAGGAAACGAACCGGCAACTTTGAAGAACTCAGGAAACGAACCGACAACTTTGACGAACTCCTCAGGAAACGAACTGGCAACTTCGACGAGCTCCCCAGGAAAAGCTTCACTGAGCAGCTGAAGAAGAAGTGAAGGTTCTCTAACTGTCCGGCTTATAAGCCTCCAACTGATCACCCGGACCAAATCCAGCCAATTACATTCTCTCACTGTGGAAGCACGCCCCTTGATGAATCATCAGTCAGCTGCAGTCAATTGACTGATGATCCGACAAACCAACCAGCCTCAAATAGCCTCACAGGAATCGTCAGGCCAGTGCCCGCTTGACCAGACAGCTAGGCCACCTAGCCAAGTTGACACATGAACCCAACCATCACAGTCCACCCCTTGTCAACTTGGCAGTCGTACACATCACCTAAAACCATATCTTCAAAATGAACGTTACAGCTTATGCCATATGATAAGGGGATAAGACAGAGAAGAAAGCAAAAATATTTTCTTCACAGACAAATACAAACATAATCATCACAAAACGAGGAGGAAATATTCATATCATCATAGTCCTCGTTTCTGTAACTGGTCACGTGGCCGTAGTTCATATTTATCACGACCTTCTTCCACTACCCATTCCATGTTCCCTTTACCCTCAGCAAGCACTTCAGCTGGCCGTGGTTCTTTGCCTGGTGGGGTGACCCAAACCTTCATTCCTGAAGTTTCTTGGCCATTGGTAGTCCTGCCTGGATTGGGTTGTTGCAGTTTTCCATTGACTTGAATCACGGGGCATGGTAGTACTAAGAGACGCCCCAGGGGATCTCCTGTATTCCAGGAAAACTCTTCTTTACTTCCATTGTGTAGTTGCAGTGCTATTTCCCCTTGATAGTCAGGATCAATCACCCCAGCCAGTACAGTAATCCCCTTACTTGCCTGTTGATTCAGAGGCATAAGAAGCCCAAAGTGGCCAGGTGGCAGCCTTAACTTCCAGTTCAATGGGATTATTGTTGTGTTTCCTGGTGGAAGCACTCCTCCTTTTGGAACCAAGACCTGTAGACCAGCAGAGCTTAAACTTGCAGGGACAGGAAGCAAAAATTTCCCTAGTGGATCACTAGGAGTGATAGTGAGTGGTGCTACTCCTGTTTCCACCCCTTGATTCCTGGACCCATGAATCCTGGCTATGGGAGAAACAGCACCATAGAGTGGACGCTGATTCAGAGCATACACAGCCTCCTGGAGAACACTGCCCCAGCCCTGCAAGGTATTGCCACCTAGTTGGCGCCGTAATTGAGTCTTCAATAGGCCATTCCACCGTTCTATCAACCCAGCTGCTTCTGGATGATGGGGAACATGGTAAGACCACAGAATTCCATGAGCATGTGCCCATCCCCTCACTTCATTTGCTGTGAAGTGGGTTCCTTGGTCCGAAGCAATGCTGTGTGGAATACCATGACGGTGGATGAGGCATTCTGTAAGTCCACGTATTGTAGTTTTGGCAGAAGCATGTCGTGCAGGGAAGGCAAACCCATATCCAGAGTATGTGTCTATTCCAGTAAGAACAAATCGCTGCCCTTTCCATGATGGAAGTGGTCCGATGTAATCAACCTGCCACCAGGTAGCAGGCTGATCACCCCGAGGAATGGTGCCATATCGGGGACTGAGTGTGGGTCTCTGCTGCTGGCAAATTGGACACTCAGCAGTGGCTGTGGCCAGGTCAGCCTTGGTGAGTGGAAGTCCATGTTGCTGAGCCCATGCATAACCTCCATCCCTACCACCATGACCACTTTGTTCATGAGCCCATTGGGCAATGACAGGAGTTGCTGGGGAAAGAGGCTGATTGGTATCCACCAAACGGGTCATTTTATCCACTTGGTTATTAAAACCTTCTTCTGCTGAAGTCACCCTCTGGTGAGCATTCACATGGGACACAAATATCTTCATGTTGTTTGCCCACTCAGAAAGGTCTATCCACATACCCCTTCCCCAGACTTCTTTGTCACCAATCTTCCAATCATGTTCCTTCCAAGTCCCTGACCATCCAGCCAAACCATTAGCAACAGCCCAGGAATCAGTATACAGACGCACCTCTGGCCAGTTCTCTTTCCAAGCAAAGTGAACAACCAGGTGCACTGCTCGAAGTTCTGCCCACTGGGAGGATTTCCCCTCACCACTGTCCTTCAGGGATATCCCAGAAAGGGGCTGCAGTGCTGCAGCTGTCCACTTTCGGGTGGTACCTGCATATCGTGCAGAACCATCTGTAAACCAGGCCCGAGTCTTCTCTTCCTCAGTCAACTGACTGTAAGGAACTCCCCAAGATGCCATAGCTGTGGGCTGGGCAAGAAAAGGTAAGGTGGAAGGAGTGGGGGCCATGGGCATTTGGGCCACTTCCTCATGTAACTTACTTGTACCTTCAGGACCTGCTCGAGCTCTATCTCGTATATACCATTTCCATTTTATGATGGAGTGCTGCTGTGCACGCCCAACTTTATGGCTTGGTGGGTCAGACAACACCCAGCTCATGATAGGTAACTCAGGTCTCATGGTAACTTGGTGGCCCATGGTTAAGCGTTCTGTCTCTACTAAGGCCCAGTAGCAGGCCAACAGTTGTTTCTCAAATGGAGAGTAGTTGTCTGCAGAGGATGGTAAAGCTTTACTCCAAAATCCTAAGGGCCTGCGTTGTGATTCTCCTATAGGAGCCTGCCAAAGGCTCCAAACAGCATCTCTATTTGCCACTGACACTTCCAGCACCATTGGATCAGCTGGATCATATGGTCCAAGTGGCAGAGCAGCTTGCACAGCAGCCTGGACCTGTTGCAGAGCCTCATCTTGCTCCAGTCCCCACTCAAAACTAGAAGCTTTTCTAGTCACTCGGTAAATGGGCCGGAGTAGCACACCTAAATGAGGAATATGTTGTCTCCAAAACCCAAAGAGGCCAACTAAACGTTGTGCCTCTTTTTTGGTTGTAGGAGGGGCCAGATGCAGCAGCTTATCCTTCACCTTAGAAGGAATATCTCGACAGGCCCCACACCACTGAACACCTAGAAATTTTACTGAGGTGGAAGGGCCTTGTATTTTTGTTGGATTTATCTCCCATCCTCTGCCACGCAAATACCTTACCAACAAATCTAGAGTAGTTGCTACTTCTTGCTCACTAGGTCCAATCAACATGATATCATCAATATAATGGACCAGTGTGATGTCTTGTGGGAGGGAGAAATGATCAAGATCCCTGCGGACAATATTATGACATAGGGCTGGAGAGTTGATATAACCCTGAGGTAGCACGGTGAATGTAAACTGCTGGCCTTGCCAGCTAAATGCAAACTGTTTCTGGTGGTCCTTGCTGACAGCAATTGAGAAAAAAGCATTTGCCAGATCAATAGCTGCATACCAGGTACCAGGGGATGTGTTGATTTGCTCAAGCAATGATACCACATCTGGGACAGCAGCTGCAATTGGAGTCACCACCTGGTTAAGCTTACGATAATCCACAGTCATCCTCCAAGACCCATCTGTTTTCTGCACAGGCCAAATAGGAGAGTTGAATGGGGATGTGGTGGGAATCACCACCCCTGCATCCTTCAAGTCCTTAAGAGTGGCATTAATCTCTGCAATCCCTCCAGGAATCCGGTATTGCTTCTGGTTCACTACTTTGCTAGGCAGAGGCAGCTCTAGTGGCTTCCACTTGGCCTTTCCCACCATAATAGCCCTCACTCCAGGAGTCAGGGAACCAATGTGAGGATTCTGCCAGTTGCTGAGTATGTCTATTCCAATTATGCATTCCGGCACTGGGGAAATAACCACAGAATGGGTCCGGGGACCCACTGGACCCACTGTGAGACGGACCTGGGCTAAAACTCCATCAATCATCTGACCTCCATAAGCCCCAACTCTGACTGGTGGACCAGAGTGACGTTTTGGGTCTCCGGGAATTAATGTCACTTCTGACCCAGTGTCTAATAATCCATGAAATATCTGATCATTTCCTTTTCCCCAATGCACAGTCACCCTGGTAAAAGGCCGTAGGTCCCCCTGGGGAAGGCTGGGAGGAAGATTAACAGTGTAAATTTTTGGCAGTGTGACAGGGTCCTTCTCCAAGGGTACCCGGCCTTCCCTTCATTCAAGAGGCTCTGGATCTGTAAACTGTCTCAAGTCTGGGAATTGATTAAGGGGCCGTGACTCTCTGTTTTTGTAATTCAAGGGAGATTTTTGTTCACGTGGCCTAGAATTCTTCTGCTTATATAGTTCAAACAAGAATTTAGTCGATTGCCCATCTATTTTACTACTTGGTACTCCATGATCCACTAGCCAACGCCATAAGTCTCTGCGAGTCATATTATTTTGATTGCTACTTTGAGCCTGTTTTACATTATGGTAGCCCTGTCCACCTTGTCTGTGGCGATTAACTGCAGCCACTTGGCTTCTGCTGACTCGGGACCCGATTATCCCCATTGTGTTTAAGGATTCCAGCTCAGTGACAGCAGTTCCTACAGTAATATCTGACCTACAGAGAAGGGCGACTACAGAGCTCTTCAGGGATGATGGAGCTAGTTTCACAAATTTATTCCTTACAGTCCTGGTAAAAGGTGTGTCCTCTGGACATTCCAGGACTGTGTGAGCAGGTTTTCCATGATAAATCCACTCTAACATTCCAATCTCTCTAAGCCTTTGAATCCCCTCCTCCACATTATACCAGGGCAGTTCTGGCATTTCAACTTCTGGTAATGCCGGCCACCTTTTGATCCATGTTTCAGCCAGCCACCCAAACAAACTGTTAACACCCTTTCTAACCCCTCGAGCTACAACATTGAATGCAGAATCTCTGCTTAGTGGGCCCATATCAGTAAATTCAGCCTGATCCAACCTTATATTCCTTCCACCATTATCCCACACTCTCAATATCCATTCCCACACATATTCCCCTGGTTTCTGTCTGTATAAGTTGGAAAACTCATACAGTTCTTTTGGAGTATAGCGTACTTCCTCATGGGTCACACTTTGTACCTCACCCTTTGGGGCTTGTTGGGACTTGAGCCTAGTTATAGGTCTTGAAGCAAAAACTGGTGGTGGGGGTGGGTCATGAAAAGAGTTAGAATTATCTCTCAAGACATTCACCTCAGGGCACTCTGTTGCATTTTCATCTCTTAAAACAGGATTAGTCTCTCCAGACGAAAGAGTGAGGGCTGCTTCCTCAGGGGAGGTGATTACAAGATTAGCAGGCATTGAAGGGTCAATCTCCTTAGGTGGGAGTTGCGTGGCAGGCTCCTTAGGGCAGACTGGAGGCAGAGAAGCTGTTTCCCCAGGACAGCCCTCTACAGGTAAATCTAACAATGACCCAGCATAATCCAGGGTTCCAATGTCCTCACTGTCATTATTATCAATCCATATGTCTCCATCCCAAGTTTCTGGGTCCCATTCTTTTCCAATCAATGCCTTTACTTTAACAGCAGACACCCTGAGAGGTTGAGATTTTAGTTTACGCTGTAAATGTGCTACTCGCACAATAAGAGACTGCGTCTGATTTTCAGAAACCTCCAGTCTGCGGGCACAGGAAATAAGATTTTCTTTCAGGGCACAGATGGAACTCTTTACATCTGTCATACGGCATTCAAGTTTTGAATTTGAAGCCTTTAGCTCATCCCTTTCTCTTACAACTGTATCCAAAGTATCTAAGAGCAGCCAGCCAACATCATTATACTTCTTAATACTGCAAAACTCTGTGAAAGTGTCGAAAACGCTGTCACCCAGAGCCTCGCTTCGTACTAGAGCACAATTAGGAGAATCAAATGGTGCTATTTTGCGTATTTCCTTTGCCAACTCCTGCCATGGACTCTTAGTACCCTCTTGATTATTGGAAATAGAGTCATTAGTGCCTCTGAATCTAATCAGAGTAGAAAACAAGTTGTAAAAGCCCATTTTAAGATTCCGTTTCTCAAGAACCACTTCCGGTACCAAGTTGTATTAGTTAGGGTTCTCCTTGGAAACAGAATCAATGAGAGATGTCTCTTATTATCAAATTGTAAAAGTGACTCATGCAACTGCGGGAGCGCACGAGTCCAAATTCTGCAGAGCCGTCAACAAGCTGTCAACTCCAAGGAAGACGTCCGACAAACTCCTCGGGAAACGAACCGACAACTTTGACGAACTCCTCAGGAAACGAACCGGCAACTTTGAAGAACTCAGGAAACGAACCGACAACTTTGACGAACTCCTCAGGAAACGAACTGGCAACTTCGACGAGCTCCCCAGGAAAAGCTTCACTGAGCAGCTGAAGAAGAAGTGAAGGTTCTCTAACTGTCCGGCTTATAAGCCTCCAACTGATCACCCGGACCAAATCCAGCCAATTACATTCTCTCACTGTGGAAGCACGCCCCTTGATGAATCATCAGTCAGCTGCAGTCAATTGACTGATGATCCGACAAACCAACCAGCCTCAAATAGCCTCACAGGAATCGTCAGGCCAGTGCCCGCTTGACCAGACAGCTAGGCCACCTAGCCAAGTTGACACATGAACCCAACCATCACACAAAGTAACCAAAGAGACCTTGCAAGGAAGGAGCAGAGGGGGGCTGTACGTGTAACCTGCAAACAATTTTGGGCCGATTTAATTGCCACAGGCACCCCCATAGAAAAAATAGATAAATGACCTAGTGCTATATTAGCACGACTCTGGCAAACGCTGCCTACGGAAAAAAAGATACCAGCCTCTGCCTACATCTGAATCTGTGCCACCAGTTACCACTCCCACAACACCCCCCTGAGGAAAGTAAATCTGGTATAAGGGGATGGATACCTCTACCCCTGAAGACTAGGGGTAGGACCATGGTCGCCTGCAAATATGGGTGATAGCAGGTGGTCGGAGGCCTCATGTAGAGCTATATGTCCACTGGTCTCCAAAAAACCATTTACACATTGTAGCCCTTATTGAAACTGGAGCAGAGTGCACACTCATCTATGGGAATCGCAGATTTAATGAACCCCTAAAGGTAATAAATGAGTTTGGGGGGAAAGCCATACGAAGAGTGCAAACGACCCTAATGTTGCAAATCGGGTGCCTCATCCCCTGAAAGTATATGGTATGTATTTCTCCCATTCCCGAACATATATCAGGGTGGGTGTGTTACAATAATCAGACTTTACCACCACCACCAGTGAATTTCACCTTCACATCTGCACAGTGAAACCAAGGTGCTTATTATTGGTCCCCAGTGCACCTGCCCCCCATCCAGGAGAGTCACCCATATCAAATAATATCACCACCCACGTGGACATGCTGAAATCAGTGAGACATTACAAGAACTGGCCAGAGTGGAGATCATATGACCAGCACAGAGTGCATTTAATAGTCCCTTACAGCCAGTTTTAAATCCTGATGGTAGCTGGAAAATGACAAGAATTAGATAATGTTGTTCCTCCTATTCATGCCAGTGCCAAATAATGCAATGCTTCTCAATAATTTGTTGGCCCAGTTAGGAGAGTTCCATTATGTATTAAGACTCATCTAACATCTTTTTCAGTATCCCGCTAGCTGAAGATAGCCAACATCAATTTGCATTTATGTGGGTAGGGCAGCAGTGGACTTTCTAGGTTTTGCCACAAGGGTATCTACATATCCCCACCACTTGTCATGGAATGGTGGCAGCCAATCTAGCAAGATGGGAAAAGCTACCAAATGTTGCTGCGTCTCACTATATTGATGATATGCTTATTTCTGATAGTATTACATCTCTAGAAACAGCAGCCATGCCATTACAGCACTTTTTAAGGAGCTGAGGATGGGCCATTAACAATACCAAGATCCAGGGGCCCAGATAGTCTGTAAAATTCCTAAAGGTGGTTTGGTTGGGTAAGACAAAGGTCGTTCCGGGAGTGGTCATAGAAAAGTACAAATGTCTCTAACTCCCCACACCATAAAGAAACTGCAAGTGTTGATATGCTTATTGAGTTACTGAAGACTCTTTATACCCTACCTAGCTCAAATACTTTGACCATTATATAGATTGGTTAAAAAGGGGTGGGGTGGGGGGGCTCAGTGGCATTGGGACACTGAGGCCAAGCAAGCATTCCAATAAGCAAAAATAGCTGTAAAACAGATCCAGTCTCTAAGTACTTTAATAGCAGAGCAAGCTTGTGAATTGGATGTTGCCAGCTACCCAGAAGGGTGGGGACCATGGCAAAAAAAAAAAAAAAAATGAAGCAAGTACCACTCAGGTTCTAGTCTCAGCTATGGAAAAGAACAGAATAATGATATAGTCCTATTGAAAAGCAACTGTTAGCAGTATATCTTGCTCTTATACAAACTGAGCCTATAACAATGACTTTGCCGATAAGTGTGCTAATGTCTTTGCCAATAAATGGATGGGTCAAAGACACTTGTATTTGACCCAAAAGTGCTTGTGCACTGGCTAGCACACTGCAAAAATGGCATGCTTATTTACAACAATGTTCTCTCCATACTAGTGCAGTATCTGAGGAGTTACATAAATTATTGGGGCCAGTCACATATGTAGAGATTCCAAACTCCCCTACACCATCCATGCCAGCCACAGAGACAGTAGCATTGATATTGGAGGGTATAAGGTCCCCAGTGGAGGATGCCTGGTATACTGATGGTTCCTGTAGAGGACATTCCCCCCATGATGTGCAAGAGCAGTTCAAATAAGTATGAACACCATATGGATGGATGAAGGAGAATGTCACAGCAGTCAATGGACTGAGCTTACGAGCCATCTAGATAGTTAAAGTCCACAAACTCATGCCTATCTCCATATGCACTGACAGCTGAACTGTATGTTGTGGTCTGACTCTGGATGGGACAGTGGCAACAGGAGAAATGAACTATAGCCAGTAAGGACATATGAGGTAAAGCCCTTTGAGAAGGTATCTGGGTTTGAGCACAAAGCCCTGATGCCAAAATAACAATCTGGCACATTCCAGCCCATACTTCACACACACTTCCATGAAATTTGGAAGCCAGCACCTTAGCTAAAAGTAGATGAGTTGATGAAAACCATGACTGAGCAGATTGGCTACACCATAAATTGGGACACAAGGGTCCTAAGACTATATAGGAATTACATAAAAAATTATATCTCCCTTTGAAATATAGCAATGTGCTTATGGCCTGCGAGTCTTATCCAACATGTTCTTGATGGAAGCACCCCCTACCCCATAATATGGGGCAGATACTGCAGGGAGTGCAGGCTGTAAGCAATGCCAGAAAACAGACTACATAGGACCCCTTCCTCTGCCAGATAAAAAAAAGCACACACTAACCTGTGTAGATACAGCTTCAGGCATTCTTCAGGCTTTTGAATGTTGCTGAACAAATCAAGCTTCAATAATATTAGGACTTGAGAAACTTGCTGTTATGTATGGGTACCCACAACACACTGACAGTAACCAAGGTACCCATTTTACAGGTCACCAAGTCTAGAACTGGGCAAAAGAAAGAGGAATTGCCTGACATTTTCATCTGCCATACAACCCCCAGGCCAGTGGCCTGACAGAGAGGAAGAATGGTATTTTAAAAGAATAGCTGTGGTAGTTATCTCTCAAGCACTCATTGTATAGGTGGGCACCTTGTTTACAGGAAGCAATTAGGCTAATAAATAGTGCACCAGTGCTGGTGCTCAGCATACAAGCATTTCAGGACCCCAATGTCCACTTGATACTGAACAAAAGTGGTGGGTTCTCTGCCCAATGGGCACAACAGTCAATCTATGACACCAGAGTTTCAAAGAGAGAGTATTGCTATGCACGAAGCAGGAGGTCAGATGGCCTGTCAGCTCCAAAATCTGTCTCCCTGAGTCTAAGGAGTTCAGAGTTTTTATGGACTTAAACAAGGGGGGATGGAGTTGTTACAATTACAGTAGTAAGTATACACAGCTGAGACTAGGCTAGAATAACCATTACAATAGTACCTGTAAACGAGGGTGAGACTAGTTGAGTTTCAGTAATTTCAGGTATTAACTTCTGCCTATTCTAAAATATGGAATAAAACATATATAACAGTTCAGTAATCATAATCATTTGTTAATTCTTAATTTCTCAGTTACACTTCCTCCCTTTTGTTTTTGTTCATTCCTCAATCTTGATGTATATCTGGGCAATGACTGTTCTAACTTCTTCATGCTGAAAAGGGACATTACATTATGGGGCAGAGGAATGAAACTGGTTATCATTCTTGGAAAGACTGGTACTTCTGGATTTCAGGTTTTAACTGGCATAGGAACAATCTGGAGGCTTTAAGTCTCTGAAAAATAAACCTAATAAGTAATTGAGAAGGAAGTGATTTATAATTATGTTACATTGGGGTAATAACTTTTTATAGATTTTAGGTAGTACCTGGAGTGTTCTTTAGGGTTTTCAGGAATAATGTTGGCAATATCTGGCTGAGACCTGCATAAGAGTAACCTCCAGAACAATCTCCTGACTATTTGAAAGCTCTTAGCCACTGAAACTTTATTCTTTTCCCCCTTTAGATCACAAATCCATTGCTAATACTATGGTGTCAGGAAGGTTACCCCTAGAGGTCATGTCCCACGGTGTTAGGGAAATTTATCCCTGAAAGTCATGTCCCATGTAGGGGGAAGGTAATGAGTTTATTTGCAGTGTTTGGCTTAGAGAGAGAGTGAGAGACCACATTTAAGCAACACAGAGATTTTCAAGGGGTGACTCTTAGGCATTATATCATATTAGGGACGGCTGTTATATTTTAGAGTAAATAAGCAGCCCCTATTGCTTGAAAGAATAGTAGAAATTCCCCCAGATGTGGAAGTTTAATAGTTCCATGCTTTCTTTCCCCAGACCCACAAGGGACCTTGAAAATACTTTTTCATTTTATGCCCAAAACACTCTGAAATGCATCAGAGTATTACATCATCTTGTACAGAATGCTAAGATCTCATTCCCTAATCTAGGTTCCAATGCAAATGAAGCTGAATTAGGTTGTTTAAATAAACTGATCAGACAGGTGAAATTAGATAGTGTGGTAGAGAATATTTAACTTTTGGACAAAATAAATATCTCCTCTTTGGTCTCACACAGAAGTTAAAGTTTTAATCTATAGACAATATCATCCTTTACCCTGTATTCACCTTAGTCCTCACCAGATCAGCTTAATTCACATGTCTAACTGAAGTCTGATCTGTTTTTAAGCTTCTTTAGCAATTGCTGTATAGAGTATTTCTAACTCTGAATCTCAGGTGTCACACAGTTACACAAAGTTCCAGGGAACTACCAGATTATACACTAAGAGGAAAGGATCTCAGAATTTAGAAATACCAGTTAAGCTCAGGAATAAACATGACTGCTCTAAGAGCTTACAATCTAGGCCATAATTTTCTTATAAGCATTTTCTAAATGAAGTTATTTTCAGATTCTGATATGACATAGAATCTTTGTCTTCTAGACAGAATACTCAGATGGTTAACAAAAACTTTTTATAACTTTCATTAAGAGCAGACCAACAATCTGCATTTTCTCAACAGAGAGAAAACTTAACTCCAGTTTTGTATGAATACACAGTTTGATACCAAAAGCTCTTAGAAAATATTATAAACAAGTCTATCAAATTTTTGGTCAGCATTGACTACAACAAACAGAATTCACTTTCACAATCCTTCTACAACTTTCAATATCCATTCAGGTATTGTCTTACACATTAAAATTAGCTATTTACAAAACTCCACTCCCTTAGACAAGCTTATCAAATTTTAGTCAGCATGGACTATGACAAATACAATTCACTTACACAAACTTCTACAACTTTCCATATTAACCAGGCTTTGCCCTCCATACTCTTGAGGACGTAACTACATACCTTTCTTTAACAAAGCACATCCTGTATACTTTACATACCTGCATGCCTTAAGTTACCAAAAGGACATTTAATAATGTCTTTAAACATCCTATACATAACAATTATTTTTAAAATAGTTTGTCAAAAGAATAATTACATTTCATTAAACACAAACTTACGGTTTTCACCATCTTAAAGATCTGATAGATATAATGCTAGCTTATTTTATCAGTAAACATGTATAAATGTCGGGAGAACCAAATTTACCCAAGTAGAATAAAATCATATTTGTTTGGTTCAAAAGTCATCACAAAAACAGGAATAGGACCAGACTTTGTCACTGAACCTTTACAGCTGTATTTGCCTTTTTCCTTTGGAGGTTAAAAAAAAATCTCTTTGTTTTTATAATATTCTAAAATTATGAACAACCTCAAAAGCATCAAACTCTAGAAAATATACAACAATTGTTTAATTTGTCCCAAGCATAAATCCAGAGAAACTTTTCTGTAGCTCTCAAGGACATTTTCTTTTACTTACTGAAATTTGGCAGTTAGATCTTATTCAATTACCCCTATCACAAGGCTATTTCTATTTTAATAATGATTTGTTTATTGCAGTTACCATTGCAAAGGTATTATTGGAAAAAAAATTTAATTGGGGAATTCTCTCAGAACAAACATGGCCTATGCCACAACATTTCCTCTGTGCCTACCATTTCTAATCTCTAGGCCCAGTAGAAAGAATTCTAAACCAAGCCCACACCTCCCCCCTCCTTCTGCACTCAACTCTTCCCCCATAGCTGCCTTAGCTGGCTAGTTCATATTTGGGCAAGGTCTAAGAGGCCCTGGGGGCAGGGATTGGTGAGACAGAAAGAATGAAGCCTGGTTTTAAAAGTTTTAAATGAGGGTAGTGGGATTTACGACCCCTAAGGTGGCCTTAGTGTTGATGAGAGTTCCTATGCCCTTCTTTTAGTTGTTTCCAATTATAAGATTTATTTTGCTGAAAGCTGTGTCTTTGTTATTTCCTGAGGCAGCCCACTGCTGCCTTCAGAAAATTCCAGGGGGTGGTTTCTTTCCAATGTCCAGGTTTGTTTACATTAATTACAAAAACTAAGACTTTGAACACTGGTGCCTAGAGGGTTTCTTTTTTTTCTTTTTCTTTTTCTTTTCCTTGGGGCCTCCAGGAGTGTGTGTGTGTGTGTGTGTGTGTGTGTGCGCGCGCGCGCACGTGCACACTTCTTTATTTTTAAGCAATTCAAATAGAACTCTTTTAAGAATTTTTGTTTGCCAATTTGGTATTACCATTCAGAGGTAGGAAAATATACATTTCAGAAACAGACACAAATATAGAAAGTTGGACACACACAGAAACCAGAAGCATAGTGTCTTAGTTTAAGCTATTATGTACCCCAGAGAAGGCCATGTTCTTTTAATCCATTCCTGTGTGTGCAGACCTGTTGTAGATGGGACCATTTGGTTAGGTTATGTGAATTGAGATGTGACCCACCCATTCAAGGTGGGTCTTAATACTTTTACTGGAGTCCTTTAGGAGAGGATAAAACACAGAAAAATCCCAGATAGAATTTAGAGAAAAGCCCTGGGGAAGCTAAGAGAGGACCCACAGAAGCTCAGAGAGGAAGCCACTGGAACCAGAAGCTGAAAGCAATGAGACCTGGGAGTGAAGGACCAGCAGATGCCAGCCAACTGCCTTCCCCTGTGAGAGAGGTGTCCCGGATGCTAGCAGCCTATCTTCAAAGTCCAGTTATCATCCTGTTGATGTCTTAATTGGGACATTTTCATGGCCTTAGAGCTGTAAGCTAATAAATCCCCATTTGTAAATTTGTAAATTACAAATTTATAAATTTGTAAGTTAATAAATCCCCATTGTAAAAGCCAACCCACTTGTGGCTTATTGAATTCTGGCAGCTTTAACAAACCAAAACACGTAGAAATATAAAACTCACTAATTTGAACCCTATCTTTTCATCCTTTTCTGGTATGCTTGAATATTAGCCCAATTTGGGTTATAAGGTTGAACTAAGGTTTCTATTTCCTTTGATCCTTCTCTATAGAGTGGGGTATTATTTTCCCAATTACTTAAATCTGATGTGGAGAACAGGGTATGCACCTATACAAGCCCTCTCAGGCCTCCCTGCTCATCGACTCCTATAGGCACCTGCCAGAGGAGTGGAAGTTTGGCCGGTCACTCTGCTTCTGGTTTCAGAGAGCAGCCCTGGCCAAACTGAGCACGCTGGTGGGTATGGGACGGGGAGACTGTTTCTATCTCAGAGTCTTCTACTTCTGATAGAGAGGGATACAGAGGAGGAGCAGGAGGTAGGGGAGCTTCCTCCTTTCCTGATCCATTGGCCCCTTGATTAGAGGGTGCAGGTGGAGCAGATGGCAGAGTTAATAAAGGTTCTATTAGAGCCTCCAGATTTGAATCCAGGAGGACATTTTTCCTTTCTCTGCTAATCATTACAGGAAAATTTTACATTTTCTCATCAACATTGATTGCTGGGAGAGAGAAATAAAGGAGTAAACATTTTTTTCATAGGCTCATAACTAAAGTCTTTCTAGTTTTTCAAATATAGCCCAAAGGGCTATATTCAGGAATGCTATTAGAATCAGAATTTCTCATTTTGAAGAATTTCCATAACAGTAACTAGTTAGGAACACTTGAACAATACAAATGCAGTAACACACCAACTAACAAATCTAAACAGACAACACTTATTATATACTTATGCAACAGCAATTAATACTAGAATGCACACATCAATTAACAATTAAACAGGCATTAAACACTTACCATATCTAAGTAATACACCAATTAACAGTTAAACAGGCATCATACACTTAAACTTAATTTCATTAAATACCAGTTAATTGTTGGATTACTTATTTTCCAGGAGTGTACTCAACAAACAGGCTCCTGTCAGGGCCTCAAATTCCATACAGACATAATCAGGTCAAGGCCTCGACCCCATGCAGACAAACACAAGTCAGGGCTTCAAACTCTGTACAAACCCCAGTCAGGGCCTCAAACTCCACACAGAATGGTACCCAGTTAGCATAAAGGTATAGAGGTCAGAGCAAAGGGAGATCATTCTGAAAGCAAGACCCAGGGCCTCAAACCCAGGTTCAGGGGACTCGAACTGCTGTACTAACCTCCTGATCCACTTCTGCCTTGATGACCCACTCACCCAGTCAAATGTCTGGATTTGCACTGGAAACTACTGAGGGACTATAGTGCCAGCAGAGCAGAGAAAAACCCAGTTGCCAAGCCTTTAGGCTAAAAGAATCTAGGGGCTGCACAAGGCTTGATTACCACATTTACCTGTCCTGCCAGGGCTCTAGAACTTTGGGTAGTCAGACTCCTTGCTTCTTGAGAAACTTTGTCCCTTCTGGGGTCGCCAAACTGATACCAAACAAAAGCAGCGGGTTCTCTGCCTGATGTGCACAACAGCCAATCTATGATGCCAGGGTTTCAAAGAGAGAAAGAGTTTATCACTACATGCAGAGCAGTAGATCAGATGGCCCATCGGCCCAAAAAGCTGTCTCCCCGAGTCTAAGGAGTTCAGGGATTTTATGGATTCAAACAAGAGGAGATGGAGTTGTTACCATTACAATACTAAATATACACAAGGCTGAGATCAGGCTAGAATGACCATTAAAATAGTAAGTAAACAAGGCTGATACTAAGCTAGAATAATCATTATGGAAGTATAAACAGGGCTGCGACGAGGCTATAATAAACTTTACAATAGTAACTGCAAACAGGGCTGAGACTAGGCTAGGATAATTATCGCAATAATAACTGTAAACAAGGGTGAGACTAGTTGAATTTCAGTAATTTTAGGTATAAATTTCTGCCTATTCAATAATATAGATAGAAAAAACATATATATATAATGATTCAGTAATCATAATCATTTGTTAATTCTTAATTTCTCAGCTACACATTCCACCAGCAGCAATAAGAATAGAAGTAGCATTGGAACAAGGTATTCCTCCAATTATAACAGAAACAAGGACTCATACTGAGATTGCCACAAGCTATACCCAAAGCACCCCCTAAATTTGGTGGGGCTTATGCTGGAAAATGCCACCTGAGTGGATAGCTATTGTGATGGTTAGGTTCATGTGTCAACTTGGCCGGGTGATGGTGTCGAGGTGTCTGGTCAAGCAAGCACTGGCCTGTTACAGCCAGTACGTTTGTGGCTGGTTAAGAAACCAGAAGGCTGGTTCATGAAATCATCAGTCAATTGGCTGCAGTGGTGACTGATTACATCAACGAAGGGCGTGTCTTCCACAATGAGAGAATGCAATCAGCTGGATTTAATCCAATCAGTTGAAGACTTTTAAGGAAAAGAGGGAGAGGACCTTCACTTCTTCTTCAGCTAGCCAGTGAAGCATTTCCTGAGGAGGTCATCGAACACCTTCATCGCAGTTGCCAGTTTGCTGCCTGCCCTATGGAATTTGGACTCGTGCATACCCAGAGTTGCGTGAGACACTTTTATAAAATCTTATATTTGTAGATATCTCTTGTTGATTCTGTTTCCCTAGAGAACCCTAATTAATACAAGTATTCTTATTCCTTGGGGACAGGGAAAGGAATTAGCTAGCAATAACTCAGATTCCTATCACATACAAAGAAGGTCCCATTGCTCTAGTTTACAGACAGCCTCCTCCATCAATGCTGGGGCAGAAGTTGCACTTCTATTGTAGCTTAATACACGGGCTCCTTTATATAATGTCCTACCTGATGCCATAGAACGCTTGGGAGCTAAAGTTTGGTTCACCTCTCCCAAGAACAATCCAATGTTGGGAATCATCTTTTCAGGAGATGCATGTTATCTAACGGTCATGACCTCCCCATGTTAGTTCATACTAAACATCTTGTATTTTGTCCTTAGGTTAATGTTTCTAATCTTTACTACAGAAGGAAATGAATTCTTGAAATGTGCACCTGAACTAGCTGAAACCCATAACCAGGCTGGCTGTGGGTGGACAGTTGTTGACCTCTACTGGGTATGAAACACCTTGCACAGTATCACCTTTTAACCTAACAGAGTGAGGTTTGGGGATCTGCTTTACTAATTTTCCTCTTGACATTAGTAGGCATAGGTATTAGTATATGTGTCATACTGTTGTTGTGGATTCTGCCTCCAGATGTCACCTCAATTACTGCTCGGGGATATTTTCAGAAGAGGGGTGTGTAGAATGTAAGAGCTGGTTTTTTGAAGGATGGAGTGTGAGGCCATAAACTCGAGAACCTATAAATTCCTAGTTAAGGCAAAAAAATAAAAAACAAAAAATAAAACCTCCCTGTAGGTGCATCTTAAAGCACATGTGCACATTCCTAAGCATGATGGCTATCTGTACTAGGACCACTCCTGCTACATATCAGTAACTTCAGAGAAACATATTTATGATCTTGCAAATCCCGACTTGGCTCTGTGCCTTATTCTTACCCCATATAGCCCCCTGTAACCCCCTGAGTAGTGTGGAGCTACTACTGCAGCCACCCAGGACCAGCTTCCTGGTTTGTAAGTTCCCTAATAAACTTACTAGTTTGCTATATGGAGAGGCCTGCTTCAGTTTTCAGTCAAGTGTCATCGAACTTTGGTGGAACCTATTGTGTAGGTTCACAGCCACACATTTGTATATACACCTTTGTGCACTTCTCTGTTATTTTCTTGGGATACATTCCTAGAGGTGGAATTCTTAGGTAAAAGGTTTGCATTTGTTCAAGGTTTTTTTTTTAAAAACTTATTGTGGTAATATATACAACATAACATTTCCCACTTTAATCACTTTCAAGTATACAATTCATAGCAAGGCTACACATCTTTTTTTAATGCAGTTTTATTGAGATATATTCACATAACACAAAATCCTTCAAAGTGTACAATCAGTTATTCATAGTTGTGCATTGATCACCACAATCAATCTTTGAACATTTTCATTACTCCAAAAAATAAAATAAAAATGAGAATAAAAAAGAACATCCAAAGCATTCCACTCCCCTCCTCCCCCATTGTTCATTTACTTTTTTTCCACACTTATTCATTGGTTTTTAACTTTATCAAAAAATTAAAAAAACAGGCAATCAAAAAACATTTCAAACAAAACCAAAACAAAGGAATAAGGAAAAAAAATAACGTAAAATAACTGCATTGCTTCCAACATGTTCCTACCCTACCCCAAGAAAATAAACAGACCATAACCCGACAAACAAATAAGAAAAACAAGTAACCTAAAGTAACTACATTTCTAAGCACTTGTTCCTACCATACCCCCCAGAAATTAACAAACCATAGTCGTTCCTGAGCATTCCCAGAATGTTCAGTTTACCCTCCATAACTTATCTATTCTTATTAGGTTATCATTCTCCTTCACTATTTGCTGAATATCACTAGGTCCCCTACATTCTACCATATAAACCATTTATTTTACATTTTTCACAGTGTTCACATTAGCGGTAACATACAATATTTCTCTTTTTGTGCCTGGCTTATTTCGCTCAGCATTATGTCTTCAAGTTTCATCCATGTTGTCAGATGTTTCACGACATCATTCCTTCTTACTGCTGAATAGTATTCCATCGTGTGTATATACCACATTTTATTTATCCACTCATCTGTTGAAGGACATTTGGGTTGTTTCCATCTCTTGGAAATTGTGAATATTGCTGCTATGAACATTGGTGTGCAGATATCTGTTCATGTCAGTGCTTTCAGATCTTCTGCGTATATACCGAGAAGTGCAATTGCTGGATTGAAGGGTAACTCTTTATCTAGTTTTCTAAGGAACCACTAGACTGTCTTCCAGAGTGGCTGTACCATTATACAGTGCCACCAACAATGAATAAGAGTTCCAATTTCTCCAAATCCTCTCCAGCATTTGTAGTTTCCTGTTTGTTTAATGGCAACCAATCTAATTGGTGTGAGATGATATCTCCTTGTGGTCTTAATTTGCATCTCCCTAATAGCTAGTGAAGCTGAACATTTTTTCCTGGGTTTCTTGGCCATTTGTATTTCCTTTTCAAAGAACTGTCTTTTTGTATCTTTTGCCCATTTTATAATTGGGCTATCTGTACTATTGTCATTGAGTTGTAGGATCTCTTTATATATGCAAGATATCAGTCTTTTGTCAGATACATGGTTTCCAAATATTTTTTCCCATTGAGTTGGCTGCCTCTTCACCTTTTTGACAAATTCCTTTGAGGTACAGAAGCTTTTAAGTTTGAGGAGTTCCCATTTACCTATTTTTTCTTTTGTTGCTTGGGCTTTGGGTGTATACACATCTTTTTATATATGCATATATCTTTGTACCTTTCTGTGCAAGAAACTACTCTGTCAGAGTTTTGCAGTTTTAATTTTAATAGCCACTTCCAATTCCCAGTATTAAAAGGTTGTGCCAGTTTCCACTCTCTTAGGCAGCAGTTGAAGCTGTCCATTTCTCCACACACTCATTGTGCTGGTTTGAATGTATTATGTACCCCATAAAAAGCCATGTTCTTTGATGTAACCTTGTATGGACAGACTTATCAGTGTTGATTAGATTGTAATTCTTTGAGTGTTTCTGTGGAGGTGTGCCCCACCCAACTGTGGGTGATGACTCTGATTGGCTAATTTCCATGGAGGTGTTACCCCACCCATTCAGGGTGGGTCCAAATTAAATCACTGGAGCCATATAAATGAGCTGACAAACAGAAGGAACTCAGTGCAGCTGAGAGTGACATTTTGAAAAGGAGCTACAGCCAAGAGGGACACTTTGAAGAATGCACAGAAGATGAGAGAGTAGCTGCAGATGAGAGATAGTTTGAAGACAGCCATTGAAAGCAGACTCTTGCTCCAGAGAAGCTGAGAGAGGACAAACACCCCAAGTGCAACTAAGAGTGACATTTTTGAGGAACTGCAGCCTAGAGAGGAACGTCTTGGGAGAAAGCCATTTTGAAACCAGAACTTTGGAGCAGACGCCAGCCACATGCCTTCCCAGCTAACAGAGGTTTTCTGGACACCACTGGCCATCCTGCAGTGAAGTTACCTGATTGCTGATGTGTTACCTTGGACACTTTATGGCCTTAAGACTGTAACTGTCTAACAAAATAAACCCACTTTTATAAAAGCCAATCCATCTCTGGTGTTTTGCATTCTGGTGGCATTAGCAAACTAGAACACTCACCCGTATTATTATGTGTTATTTTGTTATCACTAATCTGAAAAAGGAAAGCATTGCTCTATTTGTTTTAATTTGCATATGTTTCATTACTAGTGAAGCTGAATATTATGTTTATTGTTCATTTGTATGACCTCAAAATGAAGTATGGTCTGGTGGACTGAAGGATTAGTGGGCAGGCAGAGGGCTTACAGTTAAAAAATGCAGAACAAAGTGTCCTGGAGACCTCAGGGGTGGTGGTGGTAGGAAGGAAGAGAACATTTGACTGCCATGCTGCTGCCGTCTCCAGGTGTCTCCTTGGCTGTTTGCTCATTTTTATATTAAAAATGTTGCCTCAGGAGTCTGAACAGCACAAGTAGTCTAAAATGGAAAAAAAATTTCAACCATAGTCCTAGGAGAAACATGGAGTGGGGAAAAAAGGCCCAAAGTAATGCCTTAAACATAGGAAGTACATCTTTTGCCCTCGTACCCATCCACCAAGTATAAAAAAGTGTAATAGGTCAATGCTTTGGGAATTTATACAAGTCTTCTTCTTGCTCATCTTTTCCACAATAGTGTGCATATACCTATCTGAACCACCCACTCTTAATGTATATGGGGAGAATGTGTGTATATATGTGTGTGTGTATATATATATATGTGTGTGTGTGTGTATATTTTCACTAGAGATAGATTAAACTCTCTGGATGATAGATTAAATTAAATTATAGATTAAATTAATTTATTATCTCTGGTCTAAAGATAATAGATTGAAATTTAATCTGAGATGTACAATTATGGTTCAAAATGTGTAAGGGACTTGAAACTTGAGATGGTTGCACAACATTGTGAATGCACTAAATGCCACCGAATTGTACAACTGGAAATGGTTAAGTGGACACCGTTCTTCATTTGTAATAGAACTATGAAAAAGGATACACAAAGACCAAAATTTCTACAAGCAAAATGATAATAAAGCAAAATTTAATGGTAAAACAAAATAAATATCTAGGCTTGAGGCAGGCATGTGTTCTCAACAAGGAGGAACAAAGCCAATGAGAACACACTTTCTCGTTTGTCAACTGATGATAACCTCAAACTGTTGTCACAAGGTGTATGATAACGTACAGTTCCCACATTTAAAAAGAAATGATCCCAAACACATAATTCCTCTGTAAAATTAAATGACAAAATGCATTTAATGGAGGCTGACGTTAGACACTTAACATTCATTGTCCTAAAACATCATGCTCTCAAGCTAAATTATCAAGTTCTGTATCTGTATTCGTAAATCAAGAGTAATCCAAAACATTTATTTTTTTTTTTTTTTTTAATCATCATTTTATTGAGATATATTCACATACCACGCAGTCATACAAAACAAATCGTACTTTCGATTGTTTAAAGTACCATTACATAGTTGTACATTCATCACCTAAATCAATCCCTGACACCTTCATTAGCACACACACAAAAATAACAAGAATAATAATTAGAGTGAAAAAGAGCAATTGAAGTAAAAAAGAACACTGGGTACCTTTGTCTGTTTGTTTCCTTCCCCTACTTTTCTACACATCCATCCATAAACTAGACAAAGTGGTGTTTGGTCCTTATGGCTTTCCCAATCCCATTGTCACCCCTCATAAGCTACATTTTTATACAACTGTCTTCGAGATTCATGGGTTCTGGGTTGTAGTTTGATAGTTTCAGGTATCCACCACCAGCTACCCCAATTCTTTAGAACCTAAAAAGGGTTGTCTAAAGTGTGCATAAGAGTGCCCACCAGAGTGACCTCTCGGCTCCTTTTGGAATCTCTCTGCCACTGAAGCTTACTTCATTTCCTTTCACATCCCCCTTTTGGTCAAGAAGATGTTCTCCGTCCCACGGTGCCAGGTCTACATTCCTCCCTGGGAGTCATATTCCACGTTGCCAGGGAGATTCACTTCCCTGGGTGTCTGATCCCACGTAGGGGGGAGGGCAGTGATTTCACCTTTCAAGTTGGCTTAGCCAGAGAGAGAGGGCCACATCTGAGCAACAAAGAGGCATTCAGGAGGAGACTCTTAGGCACAAATACAGGGAGGCCTAGCCTCTCCTTTGCAGCAACCGTCTTCCCAAGGGTAAAACTTATGGTAGAGGGCTCAACCCATCAAACCACCAGTCCCCTATGTCTGTGGTCATGTTAGCAACCATGGAGGTGGGGTAGGCGAATACCCCTGCATTCTCCACAGGCTCCTCAAGGGGGCACTACATCTTTTTTTTTTTTTTTTTTTTTTTCCCTTGTTTGTCTTTTTTCTTTTTTTTTTTTTTTTTTTTTTTAACTTTCCCTTCTTTTTTCAAATCACCTGTATGAAAAAAAAAGTTAAAAAGAAAACAAACATACAATAAAAGAGCATTTCAAAGAGACCATAGCAAGGGAGTAAGAAAAAGACAACTAACCTAAGATAACTGCTTAACTTCCAACATGTTCCTACTTTACCCCAAGAAAGTTACATAATATAGCAACATTTCAGTGAACTTGTTCCTACTACAACCATCAGAAATTAACAGACCATAGTCATTTCTGGGCATCCCCAGAACGTTAAATAGCTTATCTGTTCTTCCTGGATTATTGTTCCCCCTTCCTTAATTGCTCTCTACTGCTAGTTCCCCTACATTCTACATTATAAACCATTTGTTTTGCATTTTCAAAGTTCACATTAGTGGTAGCATATAATATTTCTCTTTTTGTGCCTGGCTTATTTCGCTCAGCATTATGTCTTCAAGGTTCATCCATGTTGTCATATGTTTCACCAGATCGTTCCTTCTTACTGCCGCGTAGTATTCCATCGTGTGTATATACCACATTTTATTTATCCACTCATCTGTTGAAGGACATTTGGGTTGTTTCCATCTCTTGGCAATTGTGAATAATGCTGCTATGAACATTGGCGTGCAGATATCTGTTCGTGTCACTGCTTTCCGATCTTCCGGGTATATACCGAGGAGTGCAATCGCTGGATCGAATGGTAGCTCTATATCTAGTTTTCTAAGGAACTGCCAGACTGACTTCCAGAGTGGCTGAACCATTATACAGTCCCACCAACAATGAATAAGAGTTCCAATTTCTCCACATCCCCTCCAGCATTTGTAGTTTCCTGTTTGTTTAATGGCAGCCATTCTAACCGGTGTTAGATGGTATCTCATTGTGGTCTTAATTTGCATCTCTCTAATAGCTAGTGAAGCTGAACATTTTTTCATGTGTTTCTTGGTCATTTGTATTTCCTCTTCAGAGAACTGTCTTTTCATATCTTTTGCCCATTTTATAATTGGGCTGTCTGTACTATTGTCATTGAGTTGTAGGATTTCTTTGTATATGCAAGATATCAGTCTTTTGTCAGATACATGGTTTCCAAAAATTTTTTCCCATTGAGTTGGCTGCCTCTTTACCTTTTTGAGAAATTCCTTTGAGGTGCAGAAACTTCTAAGCTTGAGGAGTTCCCATTTATCTATTTTCTCTTTTGTTGCTTGTGCTTTGGGTGTAAAGTCTAGGAAGTGGCCTCCTAATACAAGGTCTTGAAGATGTTTTCCTACATTATCTTCTAGGAGTTTTATGGTACTTTCTTTTATATTGAGATCTTTGGTCCATTTTGAGTTAATTTTTGTGTAGGGGGTGAGGTAGGGGTCCTCTTTCATTCTTTTGGATATGGATATCCAACTCTCCCAGCCCCATTTGTTGAAAAGACCATTATGGCTCAGTTCGGTGACTTTGGGGGCCTTATCAAAGATCAGTCGGCCATAGATCTGAGGGTCTATCTCTGAATTCTCAATTCGATTCCATTGATCTATATGTCTATCTTTGTGCCAGTACCATGCTGTCTTGGCAACTGTGGCTTTATAATAAGCTTCAAAGTCAGGGAGTGTAAGTCCTCCCACTTTGTTTTTCTTTTTTAGAGTGTCTTTAGCAATTCGAGGCATCTTCCCTTTCCAAATAAATTTGATAACTAGCTTTTCCAAGTCTGCAAAGTAGGTTGTTGGAATTTTGATTGGGATTGCATTGAATCTGTAGATGAGTTTGGGTAGAATTGACATCTTAATGACATTTAGCCTTCCTATCCATGAACATGGAATATTTTTCCATCTTTTAAGGTCCCCTTCTATTTCTTTTAGTAGAGTTATGTAGTTTTCTTTGTATAGGTCTTTTACATCTTTGGTTAAGTTGATTCCTAGGTACTTGATTTTTTTAGTTGCTATTGAAAATGGTATCTTTTTCTTGAGTGTCTCTTCAGTTTGTTCATTTCTAGCATATAGAAACATTACTGTCTTATGTGCATTAATCTTGTATCCCGCTACTTTGCTAAATTTGTTTATTAGCTCTAGTAGGTGTATCGTTGATTTCTCAGGGTTTTCTAGATATAAGATCATATCATCTGCAAACAATGACAGTTTTACTTCTTCTTTTCCAATTTGGATGCCTTTTATTTCTTTGTCTTGCCGGATTGCCCTGGCTAGCACTTCCAGCACAATGTTGAATAACAGTGGTGACAGCGGGCATCCTTGTCTTGTTCCTGATCTTAGAGGGAAGGCTTTCAGTCTCTCACCATTGAGTACTATGCTGGCTGTGGGTTTTTCATATATGCTCTTTATCATGTTGAGGAAGTTTCCTTCAATTCCTACCTTTTGAAGTGTTTTTATCAAAAAGGGATGTTGGATTTTGTCAAATGCTTTTTCAGCATCTATTGAGATGATCAATTGATTTTTTCCTTTCGAGTTTTTAATGTGTTGTAATACATTGATTGTTTTTCTGA
Source organism: Choloepus didactylus (assembly GCF_015220235.1). NCBI lineage: Eukaryota > Metazoa > Chordata > Mammalia > Pilosa > Megalonychidae > Choloepus > Choloepus didactylus. Next base: position 167,443,061 of record NC_051334.1, read on the forward strand.
TGTTGAACCATCCTTGCATGCCTGGAATGAACCCCACTTGGTCATGGTGTATGATTTTTTTAATGTGTCTTTGGATTCGATTTGCAAGTATTTTGTTGAGGATTTTTGCATCTATATTCATTAGGGAGATTGGCCGGTAGTTTTCCTTTTTTGTAGCATCTTTGCCTGGTTTTGGTATTAGATTGATGTTAGCTTCATAAAATGAGTTAGGTAGTGTTCCATTTTTTTCAATGTTTTGAAAGAGTTTGAGTAAGATTGGTGTCAGTTCTTTCTGGAAAGTTTGGTAGAATTCCCCTGTGAAGCCATCTGGCCCTGGGCATTTATTTGTGGGAAGATTTTTGATGACTGATTGGATCTCTTTGCTTGTGATGGGTTGGTTGAGGTCTTCTATTTCTTCTCTGGTCAGTCTAGGTTGTTCATATGTTTCCAGGAAATTGTCCATTTCTTCTACATTATCCAGTTTGTTGCCATACAGTTGTTCATAATATCCTCTTATAATTTTTTAATTTCTTCAGGATCTGCAGTTATGTCACCTTTTTCATTCATTATTTTGTTTATATGGGTCTTCTCTCTTTTTGATTTTGTCAGTCTAGCTAGGGGCTTGTCAATCTTGTTGATCTTCTCAAAGAACCAACTTTTGGTGATATTTATCCTTTCTATTGTTTTTTTGTTCTCTATGTCATTTATTTCTGCTTTAATCCTTGTTATTTCTTTTCTTCTACTTGGTTTAGGATTGGTTTGCTGTTCATTTTCTAGCTTCTTCAGTTGATCCATTAGTTCTTTGATTTTGGCTCTTTCTTCCTTTTTAATATATGCGTTTAGTGCTATAAATTTCCCCCTTAGCACTGCTTTTGCTGCATCCCATAGGTTTTGGTATGTTGTGTTCTCATTTTCATTCGTCTCTATATATTTAGCAATTTCTCTTGCTATTTCTTCTTTAACCCACTGATTGTTTAGGAGTGTGTTGTTTAACCTCCAGGTATTTGTGAATTTTCTAAGTCTCTGATGGTTATTGACTTCTAATTGTATTCCATTGTGGTCAGAGAATGTGCTTTGAATAATTTCAATCTTTTTAAATTTATTGAGGCTTGTTTTATGTCCCAGCATATGATCTATTCTGGAGAAAGTTCCGTGAGCACTAGAAAAGTATGTGTATCCTGGTGATTTGGGATGTAATGTCCTGTAGATGTCTGTTAAATCTAATTCATTTATCAGATTGTTTAGGTTTTCAATTTCCTTATTGGTCTTCTGTCTGGTTGATCTATCTATAGGAGAGAGTGATGTGTTGAAGTCTCCCACAATTATTGTGGAAACATCAATTGCTTCCTTTAGTTTTGCCAATGTTTCTCTCATGTATTTTGTGGCACCTTGATTGGGTGCATAGACATTTACGATTGTTATTTCTTCTTGCTGAATTGCCCCTTTTATTAGTATGTAGTGGCCTTCTTTGTCTCTCAAAACATCCCTGCATTTGAAGTCTATTTTATCTGAGATTAATATTGCTACACCTGCTTTCTTTTGGCTGTAGCTTGCATGAAATATTTTTTTCCATCCTTTCACTTTCAGTTTCTTTGTGTCCCTGTGTCTAAGATGAGTCTCTTGTATGCAACATATTGATGGTTCATTTTTTTTGATCCATTCTGCGAATCTATATCTTTTAATTGGGGAGTTTAATCCATTTACATTCAACGTTAAAACCGTGAAGGCATTTCTTGAATCGGCCATCTTATCCTTTGGATTATGTTTGCCATATTTTTCCCTCTCTCTATTAATATCCTTTATTGTACCCATACCGAATCTCTTTAGTACTGAACCTTTCTCCAAGTCTCTCTGTCCTGTCTTTGTTTCTCTGTCTGTAGGGCTCCCTTTAGTATCTCCAGTAGGGCAGGTCTCTTGTTAGCAAATTCTCTCAGCATTTCTTTGTCTGTGAAAAATTTAAGCTCTCCCTCAAATTTGAAGGAGAGCTTTGCTGGATAAAGTATTCTTGGCTGGAAATTCCTCTCTCTCAGAATTTTAAATATATCGTGCCATTGCCTTCTCGCCTCCATGGTGGCTGCTGAGTAGTCACTACTTAGTCTTATGCTGTTTCCTTTGTATGTGGTGAATTGCTTTTCTCTTGCTGCTTTCAGAACTTGCTCCTTCTCTTCTATGTTTGACAGTGTGATCAGTATATGTCTCGGAGTGGGTTTTTTTTGGATTTATTCTATTTGGAGTTCGCTGAGCATTTATGATTTGTGTATTTATGTTGTTTAGAAGATTTGGGAAGTTTTCCCCAACAATTTCTTTGAATACTCTTCCTAGACCTTTACCCTTTTCTTCCCCTTCTGGGACACCAATGAGTCTTATATTCGGACGCTTCATATTATCTATCATATCCCTGAGGTCCATTTCGAGTTTTTCAATTTTTTTCCCCATTCTTTCTTTTATGCTTTCATTTTCCATTCTGTCATCTTCCAGGTCACTGATTCGTTGTTCAACTTCCTCTAGTCTTGTACTATGAGTGTCCAGAATCTTTTTAATTTGGTCAACAGTTTCTTTAATTTCCATAAGATCATCCATTTTTTTATTTAGTCTTGCAATGTCTTCTTTATGCTCTTCTAGGGTCTTCTTGATTTCCTTCATATCCCGTACTAGGGTCTCATTGTTCATCTTTAGTTCTTTGAGTAGCTGCTCTAGGTGTGTCTCTTCTGGTCTTTTGATTTGGGTGCTTGGGCTTGGGTTATCCATATCGTCTGGTTTTTTCATATGCTTTATAATTTTCTGTTGTTTTTGGCCTCGTGGCATTTGCTGTCCTTGATAGGGTTCTTTTAGGGTTTGTAGACCAGTTGAAGTCCTTATCTCTAATTTATCAGATCTACAGCTTCGTGGAGTACACTTTCTCTAACTAACCAGTAGGTGGCGTCCACGAGCCACCTGTTCTCCACAAGCCAGATCTCCCCTGCTTAGCCTTTTTGGTGAGTGGGGGAGTGAGTCTTGTGGGGCCCAATTGGTGTCCCAAGCTTGCGTGTGTAGTTGGTGTTGCCTGCCCTGTATGTGGGGCGTGTTTCTGGGCAGTCGGGGAGGGGGGGTGGCCCTAACAATCAAATCTCCCTGATGATCCTAGAGTTTTAAAGCTACTGCAATAGTCTAATCCTTCAGTTCAGTCCTGCCACAGTTTGTCTCTGCCACTGACCCACAAGTCTTTGGTATTGGCGTATGGCTCCTGAGACTTGCAAGTGGGCCCCTCTTCCAGGCTGTGCACCCCGGGTCCTCTGTTGAGGGATGACTGTGCTATGTCACAGGTGAGTGCCGTCCCCCCAGGGCAGTTCTGGGCTGCTGGGCTGTGTTGGGAGGCTCCCAGTCTGCTCAAATGATGGCTGAATGGGGCTCTGTTAATTCACACTGCTCCCCCTTCCCAGCTCTGGGACATTCAGCTGAGGTTGCAGGGAAGGCTAATGTCCACGCCCAGTTTTGTGGTGTGTGCCTGTTATTTGAAGCACTTCCGTCACACTGGGTTGTCTGGGGCAGCTCTGGGCTATGGGGCTGGCGATGGGCAGGAGTGTTTCCTGTCCACCAGGATGGTGGCTGTGAGCGGACACCCCCCTTTTCTTGGGAAGTTGTGTTGTTTAGTGAATTTTCTCAGCCACTGGATTATTGCCTTTTGTCTCAGAGCTCTCTTAGTTCTGCTCTTGACTTGACGTGCCCAAATTTCAATTCTTTGAAGCTTTCTGTATTGAGCTTCTTAGAGTAATTGTTTTAGAAAAAGCAAAAAGGATTTAAAAAAAAAAAAAAAAAAAAAAAAAAAAACGGCCCTCCTCAGAGATCTAATGGGTTATTTAAATGCTAATAGACAAAGCAACCAGGGCCATTAAGGAAAGGTGCCCTGGGCAGAGAGATCAGCCTTGCTTCGGGATTTGCATATGCGCCTCAAGGCCTGATCTCCGCCCTTCCCCTTTCTGTGTTCACCAGAACTCCAAAAATCCTCTGCTTTTACTTTGGAGCTTCTCGTGTTGTTTTCCTTCTATGCCCGTCTCCTCTCTGCTGGGCTGGCTGCTCTCAGAGTCTCTGGTGTCTGGCCTCAGTCTATCTATGGTTGGAGTTTGAATCAGTAGAATGAGTTTCCGATGAGAGCAGCCACTGCAATTCTCCCTTCTCCTTCCTGGAGCTGACAGCCCCTCCTCCCCCGGGACTGAGCCTGGCAGGGAGGGGCGCGGGTCCCCTGGCCGCAAAAACTTACAGATTTCGCTGATCTCAGCAGTTCCACGTTTTCATGAGTGTTGTATGAAGTATGCCCAAAGACAGATTGCTCTGTGGTGTCCAGTCCACGCAGTTCCTGGCTTTTTACCTACTTTCCTGGAGGAGTAACTAAAACATACAGCTCACCAGTCTGCCATCTTGCCCCGCCTCCCAAAACATTTATTTTTAAAGAAACTTATAAGGGTACAAGACCAGATTTTAAAGAAATAAGGTAGGTCTAACATGCAATTAGAACAATTATAAATAAAAGGCACTCAATCGTATGGTAATTTCCTCCTCTATAAATAAAAATTTACACAAAATCTTTCAATGGGAACTTAAAAAGAGCCAAGGACCAGGTTAAGCAAATGCAATGAGTATAGACACACAGATATTTTGTAAAATTAAATGCTAAACTGTGTTCAATCTGTGCTGACAAAGGCAGGTAAGGGGCATCCTCTGTGTTTGTAAAACTTCATCCATTCAGCGAAGACGATTAATTACCGAATGTGTACTCTGAACATACTTTCACTTAAAAAAAAATTTAAGGAAAATGAGCACAATCAAAATTAAATTCAAAAGATAGCAACGTAATGAAAAAAAATGATGCAATTGTATTGTAAATAAAGCATGAAGTAGGCTGCCTGGTGGATTGCCTCCAGTATCTTAAAGCAACAAACTCTTGGCCAAGCAGACTGCTAGTTACCTTATTGGTAAATTGCAAATAACACTAAACTTTTAAAGAAAAAAGCAAGAAAATCATCAGGACCAGGTTTGGTAGAACACACTGATATTAACAAGCATGTATCTTACTGACAGTAATTCATGGTGGTCAGTGAACAAGCAGTGAAAAATAACAGGAAACTTTTTTTCTTTTTAAGACATATGTAGAAGATGGATTTCAAAATTTAATCAAACAGATGATATTTAATAAACGGTCATGTTGTTAAATGAAACACAAATCTGCCATTATCAGTCATAATCCCACATACCCTCTGTCAGTGTGATAATTTCCTTATTTTCATGTCTAAAATAACAAATCCTGTCACTGATTACAAAATTCATGGATAGGGGCCAGGACCAAGAGTCAACCAAATACATAGCAAAATATCCACCCAAGGCCTTCCAAATAAATGTCCACCCCACTATCTCAGGGGCAGACTGGCAGACTACCATTCCTGCCACCCACATTGTGTACAGGTCCCATTTTTCCCTCTTTTCACAGACAGACTTGGCTTTAAAATTACTTTCAGATCCATGTCCTCATACCTGAAACAAAGTAACTGAGCAGTGTTACCACTAGTCCTGGTCCCTTGAACTTTGTTTTCTGCAATTCCATCCAATCCATCCTGCTGCTGCCTGCCACTACAAGGGCTTTCCAAAAGTATAAAAAGATAGATCTAAACTTTGATGCTAAAATGTCAAGATCATACTGAATACATAAATCTGCACATGTGATAAAACTGCAGAGAACTACACACACACACAAATGTATGTAAGACGAGTGAAATCTGAATAACCTTCTGGATCAGATAACCGATGCCAAACGTTGCCATTGGGGGAGACTGGGTGAAGGGTACATGGGACCTCCCTGTCAGTTATTGTGCAACTTCCTGTGAGTCTATAATTATTTCAACATAAAAAAATTAAAAAGATTATGTCAAGTGAAAAAATTCAGATGTCAAAACTATACATGGAGTGGATGGTGGTGATGGTAACACAACATTATAAATGTAATTAACACTGCTGAATTATATATCTAAATGTGAGTAAAGGGGGAGATTTTAGGTTGTATATATGTAACTAAAATAAAAATTAAAAATGTCAAGATCAGGGAGACGGGGAAGATGGCGGCATAGAGAGAAGTGGAAGCTAACTAGTCCCCCTGGAACAACTAAAAAAAACCAGAAACAACTAGTAAATAATCCAGAATAACTGCAGGGGGCCAAACGAGACCATCCACTCATCATACACCAACCTGAATTGGGAGGAATGCCCGAGAACACAGCATAAAATCTGTAAGTAAAACCTGCGGATCCAAGTCGTGAGGCCCCCTCCCCCATAGCCCGAGCTGCAAAGCCTCGTGGTGCCAGAGAGAAGCTCTCTCCCAGCAAGTGAATATAGCTCAGCTGAGCTCCAACTGGGGTTTTAAGCAGCGAGTGTGAACTGCTCACTACAGGTACGAATCCCCAAAAAACAGATGGAGGCTTTGGGTGACAACTGACCTTGGAGAGCCGGAGGATCACCTTGGACTAGGTCTGAAGGGGACTATCTGTTTCTTTTTCGGCTCAGTGGAGAAAGCCCCAGCCATTACAGTTCCCAGTGCTGTGACTCAAAGAAGGATGGAGATAGCACAAGCAGAGAGAGAGACCATGGAAATGCTAATGACCTCCCCCTAGGGGGTCTATCTTCTCTAAGAGGAAAGGGGTGGGGCCCTTTCCATTCAGAACCAGACCCCAGAGCCTGGGGGAACACGGCCATACCTCCTCACACCAGTCAAGAATTATAGGCTGACAGGCACCACCTGCTGGGCAGAAAAGCACAGTGACCCGAGGCATCAAAGGGTGGAGCAATTTTCTAAGACACACCTGCAGGGAAACCAGATACTGAATATTTCTTCCCTCTGAGCCTGTTCTGGTCTGGGAAAACCTGATTGGGGTAACCAAGGAAACCATGCCTAGACAACAGAAAATTACAATCTGCACTAAGAAAAACAAAGTTATGGCCCAGTCAAAGGAACAAACGTACACTTCAACTGAGATACAGGAATTTAAACAACTAATGCTAAATCAATTCAAAAAGTTTAGAGAAGATATCGCAAAAGAGATAGAGGCTGTAAAGAAAACACTGGGCATACATAAGGCAGAAATCAAAAGTTTAAAAAAACAACTAGTAGAATCTATGAAAATGAAAGGCACAACACAAGAGATGAAAGACACAATGGAAACATACAACAGCAGATCTCAAGAGGCAGAAGAAAACACTCAGGAACTGGAGAACAAAACACCTGAAAGCCTACACACAAAGGAGCAGATGGAGAAAAGAATGAAAAAATATGAGAAATGTCTCTGGGAACTTAAAGATGAAACAAAGTACAAGAATGTACGTATCATTAGTGTCCCAGAAGGAGAAGAGAAGGGAAAAGGGGCAGAAGCAATAATAGAGGAAATAATTAATGAAAATTTCCCATCTCTTATGAAAGACATAAAATTACAGATCCAAGAAGCACAGCATACTCCAAACAGAATAGATCTGAATAGGCCTACGCCAAGACACTTAATAATCAGATTATCAAATGTCAAAGACAAAGAGAGAATCCTGAAAGCAGCAAGAGAAAAGCAATCCATCACATACAAAGGAAGCTTAATAAGACTATGTGCGGATCTCTCAGCAGAAATCATGGAGGCAAGAAGGAAGTGGTGTAATATATTTAAGATACTGAAAGAGGAAAACTGCCAACCAAGAATCCTATATCCAGCAAAGCTGTCCTTCAAATATGAGGGAGAGCTCAAAATATTTTCTGACAGACAATGAGAGATGTTGTGAACAAGACACCTGCCCTACAGGAAATACTAAAGGGAGCACTACAGAGTGATAGGAGAAGACAGGAGTGAGAGGTTTGGAATATAATTTTGGGAGATGGTAACACAGCAATGTAAGTACACTGAACAAAGATAACAATGAATACGGTTGAGAGAGGAAGGTTGGGAGCATGTGAGACAACAGAAGAAAGGAGGAAAGATAAGGACTGGGACTGTGTAACTTGGTGAAATCTAGAGTGTTCAACAATTGTGATAAAATGTACAAATATGTTCTTCTATGAGGGAGAACAAGCAAATGTCAACTTTGCAAGGTGTTAGAAATGGGGAGGCATTGGGGGAGGATGCAATCAATGTAAACTAGAGACTGTAACTAACAAAATCATTGTATTATGCTTCCTTTAATGTAACAAAGGCAATATACCAAGGTAAATGCAGATAAGAGGGGGGGGATAGGGAGGCATGTTAGACACTTGACATTGGTGGTGTTGTCTGACTCTTTACTCTGCTTTGATTTAAGGTTATTTTTCCTTTTGCTGCTTCCTAGCTGTCATTTTTCTTCCTCTTTCTTTTGCCTCTCTACCTTCTTTGACTCTCCCTCCTGCCTTGTGGAAGAAATGTAGATGCCCTTATATAGATAGTGGTGAAGGTGGTGAACACATAAATATATGCCCATAAAGAGAACCATCGATTATTTACTTAGGATGGAATGTACAGTGTGTGAACAAAACCATATTAAAAAAAAATGGGTTGATGACAAAACATCAAGGGCAATATACCGAGTGAGATAAGCCAGACACATAAGGACAAATATTGCAGGGTCTCACTGATAGGAACTAATTATAATATGTAAACTCATAAACATGAAATATAAGGTACCAAGATATAGGACGCAAGATGTGAGAATAACTAACAGTGCTGAATGGTGTATGAATGAGGTGGAAAGGGGAAGCTCAGAGTCATATATGTCACCAGAAGGAAAGTTGGAGGTCAAAAGATGGGAATGTATAAAACTGAATCCTATGGTGGGCAATGTCCATGATTAACTGTACAAGTATTAGAAATCTCTTCCATGAACCAGAACAAATGTATGACAATACAATTAGAAGTTAATAATAGAGGAGCATATAGGGAAGAAATATATACCTATTGCAAACTATATACTACAGTTAGTAGTATTTCAACATTTTTTCATAAACAGTAACAAATGTACTATACCAACACTACGAGTCAACAATTGAGGGGGGTTGGTTAGGGATATGGGAGGATTTGAGTTTCCTTTTCTTTTTTTCTTTTTTCATCTTTTACTTTATTTCTTGTCTGGAGTAATGAAAAGCTTCTAAAAATTGAACAAAAATTAAGTGTGGCTATGGATGCACAGCTGTATGAGGGTACCAGGGGCAACTTATTGTACACTTTGGATCTTTGGATAATTGTATGGTATCTGAACAATCCCAATAAAAATTTTTAAAAAAATGTCAAGATCAGCTTTCTTTGAAATCAGAGCATTCTGAAGACATCAATACCTGTGTACAATAGCACCCACAGTGTAATGGAGGAACACAAATAATGATTGGAAAAGTTCATCCCTGCCTAACTAAAGGATTAAGTTGCAGAAACAAGTTTCTCTACCATGGAGTTAGACAGCAGTGGGCAGAGACTGACCCTGACATCATTGGGAGTTTCTATCTCAAGAGACTCAGGGAAGGAGTTCTTCAATGATGGTACTGCAGATAATAGACAGGAGCTGTCCTACACCCACCACTTGTCACCTCACACTACAAAAGGAAGCCCTTAATCTTCAGGCTGCTCTTGATAATTGGTTCAGATTCTACTCTTTTCTGTTAAAAGCCCACAGACTGACCTGTACTGGACAGTCTCTATCACAGGTCCCAAGGGAGATGCTGATTGTACTAACTACAGGGAGACTCACCAGTGGGTGAACATCCTAGAACTACAAAAGAAAAATTATATGGCTTGGAAATTCATATAAGGTGGTGTTTCAGTTTGCTAATGTTGCCATTAAGCAAAATACCAGAAATGGATTGGCTTTTATAAAGGGGGTTTATTTGGTCACACAGTTACAGTCTTAAGGCCATAAAGTGTCCAAGGTAAGGCATCAACAATCGGGTACCTTCACTGAAGGATGGCCATTGGCGTCTGGAAAACCTGTCTTAGCTGGGAAGGCACGTGGCTGCCATCTGCTTGCTCCCAGGTTGCATTTCAAAATGGCATTCTCCAAAATGTCAGTGTCAGCTTTCAACGGCCATCTTCAAAATGTGTCTCTCATCTGCAGCTCCTCTCTCAGCTCCTGTGCATTCTTCAAAGTGTCCCTCTTGGCTGTAACAAGCTCGATCCTTCTGTCTGAGCTTTATATAGTGCTCCAGTAAACTAATCAGGGCCCAAGCTAATGGGCAGGGCCACACCTCCATGGAAATTATCCAGTCAGAGTTATCACCTATAGTTGGGTGGGTCGCATCTTCATGGAAACACTCAATCAAGGAATTACAATCTAATCAACATTAATATGTCTGCCCACACAAGACTGCATCAAAGATAATGGCGTTTTGGGGGACATAATATATTCAAACTGGTACAGGTGGGTACCTAAGACAAACTTCCTCTTTCCCATATCCTGAAGAACTTCTGAAAATGATTGGTTTGGCCAGGTTGCCCAAGCATGCATACTGGGTGAGGTAGGCCTAAAGAGTGAAATAAAATATGAGACAGGAAACTGCATGAATCAAACCACAAGATCCAATAAGACAGCTATTCAGAGGCCTCACTGCCCTTTAAAAATGAACCTTCATTCATCCTTCTTTAATCCAACATCATAGGGAAATTATTAAATATTACACTGAAATGGAATTGTCACATTTGTTAGAAGGGAATTTTCACAGAAGCTTTTGTTTTCCCCTTTGGTGACAAGTCAATTGACTCATGCAAAACTACAAGTAAAAAAATTTGGAATGGGTTTTATGTTCTCCTTAGTATGTGTATTAGTTAGGGTTCTCTAGGGAAACAGAATCAATGAGAGATGTAACAAACTGTCAACTCCAAGGAAGATGTCCGATGAACTCCTCGGGAAACAAACCGACAACTTCGACGAACTCCTCAGGAAACGAACCGGCAACTTCGACGAACTCCCCAGGAAATGCTTCACTGGGCAGCCGAAGAAGAAGTGAAGGCTCTCTAACCGTCCTGCTTATAAGCCTTCAACTGATCACCCTGACCAAATCCAGCCAATTGCATTCTCTCTTTGTGGAAGGCACGCCCCTTGATGAGTCATCAGTCAGCTGCAGTCAATTGACTGATCCAACAAACCAGCTGATCACCCGGACCAAATCCAGCCAATTGCATTCTCTCATTGTGGAAGGCACGCCCCTTGATGAGTCATCAGTCAGCTGCAGTCAATTGACTGATGATCCGACAAACCAGCCCATTGGTTTATTAACCAGCCTCAAATATCCTCACAGCAATCATCAGGCCAGTGCCCGCTTGACCAGACAGCTGGGTCACCTAGCCAAGTTGACACATGAACCCAACCATCACAGTATGTTACCTATTATTGACACTAACGTACCATGAAATGCACATTATACAAAAGCATTTTTTTTTGCTATATTTGTATCAGTCACTGGTAACATAGAAAGTTGGATAACTGTTTAGTGAAAATAAAGAACACCAAATGTTAATTAACGTTGCTACCATCTGACACTGAGCGTAGGTCTTTGAGGAGAAAATGGTGGAAAAATATTTGACATTTGCTAGTATCATATATATTTGGGGGATTTGCTCTTAAATGGCAAGTGTGCCTTAGGATTCTATGGGAAATGGGCATATAATAAAAATGTCTTCGTTCCACCCATAGATCTCACTCAAGGTCTTGGGCTCAGACTTAAAAGATTTGTGAGGCAAAGGTCCCAATTCCTGAAATCTGCATTTTTGGCAGTACCTACATCAGATTCAGCATAAAATCCAAATACCAGAATTCTATCTTTCTGACTTCTGAATGTAATTCAGGCAGATTTTATTTAGAGAACATGAATGATCCATCAATAAAGGAATCATTTAATCATTTTGACATTATACATTGTTCAAGTTAACATCAAGAATGAACCAAAAAAAAGGTGAAGTAGACTCAACCAGCACCATTATGAAAGGGAAGTATTTGGGCCTTACCCCAGAGCAAGAATCAGTTAACTTTCAGTGATTATGATGCTAAGTTGTTTATGAGAGTAAAGACATTTCCTCTGATTTAATTTTGCCTGTAAATGCCCATTACATGTCATACAATGGAGGCATGATTATAAATAGATGGCAAATTCCCATTTATTAAGAGAAAATGCCTGCAGGCAAGGCCTGGAGGCGCAGTCACTACTTGTGGCCAAAGGGGCAGGAGAGCACTCTGGGAAATGGGGGATGCCAATTCTTGTAGTGACCAACCTGGCTTTGGACCAGTGCTGTTTTCCCTTTTGTAAACAGAAAGTATCACAAATCTTTCTTTCTGTGTAAGAACAGCTGGGAAGGAGGACCAAGGCAAAAGTTTACTGAAATACCATCATAGTAAATGCATAATAATGGTCCTAACATTTTTTTATTGGCAACATGAAGTGCATGGGCCATTCACTCTCAGAAAACAGAAAGCACTTAATCTGACCAATAATTTACTTATCTGGAAGGTGAAAGTTTCCCCACGAATTTCTAAGGAAACTTTTGGAAAAGACTAGAAACAGAATTCAATCGAATGATGTGACGTTCTATGCCCAACTGCCATGGGAAATGAAATACCAGACAAAGGTGGCCATAACTGCCGTAACTGACACTTCCAGTATCTCACTGTCGTAAAACCAAAGGCACTCTGCCAGGCTTATTGACAATGTGTACACTTTTACGTTGAAAACACCACAAATCATTCTTTATTTGTAATAGAACCATGAAATACGACACACAAAGACCAAAATTTCAACAAGTAAAGTGATAAAAAAATGCTATTTAATGATAAAATAAAAGGTTAGGCTTGCTGGCAGCTTGAGGCCAGCCACTGTCATAAACAAAGAGGCACAAAGCCAATGAGAACATATTTCCTTATTTGTGAATTGAGGATAGCCCCATACTTTTTTCCCCAAGACTTGTAAGAAACAAGAACCACATTTAACTGAATAAAATGACACTAAACACATGATTCTTCTGTAAAATTAAATGACGACCTACATTTAAGCTGATGATGTGAGGCACTTAAGAACATTCACTGTTATAAAACATCAAGGACTCAGACAGATGGTCAAGTATTTGTAGTGGAAAGGATCCCAAAACGTTTATTTTAAAGGAAATTTATGATGGGACAAGACCAAAATTTAAACAAATAAAGTATGTCAAACACAATTAGAGCAATTATAAGTAAAAGGTGGTTAATCTGATAGTATTTTCCTCCTCTGTAAATTGAAATTTACACAAAACCTTTCAAAGGAAACTTAAATAGCTCAGGGCCACACTGATTAAATGAAATGAGGACAAAATTAAATACTAAACTGCATTCAATTCAGGCTGACAACGGCTTAAGAGGCATCCAACAGTATCTGTAAAAGGTCAAGTGTTCAGCTAAAACGACTAATTCCTGAATGTGTACCCTGAAAATACTTTGATTTAAAAAATATTGATGGAACATGAACAACATCAAAATTAAATTCAAACAAGTGCAATGTCATGAGGAAAAAAAAAAACTTGCAATTACTTTGTAAAATAAAGCAAGAAGTATACTTTCTGGAATTTGATTCTCTACAGGGTCTTTTATTTTCTTTATTAGAGAAGTTGTGGGTTTACAGAACAAGCATGCATAAAATACAGGATTCCCATATACCACCCTATTATTAACACCTTGCACTGGTGTGAAACATTTGTTACATTTGATGATAGCAAATTTTTAGTAATTGTACTATTAACTATAGTCCATAATTTAACTTAGGGTTCACTGTTTGTGTAGTGCAGTGTCATGAATTTTTTTAAAAAATTTATTCTGTTACCATATATACAACCTAACATTTCCCTTTTAAGTCATATTCAGATAAATATTTCAGTGCTGTTAGTTACATTCACAGTGTTGTACTACCGTCACCACCTTTCATTACCAAAATATTTCCATCATTCCAAATAATAACCCTATGCATTTTAAGCCTTAACTTCCCATTCCCTATCTCCATCCCGTCCCTGGTAACCTCTATGCTAGATCCTTACTCTATGAGTTTGTTAATTATTCTTATTTTAAGTCAGGGAGATCATACAATATCTATCTTTTCATGTTTGGCTTATTTCACTCAACATGATGTCTTCAGGGATCAGCCATGTGGTCACATGTATCAGAATTTCATTTCTTTTTACAGCTGAATAATATCTCATTGTCTGTTTATACCACATTTTATTTATCTATTCATCAGCTGATGGACACTTGGGTTGCTTCCATCTTTTGGCAATTGTGAATAACGGCACTAAATATCGGTGTGCAAATATCCGTTCAAGTCCCTGCTTTCAGTTCTTCTGGGTATGTACCTAGTAGTGGGGTTGCTGGGTCATGTGGTAGTTCTATACTCAGCTTTCTGAGGAAACCACCAAACTGTCTTCCACAGCGGCTGCACCACTTTACATTGCCAGCAGCAATGAATGAGTGTTCCTATTTCTCCACACCCTCTCCAACACTTGAAATTTTCTGTTTTTTTTTTTTTAATAGCAGCCATTCTACTGGGTGTGAAATGGTATCTCATTATGGTGCTGATTTGTACTTCCCTGATGGCTAATGATGTTGCGCATCTTTCCATGTGCTTTCTGGCCATTTGTGTATCTTCTTTGGAGAGATATCTATTTAGGTCTTTTGCCATTTGAAAATTGGGTTGTTCGCATGTGGAGAAATTGGAACTCTTTTCCACTGCTGGTGGTAATGTATAATGGTACAGCTGCTGTGGAAGACAGTTTGGCAGTTCCTCAGAAAACTAAATATCAAGTTATCCTATGAACCACCAATTCTGCTATTCAGTATGTACCCAGAAGATCTGAAAGCAGTGACATGGACAAATATTTGCACGCTGATGTTCATAGTGGCATTATTCACAATTGCCAAGAGATGGAAACAATCAAAGTGTCCTTCAACAGATGAGTCGATAAACAAAATGTGGTATATACATATGATGGAATACTATGCAGCAGTAAGAAGGAATGAGGTCCTGAAACCTGCGACAACATGGATGAACCTTGAGGACATAATGCTGAGTGAAATAAGCCAGACACAAAAGGAGAGATATTGTATGTTATCACTAATACGAACTCCCTGAATAACATAAAATCAGTGTCTTAATGTGTAGAATATAGGGGAACTACAGCTAGATAGAAGCTAGTGAAGGGAAAATGATTACCTAATATGTACAGACCTGTTAATGAGGTTGAACTTAAAAGTATGGGAATGGACAGGGGTGATGATAGTTCATTAATGGGATTATAAGTATCAGTGCCATATTGAAGGCAAACATGATAGAAAGGGGTTTAAGGCATGTATCTAACAAATTGGTACTACAAATATAAATAAGTTCCTGCACGATCTACTTCTAAGGTATGACACTGGTACAAACAGTTAACTACAGAGTGGTATATGGGAAAAACTACCTACTGTACAATATGGACTATATTTAATAGGAACACCTTACTAGTACCACACTAATACTAGGGATAATAATTGGGCAGTGATAAGAGATTTGGGTGTTTTAGGTTACAATAATTGTTTAAAATTGAGAGTGATGATGGTACAACTAAGTGAAGATAATGTGAGATATTGAGTGTTTATCTTAGACAGAATATATGCTATGTAAAATTAGGGATCCCCTACTTAATAAGTCAAGCCCTCAATCTTGAGGCTTGCTCTTGTGAAACTTACTGCTGTAAAGGGGAGGCTAAGCCCACCTATAATTATGCCTGAGTCACTTCCAGAGAACCTCTTCTGTTGCTCAGATGTGGCCTTTCTCTCTCTAAGCCCAACCCTGCAAACAAATTAAATTACCTTCCCCCCTACATGGGACATGACTCTCAGGGGAGTGAGTCTCCCTGGTGACATGGGACATGACTCCTAGGAATGAGCCTGGCCCTGGCATCATGGAATTGAGAATGCCTTCTTGACCAAAGAGGGGAGGGAAAGAAATGTAACAAATTAAGGTTTCATTGGCTAACAGATTTCAAATAGAGTTGAGAGGTTATCCTGGAGATTACTCATAAGCAAGTTTCAGCTAGATATTCCAAATGGCCACAGTATGCCAAGCCCAAATCCACAGTCATTCCAAAATTCTAAAGAATACCCAGGTCCCTATCTGAAACCCTATAAAAGTTTCACTCACTAAGTTTATTTTTCAGAAATTTAAATCCTCCAGAGTCTTCCTATGCCAGATAAGTCCCAAAACCCAGAGGCAACAACCTCTCCAATAATAGCAACCAGATGCATCTCCCTTCCCCATAATGTCAACATCCCTCTTCAATATGAACAAGTTATGGGCAATGCCCAGATATCCTTGAAGACCGACTCAGTGATCAAATGAGAGGGAGGAGTGGCAACAGACAAGATAGGATTTAACAAAGGATTGTGAATACTGAATCATTATATAATATTTTTAGTCTCTAGTGTATTAGAACAGCTAGAAGGAAATAACTGAAGTGGTGGAACCGTAACCCATAACATTCTTTGAGATTTGCTCTATAACTTCTTGCTAAATTGTACTTTGAAAGTTATCATTTTCCTATATATATGTTATATTTCATTATAAAACATGTTAAAAATTGTATTGTTTGTCTTTTTGTTGTTGAGTTGTAGGATTTCTTTACATATTCTTGATATTAAACCTTTATTGGATATGTGGTTTCCAAATATTTTCTGCCATTGTGTAGGTTGTCATTTTACTTTCATGATAAAGTCCTTTGAGGCACAAAATTTTGTAATTTTGATGAAGTCCCATTTATCTATTTTCCTTTTGTTGCTTCTGCTTTGGCTGTAAAGTCTAAGAAACCATTGGCTAACAATGGTTTTTGAAGATGCTTCCCCATGTTTTCTTCTCGGAGTTTGATTGTTCTGGATCTTAAATTTAGGTCTTTGCTCCATTTCGGGTTGATTTTTGCATAATATGTGAGGTAGGCGCCCTTCTTATTTTTTTGCAAATGGAGATCCAGTTTTTCCGTCACCATTTGCTGAAGAGACTATTCTTCCCAATTGAGTGGACTTTGCCCCCTTGTCAAAACCAGCTGATCATAAATATGTGGGTTGATTTCTAAGCTCTCAATTAGATTCCATTGGTTTATATATTTGTCCTTCTGCCAGTACATTGCTCTTTTAATACTGTGGCTTTGTAATTAAGTTTTAAAATTGGGAAGTGTGAGTACTCCAACTTCATTTTTCTTTTTCAAGATGGCTTTAGCTATTCGTGGCCCCTCCAGTGTCTTAAAACAACAAACTTTTGGCCAAACAGACCGCTAGTTTCCTTATTTGTAAATTGCAAATAACACTAAACATATTAAAGACAATGCAAGAAAAGCATCAGGACTGTGTTTTGTTGAATACAATGATATTACATATACATATATATTACATAAAAACGCAAAACTTCGTTTTCTGGCAACTAATGGTGATTCATGGTAGTCAGTGAATAAGCAGAAGAAAATAAGAGGAAACTTTTTTTTCTTTTTAAGACAACCTACAAAGCAGAAGGATTCTGAAATTTACACAAAGGATATTAAATACAGTCATGTGTTCACAAAAGTGTACTCAAAGTTAGCTAATAGCCATTATCTGTTCCAAACACCCTCTGTCAATGTGATAATTTTCTCCTTTTCATGTCTGAAAAAACAGAAATCCAGTCACTGATAACAAAACAGAGACACTATCCACCCAATGACGTTGTAAAATAAAAATCAAAATCAGCTCCATCATGGCCAATGGACATGGTGCTGTCCTGGACTGATAGCAGCTCAGTCAACCATGCCAACTTGTTCTTCATTTTTAAGTTAAACTCACCACAAAACCTTAAGACCATGAAGAATGGGCACAAATAATAAGATTTCAACAACTAAAGTGCTTGTTCCAACCCAACTCAGCCCCAAGACCAAAGAAAACAACAAGCACGGAGTTAGACATGAGTTTAATGGAACTTACAGACAGGAGAGATGGTTCCTCAGTGATGACCGGCTGGGAAAGATGGAAATTAGCACTCTGCTAAGAGTAGGGGCTCCCAGGGCAGGGGTGGGTGGTTTATAAGAGTTAGGACAAAGAAATTCCATAGGGTGTAAGAACAGAGTTTTGGCAGGGTCTTGTGATACAGCGGTGTCAGGGGTGTGGAGGTTTGTTATCAACAGTGATCAGGAGACGGGAATTTTAATGCTTTGTTTACAATACTATTTGTACATTCTTTCCCCCCTGGGGAGGTTGATGACCTTTAATGTCTGTCCTGGTCAGGTAGGTGGCTACATGAAATAACTCACTATGGAGGGGAGGGGTTCCAGGCCCTGGGTCCCCACAGTGGTATTAATGACTTATAGTGTTGTGAAATAAAGCACAATGCTGTGCCCAAATGCAGCAAAGTTACCTTTTCTCACATAAATCCAAAAGCTCATCTGACATGTCT
The DNA here is from genome assembly GCF_015220235.1 of Choloepus didactylus. Taxonomy (NCBI): domain Eukaryota; kingdom Metazoa; phylum Chordata; class Mammalia; order Pilosa; family Megalonychidae; genus Choloepus; species Choloepus didactylus. The sequence continues at coordinate 167,461,458 of NC_051334.1, forward strand.
ATTAAGTACATTCTTACATATGGCACACCTGATTCTATAAAAATCACACTACAAACACTCAGCTATCAATGACATACTAATTAAAGTAAATTAAACTCACACTTTTGTGATTGGAGGAGGGAGGAGCCTCCAGTTCCTACCTCCCTGTAGGAAACCATCCACTGCTGCTCCCATAAGCAATCTAGATGGAAATGAGCCTGGTCATGTGGTATTGCCTGCTATTATAGTCAGTCTATGGTTTACCTTCAAAGATCATGATTTGTGGGCATGAAATGATAGACACGGATCTGGTCTACTATGTCCATGTCTATAAGGGGAAACATCCCATACCTCAGGTCCCAGCTAAATAACTCAAGTCTTTTTTCATACTGTTATCTCTTTCTCCAAAGTGCATTCCATATCTATGGATATTATGTCCATCCCTCAAACCCAGCTCCTTTATTTGGGCCTTTGTACTTATCTTCAGCTCTGTTTCCTGTCATCTCTGATCTGGAAATCATGCTCAGCCAGTTTCCAGGTCCATCTCAATTGCACCCACCTCTGGGAAGCCTTCCATACTTACTCCTATCTTTAGAACAGATAGGTGTGAGCTCTTCTGCTGCTGTTAGGTGGGGTTATGGAGAGACATCGGAGCTAGGATGCAAAGGAAGGTTGTGGGTTGTGGGATCAGATAGCACTAGGCTGGGCATGGTGCAAAGGACCTAGGGTTTGCACTTGGAATTCTGGCAAGCCACTTGAGGTTACAGAACTTGTGGGAAGGCCAGAGTAAACCAACAACAAGGTAACTCATAGCAGCCTCCCAGGATTGTTCCCAGCAATGAGTGAAAACAATTTCACAAGATTTTCCATATCCTTTCTTTCTTTTCTGTCTATGGAAATCATGGAGCAGCCTTCAAGGCCTAGGCATACACTACCTCTTTTCTGAGGCCCTCCCTGATTGCATGTTCACAAACTCACTACCAAGAGGTGTGACCTCGTCTGTTACTATGGGATGGAAGAAATGGGGGCATCGCACCTTGGCAGCAAAGATCACCAAGCTACATAATTGATCAAGGTGACTTGGGAGCCCAGCCCACTTTCAGGATCCTGTCTGCTGAGTGATTTGTGCAGCTATGCTTAATTTGTGAGTCAATACATGCAAGGAGATACAGCTCAGCTAGAGTTTACCAAGCTTGAATGCTTAATTCAGATGCTCCCAACTGTAGGTGTTCCACAGAGTGACTGGGGCCATGTTAGTTGGACTGCACAGTCACTGTGGATAGGCCCCCAGTTTAGTTAATTCTGATGCTAGCACAATCCTTCCCACAAGGAAGATCATTAGGTGGATGTGGAGGGAAGCCTAGTGAGGCTCCATTGCTTCTAAAGAATATCACAGGCAGCTGTAGCTGGGAGAGATGGCCTGATAGTTCTTCTAAGAATAAAGCTGAAGAAACAGAAAAAACAAATGGGGCAAATTCAGTTCAAACTATGGTAAGGACACTAAGAAACCATAACTGGATCATCAGACAATGCTATGGACGCAGTCACTGGCCCACATTCGTGACTTGTTCCACTACAGTCTGGCTATTCAGCTGTAAGCTCAGTAAAAGCATATAGGTGAGTTATTCCAGAGATGGAGCCTTGCCAAAAGATCAGGTGGAGCACGAGGTTGGTTCAGGCTTTTGCTAGCAGTCCCTGAAACAATGTATCTTAGAACTTAAGTTGGATGGGGAGAAAAGAGAAGGAAGACAATGGCTGGTGACGTGATCCTATCCCCAGGCTCTAACAACTCTTTGACACACCCATCATTAAGGCTTATCCTTCTAACTGGCTTCCACAGAGGGACATATGGCTGGATTCTTTCATATCTGGCATTTGATGACCAATACCACATAGGACTTATCCCTCAAATAATCTATGACTCTGCCCTCTATGAGTCTCACTACTGTCCCACCCTCACTTCAACCCAGGTCCGTGTCCTGGGCTTTCATCTGTCTGGGAAAAACATGCAATTGCTGCATATCTACTATACAGTATGGCTAGTGTTTGCTTATATGGACTAGAGCTCTTCCTCTTATCAACTGTGTAATCTAGGGAGATTTTTGTGCCTCAGCTTCCTCATCTATAAAATGAGGACACCAACAAGAAGCATCTCATTGGGCTGTCGTGACATTCGATGGGTTAATGCAAACCACTTAGACTGGTGCCCGGCCCGTAATAAGCTCTCACATGATGTCAGCCATGGTTGTTACTTTATTAACATTTTCCTTCATGTCCCAGAGCAAATCCCATTTCTTTCCCAGGGCCTTCCCACTCCATCCTTTCATTCATCTGCTTTCATGAATTCATTTTTAATTCTCATTCATAATCTTTATCTTATAATATTTTATCCAGTTATCCAATTTTTTGTTCTACAAATTTATTGCTCTTATCTAATTCATAAATCAAATCTTATCCTAATTCTTAATGTATATGCCTTAGCACATCTCTCTAATTCTGCCTCTAATATTCTGTCATCTAATTTAGGAGCTTATTCTTCTCCATGATATCTCAGAATATAGTAGGACATGTAAAAGGGATTTGATAAGTATATAATGAGTTACTGTAATATACCTTTCATTGAGAGCTCTCCAGAGATACTTTCTCTTGAGGAATTCACAATCTCTCTTGGTTCAGTGACTGATTCAGTGACTGGTTTTGCCAGAGGTATTAAAGAAGTGCTAAAGGCACTGGCAGGGAAGGATGCACAGGCTGAAATGTGTATTGCATGGGAGTTGATTCAGTAGAGAAGGTGCAAGGAGATATGTTCCAAAAGATCAAGGAGGAACATGTGCACAGAAGCAGGAGTGTGTAACAAAATGGCCTTATTGGAGAATAATGCATACTCTGGCATAGTTGAAGAAGAGAGTAGATGATATAAGTTTCAGAAGATGAGGTAGGAAAAGCTTGGGTGGATACTGTGGATTTGAACCTTTGAGATTCTAAGGCCTTGAATAACATGATCCAATTGGCACTGCAAATCCAACATTTTGGGTCATTGTGTAAAACAGATGGAAACAGAGAGACACAGGAAAAAAGGCCATTACTAGAAAAAGTTTGTTAGAGTAAGGTAGCGAAGTAGTGAGGGCTGCCACACCTGCAGGTGCAGTGAAGATTAAATGAACACATAGGTGAACTCTCTCAGATGTGGAATGGCACAGATGTGCAGGGACCTCTGTTTGAAGTAAGGGAAGACAAATAGTCGAGCCACTATGAGTTTGAGGCTGCTGCCTAGTGGGTGGTGGTCCCACCCGCTGAGAAAAGAAACACAGGGGCAGAAGAGTTTGGGGAAGAAGAGAAGGAACAATAATGAGTTCATGTTGCAACAAGTTTGAGGTGTCTACAAGACCCCGAAGTGAATATGAGCAGTAGATGACTGGAAGTACAGGTCTGGAGTTGAGGAATGAAGAAGGAGATAGCATTAAAAGACTAGAATATCTGCATAAGGTTCAAATGGGATTCAGTGCAATGGGTAAGATCTCCTGAGAAGAAAGAATGGATGGAGAAGAGAGCCAGATGGGGAACTGCCTTCCCAAACACTGAATCAGGATGTCTAATGATGCCCAATATCTCATTATACTACAATGTGGAAATCATCCAGTTCAGTACATTAGTAAAAGAGCACAAGGGTTGAACAATTGGACATTGCCTTGCCTCAGATGCTCTCAACTCCAGTGTGAACTTTCTTACGTGACATTAAAATAGGCATTTGCACCCTGTGAGTGCAATAAAGAAGAGTTTGGTTTTTTTTCTTGAGGAGGAGGTTGGAATAACATACCAGCAAAAGCAGTTCATTTCCATTCATCTCTCCAGATGACCCCTGCTCACTATATAAGTGATAAAAATGAGTGGTCAACTCAACCAAGAGCGATAGTTCACCAGAGAAAACAGCAGTTGCTTCTCAGAAGACTGTCAGACTGTGCTATGCAACAATACAGAAGGGGAATGGAAGATGTGAGGGAGGGAGGGATGGAGGAAGGTTGAGAGTAAGCAGCTGAGGACCTGCTGCACAGGATCAGCCATGTCTGCATCCCTGTATCCTGAGATGCTTCCTGCCCTGGGGAATGCCTGGACACTCATAATCCTCTTCTGAATGGAGTCTGCCCTCCCTTGGGGCCTGACAAAAGTCCCTTCATCCAGTGCCTGGAGAACCAAACCCCAGTGTCCTGAGAAGGTCCTCAGTCACTTTAAAGGTCCCGGCAGAGAGAGCCTCATGCATTTCAGGCCTTGGCCTTCATTACACGTGGACCAGAACCAGAACAAGAAGAAAAGGAACCAGAAGGGGCAGGTCCCCTAGCCCTCCCTACTTCTTGATGGCTGCTCACCTCCCACTAGCTCCTCTCCAAGTTGGTGCCACTTTTATGGACAAGAGAGAAGCAGGAAGGGGCCCCCTGAAGGGTGTGGAAGGGTCTGTGTTATGGGGAATGATCAGAGACCCTCACCCTCCCCTGGAATAATGGAAGTGTGCACCTGCACACATGGCCTGTGCCTTATGTACACTTGGATGTTTCACAATTCCTTTCTCTCATAGAAAGCACACAACTTGTCTGTCTGACTACGTGCCTGTCTATGTAGTGATACTTGCCAATCCTGAGTTGAGAGTAGATGTGAGAAGTACCCCATTTTCACCAAGTTTTCTTTCTGTTCTTGCCCTGCAGGCCCTACCTCTCTCTTAAAGTTGTTTAACACACCTTGTCTCTCCTCTAGTGTCTCATTCCCCAGACCTCTCTCCCTGTTATCCAGGCCAGATAACTCACACTGCCACTTAAAGCATCTCTGGAGGAGGTGGACCATCCCCAAAGGATCCCCGTTCAGTGGAGGGTGACAGCTCAGAGAAACTTCAGCAGCAGTGACCCTGGATTCAGAAATCTGGCCACCTTGACTCACACACTCCCTCACAGTTGGGCTGAGGGGAGACGTTATATACATGGCTAACATACCCTATCAGCTGGGGGTGGGGGGCAGTGGAACTGGGCATTGCAGGCCTTATATGAAAAATATTCATTACTGAATTCACAGCTCAAACTTGAGAAGGCCATCTGTGGTCAATGGTGGCTGTGCTGGTGCTGGATCTAGTCAGGTTAGCAGTAATACTCTAAATGTCACTGGCCTGCTCACCCCACTCTCAGTCTCTTACAAACTCCTCACCTCCTCTGCCAGTTTGGATGTATTATGTCCCCCCAAATGCCATGTTCTTTAATGAAATCTTGTGGGGGCAGATGTGTTTAGTGTTGATTAGGTTGGAACCTTTGGATTAGGTTGTTTCCATGGAGATGTGACCCACCCAACTGTGGGTAATACCTTTGATTAGATTATTTCCATGGAAGTGTGGCCCTGCCCGTTCAGTGTGGGTCTTAATTAAATCACTGGAGCCATATAAAAGAGCTGACAAACAGAAGGAACTTCGTGCAGCTGCAGCTTAGTGAGACATTTTGAAGATGACCGTTAAAAGCTGACGCTGACATTTTGGAGATGACCGTTAAAAGCTGACGCTGACATTTTGGAGAATGCCATTTTGAAACACAACCTGGGGGTAGGCAGACGCCAGCCACGTGCCTTCCCAGTCAACAGTGGTGTTCCAGACACCATTGGCCATTCTTCTGTGAAGGTATACTTGTGTTGATGCCTTACTTTGGACATTTTCATGGCCCTCAGACTGCAAATTTGTAACCAAATAAACCTCCTTTATAAAAGCCAATCCATTTCTGGTATTTTGCATAATGGCAGCATTAGCAAACGGGAACACCTCTCAAAACAGCATTCCAGAGAATCTTTGGGGAGTGGGGCATACAATATGGGGCTTGCTCTGCTGTTGGGGTGGAATGGGTGAGGGTAGCTGGGTGGGAATGATGCAGAGCCTAATAGAAGACTCATTCTTAACATAACAGAGGGTAATAAAAGGAATGTAAAGTTCCAGCTGTTATTGGAGAACAGGAGAAGGGGCTTTTTAACTCAGCATGCTGAGGAACCCCTCAGGCAGTAGGTAAGCCCTTCCAGCTGGAGCCTATCTAGACTGAATGGCAAGAAACAGAGATGCTGACACTTGCAGCCCAAACTCTTTATGAAATCCCAAGGAGAGAACTGGGCACAACCACCCAGGATGGCATATCTACAGGCAGGACAAACTGCCACAGTCTTACTCTCTTTTCTCTTAGGGGAAGATTTTAATAACTACAATGCAAAAGTTTTCACAGGCAGTTGAAAATGCATCTCAATATTCTCTGGAGCTGGGCTTCTGGACCCGTTTCCCAATAAAAAATGCTAATTGATAAGATGTTTAAATCATGCTCAGTTATGCACAGGAAATATAATTGTAGTAAATTAGGAATTGTAAATAATATTTTGAAATATTTGATATATTTGGTATTATTAAGGAACAGACAATGATAAAAAGTACCTCTTTTCTTTCTGTCCCTTCAAATCCAGGTTGTGTGGAGTAATGAAAAAGTCTTCAAATCAAGGGACCAAGATTCTAATGCAGGTTTAACCAAGAATTAACTGTGTGCCCACTGCTTCCAGTTCAGGTCCAATTGAATTCTGAACTGATCTTCTTCAGCACCATGCTGGTCAACCTACCCTGCCTTACCCTTAGCAGGATAAGGAGATTTCCCGCAACCCCATTAATACCCAAGCACGTGTTTGTGGCCTTTGTGTACTGGCCAAAGGATCCCTTCTCATAGGGAGGCATTAGATTACCCACTAAGTTTCTTCCCACACCTTTGCCACCAACCCCCTATGCTCCATGCCCCATTTTATACAATTCAGAGTTCTGCCCTGGTACACTCGATGATGCACATGGCAGAACCACAAAGCTTCCTTGATTATGCTTGTATTCATTGGAAATAATAAAAATGCACAAGTAGGAGCTTCTCCAACAAACCAATTTTATTGGAATAACACGTACTTTACGAATTCTGAGACACATACTACATAAGACAGAAATGAGAGTAACTCAGGAGAAAGTAAAAAGTAGTCTACTAAATAAGTTCTCTGTAAAGAAATGGCATTCATGACACTTAGCAGATAATCACTCAGTCTAGGAGTCTAGTTATAAACTCCAAAATTATTAGGACAAACAATATGACTACCCCATATTGCATCAATCATAGGGTGAGTTGACAAGTATTACACCAAGCATCTATGGCCTGGAGACTCAGTGACAGGGCAAACAGAAGGGCATCTATGCAGTGTGCAGGACTCAGACAAAAAGTGCCAATCGGCCTGTGACTACTGCCTTCCACCCTGTAGTATACAATCACAGTACATATACATTTTGTCATCTCCCCATAAGTACCATTCTGAGATCCCTGCATAAGCACAAATGGAGATGTTGCAAACCTAGGAAAAAACCCAAAGTCCAAGCCAAAATCAAATACAAAGTCATAGCAGCCAATGGGAATTCGGTCATATCTTTGAACAGCTGAAGTCATGGGCCACTCCTGGAGTCAAGGTAATGCAGGTGAAGTTCATGGCTTTTGTAGAACTAATGTGATTCTTTGACATTCAGAGCTAAAGGTTAAATTTTAAAACATCCAGTATAAAATACAAATTGAGGAATCAAGGCCAACCAATTATATAGACGCTGTAATTGGCACTACACATTTCCCCTTGTAGAGACATTCTTACCCTTGCATTCTAAAATCCTTATATGTACAAAGTAAAAGTTGAGGTGTTGGGGTGTGGCACTTTCTGTAATCATGGGAGGTTCTATGATCACCTCTTAGCCCAAGTTCCCAGATCTCCCTATTCTGGACTATGGAAGAGAGGCTTAGCTGCCTCGTTGCTGGCCTAAACCATAGCTCAGCACTCTGACTGTAAAACCCGTATTCTCCCACCTGAAATGCTAGTGGAGTTTATGACAGTCCTTTCCTGTATTCTATAGGAAAGGATTGAGAAAATCATTGAATCCTACTAGGCATCTGCCTACCAAGTTGACAGAGCAGTACAGTAAGATTCACTATAAATGGGAAGAGGTAAGGGAAGTTCAGAATGCCAACCCAAATCTGCAAACCTTAAGTTCTGAGGGTCTCGATTCTTGAAATTACCATTAATGAGTGAGTCACCATATTTGAGTTCTGTATCTTTGACCAATTTTTAATACTGGTAGTCAGTGGAAATATCCAATAAACCCAATCATTTGCTTCTGTTTACCACACGCTGAAGAGACCCAATATGACTCCAATGGGAAGAGGGCACAGGAGGGGGTGACTTTTTGGACTTCACACAATGTAACTGCTGCTTTGTGACAACCAAAATAGGAAGATGGGCTCAGATAACGAAGACGAAAGGATCGTAGCAGATAAACAGGGAAAACGGCAGCTAAAGCCAGACGTTATTTGTCCTCTTGGCCGTTGAAGAATAGAAAATGAAAGGCATTCTATGTAGAGACTTGTCCTAATAGGCTCTTGGACCTCCACATCATCTGGAGATGCTCATGGGGATTCAAAAGTAACCAAACTCAGTTACTGATAACAGTATTCACATAACTTTTCTGTTCCCACCATCTTGCAGAGTATGATCAGCAGAAGAGTGCAGGGAATTCCTAGAGAAATGTTTGCAAAACACTCCTTTTGCTTTCCCAAACACAAATATGGAATGTGGGATCCAAAACCAGACAGTATTTGCCCTGCTGGCCACTGAGGAAAAGGAAGTGTTAGGCATTCTATTTAGAGACCTCTTCTAATAGGTTCCCGGACCTCCATATCATCTGCAGATGCTCATGGCGATTCAAAAGTGACCAAATTCAGTTACTGATTACAGATAGTTCTCAGGTAACTTTTCCGCTCCCACCAACTTGCAGAGTATGATCACCAGAACAGTGCAGGAAATGCTTGCAAAACAATTCTTTTGCTTTCCCAAACACAAATATGGAAAGTGGCAACCGAAACCAGACAGTATATGCCCTCTTGGGCATTGAGCAATAGGAATTGTTAGACATTCTATGTAGAAACTTGTCCTAATAGGTTCCTGAACACCATTATCATCTGCACATGCTCATGGGGTATCAAAGGTAACCAAACTCAGTTGCTGATTACAGACAGCACTCAGATAATTTTCAGTTCCCACCAACTTGCAGAGTATGATCAGCAGAAGAGTGCAGGAAACCATTAGAGAAATGCATGCAGGATACTCCCTTTGCTTTCCCAAACGGAAAAATGTAAAGTGGCAGTTAAAGCCAGACGATATTTGCCCTCTTGTTCATTGAGGAATAGGAAGTGCTGGCATTCTATGTAGAAACTTGTCCTAATAGGCTCCTGGACCACCATATCATCTGGCGATGCTCGTGGGGATTCAAAAGTAACCATACTCAGTTACTGATAACACACAGTATTCAGGTAACTTTTCTGTTCCCACCATACTGCAGAGTATGATCAGCAGAAGAGTGCAGGGAATTCCTAGGGAAATGTTTGCAAAACACTCCCTTTGCTTTCCCGAATGCAAATATGGAATACGGGAACCAAAACCCGACAGTATTTGCCCTCTTGGGCATTGAGGAAAAGGAATTGTTAGGCATTCTATGTAGAGACCTCTTCTAATAGGTTCCCGGACCTCCATATCATCTGCAGATGCTCATGGCAATTCAAAAGTGACCAAACTCAGTTACTGATTACAGATAGTTCTCAGGTAACTTTTCCGTTCCCACCAACTTGCAGAGTATGATCAGCAGAAGAGTGAAGGAAATGCTTGCAAAACAATCCTTTTGCTTTCCCAAACACAAATATGGAAAGTGGCAGCTAAAGCCAGATGGTATTTGCCCTCTTGGTCATTGAGGAATAGGAGGTGTTAGGCATTCTATGTAGAGACTTGTCCTAAAATGCTGCTGGGCCTCCATATCATCTGCAGATGCTCATTGGGATTCAAAGTAACCAAAGTCGGTTACTGATTAGAGACAGTACTCAGTAACTTTTTTGTTCCCACCAATTTGCAGAGTAAGATCAGCAGAAGAATGCCGAAGCTATTAGAGAAATGCTTGGGAAAATAGTCAAATTGTATTCCCAAACATGATCAGGATTCCTAATAATAACTAATACCTCATTGTACTGCAATGCTGAAATCATGATGTTCATCATAACAGTATAAGAGCCCAGGAATCCTACCCAAAGGCCATTGCCAATTCATTACCTGGGACTCAAAATATTCCATATCCCAAATGTTGCCAATGCCAGTGGTGCAGAGTGGACATTTCCAGTCTGCAAGTGTCTAATGATGAAATGCTCATTCTGTTTGGGGTTGTTGGAGGAATATATAAGCAACAGCATTTCATTTCCATAAGTTATCTCCCAATGACCCCTGCTCACTATACAAGTGATAAGGTAATTGATTTCAATATGGCATACATCCCGCCAAGAATTTGCAGCACATTGCCATTCTCCCGTCAGTAGATATTCATTGAGTTCATGCTAATGGCACCTAAGTGACAAGGCTAGCATAGAAAAGAAATCATCAGAAATATCCAAGGACCAGGCCATACCTTAAACTCTGAGGAGTGTCACCTTTTCCTTCCCTGAGGCCCTCAATTCTTGAAATCACCACAATTAGAGGGCCACCATTTTGGAATCCACTATCTTGTGCCCAATACCAATACTCAGTAGAGCTGTCCATTAAGCCAAACCATTCACTTTTGTTTTTCACACATTAAGAGGCCTAAAATGACTGTGATGGGTAGAGGGCACTACAAGAGTGTGTGGATTGGGGAGGATGGGTCTCAGTTACAGTTATGTTTTGTAACAGTTTTGGACTAACAAGTAGGTCACCCTTCGTGAGGGAACCTGACTGGCACAGCCACACTAAGTGTGTTTGAAGAAAGCCTTTTGTAAACACCTCAGACCTCAGTTTTTCACTGGGTTGGGATATACCAATGGACCCCACCTTAGAACACATTAAAGTGATTTAACCAATTAGAGGATTAAATCAAGACTTGAAATGTCAACGTGCTATATAAAGATTACATAGACTCTTTGGTTCTAATAAAAAAGAACTGAACTTCAGGCTCTGTGATGCCACCTTGTAAATAAAACCCATGCTAACAGAAAAGTAGAGGAACTGGAGGTATCTACTGAGACAGGTTAGAAGTCTCTTTGAAAACATTTAAGAACACTTCTTATGTTAGCACTTTACCCTGCCTCTTTCAATTTTCCATATGTCTTCATCTGAACTTCAACGAGTAAATCACCTCCCAATAAACGACTTTATGTAGGCAAGGAAGAACAGAGACCCTTCTGGCAATGCCAGTTAACAGGCACTCTCCAGCCAGCATAGCTTGAGAAATCCTTGAAAGTCCTGATAAGCACTGAACCTCTTCACTCTTGGTGTAAAGTGTCATAGTTGGCCACAACAGAAGTTAGCTCACAGCTCAGTGAAGCTCAGGTTCCTGGGCTACCTGTTGCTTTACAGGAAGATTACAGAGGTGTCGTTTCCAAAGGGATGCCTGAGTAATCTCTGGGGAAACATGTTGGTCCTGGCAAAGGAAACAAACGTATTCACATAATTATACCTAAGTCAAAAGAGCTGGGGGTTAGGGGAATGGGCAAGGAAAGGAGATAAACCAAACACCATAATGCTCTGCTTCAATATGTGGATTAAGGAAATGGGGCACTCATTCCTTGAGTATCTAGTGTGTGCTGGGTCCTTTAAAAAGGTTACCACACTTGATTCTCACAACCTTCCTCATAGCAAGGTATGATTTCCATTTTGCAAATGAAGAAACTGAGGCTCAAAGATGACAGTGAGAAAGAATCCAGTGTCTTTCAGACTCAGATACTGGAGAGTTATTGTGAATGAAACATGTGTGGTACCAGGAATTTCTGCAAACCAGGGAAAATACCAATGATTCATGGAAAGTACAGCTTTACTGCAGTATTAACTTACATATTACATTAACTGTTGGCCTATACTTCTATATTCCCCACCAAATAAATGCTCTCCCCACTCCTGTACTACCATTCTTGCCACTCACTTGATCTATGGATGCCATCTTCCCCCCTCTCAAAGAATAGACCTGGTATTAAAATTATCTTGAAATCCATGTTCTCATACCTGAGACAAAAGCACCTGGGCAGCACTCCCACAATCCCTGGACTCCTGATTTTTTTCTTTTTTTGACAATCCAGACCAGTCTTTTCTGCTGCTGCCTGCTACTGCAAAGGCATTCCAAAGAGGATAAAAAGTTTGATCAAAACTTTGATTTTAAAATGTGAATGTCAGGTTTCTCTGAGATCAGAACATACTAAGAAAGCCAATGTTTCTTTAACGCTGGCACCCACAGTGTACCGAGGAACACAAATGTGGACTCAAAAAGATGTCACTGTCTAATTAAAGGAAAAGGTTGTAGAAACAGTGTCTCTCCCATGGAGTTAGTCAGCAGTGGCCAGATAGTGACCCTGATGTAGTTGGTAGTGCCTATCTCTAGACACTCAAGGAAGGGATAGCAACACTCTCTTTAATGATGGCTCATCTGACAGAGACAGATGCTGCCCTTGCCCCATCACCTGCCACCTCACACTACATACAAATGCACTTACTCACCTTTCTGGTCTTGACAAATGGTTCCAGTTCTACTCTTTTCATGTTAGAGGCCCCCAGACTGACCAGCAGTAGACAGTTTCCATCACAGGTCCTGAGGGAGATGTTGATGTTTTATGGTGATTGTACAAACCTGCAAGGAGACTTGTTAGTGGGCGGACAGCCTAGCAACACTGAAGGAAAATTACACCACTTGGAAACTCATATAAAGTGGATGGCTGGGGCAAATTTGCTCTTTCCCATAACCAGAGGAACTTCTGAAAATGATTGGTGGGGCCAGGATACCTAATCATGCAGCTTGAATGAGGTAGGCCAAAAGAGTGAAATACAATGTGAGGCAGGGACTGCACAAACCAAACCACAAGATCAGATATGACTGCTATTCAGAGGCCAGACTGAATTTTCAAAATGGAACATAGTTCATACTGCTTTAATTGTATTTCATAGGGGAATTATTAATTATCACAGAGACACAATGACACTTATTTGCCAGAAGGGTAGTTTCAAAGAAGCTTGCTTTTTTCTCTTCAGTGACAAGGCAACTGACACATGCAAACCAAGGGTAGCAATCCTTTGGAATGGGTTTTGTCTTCCCCTTAATATGTGACCAAATACTGACACTATTATACTGTGAAATGCACTTTATACAACTGCATTTTTGGTATATTTTTGTCAGCCATCAGTAACATAATAACTTGAGAAATGCCTTACATCAAAAACAAGCTAATATCATTCAGATCAATTTCATGAAGAATTCATATGTTAAATAATGTTGCTAACATTTGACATTGAACATAGATCTTTAAGGAGAAAACAATGGAAAATACTTAGTAGTTGCTAATATGATATAGATTTGGGGGATTTGCTTTTAATTGCACCTATGCATGTAGGAGTCTGAGTGATGGGCATATAATTTAAATACCTCCTTTCTACACTTACATATTATTCAGGCTGTGCCTGAAGAGTCAGGATTTGTGAGGCTAGAGTCTCAATTTCTGAAATCTCTATTCCTGGCAGTACCTAGGGCAGATATAGCATAAAATCCAAATACCAGCAATCCTTTCTGATTTCTAAATGTAATCCAGGAGGATTACATTTAGAGAACATCAATGTCCCACCAATAATGGAGTCATCAAATCATTTCTACATGAGATAATATACAAAATATCCACATCAAGCATTAACCAGAAAAAAATGGCTGATAAGTAAACTCAATCAGTTCCATCATAAAAGGGAAGAGTTTGGATTTTACCTCAAAGCAAGTATCACTTTACTCTCAGTGACCAGGGCGATCAGAAGTTTGTGAGAGAAAACAAGAGATTCATCTTAATTCTGCCCTTGAAGACATATTAGGCGTTACACAATGGAGGCATGATTATAATATTGTTACCACTAATGTGAACTCCATGAAAAATGTGAACTCCATGAAAAATATAAAATAAGTGTCTTATAATGTAGAATATAGGGGACCCAGAGATAAAAGTTTGTGAAGGGGGAATGATAATCTAATATGTACAGATATGATAATGAGGGTGAAATTAATAGTATTGGAATGGTCAGTTGTGACTATGGTTCGTTAATGGGATTATAAGTATCAGTTTTACTTATATTTCATATGCCAACAGTGTGCACTTGAAGCCTTGAGGCACAGTCAATAGTTGCTGTGAAACTAGCCCTCTCCAAAATGCTCTTAAACCAACCTGGCCTTGAATCACTCCTACTTGTCCTACTTGTTTGCAAACAGAAACAATGGAAAAAATTTTTTCTGTAGACAAACAGCTGGGGAGGAGGACCAAGTTCAAAGTTTAACGATCTAATATTGTATTTAATAAACAATTTTAGTTCTAAAATTAAATTGTATACTAGGCAACATGACCTGCAAGGTCCATTCAACCCAGAGAACAGAAGCTTTCTATCTAACCATTAATTCCCACATTTGGAAAGCGGAAGTGCCCCACGACTTTCAAAGGAAACTTTTGAAAAAGACTAAGGACAGAATTCAATTGAATAACGTGATATTTATGCAATTGTAGTGGAAAATGAAATACCAAAGGACATTCAATGGTGGTCGGTAAAAGGTACCTCCGGGTATTTACTGTCATAAAACCGCAAGGCCTTGGCCGGTCTGACAGGCTGTGCATTTTTACAATGAAAACACCACAAAACATTCTTCATGCTCAATAGAACTATGAAATAGGTCGCACAAACACCAACATTACAAGTTAAATGATAATAAAATGCAATTTAATTAAATAGTAAAATAAAATGAAACGTTAGGCTGACTGGCAGCACGAGGCCAGTAACCGTCGTAAATCAAGAGGCATAATGGCAAACAAAACACATTGTGAATTGAAGATAACAACAAATTTTATCACAAGGCTTATGATAGGGACCAGGACCCGCATTAAATGTAATAAAACCATACCAAACATACCACTCCTTTGTAAAATTAAACGCCAAACTGCATTTAATGGCAGCCGACTTCAGACTTTTAAGAATTCACTGTCGTAAAACATCAAGTATTCAGGTGACTAAGTCTGCACTTGTAAATCGAGAGTACCACAAAACATTTATTTTTAAAGAAAACATAATGGAACAGGACCAGCATTTAAACAAATTATGTCAAAACACTCAGAACGATTATATTGTAAAATAAAAGGTTCTCAATCAGACAATAATTTGCTCCTCTGAAAACTGAAATTTATATAAAACCTGAAAAGAAAACTTTTGCAATGAGGATAAATACACAGTTGTTTTGTAAAGTTTAATGCCAAATTACGTCTAATCTAGACTGATCAGACCTGCTAAGGGGCGTCCAATGTATTTGTAAAATGGCAAGTGCTTGGCTTAGATATTTAATTTACAAATGTATACTCTAAAAATACTTTCATTTCAAAAGAATATTTATGAAACACGAACAATATCAAAATTACATAACTACAAAATTAAAAAATAAAGAAGTGCAATGTCATGAAAAAAAAAAAAACCCACACAGTTACATCGTAAAAATAAACATGAAATAGACTCCCTGGAGGTTGATTCCCTTCAAAGCCTTAGAGTAACAAGCTCTTGGCCAACCAGACTGCTATTTTCCTTATTAGTAAATTGCAAATAACACTAAACTTTTTAAAGGAATTGCAATAAAAGCATCAAGACAACATTTTTTTTAAAAAAAGATATGAAATATGTATGTATATAACGTAAAAAATGCAAAACGGCAGTCAAAGATGGCTGAAAATTATTCAGGATGGTCAGTGAAGAAGCAGTAGAATACAACCAGAAACATTTTTTCAAAACAACATATGAAGAAGGCAGATTAAGAAATTTCCACAAATGATATTAAATACAGCCATGCTGTGAAATGAAACACAATAGTGCACTGTCACAATCCCATACGCTCTCCCTCAGCATGTTAATGTCCTCCTTTACACGCCTAAAATTACAGACACAATCCAGTCGCTGATAAATCATGGAACTTTCGAAAAATGTGCAGACCAAGATTCAACGAACAACGTTGTACAAGAGAAGGCAAAATCAGGTCCATGGTGTCCAACGGACACTGCGCTGTCCTGCATTTACACATCCAAAAACCCTTCCAATACATCTGTTAAAGCACATTTTTACACATCGCATACCTGCTTCTACAAAAATCACACTACAAACAGCCAACTCTGTATTAGTATCACAAATTAAATTATATTAAACTCACACTTTTGTGACCACAGGAGACAGGAGCCGCCATATTCCCACATTCCTGCGTGACACTAACCCCCAACGACCCCGTGCGGCCAGTAAACAATCCAGATTGAAAAAGAACCTGGTCACGTGCTGTTCGGTTGCTTTCGTAACAGTTTGGTTCCCACCCCGCCCTCACCCCACCTTCCATGCTGATGATTGGTGGGTCTGAAATGATGGACAGCTAGATGATCCACTCTATTCAAGTCTACAAGTGGAAATTCCGCCCATATTTCAAGGCCCCACTAAATAACTCGTCTTTGTACATATTATCTCTTTGTGTGTGTTCCATATCTGTGAATATTATGCCAATCCCATAATGTCCAGCTCTACTCTTCATGCCTTAGCACATACCATTGGCTCTATTTTCCTGTCATCTATGATTTTGGAAATCTTGCTCACCCAATTTTTCCTGGTCCAGCTCAATTACATCTTCCTCTGTGAAGCTTTTCCATACTTTTTGCCTCCTACCCCTACAAATAGATGTGAGCTCTTCCTTTGTAAAAAATGGGGATATGGGAAGACATCAGAGCTTGGATGCAGGAGAATGATATAGGTTCTGGAATTAGATAGCACTGGGCTTGGCATGGTTCAAAGGACCCAAGGGTTGCACTTGGAATTTTGGCAAGCTAGTTGCAATGTGAATTGCATGTGAATTAATGGGGTGAGCAAGGTGAAAGGGGAGTTGCCTTAGAGGATGAGGGAGGTGCACATACACAGAAGCAGGAGTATGAAACACATGGCCTTCTTGGGTTGGAGTGCCGGATCTGGCATTTTAGAAAACAGAGTGAATGATATATGTGGGAAAAGATGAGGTAAGAAAAAGCAGCCTAGAGCAAAGAAGCTTGGGTTGGATGCTATTAGCTTGGAGAACCTTTGAGATTCTAAGGCCTTGAATAACAAGACCCAATTTGCACTTCATATCTATTTTTTGGTGTCTTTGTGCAGAACAGATTGGAACAGAAACATAGGGAAAATGGTAGCTAGAAGAAGGTTCTGAGAGTCCAGATGAGATGCAATGAGGGCTGGAGCTCCTACAAGTGCAGTAAATATGCGATGAAAACATGGGTGAACCCATTAGGACACAGAATGTGGGAGATTTGCTGTGGCCCCTAAGTGAAGTGAGATAATCAAACGTTATGTAAATTAAAGTGATTGTCAAACCCACCTTCTTGCCCATCACATTCAATGGATATTAAAATATAATCACTGCTGGTGTGGTGGTTGAGTGATGGGCAAACAACAATATTTAAAGAAAAATAAGAAAAATACCAGAAATGGATTGGCTTTTATAAAGGGGGTTTATTTGGTTACACGGTTACAGTCTTAAGGCCATAAAGTGTGCAAGTAAGGCATCAATAGAGTACCTTCACTGAAGGATGGCCTTTGGTGTCCAGAAAACCTCTGTTAGCTCAGAAGTTATGTGGCAGGCGTCTGCTTGCTCCCAGGTTGCGTTTCAAAATGGCATTCTCCAAAATGTTGCTCTTGGGGCATTTTTTCCTCTGTTAGCTGCAGCTCCTCTTCAAAATGTCACTCTCACTTGCTCTCCAAATTGTCACTTTTAGCTGCTCTGTGGTCCTTCTCTGTGAACTCCTTGATACAACTCCAGTGATCCAATTAACACTCACCCTGAATGGTCAGGGTAACACCTCCATGGAAATCATCCAGTCAAATGTTTCACTCACAGTTGATTGAGTCACGTCTCCATGGAAACACTCAAAGGATTCCAACCTAATCAACACTAATACTGCTGCCCCCATAAAATTGCATCAAAGATAATGGTGCTTTGGGGGATATAATACATCCAAACTGGCACAATGAACATGCAAAATACAAAGTGGTAAAGTGGGACAAAAACAACATTAATAGGGGAAACAGAGGGATATGGGAGCAGAGAATCTATATGCTATTGAAGGTAAGTTGGTATGTTTTCAAATTAGTAGCTTATAGATGTAGATTGTGTAATATAAACCCAGGGTAACCACAAAGAAAGCATTTTAAAAATATACAGAAACAGAAATGAGAAAGAGACCAGTCAGATACATCAAAAAAGATCAACTATACAGAAAAGGAGGTTGCAATAAAGAAAAAGAGAGACAAAAAATAAAAAATATGGCATATAAAAACCAAAGGACAAAATGGCTGAAGTAAGTACTGCCTTTACAGTAATAACAGTGAATTATAATGGATTAAACTCCCCATTCAAAAGACACAGATTGGCGTAATTGATTTTAAAAAGCATGATACAACTACATGTTCTTCACAAGAGACTCACCTTAGACCCCAAACACAAATTGTTTGAAAGTGAAAGGACAGAAAAAGATATTCCATGCAAACAGTAACCAAAAAAGAGCTGGGGTAGCTATACTAATACAGGACAAAATAGACTTTAAGTAAAAATCTGTTTTAAGACACAAAGAAGGACACAATATATTAATAAAAGGGGCAGTTCACTAAGAAGGAATAACAATCATAAATATTTATGCTCCTCACCATAGTGCCCCAAAATATATAAGGTAACCACTGGCAAAACAGAAGGGAGAAATAGATGTCTCTACAATAATAGATCGAGACTTCAGTACACCACTCTCTTCAATAAATAGAACATCTAGACAGAAGGTTAATAACGAAACAGAGAACTTGAATAATATGATGAATGAACTAGACCTAACAGATATATACAGAACATTGCACAACAAAGCAGCAGGATATATATTCTTCTCAAGTGCACAGAGATCATTCTCCAGGAGAGACCACAAGTTGGGTCACAAAACAAGTCTCAATAAATTTTAAAAGATTGAAATTATTCAAAGTATGTTCTCAGACCATAATGGAATGAAGCTGGAAAAGATCAATAAACTCGACAAATCCTTAGCTAGACTGACAAAGAAAAAAAGAGACAAGATGCAAATAAGTAAAATCAGAATAAGAAAAATGGATGGGGGGGCAATACTACTGATCCCACAAAAATGAATGGACCATAAGAGAATACCAGGAACAACTATATGTCAACAAATTAGACAACCTGGATGAAATGGACAAATTTTTAGAAACACATGAATAACCCACACTGACTCTAGAAGCAATAAAAAACCTCAAAGACAAATGACAAGTAAAGAGATTGAACCAGTGATAAAATACCTCCAAAGAAAGAAGAGCTCAGGATCAGATGACTTCACAGGTGAATTCTACCCATCATTCCAAGAAGAATTATACCAATCCTGTTCAAATTCTTCAAAAAAAAAAAATTGAAGAGAAGGGAACATTACTTAACTCATTCTATGAGGCCAACCTCATGCTAATACCAAAGCCTGAGAAAGATACTATGAGAAAAGAAAACTACAGACCAATTTCTCCTATGAATATACATGCAAAAGTCCTCAAAAAATACTTGCAAACCAAATCCAACAGCACATAAAAGGAACTAAACATCATCATAAAGTGGGTTTTATCCCAGGTATTATACAAGGATGGTTCAACATAAGAAAATCAATTAATGTAATACACTACATTAATAAAAGGCAGGGAAAATCACACGATCATCTTGATTAATGCAGAAAAGGCATGTGACAAAATCCAGCATCCTTTCTTGATAAAATAACTTAGAAAAATAGGAATAGAAGGAAATTAACTCAATATGATAAAGGGCATATATGAAAAACCCACAGCTAACATCATACTCAATGGTGAAAGACTGAAAGCCTACCCTCTAAGATCTGGAACAAGACAAGGATGCCCACTGTCACCACTGTTATTCAACATTGTGCTGGAAGTTCTACCCAGAGCAGTTAGACAGGAAAAAGAAATAAAAGGCATCCAAGTTGGAAAGGAAGAAGTAAAACTTTCACTACTTGCAGATGACATGATCCTATGGAGAGAGAATCATGAAAAAATCCACAACAAATCTCCTAGAGCTAATAAAGTAATTGAGCAAAGTGATCGGTACAAAATAAACACCCAAATATCAGTAGTGTTTCTGTACACAATCAATGAACAAATGTAAGAATTCCATTCACAATAGTAACTAAAAGAATCAACTATCTAGGAACAAATCTAAGCATGTATGTAAAGGACTTGTACTCAGAAAACAACAAAACAGTGTTAAAATAAATCAATGAACACCTAAACAAATGGAAGGACAGTCCATGTTCATGGATTGAAAGGCTAAATATCATTAAGATGTCTTTACTACCCAGGGCAATTTATAGATTCAATGCAATCCCAATCAAAATTCCAACAACCTTCTTTGCAGAAATGGAAAAGCCAATCATCAAATTTATATGGAAATTGATGGGGCTTCAAATAGCTAAAGGCATCTTGAAAAAGAAGAATGAAGTTGGAGAGTCACACTTCTTGATCTTAAAACTTATTACAAATCCACAGTAATTAGAAAAGCATGGTACTGGCACAAGGACAGACATATAGACCAAGGGAATTGAATTAAGAGCTCAGAAATCAATCCTCACATTTACGGCCAACTGATTTTTGATGGGTGGCAGAGACCACTCAATTGGAAAAGAACAGTCTCTTCAACAAATGGTGCTGGGAAAACTGGATCTCCATTTGCAAAAAATAGGAGGACCCTCCTACCTCACACCATATATAGAAAAATCAACCCAAGATGGATCAAATACCTAATTATTACACCTAAAACTATCAAACCCCTAGAAGAAAATGTGGGGAAGCATCTTTAGGTTTCTTAGACTTTACGCCCAAAGCATAAGCAACAAAAGAAAAAATAGATGAATAGGATCTCATCAAAATTAAAAACTTTCGTGATTCAAAGTACATCATCATGAAAGTAAAACAACAACCTACACATTGGGAAAAAATATTTGGAAACGACACAGCCAATAAAGGTTTAATATCCAGAATATATAAAGAAATCATTCAACTTAACAACAAAAAGACAAACAACCCATTTACAAAATGGGCAAAAGACTTGAATAAACATCTCTCCAAAGAAGATATACCAATGGCCAGAAAGCACATGAAAACATGCTTAACATCATTAGCCCTCAGGGAAATGCAAATTAAAACCACAATGAGATACCATTTCACACTCATTAGAATGGCTGCTATTTAAAAAAAAAAGGGAAAATAATAAGTGTTGGAGAGGATGTGAAATAAGAACACTCATTCATTCCTGGTGGCAATGTAAAATGGTGAAGCTGCCGTGGAAGACAGTTTAGCAGTTTCTCAGAAAGCTAAATATAGAACTACCATATGACCCGGCAATCCAACTACTAGGTACACACCCAGAAGAAGTGAAAGCAGGGACTTGAACAGATATTTGCACACCAACGTTCATGGCAGCATTATTCACAATTGCCAAAAGATGGAAGAACCCAAGTCTCCATCAGCCAATGAATGTATAAATAAAATGTTATATAAACATACAATGGAATATTATTCAGCTGTAAAAAGGAATGAAGCCCTGATACATGCGACAATATGGATGAACCTTGAAGACATCATGTTGAGTGAACTAAACCAGACACAAAAAGAGAAATATAGTATGCTCTTACTGATTTGAAACAATTAGAATAAGCAAACTCAAAAAGTCAAAATTTAGAATATAGGTTACCAGGGGATGGGGTGGGGCTAGGGAATGTTTAGTTAAGGCTTAAAATGTACAGGTTTCCTATCTGGAATGATGGAAATGTTTAGGTAACAGATGATGGTGGTGGTAGCACACATTGTGAATGCAATTAACAGTACTGAAATACATATTTGAATATGATTAAAAGGGGAAATGTTAGATTGCATATATGGCAACAGAACAATTTTTTTTTTAAATCCATGGAACGACACTACATAAACAGGAGACCCTAAGTTAAACGATGGAGTTTAATTAATAGTACAATTATTTAAATGTGCTATCATCAATTGTAACAAATGTTCCATCAATGCATGGTGGTGGTGTTGGGGTAGTATATGGGAATCCTGTGTTTTAGGCATTATTGTTTGTAAATCTACAACTTCTATAATAAAAAAAAGAAAATGTGATGCAAAAGGACAAATGTTATATGGTCTTACATTTGAAATATTTAGAATATGCAAATTCATAGAGTCAGAAACTAGAATACAGGTTACCAAGGGCCAGGGTGGGAATTGGGGAATGGGGAGTTTTAATGCTTAATTGGTAAAGAGTTTCTGTTTAGGGTGATGAAATTGTTTTGGTAATGGATGATGGTGATGTTAGCACAACATTGTGCATGTAATTAACAACACTGAATTGCATGCTTTAAAGTAGCTAAAATTGGAAATTTTATGTTGAATTGTTTCCAGAATTTAAAAAAAGCATAGAAGTGTACAATACAAAGATTGAACCCTAATGTGCACTATGGACTATTGTTAATAATATAGTTATAATAATATTAATTCATCAAGTGTAACCAAGTTACCACACTAATGCAAACTGTCCATAATAGGGAAACTATAACTATGGGGGGGGGGGAGATATATGGAAACTCTGTAGTTTCTGCATGATTTTTCTGTAAACCTACAACTGGTCTAATAAAAAAATTAAAATAAATTTTAAAAATTAAAAAAAAAAAAGAAAATGGGATAACTCTTCTACCCAAGTCAAGAAAGAGAACACTTCCATCACCCCAGAAGTCCCCCTGTGCTCCCTCCTATTCACTCTCCCTTCCTCCTACTTAATGGTAACTTAACTTCTGTCCCAACTTCAAGCAATATAGTTTGGTTTCACCAGTTTTAAAATTTTATGTAAATGGAAGCATGCAGAGGGTTTTCTTTTGGTCTGATTTCTTTTACTCAAAATCATGTTTGTGAATGTCATTTATGTTGTTGCACGAAGCTTAGTTCATTCATTTTCATTGCTGTATATGATTTCATTTTACTCAATTTCATTGTGTTCAATAAAGCACAATGGATTTATCCATTCCAATATTGATGCTCATTTGGGTTGTTTCTAGTTTTGGTTTTTACAAATAATGCTGTTATAAACAACTTTAGTAGATAAGTCCAAACTTTTCCAAAAGTGATAGTACTAGTTTATACACTCACCAGAAGTGTATGGGAGATCCAGCTGCTCAACTTCCTCTACTTCCTCCACTTCCTCACCAGCGCTTGTTACTGCTGCACTTTATATATTTAGCCATTCAGGTAGGGGTGTATTTGTATCTTACTGAGTTTTTATTCTGTATATGTTATGTTATATTTTTATTCTGTATATGTATATTTTATTCTGTATATGTTATGTATATGTTAATGATTAATGATGTTGGGACCCTTTTTATTTACATGTTTAACAGCTGTTCAATTACCTTGCTCATTTTCTTTCTATTGAGTTTGTCTTTTTCTTATCATTTGGGAGGTGTTATTTATATATTTTGTATGTTAGCTCTGACATTTTTTTCTTTTTGCAAATAATTTCTCCCCCCCTCTTTGCTCTTGCTACTAGCGCAACTTAATGAACAAATCTTTTAAATTTTATTCTATTTACCAATCTTTACTTTTATGCTTAGGGTTTCTTTTATGTTTAGGTTTCTTTTCTTCTTTATTTTTGTTTTGGCTTTGGTCTTCTGCTTAAGATTTGGAATTCATGGAAATAACCTTATATTCCCTACTAGGAATGTTATTGTTTTGCCTTTGGCATTTGGACCCACAATCTACCTGGATTTGATCTTTGCATATAGTTTTGAAAGTAATATTTTATTGCATGTCATTTTCTAACTCTTTGTTCCTGTTTTGTAGAAACACAACTCATTTTTAATATATTGTCCTTATATCCCACAACCTTCCTAACTCACAAAACAATTCTTATAATATAGTTGTACATTCTTTTGGAGTTTGCATATAAAGTTATATAATCAGAAATTAATGGGAGTTTCATCTTCTTCCTCGTAATACTTAAATTTTTATTCATTTTTCTTTTCTCAATACATTGGCTAGTACCACCAGACAATGTTGCATTGAAATAGTAATATTGGGAATCCTTGTCTTGGTCTTGACTTCAAAGGGAAAGTCTTTCATCAATAGGTATGATAATTCCTGTAGTTTTTTTTTTTTTTTTGTAGATATCCTTCATCAGATTAAGGAAATCCTCTCATTGCCCCAGTTTGCTAAGATTATCTTTATGAATAACTTGATTTTTATCAAACATATTTTCTGCCCTGCTAAGATTTTTATATGGTTGCCTCCTTTGGTTAACATGGTGAGTTAAATTGCATGATTTTCAGTTACTGAACTGTCTTTTATTCCTGGACCAGACCCAAAACTTCGTTGTGATGTGTTATCTTTTATGCATACTGCTAGATCTTTAGTCTAGTAATTTATTTTGCATCAACATTGGTGAATGATATTGGGCCTAATTTTCATTTTTAATTATGTTTTTGTTATGTTTTATTATCAAGGTTATGCTGGTCTTATAAAACAAATTGAGACCTTTAACCAAAGAAGATATACAAATGGCCCATTAGCACAGGAAAAGCTGCTCAACAACATTAGCCATTAGGGAAATGCAAATAAAAATTTTGAGATACCACTTCATACTCACTAGGATGGCTGTAACAAAAAAAAAGGCAGGTAATAATATGTCTTGCTGGAGAATGTGGAGAAATTGGAACTCATAGACTGCTGGTGGAATGTAAAATGATGCAGCTACTTTGGAACACAGTTTGGCTATTTCTCAAAATGTTAAACATAGAGTTATGATATGACCCAGCAATTTAACTTCTAGATATATACCCAAAATAGGTGAAAACAGGTATTCAAACAAAAACCTTTTTGTAATTGTTCATAGCAGGATTACTCATAATAACAAAAAAGTGGAAACAAGCCAAATGCCCATCAATTGATTAATGGATAATCCATAGAATAGACTATTATTCAGGCATAAAAAAGAATGGAGTATTAATACTTGCTACAACATGGATTAACCTTGGAAACATGCTAATTAAAAGAAGGCAGACAAAAAGGGATAACATATTGTATGATTACATTTATATCCAGTGTCCAGGATAGGCAAATCCACAGAGACAGAAAGCAAAATTATGTTTGCCGGAAACTGAGGGGAGGGTTTTGAGGGAAGTGGGGAGTAACTGCTGATGGATATGGGGTTTCTTTTTGGGGTGAAGAAAATTTTCTAAAAGTAGATTGTGTTGATTATTGCACAACTCTATGAATAAACTAAAAACCGTGGAATTGTGTACTTTGAATGGGTGAATTGTGTATTGTGCAAATTATATCTTAGCACAGGTGTTAAAAACAGGTTGGGAAAAAGTTTTATTGGAACACACACACACACACACACACACACACACACACACACACACAAGTTGGGGATGTTACCTCATTTTCTATTCCCTGGAAGAGTTTGAATAAAACTGGCACTATTCTTCAAATGTTTGCTCACCATTCCCCTTCACCTTAAGTGAAGCCCTTTCCGTCTCGGCTCTCAGAGGTCTCTTTTGCCCATGTCAGATGTGTGCCTGGCAGCCAAATCCAGTTTTTTCTCCTGTGAATTGGTTAGTTTTCCCAGGTTCCAGTACTCTTGAATTTGCAGCATTTTCTTAGTCATGTGCCTGTTGGCCAACAAATTATCCCCAGCATTCTGCCCAGCTCCTCAACACTACCTGTTTTTTTTTTTTTTTTTTTTTTTTAATGATTTTCAATAAATGTCAGGTACTGTTAAAGAAGAAATCAAGTTTGAATAAATATGGCACTTACTCTTCCCTGGTTAGTATGTAGTTTCCATACCTTGTACAGAAGCTATATCACCCTGCTGTTCCATAGATTATTTTAGAGACACTCCCCTCTTTGTTGACTCTTACTTCATAAAAACAGAAAAGATAGATTCCTGTGGTGGTTCTGGGGATGAAAACTCCAATTTGAGATGATGAATCCTCTAAACCAATCAGGGAGGTTTCAAGCATCTTAGGAAATGGAACTTGACCTGATTATAGTTAAGGCGATGTGAGAAGTCAGCTGGGAGGCCTTTCAGAACAAGTTTCCTCATCCCCATGAACGCAACTTGAAAGCACAACTCCCAAATTATTACAAATCATAAATAACACTCAGATTGTTGGTGAACACCTGTGAAAGTTTTATTTGACTTATTCAGGGAACCAGCAAGATGACAAAGCTACTTCGAAAAGAGTATTTACATTTATAGAACCTTGATTAAATAGATAGTGGAGAATGTAATGCAGAACTGTGGTTGTTAAATTAGGTACAAACGTGGTAGATGACCTGCAGGACAATAAAAATATAACCTCTAATGGGCATTACAGCCATCACTTATATTTTAGGTTAACGTCTCCCATCTATACTACTGTAAAATGCCTCTGCTTGCTTCCTCATCAATGGTTGGTCAAAATGAAATATTCTGAGAGTCAGATGATCCTCGGGTGGGCTTGGATGACAGCACTATAGTGTGATGCCAGAGTGCAATGTAATCAACGCTTTGTCTCATTTCTACATTTGGGTGATTTTTCCAGAACCTGGAAAAAAATCACAACAGTGGATTTTCTTTTGGTCTCTCTCCCTTATTTCTGATCATTTGAACAGAAAATCTTTTCTTTTATGATTTTCTACTTTGTGAATCCTATTTTTTAATTTTTTAAATTGGGAAGTTGTAGGTTTACAGAAAAATCATGTAGTAAATACAGAGTTCCCATATACCCACCTATTAACACAATGCATTAGTGTGGCACATTTGTTACAATTGATGAAAGAATATTATAATTGTACTATTAAATATAGCCTATAGTTTACCATAGGGTTCATTGTTTGTGCTGTATAGTCCTATTTAAAAAATTATTCTAGTAACATATATACAACCTAAAATTTCCACTTTTAACCACATTCAAATATGTTATTTCAGTGCTGTTAATTACATTCACAATGTTATGCTATCATCACCACTATTACCAAAACTTTTACATCACCCCAAATAGAAACTGTACAATTTAAGCATTAACTCTTCATTCCCTACCTTCATCCCAGCTCCTTATAACCTGTATGCTAGTTTCTGACTCTATGAATTTGCTTATTTGAATTATTTCATATCAGAGATCACAAAAAATTGTCCTTTTGTGGCTGACTTATTTCATTCAACACATGCCTTCAAGATTCATCTGTGTTGTCGCATGTATCAGAACTTCATTCCTTTTTACAACTGAATAATATTCCTTTGTATGTATATACCACATTTTGATTATCCATTCCATTGATGGACACTTAGGTTGCTTCCATCTTTTGGCAATTTTGAATGCCACTGTGAATATTTGGTGTGCATATATCTGTTTGAGTACTAGCTTTCAATTCTTTGGGTATATACCTAGAACTGAGATTGCTGGGTTCTATGGTAATTCTGTATTTAACTTTCTGAGGAATCAGCAAACTGTCTTCCACAGCAGCTGCACCATTTTACATTCCCACCAGCAATGAATGAGTGTTCCTATTTTCCCACATCCTCTCCATCACTTTTATTGTTCTGGGTTTTTTTTTTTAAAAATCATAACCATTCTAGTGGGTATGAAATGGTCTTCTTATTTTGGTTTTGATTTGCATTTTCCTAATGGCTAGTGAGCATCTTTTCATGTACTTTTGGCCATTTGTATATCTTCTGTGGAGAAATGTCTATTCAAGTATTTTGCCCATTTTTAAGTTGGGTTGTTTGTTTATTTGTTGTTGAACTGTGGGATTTCTTTATTTTAAACCCTTATCAGATATGCAGTTTCCAAATATTTTTTCCCATTTTGTAGGTTGTCATTTTACTTTCACGATAAACTCCTTTGATGCACAAAAGTTTTTAATTTTGACAAGGTCCCTGTATTAGTTAGGGTTCTCCTTGGAAACAGAATCAATGAGAGATGTCTCTTATTATCAAATTGTAAAAGTGACTCACGCAACTGCGGGAGCGCACGAGTCCAAATTCTGCAGAGCCGTCAACAAGCTGTCAACTCCAAGGAAGACGTCCGACGAACTCCTCGGGAAACGAACCGACAACTTTGACGAATTCCTCAGGAAACGAACCGGCAACTTTGAAGAACTCCTCAGGAAACGAACCGACAACTTTGACGAACTCCTCAGGAAACGAACTGGCAACTTCGACGAGCTCCCCAGGAAAAGCTTCACTGAGCAGCTGAAGAAGAAGTGAAGGTTTCTCTAACCGTCCGGCTTATAAGCCTCCAACTGATCACCCGGACCAAATCCAGCCAATTGCATTCTCTCACTGTGGAAGCACGCCCCTTGATGAGTCATCAGTCAGCTGCAGTCAATTGACTGATGATCCGACAAACCAACCAGCCTCAAATAGCCTCACAGGAATCATCAGGCCAGTGCCCACTTGACCAGACAGCTAGGCCACCTAGCCAAGTTGACACATGAACCCAACCATCACAGTCCCATTTATCTGTTTTTTTTCTTTTTTTGCTTGTGCTTGGTGTGTAAAGTTTAAGAAAACATTGCCTAACACAAGGTCCTAAAGATTCTTCTCTGTGCTTTTTGCTAGGAGTTTTACAGTTCTGGGTCTTTGATCCATTTTGAGTTGATTTATGTATGTGGTGTTGTATAGGGGGTCCACCTTTTTTCTTTTGCTTATGGACATCCAGTTTTCCTAGCACCATTTGTTGAAAAATGTTCTTTCCCAATTGAGTGGAATTGGCACCCTTGTCATAATCCAGTTGGCTATAGAGTGAGGGTTTATTTCTGAACTCTTAGTTTGATTCCATTGGTCTATACGTCTGAGCTTCACCAGTACCATGTTGTTTTGATTATTATGGCTTTGCAATAAATTTTAATGTCAGGAAGTGAGACCTCCAACTTCATTCTTCTTTTTAAAGATGGCTTTGGCTACTCAGGGCCCCTTATGCTTCCATATAAATTTGATGATTGGCTTTTCCATTTCTTCAAAGAAGACTGATAAGAGTTTTGATTGGGATTGCATTGAATGTGTAAATCACATTGGGTAGAATTGACTTCTTAACAATATTTAGTCTTCCAATCCATGAACACAGAATGTCCTTCCACTTATTTAGGTTTTCTTTTATTTTCTTAGCCATGTTTTGTGATTTTCTGTGTACAAGTCCTTTACATGCTTGGTTAGATTTATTCCTAGATATTTGAATCTTTTAGTTGCTATTGTAAATGGAAATTTTTTCATTATTTCTTCTTCAAACTGCTCATTATTAGTGTATAGAAATACTACTGATTTTTGCATATTCCTCTTGTATCCCACCACTTTGCTGAATTCATTTATCAGTTCTACTAGCTTTGTTGTGGATTTTTCAGGATTTTCTGGACATAGGATGATGTGATCCTCAAATAGATAAATTTTACTCTTCTTTTCCAATTTTGATGCTTTTTATTTCTTTCTCATGACTAAATGCTGTCTAGAACTTGCAGAACAATGCTGAATAATCTTGTGTGGCAACAGTGGGCATCTGTGCCTTCCTGCTCTTAGAGTGAAAGCATTCAGTCTTTCACCATTGATTTTTGTTCACCATTGATTTTAATGTTAGTTGTGGGTTTTTCATATATGTCCTTTATCTTGTTGAAAAAGTTTTCTTCTATTCCTAGTTTTTTGAGTCTTTTTATCAAGAAGGGGTGCTAGATTTTGTCAAATGCTATTTTTGCATTAATTGAGATGATCATTTGTTGTTGTTTTTTTCCCTTCCTTCTGGTAATGTGGTATATTACCTTAATTGCTTTTCTTCTGTTGAACCAGCCTTGCATACCCGGGATATATCCCACTTGACCATGGCGTATAATTCTTTTAATGTGCTGTTGGATTCTGTTTGCTAGTATTTTGTTGAGGATTTTTGCAATATTCCTAAGGGATATTAGTCTGTAATTTTCATTACTTGTAGTATCTTTATCTGGCTTTGTTATTAAGGTGATGTTGGTCTCATAGAATTAATTAGGGAGTGTTCCTTCCTATTTAATTCTTCAGAAGAGTTTGAGCAGGATTGGTATTAATTCTTGGAATGTTTGGTAAAATTCACCCATGAAGCCATCTGGTCCTGGGCTTTTCTTTCTGAGGAGGTTTTTGATGACTGATTCAATGTTTTTACTAGTTATTTGTCTGTTGTGATCTTTTATTTCTTCTTGAGTCAGTTTAGGAATTTGTCCATTTCATATAGGTTATCTAATTTGTTGGTGTGCAGTTGTTCATAGTATCCTCTTATAGTCATTTTTATTTCTGATATTATTTATTTGTGTCCCCTCTCTCTCTCTGTTTTTTTTTTTTTTTGTCAGTCTAGCTAAGAAGGTTTGTGTATTTTATCGATCTTTTCAAAGAAACAACTTTAAATTTTTTGGATTATCTCTATTGTTTTTTATTCTCTATTTCATTTATCTGCACTCTAATCTTTCTTATTTCCTTCCTTCTGCTCACTTTAGGTTTAATTTGCTCTTCTTTTTCTAGATTCTCTAGCAGAAACATCAGGTCTCTGATTTGAGATCTTTATTTTTTGAAGTAAGCATTCAGAGCTATAGATTTCCCTCTCAGCACTGATTTTGCTGCATCCTATAAGTTCTGGTATGTTTTATTTTCATTTTTATTCATCTCATGATATTTCCTAATTTCTCTTTTTAATTTTTTGACCCATTGGTCATTTAAGGGTGCGTTAATTTCCACATATTTGCGAATTTCCCAGTTCTCTCTCTATTTTGATTTCTAGCTTCACTCCATTGTGGTTGGAGAAGATACACTGTATGATTTCAGTGTTGTTTAATTTATTGTGACCTAACATATGGCTTCTCCTGGAGAATGATCCATGTTAATTAGAGAAGAATATGCATTCTGTTGCTGTTGGTGATGTATCATTTAAGTCTTCTATTTCCTTATTGATCATTGAAGTCTCCTACTATTAATGTAGAACCATCTACCTCTCCCTTCCCAATCTGTCAATATTTGCTTCATATATTTTGGTGCTCTGCCATTAAGTGCATATATATATTTTTTTAATCTTCATTTTATTGAGATATATTCACATACCACGCAGTCATACAAAACAAATCGTACTTTCGATTGTTTACAGTACCATTACATAGTGGTACATTCATCACCCAAATCAATCCCTGACACCTTCATTAGCACACACACAAAAATAACAAGAATAATAATTAGAGTGAAAAAGAGCAATTGAAGTAAAAAAGAACACTGGGTACCTTTGTCTGTTTGTTTCCTTCCCCTATTTTTCTACTCATCCATCCATAAACTAGACAAAGGGGAGTGTGGTCCTTATGGCTTTCCCAATCCCATTGTCACCCCTCATAAGCTACATTTTTATACAACTGTCTTCGAGATTCATGGGTTCTGGGTTGTACTTTGATAGTTTCAGGTATCCACCACCAGCTACCCCAATTCTTTAGAACCTAAAAAGGGTTGTCTAAAGTGTGCATAAGAGTGCCCACCAGAGTGACCTCTCGGCTCCTTTTGGAATCTCTCTGCCACTGAAGCTTATTTCATTTCCTTTCACATCCCCCTTTTGGTCAAGAAGATGTTCTCCGTCCCACGATGCCAGGTCTACATTCCTCCCCGGGAGTCATATTCCACGCTGCCAGGGAGATTCACTCCCCTGGGTGTCTGATCCCACGTAGTGGGGAGGGCAGTGATTTCACCTTTCAAGTTGGCTTAGCCAGAGAGAGAGGGCCACATCTGAGCAACAAAGAGGCACTCGGGAGGAGGCTCTTAGGCACAACCATAGCCTCTCCTTTGCAGCAACCATCTTCCCAAGGGCAAAACCTGTGGTAGAGGGCTCAACCCATCAAACCACCAGTCCCCTATGTCTGTGATCATGTTAGCAACCATGGAGGTGGGGTAGGCGAATACCCCTGCATTCTCCACAGGCTCCTCAAGGGGGCACTACATCTTTTTTTTTCCTTGTTTTTCTTTTTTTTTTTTTTTAACTTTCCCTTCTTTTTTAAATCAACTGTATGAAAAAAAAGTTAAAAAGAAAACAAACATACAATAAAAGAACATTTCAAAGAGACCATAAAAAGGGAGTAAAAAAAAGACAACTAACCTAAGATAACTGCTTAACTTCCAACATGTTCCTACTTTACCCCAAGAAAGTTACCCAATATAGCAACATTTCTGTGAACTTGCTCCTACTATATCCATCAGAAATTAACAGACCATAGTCATTCCTGGGCATCCCCAGAACGTTAAATAGCTTATCTGTTCTTCTTGGATTATTGCTCCCCCTTCCTTAATTGCTCTCTATTGCTAGTTCCCCTACATTCTACATTATAAACCATTTGTTTTACATTTTTCAAAGTTCACATTAGTGGTAGCATATAATATTTCTCTTTTTGTGCCTGGCTTATTTCACTCAGCATTATGTCTTCAAGGTTCATCCATGTTGTCATAT
This sequence comes from Choloepus didactylus, assembly GCF_015220235.1. Lineage (NCBI taxonomy): Eukaryota > Metazoa > Chordata > Mammalia > Pilosa > Megalonychidae > Choloepus > Choloepus didactylus. Next base: position 167,494,082 of record NC_051334.1, read on the forward strand.
GTTTCACAAGATCATTCCTTCTTACTGCTATGTAGTATTCCATCGTGTGTATATACCACATTTTATTTATCCACTCATCTGTTGAAGGACATTTGGGTTGTTTCCATCGCTTGGCAATTGTGAATAATGCTGCTATGAACATTGGCGTGCAGATATCTGTTCGTGACACTGCTTTCCGATCTTCCGGGTATATACCGAGAAGTGCAATCGCTGGATTGAATGGTAACTGTATATCTAGTTTTCTAAGGAACTGCCAGACTGACTTCCAGAGTGGCTGAACCATTATACAGTCCCACAAACAATCAATAAGAGTTCCAATTTCTCCGCATCCCCTCCAGCATTTGTAGTTTCCTGTTTGTTTAATGGCAGCTATTCTAACCGGTATTAGATGGTATCTCATTGTGGTCTTAATTTGCATCTCTCTAATAGCTAGTGAAGCTGAACATTTTTTCATGTGTTTCTTGGCCATTTGTATTTCCTCTACAGAGAACTGTCTTTTCATATCTTTTGCCCATTTTATAATTGGGCCGACTGTACTATTGTCATTGAGTTGTAGGATTTCTTTAAATATGCAAGATATCAGTCTTTTGTCAGATACATGGTTTCCAAAAATTTTTTCCCATTGAGTTGGCTGCCTCTTTACCTTTTTGAGAAATTCCTTTGAGGTGCAGAAACTTCTAAGCTTGAGGAGTTCCCATTTATCTATTTTCTCTTTTGTTGCTTGTGCTTTGGGTGTAAAGTCTAGGAAGTGGCCGCCTAATACAAGGTCTTGAAGATGTTTTCCTACATTATCTTCTAGGAGTTTTATGGTACTTTCTTTTATATTGAGATCTTTGGTCCATTTTGAGTTAATTTTTGTGTAGGGGGTGAGGTAGGGGTCCTCTTTCATTCTTTTGGATATGGATATCCAACTCTCCCAGCCCCAATTGTTGAAAAGACCATTATGACTCAGTTCAGTGACTTTGGGGGCCTTATCAAAGATCAGTCGGCCATAGATCTGAGGGTCTATCTCTGAATTCTCAATTCGATTCCATTGATCTATATGTCTATCTTTGTGCCAGTACCATGCTGTTTTGGCAACTGTGGCTTTATAATAAGCTTCAAAGTCAGGGAGTGTAAGTCCTCCCACTTCGTTTTTCTTTTTTAGAGTGTCTTTAGCAATTCGAGGCATCTTCCCTTTCCAAATAAATTTGATAACTAGCTTTTCCAAGTCTGCAAAGTAGGTTGTTGGGATTTTGATTGGGATTGCATTGAATCTGTAGATGAGTTTGGGTAGAATTGACATCTTAATGACATTTAGCCTTCCTATCCATGAACATGGAATATTTTTCCATCTTTTAAGGTCCCCTTCTATTTCTTTTAGTAGAGTTATGTAGTTTTCTTTGTATAGGTCTTTTACATCTTTGGTTAAGTTGATTCCTAGGTACTTGATTTTTTTAGTTGCTATTGAAAATGGTATCTTTTTCTTGAGTGTCTCTTCAGTTTGTTCATTTCTAGCATACAGAAACATTACTGACTTATGTGCATTAATCTTGTATCCCGCTACTTTGCTAAATTTGTTTATTAGCTCTAGTAGCTGTATCGTCGATTTCTCAGGGTTTTCTAGATATAAGATCATATCATCTGCAAACAATGACAGTTTTACTTCTTCTTTTCCAATTTGGATGCCTTTTATTTCTTTGTCTTGCCGGATTGCCCTGGCTAGCACTTCCAGCACAATGTTGAATAACAGTGGTGACAGCGGGCATCCTTGTCTTGTTCCTGATCTTAGAGGGAAGGCTTTCAGTCTCTCACCATTGAGTACTATGCTGGCTGTGGGTTTTTCATATATGCTCTTTATCATGTTGAGGAAGTTTCCTTCAATTCCTACCTTTTGAAGTGTTTTTATCAAAAAGGGATGTTGGATTTGTCAAATGCTTTTTCAGCATCTATTGAGATGATCAATTGATTTTTCCCTTTTGACTTGTTAATGTGTTGTAATACATTGATTGATTTTCTTATGTTGAACCATCCTTGCATGCCTGGAATGAAACCCACTTGGTCATGGTGTATGATTTTTTTAATGTGTCTTTGGATTCGATTTGCAAGTATTTTGTTGAGGATTTTTGCATCTATATTCATTAGGGAGATTGGCCGGTAGTTTTCCTTTTTTGTAGCATCTTTGCCTGGTTTTGGTATTAGATTGATGTTAGCTTCATAAAATGAGTTAGGTAGTGTTCCATTTTCTTCAATGTTTTGAAAGAGTTTGAGTAAGATTGGTGTCAGTTCTTTCTGGAAAGTTTGGTAGAATTCCCCTGTGAAGCCATCTGGCCCTGGGCATTTATTTGTGGGAAGCTTTTTGATGACTGATTGGATCTCTTTGCTTGTGATGGGTTGGTTGAGGTCTTCTATTTCTTCTCTGATCAGTCTAGGTTGTTCATATGTTTCCAGGAAATTGTCCATTTCTTCTACATTATCCAGTTTGTTGCCATACAGTTGTTCATAGTATCCTCTTATAATTTTTTTAGTTTCTTCAGGATCTGCAGTTATGTCACCTTTTTCATTCATTATTTTGTTTATATGGGTCTTCTCTCTTTTTGATTTTGTCAGTCTAGCTAGGGGCTTGTCAATCTTGTTGATCTTCTCAAAGAACCAACTTTTGGTGATATTTATCCTCTCTATTGTTTTTTTGTTCTCTATGTCATTTATTTCTGCTTTAATCCTTGTTATTTCTTTTCTTCTACTTGGTTTAGGATTGGTTTGCTCTTCATTTTCTAGCTTCTTCAGTTGATCCATTAGTTCTTTGATTTTGGCTCTTTCTTCCTTTTTAATATATGCGTTTAGTGCTATAAATTTCCCCCTTAGCACTGCTTTTGCTGCATCCCATAGGTTTTGGTATGTTGTGTTCTCATTTTCATTCGTCTCTATATATTTAGCAATTTCTCTTGCTATTTCTTCTTTAACCCACTGATTGTTTAGGAGTGTGTTGTTTAACCTCCAGGTATTTGTGAATTTTCTAAGTCTCTGATGGTTATTGACTTCTAATTGTATTCCATTGTGGTCAGAGAATGTGCTTTGAATAATTTCAATCTTTTTAAATTTATTGAGGCTTGTTTTATGTCCCAGCATATGATCTATTCTGGAGAAAGTTCCATGAGCACTAGAAAAGTATGGGTATCCTGGTGATTTGGGATGTAATGTCCTGTATATGTCTATTAAATCTAATTCATTTATCAGATTGTTTAGGTTTTCAATTTCCTTATTGGTCTTCTGTCTTGTTGATCTATCTATAGGAGAGAGTGATGTGTTGAAGTCTCCCACAATTATTGTGGAAACATCAATTGCTTCCTTTAGTTTTGCCAGTGTTTCTCTCATGTATTTTGTGGCACCTTGATTGGGTGCATAGACATTTATGATTGTTATTTCTTCGTGCTGAATTGCTCCTTTTATTAGTATGTAGTGGCCTTCTTTGTCTCTTAAAACATCCCTGCATTTGAAGTCTATTTTATCTGAGATTAATATTGCTACACCTGCTTTCTTTTGGCTGTAGCTTGCATGAAATATTTTTTTCCATCCTTTCACTTTCAGTTTCTTTGTGTCCCTGTGTCTAAGATGAGTCTCTTGTATGCAACATATTGATGGTTCATTTTTTTTGATCCATTCTGCGAATCTATATCTTTTAATTGGGGAGTTTAATCCATTTACATTCAACGTTATAACCGTGAAGGCATTTCTTGAATCAGCCATCTTATCCTTTGGTTTATGTTTGTCATATTTTTCCCCTCTGTCTATTAATATCCTTTATTGTACCCATACCGAATCTCTTTAGTACTGAACCTTTCTCCAAGTCTCTCTGTCCTTTCTTTGTTTCTCTGTCTGTAGGGCTCCCTTTAGTATCTCCAGTAGGGCAGGTCTCTTGTTAGCAAATTCTCTCAGCATTTGTTTGTCTGTGAAAAATTTAAGCTCTCCCTCAAATTTGAAGGAGAGCTTTGCTGGATAAAGTATTCTTGGCTGGAAATTTTTCTCACTCAGAATTTTAAATATATCGTGCCACTGCCTTCTCGCCTCCATGGTGGCTGCTGAGTAGTCACTACTTAGTCTTATGCTGTTTCCTTTGTATGTGGTGAATTGCTTTTCTCTTGCTGCTTTCAGAACTTGCTCCTTCTCTTCTGTGTTTGACAGTGTGATCAGTATATGTCTCGGAGTGGGTTTATTTGGATTTATTCTATTTGGAGTTCGCTGAGCATTTATGATTTGTGTATTTATGTTGTTTAGAAGATTTGGGAAGTTTTCCCCAACAATTTCTTTGAATACTCTTCCTAGACCTTTACCCTTTTCTTCCCCTTCTGGGACACCAATGAGTCTTATATTCGGACGTTTCATATTATCTATCATATCCCTGAGGTCCATTTTGATTTTTTCAATTTTTTTCCCCATTCTTTCTTTTATGCTTTCATTTTCCATTCTGTCATCTTCCAGGTCACTGATTCGTTGTTCAACTTCCTCTAGTCTTGTACTATGAGTGTCCGGAATCTTTTTAATTTGGTCAACAGTTTCTTTAATTTCCGTAAGATCATCCATTTTTTTATTTAGTCTTGCAATGTCTTCTTTATGCTCTTCTAGGGTCTTCTTGATTTCCTTTGTATCCCGTACTATGGTCTCATTGTTCATCTTTAGTTCTTTGATTAGCTGCTCTAGGTGCTGTGTCTCTTCTGATATTTTGATTTGGGTGCTTGGGCTTGGGTTATCCATATCGTCTGGTTTTTTCATATGCTTTATAATTTTCTGTTGTTTTTGGCCTCGTGGCATTTGCTGAACTTGATAGGGTTCTTTTAGGATTTGTAGACCAATTGAAGTCCTTATCTCTAATTTATCAGATCTACAGCTTCGTGGAGTACACTTTCTCTAACTAACCAGCAGGTGGCGTCCACGAGCCACCTGTTCTCCACAAGCCAGTTCTCCCCTGTTTAGCCTTTTTGGTGAGTGGGGGAGTGAGTCTTGTGGGGCCCAATTGGTGTACCAAGCTTGCGTGTGTAGTTGGTGTTGCCTGCCCTGTATATGGGGCGTGTTTCTGGGCAGTCAGGGAGGGGGGGGGGGTGGCTCTAACAATCAAATCTCCCTGGTGATCCTAGAGTTTTAAAGCTGCTGCAATAGTCTAATCCTTCAGTTCAGTCCTGCCACAGTTTGTCTCTGCCACTGACCCACAAGTCCTTGGTATTGGCGTATGGCTCCTGAGACTTGCAAGTGGGCCCCTCTTCCAGGCCGTGCACCCCGGGTCCTCTGTTGAGGGATGACTGTGCTATGTCACAGGTGAGTGCCGTCCCCCCAGGGCAGTTCTGGGCTGCTGGGCTGTGTAGGGAGGCTCCCAGTCTGCTGAAATGATGGCTGAATGGGGCTTTGTTAATTCACACTGCTCTGCCTTCCCAAGTCTGGGACAATCAGCTGAGGTTGCAGGGAAGGCTAATGTCCACGCCCAGTTTTGTGGTGTGTGCCTGTTATTTGAAGCCCTTCCGTCACACTGGGTTGTCTGGGGCAGCTCTGGGCTATGGGGCTGGCGATGGGCAGGAGTGTTTCCTGTCCACCAGGATGATGGCTGTGAGCGGACACCCCCCTTTTCTTGGGAAGTTGTGGTGTTTAGTGAATTTTCTCAGCCACTGGATTATTGCCTTTTGTCTCAGAGCTCTCTTAGTTCTGCTCTTGACTTGACCTGCCCAAATTGCAAGTCTTTGAAGCTTTCTGTATTGGGCTTCTTAGAGTAATTGTTTTAGAAAAAGAAAAAAGGATTAAAAAAAAAAAAAAAAAAAAACGGGCCCTCCTCAGAGATCTAATGGGTTATTGAAATGCTAAGAGACAAAGCAACCAGGGCCATTAAGGAAAGGTCCACAGGGCAGAGAGATCAGCTTTTCTTCGGGATTTGCATGTGCGCCTCAGGGCCTGAGCTCGGGCCTAAGCTCGGGCCTGAGCTCTGCCCTTCCCCTTTCTATGTTCACCAGAACTCCAAAAATCCTCCGCTTTTATTTTGGAGTTTTTCGTGTTGTTTTTTTTCTCTATGCCTGTCTCCTCTCTGCTGGGCTGGCTGCTCTCAGATTCTCTGGTGTCTGGTCTCAGTCTATCTATGGTTGGAGTTTGGATCAGTAGAATGAGTTTCCGATAAGGGCTGCCACTGCAGTTCTCCCTTCTCCTTCCCGGAGCTGACAGCCCCTCCTCCCATGGGACTGAGCCTGGCAGGGAGGGGCGCGGGTCCCCTGGCCGCAAAAACTTACAGATTTCGCTGATCTCAGCAGTTCCACGTTTTCATGAGTGTTGTATGAAGTATGCCCAAAGTCAGATTGCTCTGTGGTGTCCAGTCCACGCAGTTCCTGGCTTTCTACCTACTTTCCTGGAGGAGTAACTAAAACATACAGCTCACCAGTCTGCCATCTTGCCCCGCCGGTCGCATATATTTTTATAATTGTTATGTCTTATTTAATTGACCCCTTTATCAGTGTATAGTGACCTTCTTTGTGCCTTGTAACAGTTTTGACTTTAAGCCTATTTTATTCTATATTAATATAGCTGTGCCAGCTCTCTTTCTGTTACTATTTGCACAGTGTTTTTTCCAACCTTTCACTTTCAACCTACTTGTGTCTTTGAATTTAAAGTGAGTGTCATGTAAACAGCATATGGCTGAGTCATGCTTTTTTGTCCGTTTTGAACAGGCAATCCTTTACCATTCATATGCTATACATTGTAGCTAGGCATATGCTATCTGCATTGTATCTGATTATGTTTTTGTTCCACACAATGGTGAAAACATTATTAACTTTCATTTTGGTATGTAATATGCCAATGTTACCTTGAAATAACAGTGAAAATTTGGATTGCTTAAAAATGGTGCTTTTATAATTTAGTGGGTTTCAAAACAATTGAAGCAGACTTACTGAGTTGTCCGTTCCATGTATTGGCAGTCTGTGTTCCTGAATGAGTATGCTTGTGTTAAGCATATTCACTGTTTGATTTTAAATATAGAGTCTGCTGATGTGCTTTGAAAAGTATTTGGAAGTAGTTTACATTACAGAGTAAGTCCAGCATATCCCCTACAGTCTGTGTCTCCTGGGCTCTAGAGGTAGACAGAATGGGCAGGGACATACTGGGTATCCTTCTGACCTGTGTTGGGAACTCTATCTCCCACAACAAACGTGTCTCTGCAGTTTTCTTCCTTCTGTTGAATTGAATGACTTTGTTGGGGAATTGTTCCTTTGTCTATAGTGGTTCTATCATCCCAAGTCCTCTTTTATGCTGAAAATATCTTGGGAAGGGTAATAGGTTGCAAGAACAAATCATGAACACCTTAGCAAGAACCCAGAAAGGGCCAGAAGGAATGGCATTTTCCAGGGAAGAAAAGAGATTCTTTTTCATTCCTCTTCAATCTCAACCATTGAAGTAGTCATTTTTGGTTTGCTTCCTTCACTTTCTTCTCAGAAGTCTATTTTATACTCTACCATGAATCTGGACCTCAAAAGTGAACATCAAAAGAATATCAAAAGGGACATCAAAGGAGGATCAATACAAGAAGCAGAAGAGAAAAAAAATGCCATTAAACTTCTTTTTTGGTGGGTGGGGCCAATAATGACCTGAACCTATAATTAATACACAAATTTTGTGACTCTGCAATGGTCACTGTGATGGTTAGGTTCATGTGTCAACTTGGCCAGGTGATAGTACCCAGGAGTCTGGTCAAGCAAGCACTGGCTTAACCATTACTGCAAGGACATTGGTTAATAAACCAGAAGGCTGCTTTATTAAATCATCAGTCAATTGATAGCATCTGTGGCTGATTGCATCAATGAAGGGAGTGTCTTCTGCAATGAGAGAATTCAATTAGCTGAATTTAATCCAATCAGTTGAAGACTTCTAGGGAGAAGAGAGAGAACTTTCACTTCAGCTAACCAGCAAAGCGTTTCCTGAAGAGTTCATCGAACACATTCATTGGAGTTGCCAGTTTGCCACCTGCCCTATGGAATTCGGACTCATACATACCCACAGTTGCGTGAGACACTTCTGTAAATCTTATATTTAGAGATATCTCTTGTTGATTCTGTTTCCCTAGAGAAGCCTAACTAATGCAGTCACAAAATTTAATATTGGAAATATAGGCAAAGAGGGGGCAAAGTATCATTTGGATGGTTTAGTGTCCTGAAGCCTGGGTTCCAGGGGAATCCTGGTAGAAATAATTTAATATAAAATATAAAAAGTACAGCTCTCAAATTGTTACAAATCATAATTCTCACACAGCTTATTGGTGAACGCATGTCAAAGATTTATTTTACTCTTTGTTCAGGGAACCAGCAGAATGACAGAGCTAGTTCAAAAAAAATCATTTAATGATCTCTAGGGAAAGGAATGCAGAAATAAGATTTAATTTAGGTAAAACTTGCTTGATGTCCAGAAAAATATCACTCCTTCCATATTTCTTCAAATTAACCACTTAGATCTACAGTAATGTAAAGAAAAAAATTCTCCTCCCTAATCATTTGTTGGTCAAAGTTAAATATTCTGATAGACTCAGATGATCCTCAGATAAGGTTATAAGAAAACTCTCTGCCCTGATAATAGAAGGTCATGCAGTTGTCTCTGGGCCTAATTTACATATTGGGTGATTTTCAGAAAAGGGGAAGTTTTAATATATGTGGCACTGGTATATCTTTACTAGTTTTTTTCTTTCCATTTGACAGGTAAACTTTATCATTCATTGGTTCTGCGTCCCATGATTTGCTGGGCTGCACATAAAGCTGAAGGTAAATTATGTTCAATATGAGAATGAAACCTTATTAGTTCAGAAGTTTCCAAATAACATGGCAACATCCTGTTAAGAAGTCAGTTGAATAATTTGAATTATTTGGGAAAAAAGCAGTATTTTAAAATTTCTTATACCACTTCTGGGCTCTTAAAATAGTTGAAACCAGGCCAATAGAGGGTTCAATTCAATTCCTGGGAATATGTTTTCCTTTTATGAAAGAGAGGGATAGTTGAATCAAGATGGAGAGTCATAGTCATCAGTTATGAGGGCTCAGTTCAACTCAGCTGGTGCCTGTGCCTCCTCTCCTTACCTCCTCTTGGCTATGCCTATCCCTTAGGAGCAAGTCCTCCTGGGTTCACAATAGGCAGCCATTCTGTTTTCTTTGGTTGGGTCAACAAGTAACTTTTCACACCGAGCCTCTGAGCAGTGGCCCTGGATACTCTTTAATTTTTTATACAGACCCTCTGGACCATTCCTGTGTTGAGAGCAAATTGGGCACCTCAGTATGAGGGAAGGAGGCCCTCCTCAGTTTTCAATGGAGTGAGGCCTTGGACCTCATCAGTATCTAATAAGAAATGTGATGTGCAGTCATTGTAGAAAGATTGGGACATATAGAATAATACAAAATAGAACAGGTAAATCACCCACAATAACCAATTTGACATGTTATTTTTTTCCTTCAAGAATTGTCTATGTAGCTGAAATCATATAGTTAAGATTGTAGACAGTTGTGGATCCAGCCATTTTCAGTTATTTTATATTATGAACCATGGCCCATGTCAGCACAATATTTGAGGAAACTTGATTTTAATGCCTGTTTTGTGATATATGACTTCTTTCCCAATTATTTTATTAAAAGTAGTTCTTTGATCAACATTTTTTAACATATATATTCATATACTTTTTTAAATTTTTATTTTGAAATAATTTCAAACATATAGGACAGTTGCAAATACAATACAAAGCCCATACAGAGAACTCCAACACCCCCCCACCCCAGATATCCATATCTACCAATTTTATATTTTGCTACCTTTGCAGTACCTTTCTTTCTCCTTCCTTCCTCCCTGCCTCCCTCCCTCCCGCCCTCCCTTCCTTCCTTCCTTCCTTCCTCTCTCCCTCCCTCCCCCACCTCTTTCTTTCAACTATATCTATTATCTTTCTATCAATTATCTATCTACCCATTTATCATCTTCTGAACATTTGAGAGCAGGTTGCATATATCATACTCCTTGAACTCATAACACTTCCATGTACGTTTCCCATGAACAAGGATTTTCACTTATGTCATTAACTTAACTGCAGTGAATTCAAGAAAATCAATATGGATATAAAGCTTAAATTCTATATTCCAATTTTTCCTTATGCCCCCTTTGAGCTTTTCTCCTCCATTCTTAGATCCACTCCAGTATCATATATTGCATTGATTGTCATTAACTCTTAACTCTTTTTTTTTAAATTAACTATATCAAAAAAAATTTTTTTTAAGATATACGATAAAAAAACATTTCAAACAAACCATAACAAGGGAGTAAGAAAAAGGCAACTAACCTAAAATAACTACTTTACTTCCAACATGTTCCTATTCTACCCCAAGAAAATAACCTAATATAGCACATTTCTGTGAACTTGTTCCTACCATACCCATCAGAAATTAACAAACCATAGTCATTCCTGGGCATTCCCGGAATGTTAAATTTACCAACAATAGCTTATCTGTTCTTATTGGGTTATCATTCCCCCTTCATTAATTGCTCTCTATCACTAGTTCCCCTACATCCTACATTATAACCCATTTATTTTAGGAGTGTGTTGTTTAACCTCCAGGTGTTTGTGAATTTTCTAAGTCACTGATGGTTATTGACTTCTAATTGTATTCCATTGTGGTCAGAGAATGTGCTTTGAATAACTTCAATTTTTTAAATTTATTGAGGCTTGTTTTACATCTCAGCATATTGTCTATTCTGGGAAAAGTTCTGTGATCACTAGAGAAGAATGAGTATCCTGGTGATTTGGGATGTGATGTTCTATATATGTCTGTTAAATCAAATTCATTTATCAGATTGTTTAGGTTTTCAGTTTCCTTATTGGTCTTCTGTCTGGTTGATCTATCTATAGGAGAGAGTGATGTGTTGAAGTCTCCCACAGTTATTGTGGAAACATCAATTGCTTCCTTTAGTTTTGCCAGTGTTTCTCTCATGTATTTTGTGACACCATGATTGGGTGCATAATCATTTATGATTGTTATTTCTTCTTGTTGAATTGCCCCTTTTATTAGTATGCAGTGGCCTTCTTTGTCTCTCCTAACATCTTTGCATTTAAAGTCTATTTTATCTGAGATAAATATTGCTACTCCTGCTTTCTTTTGACTGTAGCTTGCATGAAATATTTTTTCCATCCTTTCACTTTCAATTTCTTTGTGCCCCTGTGTCTAAGATGAGTCTCTTGTATGCAACATGTTGATGGTTCATGTTTTTTGATCCATTCTGCCAAGCTATATCTTTTAATTGCGGAGTTTAATCCATTCACATTCAATGTTATTACTGTGAAGGCATTTCTTAAATCAGCCATCCTATCCTTTGGTTTATGTTTGCCAGATATATTTTTCCCCTCTCTTTCTTAATGGCCTTTATTGAGCCAATATTGAATCTCTTTAGTACTGAACCTTTCTCCATCTCTCTCTCTCCTTTCTTTGTTTCTCTGTCGGTAGGGCTCCCTTTAGTATCTGAAGTAGGGCAGGACTTTTATTAGCAAATGCTCTCAGCATTTGTTTGCCTGTGAAAAATTTAAGCTCTCCCTCAAATTTGAAAGAGAGCTTTGCTGGATAAAGTATTCTTGGTTGGAAAATTTTCTCTCTCAGAATTTTAAATATGTCATGCCACTGCCTTCTCACCTCCATGGTGGCCGCTGAGTAGTCACTACTTAGTCTTATGCTGTTTCCTTTGTATGTGGTGAATTGCTTTTCTCTTGCTGCTTTCAGAACTTGCTCCTTCTCCTCAGTATTTGACAGTCTGATCAGAATATGTCTTGGAATGGGTTTGTTTGGATTTATTCTATTTGGAGTTTGCTGGGCATTTATGCTTTGTGTATTTATATTGTGTAGAAGGTTTGGGATGTTTTCCCCAACAATTTCTTGGAATACTCTTTCTAGACCTTTACCCTTCTCTTCCCCTTCTGGGACACCAATAAGTCTTATATTTGGACTTTTTACTTTATCTGTCATATCCCTGAGGTCCATTTTGATTTTTTTTATTTTTTCCCCATTCTTTCTTTTTTCTTTCATTTTCTGTTCTGTGGTTCTCGAGGTTGCTGATTCACTGTTCAGCTTCCACTAGTCTTGTACTATAAATATCCAGAATCTTTTTAATTTGGTTAACAGTTTCTTTTATTTCCATAAGATCTTCCATTTTTTAATTTTCTCTTGCAAGTTCTTCTTTATGCTCTTCTAGGTTCTTCTTCATGTCCTTTATATCCTGTGCCATGCTCTTCTTCATGTCCTTTATATCCTGTGCCATGCTCTTGTTGTTTATCTTTAGTTCTTTGATTAATTGCTCCAAGTACTGTGTCTCCTCTGATCTTTTGATCTGGGTGTTTGGGTTTGGGTTATCCATATTGTCTGGTTTTATCATATGCTTTAAAATTTTCTGCTGTTTTTGGCCTCTTGGCATTTGCTTTACTTGATAGGGTTCTTTTAGGACATAAAGGATTATTCAGACACCAATCTCTAATTTGTCAGATCTACAGCTTGGTGGCGTACACTTTCTCTGACTAACCAGCAGATGGCATCCGCGAGTCATCTATTCCTGTCAAGTCAGTTCTCCCCAACTTTGTCTTCATGGTGTGTGGGGGTCTGATTCTTGTGGGGTCCAATTTAATTGGTGCAGCAAGTTTGGTTGTGTTGTTGGTGCTGTCTGCCCTGAATTTGGGGTGAGTGTCTGAGCAGTTAGGGAGGCAGGGCAGCTTTAATAATCAAACCTCCCAGGTGTTCCTGGAGATTTAAGGCTGTTGCAAGAGTCTAAACCTTCATTTCAGTCTCACCACAGAGTGTCTCTGCCGCTGACCCACAAGTCCTTGGTATTGGTGTATGGTCCCTGGAATTTCTGAGTGGGTCCCTTTTCCAAGCCGTGCCCTTCTAGGGCTTCTGCTGAGGGAAGGTTGTGCTACATCACAAGTGCGCACCATCCCTCAAGGGAAGTTCTGGGCTGCCGGGCCATGTAGGGGCATTCCCAGCCTGCTGTAAGGATGGCTGTATGGGGTGTGCCAATTTCCCCCTTTTTGCACAGCTCCACCTTCCCAGTTCTGGGACAATTAGCTGTGGGTGTGCGAAAGGCTACTGTCTATGCCTGACACTGTGGCATGTGCACGTGCCACTGGAAACACCCCCCATCACACTGGGTTTCTTGTCACAGCTCTGGGCTGAGGCCCCAGTGCCAGGCAGGAGCGTTCCCAGGCTGCCAGGAAGACGGCTGCAAGAGGTGTGTTTTTTTTCCCCTTTTTGGCTAACCTCTGCCTTCCTCACTCCAAGACAATTAGCAGCGGGTGCACAAAAGGCAATCTTCCACACCAGATATTGAGGCGTTCGCACAGCCTGTTCCTGCCGTGTTTCACTGCAGCTCTCGCTGCCATATCTGCAGCTGCTTTTGGGTTTTTTTAAAAAAGAACTAGTCCGCCTCCAAATGCCAACCCTCGGTTTGCCCACACTGCAGCGTGGCTGCCATATATTCAGTGGCTTACTCACTCATTTCAGAATGCAGACTCTCAGTTTCACCAAGTGCACAGTCCCTGTGGATTTAGCAGACTTGTCCAGCTGGTGCATCGCTGGAACTGGTGTTCTGGGTCACTTTCTGGCTTTTATCTAGTATTTTTCAAGGAGGTGGTTTTTTGCCCTGTCTCATCTAGCCACCATCTTAGGGTCTCCACATATTCATATATTTTTGAGTTTATATCTTTAGGTTCAGGTCCTGGGAATGGAATTTTTGAGCATTTTAAGGCAATAAATTTTGTAAAATTGCTTTGCAAAAAGTTTGTATTAATTTTCTGCTCCACTAGTAAACTGTGAGACAGCCCACCTTACTGCTTGCACACTCACAGTGTTCATCTTTTTTCATTCTTTTAAATTGATAGATAAAATGGGTATCTAATGATTTCTTCCATTTACTTTTCTATGATCATTTCTTTAAGGTTGGAACTTGTTCATATGTTTATTCATTTGTTTTTCATCTTCCCCATGTTGCTCAGTCAAATAATGTTCACACATTTCTTTCATGTTGGACTACTTACCAAATGCTTTTTAAACTCCTTATTTACGAAGTATATTAAACCTTTGTGATGTTATGGCAGGTATAATCTCAATTTTGCCTTTTAAATATTTAATTTTTTCATGCTTGAATCTATTGTGCTTCTTTTTTATTTTTTAATTCATTTTATTGAGATATATTCACATACCATGCAGTCATACAAAACAAAGCATGCATTCAATTGTTTACAGTACCATTATATAGTTGTGCATTCATCACCAAAATTAATTTTTGACATTTTCATTACCATGCACAAAAATAATAAGAATAAAAATTAAAGTGAAAAAGAACAATTACAGTAAAAAAGAACACTGGGTGCCTTTTTTTATCTTCCCCCATTTTTCTACTCATCCATCCATAAACTAGACAAAGGGGAGTGCGGTCCATATGACTTTCCCAATCACATTGTCACCCCTCATAAGCTACGTTTTTATACAATCGTCTTCAAGATTCAAGGGCTCCGGGTTGTAGTTTGATAGTTTCAGGTATTTACTGCTAGCTATTCCATTTCATTCGAACCTAAAAAGCGTTGTCTATATTGTGCATAAGAGTGCCCACCAGAGTGACCTCTCAGCTCCTTTTGGAATCCCTCAGCCACTGAAGCTTATTTCATTTCCTTTCACATATTGCTGCTATACAAGAGAGAGTAAATAATCACATATTTTTTGAAGTTTCTGAATGTTTCAATTTTTATCTTTACATTAAAAATCTGTAATTTATTCACCTGTAATTTGTTATTTTTTATACATCTAAATGCATTTTTTTAAAAACAGGAACTTTTAAATTTCATTAAATGTTACATCACTGTACTATTGATTTATTATGCCTGGGTTGTCGTGCTTTTCTTTTGTATATTATAGCCTCCTTCTGTGTTTCTGTAGCTCTTGATTCCCCCACTGCACCCTTCTTGGCACTGATGTTCAACCCTGTGAGAGAGATACTGCTGGTGATGGTATTGCCTCCAGTTTGGTTGTGAGTTCCATCTGCCCCAACTGAGACCTATGTCTTTGAGCTTAGACCACCCTCAGTGAGGTGGTGCACTCACTTTTCTGACCCACTGCATTCATATAGTCTTTGTATTAGGCCAGTGACCAGTATGGTTAACATCTCATGCAAACCTGAAAGATTATAATGCTTTGAATATCCTTGCCTCTTAGTGGTAGCTAAGAGGCCAGCCCGTTATAAACAACAGAGTCAGTCCTAGATTAGAAGCAGAGGTGAACCTTCATTAGCTATCTCCTCACTTTTATCTCCCTTCCTATTTCTAGTAAACTCTTGACTTTTACCATTGGTATTAGAATTTAGGTTCCAAGTTTACAAATTTGGCTTTTGGGGTTGAACACAATCCCACTTCTATGGATTCTGATTTATTTATTTATTTGTTTGTTTGTTTGTTTATTATATTTTATTTTAATAGCAAGTCTTTCTTTCAAATAGACTTTTTAGATCAGTTTTAGGTTTACAGAATTGTGCACAAAATACAGAGTGTTCCCATATACCCCTTCTCTGCCTCCCTCCCCTGCTGTTTCCTCCATTATTAACATATTGCAATAGTGTGATACTTTTGTTGCAATTGATAACCAATATTGCTACATTATTATTGACTATAGTCCATAGGTTACATTATGGTTCACTTTGTGTTGTACTGGGTTTTTTTAAATTAAGTTCAGTTTTATTGAAATATATTCACACACCATACAATCATCCATGGTGTACAATCAACTGTTCACAGTACCATCATGTAGTCATGCATTCATCACCCCAATCTATTTTTGAACATTTTCCTTACATCAGAAAGAATCAGAATAAGAATAAAAAATAAAAGTAAAAAAGAACACCCAAATCATCCCCCCCCATCCCACCCTATTTTTCATTCAGTTTTTGTCCCCATTTTTCTACTCATCCATCCATACACTAGATAAAGGGAGTGTGATCCACAAGGTTTTCACAATCACACTTCACCCCTTGTAAGCTACATTGTTATACAATCATCTTCACGAGTCCAGACTACTGGATTGGAGTTTGATAGTTTCAGATATTTACTTCTAGCGATTCCAATACATTAAAACCTAGGAGGTGTTATCTATATAGTGCATAAGAATGTCCACCAGAGTGACCTCTCAACTCCCTTTGAAATCTCTCAGCCACTGAAACTTTATTTTGTTTCATTTCACATCCCCCTTTTGGTCAAGAAGATATTCTCAATCCCACAATGCCAGGTCCAGATTCATCCCCGGGAGTCATATCCTGTGATGCCAGGGAGTTTTACACCCCTTGGAGTCAGGTCCCATGTAGGGCAGAGGTCAGTGAGTTCCCCTGTTAAGGTGGCTTAGTTAGAGAGAGAGAGAGAGGGCCACATCTGAGCAACAAAGAGGTACTCAGGGGGAGACTCTTAGGCACAATTATATGCAAGTCTAGCCTCTCCTTTTCAGTAACAAACTTCATAAGGGCAAGTCCCATGAGAGAGGGCTCAGCACATCAAACCGCCAGTCCTCAATGTCTGTGACAACATCAGCATCAGTCCAGGTGAGGAAGTCCAACTCTTCCACATTTTCCCCCAGTTCCTCAGGAGGGTCCTGCAAATATATTTTTATTCTCTGCCCAAATTACTTTGAGATGTGTCACTGTTTCACTCTAATCTGTAAAAACTTACCATATCTCACTTCCTATTCAAAGTTCCATGTATTGTGTTGTTTGAACAAACTGACTGTAGAGTTATACTGTTTAGAAAATATAGATCCTGCACCAAATAGACATCTCTTCCCTTGGTCTCACATGGAAGTTGAAGTTTCAAAACACAGTCAGTTTTGACCTTTACACTTTGGCCTGGTTTGCCCTAGTCTTAACCAGATCTGCTTCATTCATATCACTAATTGAAGTCTGGGCTCTTTTTCAGCTTTTTTTTTTTTAACAGTTGCTATATGCCATAATACTGACATTCATATCTGTTGAGCTCTAGCTCTGAGGTTCAGGTGTCAGAGGTACCCAGTGTTCCAGAGACAAATCAGGTTATACACTAAGGGATCAGCATCTCAAAGTTTGGAGATAGCCATTACAATTCAGGAATAGATTTGACTGATGTAAGAGCTTACAATCTAGGGACCATTACAATAATCATTCCCCTCTTAGGCTGTGTTCTAAGAGTCAATTCTGAGTTTACATATTGTAGTGAGACATTATAGTGTTTGCCTTTATTTCTGATGTACTTCACTCAAAATGCTGTCTACAGGATCCATTCGCCTCACCTCGTGGTGTGTCTCACAGCTTCACTCCTTCTCGTAGTTGCTCAATATTCCATTGTATGCATACACCACAGTTCACCATTCTGTTTCCCAGTCTACGTACCCTTAGGCAACCTCCACCCACTGCAAATCATGAATACTGCCTCCATGAACACCAGTGTGAAAATGTCCATTCATGTCTCTGCTCTGAGTTCTTCCATTGACACACCCCATAATGAGGTTGCAGGACCTTATGGCCCCCACATACTTAGCTTTTTGTGGAACCACCACACTGACCTCCAGAAAAGCTACACCTTTCTGCCTGCTCATCAACAGTAGATAGGTACAGCCCTTTCTCCGTGTTTTCTCCAACACTTTTACTCCTATTTATATTTTTTCCTACAATTTTATACAGTTATATTCACATACCATACATTTATTCACAGTGTACAATCAGTGTTCATGGTATCATCATAAAGTTGTACATTTATCACCACAATCAGCAGTTGCACATATTGATTACTACCAAAAAAAGTTGTTTTTTGTTTTTAGCAAATAATAAAAAAGATGATAAAAAGAAAAAGAAAATGTCATACTATACAATATAATAGTAAGGACAGAAAACAACACCACTACCAAGAATCTCATATCCCTCCCTTATATCCCCCTCTCATACACATTTAACTTTGAGATATTGCCGTTGTTACATTTAATGGAAGCATATTACAATGTTACTGTTGACCATAAACTCCAGTTTGCTTTGATTATGTTTTTCCCAAATACCATCCCTTTTTCAACACTCGGCATGGTTCACAGTCATTTGTTCTACCATATGTAAAAACATTTTTATATTTGTACATTTAGTAACAGTCATTGGCCACTCCAGTTTTTGCCAAGTTATACAGTCTCAGTCTTTATCATCTATCTTTACCTCTAGTGCCATACATTCTCCTATCCCACCTCTTTCAGCTTTACTCACAGACATCTTTGTCCAGTGTTCTTACAATATTGTTCTACCATCACACAGTATTATGCTATTTCTGGATCTATTCAATCAATCCTGCTAAACATTCTTTAGTCCTTCAGCATCAAGTGCCCTATCTCTACCCTCTTTCTATCTCTTGGTAGCCTGTGTTCTCAGCTTTTAACTCCCAAAGTTTGTTCATTAATGTTTGTTCATATTAGTGAGACCACACAGTATCTGTCCTTTTGTTTCTGGCTAACTTCACTCAACATAATGTCCTCAAGGTTCATCCAACTTATTATATGTTCCATGTCTTTGTTCTGTCTTACAGCTGCATAATATTCCATCATATGTGTATACTACAGTTTGTTTATCCACTCATCCATTGAAGGACATTTGGGCTGTTTCCACCTCTTGGCAATCATGAATAATGCTGCAATAAACATCGGTTTACAAATGTCCATTTGTGTCTTAAGTTTCAGTTCCTCTGAGTATATATACCTAGCAATAGAATAACTGGGTCATATGGCAAATCTATACATAGCTTCCTGAGGAACCTCCACATTGTCTTCCAGTGTGGTTGCACCATTCTACATTCCCAGCAGCAATGAATGTCTGCCTCTTTCTCCACATACTCTCAGGCACTTGCAATTTTCTGTTTTTCAGATAATGGCCATTCTGGTAGGTGTGAGATGATATCTCCTTGTGGTTTTGATTTGCATTTACCCAATACCCAATGAGGTTGAGCATTTTTCATATGTTTTTGAGTCATTTGTATTTCCTCTTCAGAAAAGTGTCTGTTCATGTCTTTTGCCCATTTTTAAATTGGATTGTTTGTCTTTCTGTTGTTGAGTTGTAGGATCCCTTTATATATTCGGGATATTAAACCCTTATCTGATATGTGGTTTCCAAATATCATCTCCCATTGCATAGGTTGCCTTTTTACTTGTCTGACAAAGTCCTTTGATGCACAAAAGTGTTTAATTTTGAGGAGATCCCATTTGTCTATTTGTTCTTTGGTTGCTCACGCCTTGGGTGTGAGGTCTAGGAAACCATCTCCTAATACAAGATCTTTAAGATATTGCCCTATATTTTCTTCTAAGAGTCTTATGGTCTTGGTGCTAATGTTTAGGTCTTTGATCCATTCTGAGTTAATTTTTGTATAAGGTGTGAGATAAGAGTCCTCTTTCATTCTTTTGGAAATGGATATCCAGTTCTCCAAATACCATTTATTGAAGAGGCTGCTCTGTCCCAGTTGCTTTGGCTTGACTGCCTTATCAAAGATCAATTGTCCATAGATGTGAGGGTCTACTTCTGAACACTCAATTTGATTCCATTGGTTGGTATATCTGTCCTTATGCCAGTACCATGCTGTTTTGAGCACTATAGCTTTATAATATGTTTCAAAGTCAGGTAGTGTGAGACCTCCCACTTTGTTCTTCTTTCTCAAGATATTTTTGGCTATTTGGGGCACCTTGCCCTTCCAAATACATCAGGTTATTGGTTTTTTTATTTCTGTAAAGAAAGTTGTTGGGATCTTAATTGGTGTTGTATTGAATCTATAAATAATTTTAGGTAAAATTGCCATCTTAACTATATTTCATCTTCCAATCCATGAACATGGTATGTTCTTCCATTTTTTTAAGTCCTGTTCAATTTCTTTTAGCAGTTTCTTATAGTTTTCTGTGTAAAGGTCTTTTGTATCCTTGGTTAAGTTTGCTCCTAAAGACTTGATTCTTTTGGTTGCTATTGTAAATGGGATTTTTTTCTTGATTTCCTCCTCTTGTTGCACATTCCTTGTGTATAGGAACACTACAGAGTTTTGCATGTTGATCTTGTAGCCTGCCATTTTGCTGTATTCATTGACTAGTTCTAGCAGCTTTGCTGTAGATTTTTCTGGATTTTCTACATATAGAATCATGTCATCTGCAAATAGTGAAAGTTTTACTTCTTCCTCTCCAATTTGGATGCCTTTTATTTCTTTTTCTTGCCTAATTGCTCTAGTTAGCACTTCCAGCACAATGTTGAATAACAATGGTGACATTGGGCCTCCCTGTCTTGTTCCTGATCATAGAGGGAAAGCTTTCAGTCTCTCCTCATTGAGTATGATGTTAGCTGTGGGTTTTTCATATATCACTGTGCTGGTTTGGATGTATTATGTCTACCCAAATGCAATTATCTTTGGTGCAGTCTTGTGTGGGCAGGAAACATATTGGTATTGATTGGGTTGGAGACTTTTGATTGGATGTTTCTGTGGAGATGTGATGACTCAACTGTGGGTGAGATCTTTCATTGGATGATTTCCATGGAAGTGTGGCCCCGCCCATTCAACATGGGCCTTGATTAGTTTACTGGAACACTATATAAGCTCAGACAGAAGGACTGAGCTTGCTACAGGCAAGAGGGATACTTTGAAGAAAGCACAGGAGCTGCAGATGAGAGACAGTTTGAAGATGGCCATTGAAAGCAGACTCTTGCTCTGGAGAAGCTAAGAGAGGGCAAACACCCCAAGAGAAACTGAGAGTGACATTTTGAAGAGGAGCTGTAGCCTGGTGAGGAACGTCCTGGGAGAAAGCCATTTTGAAACCAGAACTTGGAGCAGACACCAGCTACATGCCTTCCCAGCTAACAGAGGTTTTCTGAATGCCATTGGCCATCCTCCAGTGAAGGTACACAATTGTGAGTGTGTTACCTTGGACACTATATGGCCTTAAGACTGTAACTATGTAACCAAATAAACCCCCTTTATAAAGCCAATCTATTTCTGGTGTTTGCATCCCGGCAGCATTACCAAACTGGAAAAATTGCCTTTATCATATTGAAAAAGTTCCCTTCTATTCCTATCCTTTGAAGTGTTTTCATCAGGAAAGGATGTTGAATTTTGTCAAATGCCTTTTCTGCATCGATTGAGATGACCATGTGGTTCTTCTGCTTTGATTTATTGATGTGGTTTATTACATTAATTGATTTTCTTGTGTTGAACCAGCCTCGCATACCTGGAATAAATCCCACCTGGTCGTGGTGTATAATTCTTTTAATGTGCTGCTGGATTTAATTTGCAAGTATTTTGTTGAGGATTTTTGCATCTATATTCTTTAAAGAAATTGGTCTATAATTTTCTTTTTTTGTAGTATCTTTGTCTGATTTTGACATTAGGGTGATGTTGGCTTCATAGAATGAGTTAGGTAGCTGTCCTTCAATTTTTTTTAAGAGTTTGAGCACAATTGGTACTAACTCTTTCTTGAATGCTTGATAGAATTCACTTGTGAAGCCATCTAGTCCTGGGCTTTTCCTTTTTGGGAGGTTTTTGATGACTGACTCAATCTCTTTACTTGTGATTGGTTTGTTGAGGTCATCTATTTCTTCTTGAGTCAGTGTTGGTTGTTTATGCTTTTCCAGGAAGTTGTCCATTTCATCTAAGTTGTCTAGTTTATTAGCATATAGTTGCTCATAGTATCTTCTCATTGTCTCCTTTATTTCTGCGGTGTCGGTAGTTATGCTTCCTTTCCCACTTCTGATTGTATTTATTTGCATCTGCTCTCTCTCTCTCTCTCTCTCTCTCTTTTTTTTTTTTTTTTTTTTTTTTTGTTAGCCTAGCTAGTGGTCCATCAATTTTATTGATTTTCTCAAAGAACCAACTTCTGGTTTTGTTGCTTCTCTCTAGTGTCTTCCTGTTCTCGATTTCATTTATTTCTGCTCTAATCTTTGTTATTTCTTCTCTTCTGTTTGCTTTCGTGTTAGTTTGCTGTTCTATCTTTAATTCCTCCAGGTGATCAGCTCATTCTTCAATTTTTGCTCTCTCTTCTCTTTTAATATAGGCATTTAGGGCAATAAATTTCCCTCTCAGCACTGCCTTTGCTGCATCCCATAAGTTTTGATATGTTGTGTTTTCATTGTCATTTGCCTCAAGGTATTTACTAATTTCACTTGTAATTTCTTCCTTTATCCACTAGTTGTCTAAGAGGGTGTTATTTAGCCTCCATATATTTGTGAATTTTATGACCTTCTGCCTGTTATTTATTTCCAACTTCATTCCATTATGGTCTGAGAAAGTGTTTTGTATAATATCAATATTTTCAAATTTGTTGAGACTTGCTTTGTGACCCAACATGTGGTCTATCCTAGAGAAAGTTCCATGAGCACTTGAGAAAAAAGTGCATCCTGCTGTTGTTGGGTGTAGTGTTCTATAAATGCTTGTCAAGTCTGGTTCATTTATCGTGCAACTCAGCATCTCCATTTCTTTATCTGTCCTCTGTCTAGATGTTCTATCCATTGATGAGAGCAGTGTATTGAAGTCTCCAACTATTATTGTAGAGGTGTCTACTTCTCCTTTCAGTGATCTCAGCATTTGCCTCATGGATTTTGGGGCATTCTGGCTTGGTGCATATTTATGATTGTTATGTTTTCTTGATGAATTGACACTTTTATTAATATATAGTGTCCTTCTTTGTCTCTTTTAATTGTTTTACTTTTGAAGTCTACTTTTTTTCTTATTGTTGTTTGTGTGAAATATCTTTTTCCAACCTTTCAGTTTCAGCCTATTTTTGTCCTTGTATCTAAAGTGAGTTTCTTATAGACAGCATATACATGGGTCCTGTTTTTTAATCCATTCTGCCAGTCTGTGACTTTTTATTGGGGAACTTAATCATTTCCATTTGGTGTTTTTACTGTAATGGCAGTACTTTCTTCTACCATTTTGTCTTTTGGATTTTATGTGTCACATCTTATTTTTTCCTCTCTCCTTTTACCTTTCCTGATAATCTTCATTTCTGCACTCTTCAACTCTTTCTGTCCTGTCTTTTCCTATCAGCCTGTAGCACTCCCTTTAGTATTTCTTGTAGCACTGGTCTCTTGTTCACAAACTCTCTCAGTGTCTATTTGTCTGAAAATATTTTAATCTCTCCCTCATTTTTGAAGGACAGTTTTGCTGGATATAGAATTCTTGGTTGGCAGTTTTTCTCTTTCAGTATCTTAAATATATCATGCCACTGTCTTCTCACTGCCATAGTTTCTGTGGAGAAATCTGTACATGGTCTAATGGAGCTTCCCTTGTATATGATGGGCTGCTTTTCTCTTGCTGCATTCAGAATTCTCTCTTTGTCTTTGACATTGGACAATCTTATCAGTAAATGTCTTGGAGTATGTCTACTGGGATCCATTCTCTTTGGGATACGCTGTACTTCTTGAATCTCTAATTTTTTGTCTTTCATAAGAGTTGGGAAATTTTCAGTGATTATTTCTTCTGTTATTCTTTCTGCCCCTTTTCTCCTCTCTTCTCTTTCCAGGATACCCATAACATGTATATTCGTGTGTTTCATGTTGTCACTCAGCTCCCTAAGTCCCTGCTTGTATTTTTCCATTTTTTTACCATCTGTTCTTTTGTGTGTGTGAATTCAAATGTTTTTTTCTTCCAGTTCACTGATCCTTTCTTCTGCCTGTTCAAATCTACTGTTGTGTCCCTCAATTGTGTTTTTCATCTCCTCCATTGTGGCCTTCATTCCTATAGGTTCTGCCATTTGTTTTTTCAAGTTTATGAATTCTTCTTTATGGTCATCCAGTGTCTTCTTTATATCCTTCATCTCTTTTGCTATATCTTCCTTCAGTTCATTGAGTTGATTTAGCATTAGTTGCCTCAACTCCTGTATCTCAGTTGAACTATTAGTTTGTTCCTTTAGTTAATCCATATTTTCCTGTTTCCTAGTATGGCTTGTTATCTTAAGTTGTCTAGGCATCTGATTTTCTTGATTAGTTTATTCTGGAGCTTGTTCTCACTCTTTTACCTAGGGGTTTCTTGCTGTTTGGCTTTGTTCTCTGACCTCTGTTGTTCAGTTCAACTTATTCTAGACCTATAACTTAGGTTCTATTTAGTTGATCAGAATTTTTCACCTCTTATTTTTCTGTTTCTTGCCCCCCCTCTATGTAGCTTTTTTGTGAGAGGGTCTCCTCAGATATGGTCAACCCCAGTCAGATTTTCCCAGTCTAGTGGTGCCCAGGTCTCAGGAGGAGGGTATGGAGTTTCCCTGAGAATGAATCCCTCCTATGAGGCCTTTAGAATTGGTGCTTTTCCTCTCCTGTCCGGCAAGTGGTGCTTGGCAGCCTGCAGCTCCCCCACTAGTGTAAGGAGGTATGGAGCCTTTAGTTCTGGTGACTCTGATCCTATCAGGGTTGTGGCTGACTGAAGCTGGAATCTGAATTCCAGCCCCTGGGGTCTGAGTTCCCAGAAGGAGGGCTGCCAGTTGAGCTGGACCTACCTCCACTATCCCAATTCTAGGAATTCCAGTTGTCTCCCAGGAGCACTATTCCCTTCTCCCCTCTCCTCTTTGGGGCAACTCCAGCTTAATTCCTTGGTCAGCCTGAGTTGCCAATTAAAGACAGGAGTGGAGACCTTCAGTAGTGAATATGGAACACTGTGGGTACTCTGTCTCCCCCCAAGCCCAGCCTAGTCCCTCAACCTGGGCTTTCCGATAGAAAATAACCACATATGTTACTTTTAGATGTAAAAAAGATAGCAAAGAAAAAAAGAAATAGAAGAAAAAAAAAAAGGAGTCCCCTTTAAAAACCTTTCCCCAGAATGGACATTTTGTCAGTGTCAGAATAGAGCTTTTAAAGATATACTTTGGGCTATTGTCTGATAATTACTCTCCAACAGCTTCAATTCCACCCCTGCCTGGGGCTATTGAAATGCCAGAAGATAAGGAGTCAGTGAGAAGGGAGAAGAGACAAAATATAGGGGGGGGGAAGAAAAAAAAGGCTTTTTTGGAGCCTGGGAATGGGTGCCCACTTTTATGTGCCCCCCCTTCTCAGAGCCCAGCCCTTCTTTAGCACCCCCAGCTCCAAAAATTAGTTAATTAATTTGTTAATTATTTCTGCAGTTGAGGCTGGGTTGAGCCCCCTGTTAGGTCCAGAGCCATTCAAGAATCCACACAACACAGCAAGTCATGGTTTAAGTAGAGAGTTTAAGGTTTATTAGAGGAAGAAAGCAGGTGGGAGTCATCAGAAAAGAAAGAAAGGAAAAATGGCTCTGGCCCTCTATCTGAGAGCAGCATTTTTTAAAGGAAAAACCCACTTGGGGAGGGAAGGGTGTTGGGGGAGAAGGGTGCCTGCCGAGTGCGCCCTGTGCCTTGATTGGGCAAGTGCCTATCAATTTCTAAGCTGACAGGTTGCTAGGATTTTGGCACATTATTCCTCTTAGAAAAGCAGCTGCGTTATCTATCTAGGGAGAGCAGGCCTTTTCGGTTGTTCATCTTATAGACATATCTGACCTTGCTTTTACCCGCCTTTTGGGGTTGGGGCGTCACTGTGGCTGGAACAGCCTTGAACAGCCTTCATTCTTTAGTTTATGGGGCACCTATTTTCTGTGAGGTAAGCAGCAGGGCCCCTGGATCAGACATTCCTTCTATATGTTAGACTGTTTTTTCTGGGGTCTGACACCCCCCTTCTTGCCCTCAGCAGACTGTTGTTTTTTCTTTTTGCTTTTTTCCCTTTCAAGGGACAGTCCGTGGGGTCTGGGTGGGGAGGGGCACCAGACCCCTGGTCAGGGACACTTAGAATGTTCGCTGAGATCTCAGCTTTTCCTCTGATTCCAAACTCATGTCCAATGTGTGACTGGTTACTGGAGACCCCCAAAACACTGTTTCATATAGTTCTTGGGTAATTACCAGCTGCTCTAGAGGAGAGACTAAATTCTGCACCTCATCACTTCACCATCTTGCCCTGCCCTCTGTACTGGGTTTTGACAACTACATAATGCCATCTATCCACCATTACCATCACAAACAGAATAGTTTCACTGCCCTGAAAACCCACTGTCCTTCGTCTGCTCTTCCTTCACACCTCTCAACCCCAAGGAAACATGGATCTCTTTTTGTTTTTGTTTTTGTTTTTTAGAATTAATTAATTCTTTTTTTATTAGAAAAGTTGTGGCTTTACAGAACAAATATGCATAAAATACAGGATTCCCATAAACCACCCCACCACCAACAACTTGCATTGCTGTGGAACATTTTTTACAATTGATGATAGTACATTTTTATAATTGTACTATTAATTAAAGTCCAATTAACCTATGGTTTAACTTAGGATTCCCTGTTTGTGCTGTGTAGTGCCATGGAATTAAAACAATTATTTTATCAACATATAGACAATCTAACATTTTCCCTTTTAATCATATTCATATATATATATATATATATATATATCAGTGCTGTTAATTGTGTTCACAGTGTTGTGCTACCAACACCACTATCCATTACCAAAACATTTCCGTCATTCCAAATAGGAACCTTGTACATTTTAAGCCTTAACTTCCCATTCCCTATCCCTATCCTATCCCCATGTAATCTATATTGTAGATTCTGACTCTATAAGTTTGCTTATTCTAATTGTTTCAAATCAGTGAGATCATGCAATATTTGTCCTTTTGTGCCTGGCTTATTTCACTCAACAAGATGCTTTCCATGTTCATCCATGTTGTCACATGTATTAGGACTTCATTCCTTTTTATGACTGAATAGTATTCCATTGTATGGATATACCACATTATATTTATCCATTCATCAGTTGATGGACATTTGGGTTACTTCCATCTTTTGGCAATTGTGAAAAATGACAGATGAACATTGTTATGCAAATATCTGTTCAAGTCCCTGCTCTCAATTCTTCTGGGTATATACCTGGAATTGGGATTGCAGGATCATATAATAGTTTTATACTTAGCTTTCTGAGGAACCACCAAACTATCTAACAGCTGTCCCATTTTACATAGCCACCAACAATGAATGAGTGTTCCTATTTCTCCATATCCTCTCCAACACTTGTTATTTCTGTATTTGTTTTAATAGCAGCCATTCTAATGTGTGCGAAATGATATTTCACGGTAATTTTGAATTGCATTTACCTGATGGCCAATTCATGTGGTTTCTGGCCATTTAGGCATCTTCTTTGGAGAGATGTCTATTCAAGTCTTTTGCCTATTTTTTATTTGGGTTGTTTGCATTTTTCTTGTTCATTTGAAAGATTTCTTTAAAAATTCTGGATATTAAACCTTTATTGGATATGTGGATTCCAAATATTTTCTGCCATTGTGTAGGTTGTCTTTTTACTTTCATGATGAGGTCCTTTGAAGTACAAAAGTTTTTACTTTGATGAAGTTCCATTTATGTATTTTTTCTTTTGCTGTTTATACTTTTTGTGTAGAGTTTAAGAAACCATTGCCTAACCCAACATCTGAAGATGCTTCCCAATGTTTGAGTCTAGGAGTTTTATAGTTTTGGTTCTTATATTTAGGTCTCTGATCCATTTTGAGTTAATTTTTGTGTAGGGTGTGAGGTTGGGTCTACCATCATTTTTTTTTTGCATATGGAGATCCAGTTTTCCCAGCACCATTTGTTGAAGGCTTTCCCTATTGAGTGGACATGAAACCTTTGTCAAAAATCAGTTGGCTATAGATGTCAGGGTTTATTTCTGAACTTTGAACTCAATTCCATTGGTCTATATGTCTGTCCTTATGCCAGAATCATGCTGTCTTGATTACTGTAGCTCTGTAATAAGTTTTAAAATTGGAAGTATTAGTTCAACTTTGTTCTTCTTTTCCAAGATGTTTTTTGGGTATTCAAGGCCCCTCACCCTTCTATATAAATTTGATGATTGGCTTTTCCATTTCTGCAAATAAGGCTGTTGGAATTTTGACTGGGATTGTTTTGAATCTCTATATTGCTTTGGGTAAGACTGACACCTTAACAATATTTTGTCTTCGAATCCATGAACATGAATGTCCTTTGATTTATTTAGGTCTCCTTTGATTTATTTGAGAACTATTCTATAGGTTTCCATTTATATATCCTTTACATCCTTTGTTAAATTTATTTGTAGATTTTGATTCTTTTAGTTGCTATTGTAAATGGAATTTTTAAAATCAATTTCTTCTTCAGATTGCTCATTACTAATGTATAGAAACACCACTGATTTTTTGTGTTGATCTTGTACCCTGCTACTCTGCTGAATTTGCTTATTAGCTTTAATAGCTTTGCTGTGAATTTTTCAGGATTTTCTTTATGTAAGATCATGTCATCTGCAAATGGATAAGTTTTACTTCTTTTCCAACTTGATGCCTTTGATTTCTTTTTCTTGCTTATTTGCTTTGGCTGGAACTTCCAGTACAATGTTGAATAATAATGGTGACAATGGGCATCCTTGTCTTGTACCTGATTTTAGAGGGACAGCTTTCAGTTTGTTACCATTGAGTATGATATTAGATGTGGGGTTTTTAATATATGCCTTTTACAGGTTGAGGAAGTTTCCTTCTATCACTTTTTTTCTAAGTGTTCTTATTATTAAGGGGTGCTGGATTTTGTAAAATACCTTTTGTGCATCAATTGAAATAATCACACATTATTTTCCTTTGTTTTGTTAGTGGTATACTACATTAATTGATTTTCATATGTTCAACCACCCTTGCATACCCAGAATAAATCCCGCTTGATCATGGTGTATAATTCTTTTAATGTGCTGCTGGATTCAGTTTGCTAGTATTTTGTTGAGGATTTTTGCATTTATATTCATAAGGGATATTGGTCTGTACTTTTCTTGTGGTATCTTTATCTGGCTTTGGTATGAGGGTGATGTTGGCCTCAGAGTGATGTTGCCCTTCTCTTTAATTTTTTGGAAAAGTTTGAGTAGGGTTGGTCTTAATTCTTCTTGGAATGTTTGGTAAAATTCCCAAGTGAAGCCATCTGGTCCTGGGCTCTTCTTTTTTGGGAGGATTTTGAAGGCTGATTCAATCTCTTTGCTTGTGAGTGGTCTGTTGATTTCTTTTATTTCTTCTTGAGTCAGTATAGGCAGTTTGTGTGTTTCTAAGCAGCCTTCAAAAGGGTGTGAGAAGTTCGTGATGCCCTTGCTGGCCCCTGCCCACCTCCCACCCTGCTCAGTGTGGAGCCAGCCTACACCCCACTGTGGGTCCCTGACCCTGTTCCGGAGGGAACAGAGTGACCCCTATGTGCATACTGGGGTGCCTGCTGGTTGGTGGCAGCCTTAAAGCCTGAACCAGGAAACTCTTCTCCTGCTCACCCTCCTGGAGCTTGCCCTGCAGACAGAAGCAACTTGTAGAATAACCAGTATAAGAAACAGTTAGGTCAAAGCCACCTAGGGCAAAGGATTACCTGCTTTAAGCCATTCAACAGAGCACCCTGGAGGGGGAGAAAGTCTGTAAGTCTATTTCATAGGGAGTAGAGGGATGTTTGAATTCCTGTTAACTGGGGGGATTCCTAAGGCCGTGAGCAAGCACAAGCCCAGGACACGACACAACTCAGAGAAGTTGGTGAGGATGGACTCAGAAGATGGAGAGGATGGACTCAGAATATGGAGAGGACAGACTCAGAAGATGGAAAGGATGGACTCAGAGAAGATGGAGAGGATGGACTCAGAAGATGGAGAGGATGGACTCAAAGAAGATGGAGAGGATGGACTCAGAAGATGGACAGGACAGACTCAGAAGATGGAGAGGATGGACTCAGAAGATGGAGAGGATGGACTCAAAGAAGATGGAGAGGATGGACTCAGAAGATGGACAGGACAGACTCAGAAGATGGAGAGGATGGACTCAGAGAAGATGGAGAGGACAGACTCAGAAGATGGAGAGGATGGACTCAGAGAAGATGGAGAGGATGGACTCAGAGAAGATGGAGAGGATGGACTCAGAAGATGGAGAGGATGCTGTACTTAGCATCCACCCCAGGCTGAGCTTCTTAATGGGAGAGCTAAGCTCTGAAGGAGAACACCAGCCAATGCAGTCAGTCTACAAGGACTGTGGCCTTGGGGAAGTTGGATGGGGACTTGTAGGTTTCCACAGGGTTCTCCTCTCCTAACTCCTTTCTTTCAACCTTCTTGAGAGCACAAGGGAGGGAGGGCACATCAGTGAAAGAAAGAGTCTCCACTTCACACGCAAGTGCACCTTCAGTGGGGGAAGAGGCCTGAGGCCGCTGCCTTCCGAGCAGGAGAAGCGAGGGTGACACCCTCCTACCTCCTGACCCCTGTGCATGGGGGAGAGCAGCTCAGCCGCCCAGCAGGCCGGTGCCACTGGCTCCAACCCCCGGGCACCTTACGAATCACCCTTGCCTGAGCCGCCCACAAAACCAGTCAACCTGAAGCTTTTTTTTTCTTAGGGAGAGGTGGGAGTAGGAAAGTATTTTTAGCTTGAGGGAGCCATACTCTTGATTCACATTTAAATACTGTATCTTTGAGACCCTTTAACCCACCAGATAAGTCCACTGACCCTTGACGGGTGTGAATGTGTGCGCTTGGTACTGTAGTTTAGTCACTCCAGGGTAGGACCTGCCCAGCTGACTGGGAAAAGGGTGGGTGACTGCCCCCATCGCTTTGATCTGTAAACTGAGCTCATCTTCTACCAGTAATCAGTTATAACTGTGAGCACAACGAAATCTTTCACCAGGAGAAATGGAGATGGAGTTGAGGTGCAGACTGCTCATAAGCCGATCGAGATACTACTGTTGCCTGCAACTGTTTTATTTTAAACAACTTTATTGAGATGTGAGTGATATAACATGCAATTCACCCATTTAAAGCATACAATTCAATAATTCAATGGATTTTAGTATATTCAGAGTTGTGCAAGCATCACCAAAATCAATTTTAGGACATTTGCATCACCCCCAAAAGAAACGCCCACATTCCTTGGCTATCAACCTCTACATCCCCTCTTATCCCCTAGCCCTGGGCAACTACTTATCTACTTTTTGTCTCCATGGACTTCCCTGATCTGAACATTTCATGTAAATGGAATCCTACAAGATGTGGCCTTCTGAGTCTGACTTACTTCACTCAGCATGATGTTTTCAGTTTTCATCCGTGTTGCAGCATGTGTTAGCACTCCATTCCCTATCATTTCTGAGCAATATTCCGTTGCATGAATGGTGCCCTCAAGCTTTGGCAGAACCTGTATCATACCCCTTCCCAGGCATTTAAAATCTCACAGAGCTGTTCCTTCTGCATGTTTGAACCAAGCCTTTGCGACCCTCTCCTTGTGTTGCAGATGTTGCCGTCCGAGTTACAGGTTTAGATCATGGTCTGAGACTAGTACATCAGTTCCTGGCACATTGGCTTCTTTGATACACTCATTCAGCATGTGGTTTTCTGAGCACATGTGAAAGTTCCTGTTTGGGGCACTTGTTCTGGATTGAATCATGCCCCCCATATAGACAAGTCCCACCTGCCGGGCCCATTTGTAAACAGGCTCCTCACAGAGCCTGCTGAGTGAGGCCAAGTAGGTGAGTGCAGGCCTTGATCCAGTGCAACCGGAGTCTTTATAAGCAGCCAGAGTGAGCAGGAGACGGGAGGAGATGATGGACAGGCAGCCATGGGACAGAGGCCAAGGGTGAGTTAGGGATGGTCGACAAGCCACCGCCAGCATGCCACACTTTGGAGAAAGCACAGCCTGCAGATACCTTGGTTTTGACTTGAACCATATTGCTTAAGCCATCAAGTCTGTGGTATTTGTTTTAGCAGCTGTGGCAAACTAAGGCAGGTGAAGACACAGCCTTAGGTGAACAAAAGAAGGTCCTTCTTGTCATGAAGATCAGAATCCAATGGGGAGTCAGACAGTAAACAAGTAGAGAAAGAAACGAGCAAGATGGTTCCAGAAAGTGAGATGTGCGAGGAAGGGATGGGGGTGGGGTGGCGAGAGTGACAATGGTCCAGGGCTGGACGGCAGCTTGACACAGAGGGGCCGGGCTCCAGGTCCACACAGCCCGGGATCCGGCCAGAGCAGACTCGGGTGCCGGCCATCCTTGCTGACCACAGCGGGTCCCCAGCCACAGGAGTCACTTCCGAGCGTGTACCAGACACGCGGGGCAGGGGGCTCTGTAAGACGTCTTTCCGTCCTCACCTTCCCCCCTTGCTCACTGGATACTTACTCCACTCTTGTTTTCTCCCTCCTTGCCTTCCTCAACTCACCCATTTCAGTGTTTTTCTTTTGTGCTAAAAAGGTTCGGGTTG
Source organism: Choloepus didactylus (assembly GCF_015220235.1). Classification (NCBI taxonomy): domain Eukaryota; kingdom Metazoa; phylum Chordata; class Mammalia; order Pilosa; family Megalonychidae; genus Choloepus; species Choloepus didactylus. The sequence goes on from NC_051334.1 coordinate 167,526,329, forward strand.
AAGGAGCTCATTTTGTTTTGGACGAAGTACTGAGAACAATGGAACTTGGACCCAAAGCCGCAGAGATGGGCCATGATCCGTGTTAAATTACGTTATCATCGGAGTGATAAAAAAATCTGCCTCATGGAAAATGAAGGGGCCTTAAGAGGCTCAGACAGGTGGTTTCTGTGCCGTGAGGCTGCTGCTACTTTTAAACTCAGGCTCAGAAAATGTCGTGGGAGGAGCCCTTTGGAAAGTTGGGAGTCGTTTACCCTCAGGTTGCCTCGGAGAGGGGTTCCTGCTGCGGCACTTGAAAGCGGCAGACGCGTCTGAATTTATAACACGCTCTTGAAGTGCTTCTCCATGGTCTTGATGGGATTCTCAAACCACAAAGAGGAAGGGCGATTTCTGACTGGCTGCCGGGCAGGGAAGGGTTCTTGGCTCAACTGCATCAGACAGGCTTTGAGGAAGAGGAGACCTGTATCCACAGAAGCTGAAAACCCTCTGGCACTTAGTTCAATTCAGCAAACATTTATTGCACGCTAAGTGTCTACGAAGCACAGTGCTGGAGAGGGCAGGAAATACTTCTGGGTGGGTGAGACTTGTGTGAGGTCCAGGGGCTGGCACGACCCTTCTGTCCATCCTGGGCAGGCACAGCAGGCCCTCCATGTGCGGTGCTGTCGGCCAAACGCTGCTGCCTGGGGCTTCCCTCCCTCTGGGAAGCAGACAGAGGGGAGGACAGAATGAAGCCCGGTACCAGGCCCCGTGTGGAGATACTTATTTAGGCTTCAGCACATGAGCAGATAATTACAAAGGAATGAGAGGTATGAACAAGTGTTGTAAGCAAGTGTTATGGGAACATCAAAGAGAAGTTCTTAATCCAGGTAGGAGTAAGGGTGGGTGGTAAGGCTGGAAGGCCTCCTGGAGGATACAGTGCTTGAGTTAGGAGATGAAGGATGGAAAGGAGGAAGTAGAGCTAAGAGGAAATTCACTCCACAGACATCAAAACATCTGGGGCATCTTTGATGTGCCAGACACAGCTCTGGAGTCTCTGGATAGATTGTGAAGGAAATGAGGCACCTGCCTCCATGAAGCTTCCATTCTTGGGAGGGCGGCACAGACAGACAGGAGTGTTGTGTGAAATATAGAGGGTGTTAGTGATAAGTGCTAACACTTAGGTAGGGCTGCCAGGGAAGGTGTCACTGGGAAGGTGGGATTTGAGTAAAATCCTAAAGGAAGTGATGACCTGAGTCATGTGGATATCAGGGAAAAGAGGATTCCATTGGAGAGGCCGGGAGGTGCAAAGGCAGTGGCTGCCTGGCGAGGAGAGCAGTGTGGCTGGAGCGGAATGGAAGAGAGGAGGAGGGATGAGGTCCAGCAGCGTCCACCACGTGAAGGTCCAGTGGCGTCCGTCATAGGAAGGTCCAGCAGTATCCATCGTAGGAAGGTCCAGCAGTGTCCATCACAAGAAGATCCAGCCGCGTCTGGCATAGGAAGGTCCAGTGGTGTCCATCACATGAAGGTCCAGCGGTGTCCATCATAGGAAGGTCCAGAGTTCTGAGCCTTACGGCCCCTGGAAAGTTCTTGGTTTTCCTCGGAGTGAAGTGGGGGCTATTGAGGTTTCACGAGGAGATGGGTGTGACCTGACGACGGTTTTAACAGGCTCCCTCTGGCCGCTAAGGGGAGCAGCCGTGGCAGCTGAGGGGCCATCTCAGAGGCCACCCTCAACCAGGCGAGGGAGGGTGACAGCCGAGACTGCAGTGGGGAGAAGGAGCTGGACGGCAACTGCACTTTGATAGCAGAGCTGGCAGGATTTGCTGGCCAGTGGGACACAGACATAGAGAAAGGCAGGTGTCAAGAACAGTGCCAGGGTCCGCAGGAGACAGAAGGCTGGCACTGCTGCTCACTGGGACAGGCAGAATGGAGGTGGAGCTCAGGAAACAAGATTCATTCCAGGCAAGCCAAGAAACAGGAACAAGGTGAAGTGTCCAGGAATTGTGTGGCGTGCATGGAGCGGGCAGCACGGTGATGAAGTTGGGGTGAAGATGCCAAGGCCGCTGGCCGCACATCCGGGGTTTGGGCAGGGCTGGCTGATGACAGGTGTGCAGGGACTCAGACACAGCTGAGGGAATCTGACCTCCTTCCATCTAGAGTGTCATCAGCTAGGCCTCTGTTACCTCCTGTTCCTCTAGGGAAGAACTTAGATTAAATTATGGCATAATACTTTTAAAATTTGTATTTTATGTACATAGAGGAAATCTTTTAGACGCATTTAGGCATAGAGTTATGTAATTCTGTGTGTGCAGGACAGGCAGACGTGAGCCAATCAGGCGTTCATAAGCTTGTTCGGCTCAGAGTCAGGCTCTTGCGAACCATCTGGAGACTAGGTTCATCCACGTCCGTGTTTTCTCACGTACCACCTTTCTCCCCTGTCAAGAGCAGCAAGCGACGCTGCCTTTCTTGAAAGAGTCCTCCACTGCCGTCTGTATTTTTCTTTTGAAACTGCTGGTAGCCGCTGCTAGTTTTAGAGCTCGCAGGCACTGGGCTGTCTGGGAGGTGTCGGGTGATGGCAAGTGCATCACCGTTGCTGCGGAACGCGCTCCTGATCTCAGAAAGGCGAAAAGGTAAAACCGTCGTCTCAGAATCAGCGGCGTGTGGGTGGAGCACATACCCCACAGGAGGACCCAGGCTAGGAAGGCGAAAAGAAGACCGAAGACACGGGTGTGAACCCACAGATGCTGTCCAGACGCGTGCATCAGTTGCCCATTGCCCCGATACGCTGAGCGACGAGCGACCACCAGGCCTCGGCAGCAGGTGGCCGCATGTCCATGCTGATGCTGGGGTCTGCTGGCCGTCGGCCGCCCTGGGCCACCCTGGGCTGGGGGATCTCCATGTGCCCCTCGTGCGAGGGCAGAAGCACAGGAGAGGCCGAGCAGAGCCAAAAACTCGGAGCCAGCACACTTCAGTTCTCCCATGTTCCATGGCCAAGAGCACGGTGACGAGCCAGCCTCGAATCCTGAGAGAGGAACAGAGGGCCTGGGTACGTGGAGTGGGGGTTCTAGTGGTTGCGGTTACCCCAAGGTCCCCCAACAAGGTGGAGGAGAATGTAACTTGCCGTAGCACCGGGAGGGGCCTGGAAAGATGGAGCGATGGCATCAGACCCACACGCTTCTGAGGTGGCTTCATTCAGGGTGCAAGAGCCTGGGTGTGTCCCCAGAGGGGGGTGACTGAGGGGAGGGGAGGCAGCAGCTGCTGGAGTTAAAGGAGCCAAAATCTTGGGTGTGATTATTGGAAGGGACATCCATGGGGATGTTTACACCTCCCAGGGTTTTGGTAGGATGTGGGATAGAGGGACACGATGCCAGGTTCCCAAACCGTCAGTGAACGGGAGGGCGCCAGGAGGTCAGCAGTGGGTGGACAGCAGGCAGTGGGGCCAAGGCTCGGAGGGCCTGGGGCCTGCCCACGTCCCAGCTCCACCCTGTGCACTGGTTTGGCCCTGAATATCCAATGGAAACGTTCCCAGGACCTCCATCCTGTCAGCTTGGTGACCGCTAGGCCGTCCTCCGGAGCACGGAGCCTCCTTTGGCTCTGCTCCATTAGGATTCGTGCTCTGACCCCCGATTCCTGGACCATCCCTGCCCGGACTCAGGCCCCGGCCCAGCAACCCTGGCAGAGCCCCAGGCACACTTAGTGCCCAGGAGAGAGAATCCGACATCAAAGGAGGGTGAAATTTCACACGAGGGCGGAAGGGCCATGCTCTGGAATTGGCAGTGGGGACCCAGGAAATACTGATCGTCTTCTGTCACTGGACTGGAGGCTGGGAGACCTGGTGGTGGAAACCCCGGGGAAGTCCCCTCATCTCCTAGGGCCACAGCCCTGCATCTGTGCATCCGAGGGGCTGGCTTAGGAGACCCTGAAGGAGCCCTTCCTGTCTAAAAGGAGTCCACAAGTTTAAAAGCAGGGGCGGGCGATGGGGGCATTAGGTGGTCTTCTTCAATTCCTCGTGCCTCTTTCCAAAAGGCATTTCCCTCTGTGGTTTTTTCTTACTCACCTTATCCGTTGAAATGGTTCTCAAACCTACAAGCCCCTACAAACAGTAACAATAATCCAGTTTAATGAATTCTACCATGAAGAAAAAGGAACTGGTATATCACGGACACTTAAGAATGAGTCTGTAAGGCGGTTTCCATGCTGTTTGCAGACCAGCATCACTGGAGAGATTTTTAAATGTATCCCCCCCACCCCACCCCCCGACACCCACGGCCTCACCCGGTTCCTGTGCACACGCCAGGGAGTGAAGGAGGCCATGGCCTGAGGGGCGCTGATCGGCTGACTGTAAAGTGGGGTGCGTGGCTCAAATCCTCCACGTGGATCCTAGGTCATCCCAGCATCCTTGAATGGGGAAGAGGGGGATGTGACCCTGGGAAGCTCAGCGGGACTAAGACAAGGGCCTGCCCCGTCTTGCTGGCGGTGCCGATGGAGGGAGGGGGCCGTTGTCCCAGGAATTCCACCAGATAACAGGTTCCCTCCTGGAGCCTGGGAGAGGAGCCCCCCCTGCCCCGGCTCCTGGGCTGGGCCTCTGAGCTCAGAAACAGTCGTGTGGCTTTAAGCCGCTGGATTTGTGGTCCTGTGTGACGGCAGCCGTTGGAAGGTTATACACGGCCGATGCCTGTCCCCCATAACAGTTAAATCTGAAGCTGTGGGGGGTGAGGCCCCAGGCTGTGCTGACCCTCAGCCACAGAGTTCAGCTCTCAGGGGCTCCGGGAGGCAGGGCAGGGGCAGGGCCGAGTGTGCTGCAGGCTGCTTGTTTAATATTTACTGAGCACCTTGTTCTGGTTTGCTAAAGCTGCTGAAATGCAATGTACCAGAAGTGGGTTGCCTCTTTCAACAGGGTTTTATTAGGTTGCAAATTTACAGTTCTAAAGCCATGGAAATGTCCAAATTAAGGCATCAGGAAGAGAAAGATACCTTCTCAGAGGAAAGGCCTCTGGCATCCAGGGCTCCTCTGTCACGTGGGAAGGTACATGGTGACGTCCGCTGGGCCTTCTCTCCTGGTTTTGCTTCAATGGCTCTCTCCAAAAGTCTCTGGGTGTTTCTCTCTCTGGGCTTTTACTGCCTTTTATCCTCTTTACAAAGGACTCCAGTAAAGGATTAAAACCCACCTTGAATGGGCTGGGTCCCATCTCAATTGAAACAACCTAACCAAAAGGTCCCACCCACGACAGCTCTGCCCCCCAGGAATGGATTAACAGAACATGGCCTTTTCTGGGGTACATGAAGCTCCAACCCAGTGCACACCCACTCACTACAGAAGCTGCCAGCTCTGTGGACGTGTCCCTGAGGGTGGGGGCACAGCCCCTGACTCCCACCGGCTCTGGGCTCCAGCGGCCCCGTCTACCTGGCCTGGTACCCACGGGCGAGGGCCGTGCTGTCTCCAGTTGGCCGCCTCCACCCACAGAAACCAGCACCCCGTTTGCAAAATGACCGACGGGAATAAACTCACGCAACACACCATCACTGACCTCTGCCCAGGGCCGGCACGGGGCAGGCAGGCATGATGCACAAGCCGCAGTCCCTGCGACAGGAGGGTGATGGCCCGAAGGTTGTGGTGCTGAGAACTGGGGGACACCGCGTCACCCACAGGCTCAGAAATGTCCTGGGAGGAAACTAGCCCAGGGCAGATCCGGGGCTGGTGAGGGAGCTGCCCTCTTGGCACAGCTAAAAATTAGTGTTAGGCGAAGTGGACCCCAGGACCTTCCCTTGAATGGCGATTAAACTTACTTAGGCCCAAGGGACATGACTGATGTGTGTGTGGACAGCCTGGGTAAACCCGACCCCAGGGTTGGCTTCTAGGAAGGTCCACAGGGCCCAAAGCTCCCGTCCCTGCGTCCACCCCTGAGCTTGACGCCCAGGAGGGAAGAAAAGAGCCTTTTTCCTGATAGTCCAGGAAAGTCCTGGCAGCTCATCGGCTCTAAGGGGTCCCACGACAGCCACGGACCCTCATTCTGTCCCAGAGCTGGTCCCCTCAGGAAAGGGGATGTGGGTGCAGTGAGACCCCTCAGCAGGGTAAGCATACACTTGGTTTCACAGGCTCATGGGATTATTCTTAAACCAGAGTGAAGCTCTAAGACACTCTGTGACCTAAACAGCAAATTGTAAGTGCATAATCAGGGCAAATAATTTGCCTCACTTAACCTCATCTCGGAGAGAGCACTGTTAAGAAAAGCTTCTGAATTAAATTTCGGGGTCGTCAGGGAGTGTCAGCCCCTCTTCCTTCAGGGGCTTCTCCTCGGCCTCCCCTTTACTGAGTCTGAAACGCTGGTGGCCGCCTACGGGCAGTGCCGCCCACCTGCCGGCTCACCGCCTTCCCGCTCCTGGACGCGTGTTCCGCCCTGAGCAGACCCTCCAGCTGCTGGGTCGGTGGCGCGGGGAAGCTTTCCGCAGGTGGATGGTCGGGGCCACGCTTGGGCCTTCATGTCGGCGATGAGCCCGACAAGCCAGTGAAAGCGTGCAAATCACATTGACGGTGCTTCTGGAAGGGAGTCCCTTCTTTCGGGCGTGTGAAGTAAGTTAAGCTCTTGAAAGCGTTGAAGACAGGGTCTGGCCCTTAGTGAATGCCCGATGAGTGTTTGACAAATCTAAGTCTCACGATGCTCCCTGCTCCCCCCGCTGCGGACGGGGCTTCCTGGAGGCGGAGGACCAGATGGGTGCAGACTGCAGGCCTTGCTAGGACGCACCGGGGATGACGTCCCGGGGGCCGGGAGAGTCGAGAGTGGGCACAGCATGGGGTGTGGAGCCCCCAGGCCGGATCCAGCCTCCTCTGACCTCACGAGCAGCCCTGCAGTGAGTGTTGCCCGAGTCAGGCTGAACCGGCCGGGCCTTTTGCTCCAGCTGGGGCCAGTCACTGGGTCCCGGGGTTCCGGGTACCCCACCTGCCAGGGGGCCGTCTCCTGGGGTAAGTGGCTCTGAGAGGCTGAGAATCCCTGGAGGGACCCTGAAGGGGCTCTGGGCAGCGTGTTCCCATGTCCCTCTCGATAACCTACAGTCTTTGCCTCTTCGGCTTTCAGGAAGGAGAACAGCCGAAGGTGGCAGGGTTTCGGAGGTGGGCACGTCATGGCAGCTTGACACCGGCCTCACTGGCGTCCACATTTCCTCCTCCTCAGTTTGCTTTGGGAGAGTAGAAGGCAGCCGTGGAGACCGTCCATCCATGTGCTTGGCGGGTCCATTGTGGGTGGCCCCAGCCCCCAACTCCCACCCGGCAGCTCCTTTACCCCCCAGCCCACTGGGACTGACTCAGAGACACGCTGGAACCCAACCTGACCCAGGGAGATTCAGTCTGGAACAGGGGAAGAAGCTGAACCCCACCTCCAAGGCTGGAAGCTTCTGGAAGGCATCAGGACCCCTGAGAGGAAGGCACGATGGAGGCACACGATGGAGGGAGGGGCGGGGGGAGGAGAACGTGTGTAAGTGAATGTGTTTGTGTGTGATCTGCGACGTGTTTCATGCCCCTGAATCCAGCTGAGCCAGAAACTAAGCGACTCCTGGGCTTTTCAGTCGTGTGAACCAGCAGCCAGCAGCCCTCCCACCCTCTCGTTCTCTCCCTTAAACCTACTCGAGCTGTATTTTCCATCATTGCACCAACAAGCGGCCTGACCGTGGCACAACTTATTTCAGGACACCCTGCTACTGTGCCGATGGGGAAGCTGAGGCCCAGGGGGCTCCCATGGCTAAGTTCCGTCGTCACTTGTTGCTTGTTAAATGAGGGTCTCCTGCAAGAAGAACAGCTGTTCACGCACTTGCCCACCCTTCCTGGGGAGAAGAGAGCCTCCTCCTGGCTTTTCTTCTCTCTTCATGAGGTAGGAGACGGACAGGTGTTAGGGTCCCTCCTTCCCACGGAGAAAATCAAGGAAAAGCACCAAGACTCAGGAAACTATGCTCTGTACAAAAGGCTGACCAAAATTCACATCCAGCTCTCCTATTAAAGCAGTTTCCCAGGTTGATAGATGCAAAATGCAGTTTATAATTCCTTTTACATGAGTACATAGGGTAAAAAGCAAAAGGCTCCTCATCGCATCTCACCAAGACAACTGTCCCTGCTGTGGATTCTTTTATGTCCTCGCACACTGTACACTCTGTTGATTTAAAAAATAGTCATGTAATGTGCATGTTGTTCTGCAATTTGCTTTTTAAAAAATTAACTATACATGTTCCTTTCATTTGACGGATATTTAGATTGTTTTCATTATTACCTGTCATATTGTCTTACAAACAATGCTACAATAAACATCCTCATGCACAGCAGATGGCAAATCTGGAGGGTATGGTCTCTCCAAAAAAGAAGGGACGTAGGGGAGAGGCTCTTAGACTCCAGTTCCCGCATCTCCCCAGGTCAGCGCCTCCCCCCAGGCCGGTGGCTACAGAGCATCCTCCTGGTGACACGGAGCTGTCCTCTTGCATTTTCTGTCTGGGTAACCGCTGATAAACCTGACAAGTTAAGAAATTCTTCCTTAGGATATTGATTGAGTGTACCCAACAATTTGGTAATGTATACCTTCATAATGTCAAGTGTTCTTTTATGCCTTTCAAGATAGTTTTGTACTTTCCTTCATGAAAAAATGTGCAAATAATAATTTTGTTTGTTTTTTTGCTACCTTTAATATTTTTTCCTTATCACATTAATTAGACTCTCTGGAACAATGTTGAGTAACCCCAGTTCCAGCAGATAACCCACTCTCACTGCTCTCTTTACACTGCCTTTAGGTTTTACCCGATCATCTAATGTTTGTGGGTTTCTGCTATACGGTTTTTATCACGTTAAGAAAATTTTCCTCCCTTACTGACTGTGGTGACTTGGAGCTGTACACCCCAGAAAAACTTGTTCTTAAACCTAATCCATCCCCGTGGGCGTGAACCCATTGTAGGGAGAACCTTCCCGTGAGGTGACTTCAGTTCAGGTGTGGCCCGGCTGACTCAGGTTGGGTCTTAATCCTGTTACTGGAGACCTTATAGGGAAAGACACAGAGAGGGAAAAAGCCACAAGGAGCAGCCAGAAGCCAAACGTCAACGGAACATGGAAGAGAAGGGAGAGGACAGGAGAGGCCGCCGTGTGCATCACCATGTGACGGCAAAGCCGAGGGCCACGGATCTCCAGCAGCCACCCTAGAAGGCCGCAGTCTCCTGGGGGGAAGCATCACCTCGATGACCTCTTGAGTCTGGACTTCTCCTAGCCCTGAGCCAATAAATTCCCTTTGTTTAAGCCAACCCATTATATGGCATTTGCTTTAGCCATGAGGAAACTAAAACACAAACAAGCAAGAGAAAATAGTAATATTTGTCACTTTTCCTCAGTATTTTTTGACATCTGATAATGGATCTTGGTTTCCGACCTTTAAGCTACCGGTCATCGTCCTCCAATAATCTGCACATCCTTGTACCACCCTCCCCTCATCATGGTGGGCTGGCCTGGTCACCGTGCGACAGTGTGGGACGGCCTCCAACCTCTGCAGCTTCCTCCGTGCTTCCTCCTGAGTCCCCTGCTCTGGGGACGGCCAGCTGCTATGTTCTGAGGACACTCAGAGCCCTCTGGAGAGGTCAGGGTGGCAGGGGGCAAAGGCCTTCCGCCAATGGCCATCATGAGGCAGCCAGTCCCTGCCGCCATCTTGACTGCAACTTCCAAGACACCTGAGTGAGCACCACCTCGTGAAACTGCTCTGAGTTTCCTAATCCACACAAACCGTGAGAAAATAAACGTGTTCTGTTTTAAGCTGCTGAGTTTTGGGGTGATTTGTTATGCAACAGTAGTTAACCGATATACCTACTAATTACTAATTAGAAAGACGATTTAATCATTGTATATTATTCTTTAATACACTGATGGATTCAATTTTTTTTTTGTTTTTTACTTTTTATTTTGAAATAAATTCAAAATTACAGGACAGTTCCAAAAATAATACAAACCCCATACACAGAACTCCAGCATACCCCAACCCCCCTCCACCAATACCCAGATCTACCAACTTTAATCTTTTGTCACTTTACCATTTCTTTCTTTCCCTCCCTCCCTCCCTTCCTATCTATCATCCATCATCTATTGCTCTGTCTTCTGAACACATGAGAGCAAATTGCACACATCCTTGAACAAGCAATATAATTCACATATACATTTCCTATGAACAAGAATATTCATTTATGTAATCACATTAAGTGTAGTTTAGAAGTTCAAGAAATTTAACATTGATATAAAGCTTACATTCTATATTTCATTTTTTATTACATCCCAATTGTGTCCTTTTGAGCCTTTTCTCCTCTATTCTTAGATCTCATCCAGGATCATCTATGGCATTTAATTGTCATTATCTATTTAGACTGTCTTTTTTTTCAATTGTGGAAACATATATACAGCATAAATCTTCCCATTCCAACCCCACCCCCAGCATTCCATTAGTGGGATTAATCACATTTAGAATGTTGCGATGCTATCACCTTCCCATCATCCATTACTAGAAATTTCCCCTCACCCCAAACAGAAATCCTACACTCATATCTTATTAATTCCCCCTTGCCCCTTCCCCTGCTTCTCGAAACCCCTACTCTACTTTTCATCTCTATGATCATATTCTCTGATACTTTCTTTGTGTTTACCATGGGGCTTAAACTTAAACTCTTAAATCTATAACAATCTTGTTTTTCTTTGATACCAACTTAACTTCAATATGACACATAAACTATGTTCCTATACTCCTCCATTCCCCCACCTTTATGCAGTTCTTGTCAAAAATTACATATTTTACATTGAGTCCAAAACCACTGATTTATCATTACACTTTATGTATTTTGGATCCTGTAGGAAGTAAATAGTGGAGTTACAAATCAAAAATACAGTAGTATCAGTATTTATATTTACCATGTGATCTTTACTGGAAATCTTTATTTCTTCATGTAGTTTCAGTCAATTGTTTAGTGTCCCTTCATTTCAGCCTGCTCATTTCCCTTTAGCATTTCTTATAGGACTGATCTACTGGTGATGAAGTCCCTCAGCTTTTGATTATCCGGGAATGTTTTCATCTCCCCCTCATTTTTAACCTCTAGGTGTTTGTGAATTTTCTAAGTGTCTGATGGTTATTGACTTCTAATTGTATTCCATTGTGGTCAGAGAATGTGTTTTGACTAATTTCAATTTTTTTAAATTTATTGAGGCTTGTTTTATGTCCCAGCATATGTTCTATTCTGCAGAAAGTTCCGTGATCACTAGAGAAGAATGTGTATCCTGGTGATTTGGGATGTGATGTTCTACATATGTTTGTTAAATCAAATTCATTTATCAGATTGTTTAGGTTTTCAATTTCCTGATTTGTCTTCTGTCTGGTTGAACTATCTATAGGAGAGAGTGATGTGTTGAAGTCTCCCACAATTATTGTGGAAACATCCATTGCTTCCTTTAGTTTTGCCAGTGTTTGTCATGTGTATTTTGTGGCACCATTATTGGGTGCACAAACAATTATGATTGTTATTTCTTCATGTTGAATTGCTCCTTTTATTAGTATGTAGTGGCCTTCTTTGTCTCTCATAACATCTTTGCATTTGAAGTCTTTTATCTGAGATTAATATTGCTACTCCTGCTTTCTTTTGGCTATAGCTTGCATGAAATATTTTTTCTATCCTTTCACTTTCAATTTCTTTGTGTCCCTGTGTCTACGATGAGTCTCTTGCATGCAGCATATTGATGGTTCATATTTTTTGATCCATTCTGCCAATCTATATCTTTTAATTGGGGAGTTTAATCCATTTACATTCAACGTTATTATTGTGAAGGCATTTCTTGAATCAGCCGTCCTATCCTTTGGTTTATGTTTGTCAGATATATTTTTCCCCTCTCTCTCTTATTGTCCTCTAATGAACCAATATGGAATCTCTTTAGTATTGAACCTTTTTCTACATCTTTCTCTCCTTTCTTTGTTTCTCTGTTGGTAGGGCTGCCTTTAGTATCTGAAGTAGGGCAGGTCTTTTATTAGCAAAATCTCTCAGGATTTGTTTGTCTGTGAAAAATTTAAGCTCTCCCTCAAATTTGAAGGATAGTTTTGCTGGATAAAGTATTCTTGGTTGGAAATTTTTCTCTCTCAGAATTTTAAATACGTCATGCCACTGCCTTCTCGCCTCCACGGTGGCTGCTGAGTAGTCACAACTTAGTCTTATGTTGTTTCCTTTGTATGTGGTGAATTGCTTTTCTCTTGCTGCTTTCAGAACTTGCTCCTTCTCTTCAGTATTTGGGAGTCTGATCAGAATATGCCTCAGAGTGGGTTTATTTGGATTTATTCTATTTGGAGTTCGCTGGGTACTTATGCTTTTTGTATTTATATTGTGTAGAAGGTTTGGGAAGTTTCTCCAACAATTTCTTTGAATACTCTTTCTAGACCTTTACCCTTCTCTTCCCCTTCTGGGACACCAATGAGTCTTATATTTGGACGTTTTATTTTATCTATCATATCCTTGAGGTCCATTTCAATTTTTTTGATTTTTTCCCCATTCTTTCTTTTGTTCTTTCATTTTCCATTCTGTGGCCCTCGAGGTTGCTGATTCATTGTTCAGCTTCCTCTAGTCTTGTATTATGAGTATCCAGAATCTTTTTAATTTGGTCAACAGTTTCTTTTATCTCCATAAGATCATCTATTTTTTTATTTACTCTTGCAATTTCTTCTTTATGCTCTTCTAGGGTCTTCTTCATATTCTTTATATCCTGTGCCATGCTCTCATTGCTTGACTTTAGTTCTTTGATTAATTGCTCCAAGTACTGTGTCTCTTCTGATCTTTTGATTTGAGTGTTTTGGTCTGGGTTATCCATATTGTCTGGTTTTATCATATGCTTTAAAATTTTATGTTGTTTTGGCCTTTTGGCATTTGCTTTACTTGATTGGGTTTTTTTAGGATATGAAGGATTATTCAAACACTAATTTCTAATTTGTCAGATCTACAGCTTGGTGGCGTACACTTTCTCTAACTAACCAGCAGACGGTGTCTGTGAGTCACCTATTCCCCTCAAGTCAGTTCTCCCCAACTTTGTCTTTGTGGTGTGTGGGGGTTTGATTCTTCTGGGCTCCAATTGGTGCACCAAGTTTGGGTATGTTGTTGGTGCTGTCCGCCCTGAATGTGGGGCGTGTGTCTGAGTGGCTAGGGAGGCAGGGCAGCTTTAATAATCAAACCTCCTGGGTATTCCTGGAGATTTAAGGCTGTTGCAAGAGTCTAAACCTTCATTTCAGTCTTGCCACAGATTGTCTCTGCTGCTGACCCACAAGTCCTTGGTAGTGGCGTAGGGTCCCTGGGATTTCCAAGTGGGTCCCTCTTCCAAGCCGTGCTCTTCCAGGACCTCTGCTGAGGGAAGGCTGTGCTAGGTCACAGGTAAGCACCATCCCCCAAGGGAAGTTCTGGGCTTCCGGGCCGTGTAGGTGCGTTCCCAGCCTGATGAAAGGATGGCTGAATGGGGCACGTTAATTTCCCCCTTTTCACGCAGCTCTGCCTTCCCAGCTCCGGGACAACTAGCTGTGGGTGCACTAAAGGCTATTGCCCACACCAGATATTGTGGCATGTGCCGTGGTACTGGAAACACTTCCTGTCACACTGGGTTTCTTGGCGCAGCTCTGGGCTGTGGCTCTGGTGTCTGGGAGGAGTGTTCCCAGCCCGCCGGGAAGATGGCTGTAAGTGGCATGGTTATTTTCCCCTTTTGGCTAACCTCTGCCTTCCTCGGTCTGAGACAATTAGCAGTGGGTGTGTGAAAGGCTATCTTCCATGCCAGATATTGAGGCGTTCGCACACCTCGTTCCTGCTGCGCTTCACTGTGCGATATCTGCAGCCACTTTCTTCTTTTTTTAAAAAAGTACTAGTCCGCCTCCAAATGCCAACCCACAGTTTCCCCACACTGCAGTGTGGCTGCTGGATGTTCAGCATACTTAACTCATTTCAGAACGCAGACTCCCAGTTTCACCAAGCACATGGTCCCTGTGGATTTAGCAGACCTTGTCCAGCTGGTGCTTTGCTGGAACTGGTGTTCTGGGTCACTTTCTGGATTTTACCTAGTATTTTTCATGGAGGTGTTTTTTTTGCCCTGCCTCTCCTAGCCGCCATCTTAGGTTCTACCCTCTCCTTCACTACAAACACTTTTCTCTGGAGAGTTTGCTAGTCTTCGTGGAGTTTGGTTAAAAGCTAAGTAGACAAATGAGGAGGGCCAAGTTTGAACTCCCTTAAATTAAACATATTTATTCTGTAAGGCTCAAGTTCTTGAACTATGAGAGTAGAAAAATATGCCTCCACTTTATTTGCTTCCTGAGAAAGTTGTCTGAAGAAGTCCCAAGCATCTAGAAATCTATGATGTGGACATAAATGCATCCAAACAATCTGAGACTTGCAGGGAGTCCACAGATGAAGAGCTGCTTATTTTTTTCAGATTAGCAAAATATTAAGGGGCATCTTTTCTGATACATATTTTAAGGCTTGGTACTTGGATATCAACAAATATCCCCGACCACTTTTCATGGGCACGGGCCTTGTTTGGTGTTATTCGTCAATTTCCACCTTTGGTAGAGGAAAACAATGCTAGGAAGTAGAGTCTGCAAGCATTTAAGCAAGGGAAGAAGGGAATGGTTTGGGACACGTACTTCATTTTTAAATATCTAATTTAACCCTCACTACAAGACTAAGATGCTCACATGATTGTTTACATTTTGCAAATGTAGAAATTGAGCTAATTACAATTCAGCTGTCTACTTTCAGAACACAGGGTCTCTCCCTGACCACCGTCCTCCTGCCATTTCTGAGTTTGGGGGGCACTGAGGGCTGCCCAGAAGGAGGGTGTTCCAGTTTGCTAATGCTGCCATTATGCAAAATGCCAGTAATGGATTGGCTTTTATAAAGGGGTTTTATTTGGTTACAAATTTAAATTCTACAGCCATGAGTGTACAAACCAAGGCATAAACATGAGTATACTTTCACTGGAGAAAGGCCATTGGTGTCTGGAAAACCTCTCTTAGCTGGGAAGGCACGTGGCTGGCGTCCGCTTGTTCCCAGGTTGCGTTTCAAAATGGCATTCTCCCAGGACATTTCTCTCTAAGCATCTGGAGGTGTTCTCTTAGTTTCTCCCAGGCAAACTCTGGGCTAGCAAAAGTCTGCTTCCAACAGCTGTTGCCAAAATGTCTCTCTTAGCTGCTCCCACAAGACTGCATTAAAGAACATGGCATTTTGGGGACATAATACATCCAAACCAGCACAGAGGGCCTTACAGGGCAGTCTGCATGGAAGAAGGGATAGGGGTTTTCTTGAAGTTGTGTCGGTAAAGCAGGTTGCTTATGGGGTGGGAAAGCTGGAGATTGAGAGGAGCTAGAGCGTCTTAACACAAGACTCCAATCCCTGCATTTTAAATGAATAGGGGAGGAAGGAAAATCAAGCCCAGGCTCTCCTTTAGGGAAGGTCACCAGTACCACCTCATCTTCGAGTTCCAGGAGCTCTATCGAGGCTATGCTGTTTTCTATGTTATTCTCTTCCTTAGCCTACTGCAATTTGGTGCATGAAACCACAGTGAAGTCTTTGAATTATCTGAACAACATTTTTTTTCTAACTTAATATCTCTCTAAATTAAAATGAAAGCTCTCGGGGGCTCCCCACCAGATGTCCTGCGGGCAGCCCAGCTCAGCCAGCCTGAATCGGAGCCCCTCTCCCTCCCTTATTCTCATCCGGGGGCCCCTCCAGCCCCCGAGCACCTGGACTAGAGTCTCAGAAGCCTTGAGCCCCCCTTTTCATTCTCCCCCATACAAATCACAAACCCCCATCACAGACGGGGTTAGTAGCCCCTTTGTGGATACATGTGAATAATTGTGAACTGGGGCCGCCCTGCATGTGTGTCTACTTCCCCAATCAGACTGTGAGCGAGCGAGGCAGGGGGCACGGTTTGTATCATCTTGAAATCCATAATCCTGAGCAGCACCTGACATAAGATGCAATAAACATTTGTTGGCTTCCTGTTGTTGAATGACTTGTACATGCAAAATGTGTGATGCAGTTTTGGTGTTTGGGCAGAAGCGGACAGAGGGGGGCAGTAGGTTCTGAAAGCAGCCGCAAGCTCCGTGCGGGGGTCCAGTGGAAATGAGAGTGGGTGCCAGCCCCTGCCCTCCCAGGCTTGGAGCCACCTCGCCCCCAAGAAGACAAGTGATAAGGAGTTCCCTGGACGCCCCAAGGTGTCAGTCGGGGCCTGGCGGGGCAGCCTGTGTGGGCCAGGTGGCCATGGAGGGCCTCTCCAAGGAAGAGCCAGCAGAAGCAGCCTCGAGGAGATCCAGGAAAGGAGGGAAGGGACAGGGAGGCCGGTGCCCGCAGCCCCGTGTGGGAGGGAGAGTGCTGGGAGCTGGGGTGACCAAACGGACGCGTCCCGTAGGACCTAGGAGGCACTAGCAAGATTTGGGATTATATCTTGGACCCATGAGAAAGCAGGGAAGGATTTTAAACAGCCGTTTGGAGAGCAGCTTGGGAAACAGAGACACCCTGGGGGAGGCAGTTAACTTGGGTCTGGGAGACAATGGTGGCTCAGAAGAGAGTGGGGGTCGGAAAGGGCAGGGGGCAGGAGAGGTGTGGGTCTGGTATGCGTTAGGTTTAGGGGGGCGAGTAGGAAACAGAAGGACACACAGACGCTTCCTGCTCCTGAAACTCAGCAGGTGAGAGCAGACAGTGCCCTCGGGTTAAGACAAGGAAGGGAGAGAAATGTCCATAGAGGAGGGGAGAGGGGAGACACTGATGATGCATCTGGCCTTCCAGAGGGTGCTGGGGAGCAGTTTGGGGAGAGGTGAGGGGGTGAGGGCTTGGGTCGTATCAGGGACTGCGGATGAGTATGTCACCCTGAAATTCAGTGGTTTAAAACAACCGCCACTTTATTATCCCTCAGTTTTGGGGGTCAGGAATTAGCTTGGTGTCACCCAGAGCCACACATGGTGCTCAGCTGGAACCATTTGCTGTGGTGGTGCCACAGGGCCCCCTGGGGTCTCAGGTCCGGCGGCCTTGGACATGGGGGCTGGTGTCCCGGATGCCCAAACCAAAGAAAAGTCATGACTTGCCTGGGACATCCCAGAACCTCACCACATAGCCACATTCTGCTGGCCCAGCGAGTCACTGAAGCCAGTGGAGGTTTGCAGGAGAATCAGTGTCCACCTGCCGAAGGGTGGAGTAGGAGGACTGGGCGGCCGTCTCCACTGTCCTTGGGTGGGTGGGATTTGTTTTGTGCAGGTCCAGATGACGAAGGCCACACACCTGGCTCGGCGACGCGGTGGCCTCTGGGGTGGCTTCTTCCTCGGGCTACCCAAGGAGGTTAGAGAGCAGTGGGGGCTTGCCCACCCGGAAGAGGCAGCAGTAGCTGGCTCAGGGGCTCTAAGAACGGCCTTAGGGCTTAACTCAAGCACTTTGGGGAAAATTAGTCAAAAAAGCAATAGCTTTTAGCCTTTTTGAAAGAATAGTTCGGGTCTTGTGATACTTTTGCGTGAGGAATTGAGTCACCTGCATCTTCTTGGGGCAAGTGTTTCCAAATGTCACTAATTCGGGTGCCACCATCACAGTTTTGCTTTACCTGTGTGCACTTATACCATTACTAACCCAATATTTATATCAACTCTGTCTGTAACCATAAGCAGCTACTTTAGCCTTCAGGGAGTAATATCCATGAACACGTGGGTTTATCTGCTAATTCCATTTCTCATCTCCAGGGCCCAAAATGGTGCCTGGCATACAGTAGTTGCTAAATACACATTGAATGAATGACCACCTCCTAAAGAAAGATCATATGGCACCAAAGAGAGCTACAAGTTCCATGTTCCATTATTAGAAAGACTGCACAGTGCCTTAGCTCCGTAATCGGTTATTGAGGGTATTCGTCAACTCAAGGACTTTGCTGGCATTTTCCAAACAGAGGCCCCAGTGTGCACAACCCAGGCCTGAGAGTGCCCAAGTCTGTCTCTGTTTGCTTGGTGGGACACTGTTTGCCATGGCCAGTGAGTAGAGGTTCCCCCGGGAATTCAGTGGCCCTGGGCCCACCCCTGGTCCCTGGCTGAGCAGGATGCCCTCTGGTTGGTAAAGAGAGCCGAGGGCCATCAGAATGGGGGTGTCTGGCATGTGGCAACCCACTGGCCCTGTGGCTGCTGTGGGGGACACACGCAATAAGCGGATTCCATGGGCGTAGTTTGCACACAGTACCGATCCTCGTTATTTGCGATTCTGCATTTGGGAATTCACCTACCCACTAAAATTTATTTGTAGTCCCCAAATTAATGCTCTCAGTGCTTTCATGGTCATTTGTGGACCTGCAGAGAGGGGCGAAAAATTCAAGATGCCTAATGTGCACCCTCCAAAGTGAGAGCAAACAAGGCAGCCGTCTTGGTTTATCGGTTCTGCTGTGACAAGAACTGCAGAGTCATTGGCTTAGAAGTCAGGAGTGTATCGGCTCACAGCATGGGGCTGCAAGTCCGAAACCCAGGTGTCCACAGGCTGTGCTGTCCCGGGGTCTGCAGTGTCTGGGGTGGCTGCTAGCACCAGCCTCTGCCTCTGAATTCTGCCGTCTTCTGCTGTGGTTTCTGTGTCTGCATCCAGATTTCCTTTGCCTCTAAGGACCCCACCACAGAGGACAAAGGCCAGCCCTGATTCACTGGTCCCATCCAAATGTGACCCTCAAAGATCCTATTGGCAAATAGGGGTTATGGCTTGAACATGTCTTGTGGGGGGCAGTCCATCCCCAACAGCGATGCCCTGCCTTCTCATGTCAGCTCATGCTATCAACTCTGCCCTTCCCCTGGTCTAGTGGATGACACATTTTTTTTGGAGGGGGGCACTTCACTGTTTAGAATGGCCCCTGAGTGCAGTGTTGAAGTGCTGTCCAGTGTGCCTATGTGTACAAAGGCTGTGATGGGCCCTACGGAGAAAACTCATTAGGTACGCAAGTCCAGGTGTGATGCGTGGCACTGTTGGCCATGAAATCAGCGTAATAGTCAACAGTCTATATTAAATCAGAGGTCTTTGGACAGAAACAACATAAAACAAAGTTAGGTACCGATCAGTTGAGGGAAAAATTGTGACCAGAGGCTTGTGGGAAGCTCACCCTGTATTTCCCGGGAGCAAAGGTTCAGTTTTCAGCAGTTCAGAGCCCCAGAGACTGTGTAGAACCCAACAGCCGCAAATGGTGAGCATCGATGTGTTCAATGCACCACCAGCCCCCAGCCCCCGGTGGACTGACCACGCCGTCCACAGTCAGGACACGCAGAGGCAGATGACCAGTCACCACGTATGACCCCCCAGCTTCCTGCCACATTTGAAGTAACATTCCCCCCTCTTCCCACGGCCTTCGAGTTCTGAAGCATCGGGCCTGGAGGCTGGGATGACCTGCCTCGCCGGGCCTGAGGGCTTCCTGGAAGGCTGGACTTGCAGTGCTGTCCCCTGGACCGTCAGACGGGGTGAGGCGGCCACCCCACCCGGAACTGCCTCCCCTCCTCACCAACTGCTCACCTCGCCCAGGCACTTTGGCCCTTGTCATGGGTCTAGGACAGTCTGGCCTCAACCTCTGCCCTTGCCCTTTGCCCTTTGTCTGGAATGTTCTTGCTCCAGGTTCTCATGTGGCTGCAGGACCTGCCACCCAGGACCCAGTTCAAATGTCTTCTCCTCTGAGAAGGTGACTTTGGCACCTCCATCCAGAAGCAACCTCACTCCCAGCCCCTCCCCACCTGCTCTGCCGTCATTGTCATCCTAGTCGTCACCTCTACTGGGAATGCCTTTATCTGGGCCTGTGTTTATTTACTTCTTTACTGCCTGTCTTCCTCTAGGATGCGCTCTTCAAAGATTCATTCAGTGAATGAGTGAATCAGAAAATTTTGGCTGGGATTGAGGGGGGAGAGAAGGGAAGTGAGGAAGAAAGAATTAAATAACCCCCAGACACACAAACACAACTTTCATTTTGTGTGCCCACACAGCACAGACACAAGTGTCACTATGTAAATTCAAGCTTGGGATGGGCCCGGGGAGGGCGGGAACTGCACTGTGTCCATTCCGGGCTGCTCCTTGCAGTCTCCTGACTGCGGGCTCTCATTCCCCAGTGTGCCAGTTTGAAGGTATTATGTCCCCCCAAACGCCATTATCTTTGATGTGATCTTGTGTGGGCAGACCTATCAGTGTTGATTAGATTGTAATTCTTTGAGTGTTTCCATGGAAATACACCCCACCCAGCTGTGGGTGATAACTCTGATTGGATAATTTCCATGGAGGTGTGGCCCTGCCCATTCAGCATGGGCCTTGATTAGTTTACTGGAGCACTATATAAGCTCAGACAGAAGGAGTGGGCTTGCTACAGCCAAGAGGGACACTTTGAAGAACACACAGGAGCTGAGAGAGGAACTGTAGTTTACAGAGACGTTTTGGAGATGGCCTTTGAAAGCAGACTTTTGCTCCAGAGAAGCTAAGAGAGGACAAATATCCCAAGAGCAACTACGAGTGATATTTTGAAGAGGAGCTGCAGCCTAGAGAGGAATGTCCTGGGAGAAAGCTATTTTTTTTTTAAGCTCTACTTTTTATTATTAAATTTAACACATGAATTTACTTTATCAAAATTCTATGTGCTTTTTTTTATTTTTTTTCCTTGACTTTTTTTTTTAATTAAATTCAGTTTTATTGAAATACATTCACACACCATACAATCATCCATGGTATACAATCCACTGTCCACAGTATGATCACATAGTTATGCGTTCATCACCACAATCTATCTCTGAACATTTTCCTTACATCAGAAAGAACCAGAACAAGAATAAAAAATAAAAGTGAAAAAAGGAACACCCAAATCATCCCCCCATCCCACCCCATTTGTCCTTTAGTTTTTATCCCCATTCCTCCACTCATCCATACACTAGATAAAGGGGGTGTGATCCACAAGGTCTTCACAATCACACTGTCACCCCTTGTAATCTACATTATTATATAATTGTCTTCAGGAGTCCAGACTGCTGGGTTGAAGTTTGGTAGTCTCAGGTATTTACTTCTAGCTATTCCAATACATTAAAGCCTAAGAGGTGTTATCTATATAGTGCATAAGAATGTCCACCAGAGTGACCTCTTGACTCCATTTGAAATCTCTCAGCCACTGAAACTATTTCGTCTCATTTTGCATCCCCCTTTTGGTCAAGAAGATACTCTCAGTCCCACGATGCCGGGTCCACATTCATCCCCGGGAGTCATATTCTGCATTGCCAGGGAGATTTACAGCCCTGGGAGTCGGGTTCCACGTAGGAGGGAGGGCAGCGAGTTCACCTGTTGAGATGGCTCAGTTAGAGAGAGAGAGGGCCACATCTGAGCAACAAAGAGGTACTCAGGGGGAGACTCTTAGGCACAATTACATGCAAGTTTAGACTTGGGAGAAAGCTATTTTGAAACCAGAACTTGGAGCACACACCAGCCACATGCCTTCCCAGCTAACAGAGGTTTTCTGGACACCACTGGCCATCCTCCAGTGAAGGTACCCAATTGCTGATGTGTTACCTTCAACACTTTATGGCCTTAAGACTGTAACTTTGTAAGCAAATAGACCTCCTTTTATAAAAGCCGATCCATCTCTGGTGTTTTGCATTCCAGCAGCATTAGCAAACTAGAACACCCAGGTTCAACCTTCTCCCTGGTTTTTAGTGCCATTACATCTTCATTTCAGAGATTGGCTTTTTGAGATTATGTCCACCAACTGGACTTTTCACCACTACCCCCTCTCTTTTTGATTTACTACCTCCTGCTGGCAAGCCGATCTCTTTCTAATCCATCCATGCCCTGCAGATTCTCCCCATTTTCTTGTGATTTCCTCCTCTCCTCCCCAAACAACGGGGGCTTGATGTCGCTACTGCATGGCTCTCAGACAAAAAGCGATTTTGCTTAGGTTTTTAAAATCCTTCCACTCCTTAAAATTTTTTTTTACCCCCACAAGTTGCCCCATGTTGTTTGTCTTCTCACTTAGCAACAAGATAAGAGAACCAAGGTCAAGACAATGCCAGGTGCAGTGGGTACAAGAAAGACAGGGAAGAACCTGGCAGCTCGGAGGTGACTCCTCCAAAAGGATGTTCCAGGGACAGTTGCCCCTAGAGTCATGGCCGGGAGAAGCCTCCTCCCAGACCCTCGTCTCCACCCCCCCCCCATCCCATCAAGTCCCATAAAAAAAATCAAACCAGAGAGTAAAATCTCCCCCTGGTTTTCAAAAGCAAAACTTTAACGAATGGTCTTTGATCCACAAATGTAATTAGCATTAGAATTGGAGATGGAATGGATATTTGTCTAAAAGCATTAATCTAAAGCCTGGCCCAGTTTTGTTTTTTTTTTTTTTCCTTATCAGTGCTCTAATTCTAACAGTGCCTGTGGCAGAATCAGAAATCAGAGGGAAAGAATAAGTGGGTCTTCATGCAGCAAGAACGCACGTCAATGTTACATTTAGAATATTTTCAGAATCAAGCCAGATGGAGTGACCCGAGGAAACAAGTTTGTTTTGCTTATTATACACCCAAACTTGCTACCAAGACATAAATGACCGAGGATTTTAACTGGCCTTGGCTTATCTTTATGTTTTCTTGCTTTTGCTCAATGAGGTCTCCAAAATAAAAAAGGGCAGGATGCTAAGAACATACGCTTCAAGCAGCTACCCATTGGCAGTCAAACCATTTGCCCAGATGTTTCTTTCCCTGGAATTTTAGGAGCTGTTTGATTTTCCACATAGTGCTTATAGGCACTTACTTTGCAGCCAGAGTTGTAAAGTTCAAATGAGCATCTTTGGCATAAAATATCCTTAATATTATTTCAATTGAAGGAACACTGAATTTAAAATTATACTCTTCTAGTTACCTGCTCTGCAAAGCAGCCAACAGCCCAGCTTCTTGTCTCTCCAACAGGAAAACCAAAGGTTTTCTCTGATTCGGAAGTCCTACTTTGTCTTGTCAATGTATTTAATACCACTAAAGTACCCGCTTAACATGAAATTTCCCATTTTAACCATTTTTATCTAGAGCGTACCACAATTTTTAAAAATGTTCTGCCTTATAAACATAACCACATGGATTCTGTAGGCAAAATGCAGTGGCTTTGCCTCCATTGGAGAAGCCAGAAAGCACCCAAATGTAGGCACTTGGTGACCCCAATACCTTCTGCTCGTCTCGGATAAGGGACCCCTCCTGTGTGCTGAATTGTGCGAATCAGTGCAGTGCACGCACATTTTTGTTTTCCTTTGCACCTTGCTGGTGTCCCCCATTCTCTGCAGTCGTCCTCTTCCCTCTTTTGCCCTTTCCAGGGAGGGAAATAAGCTCTGCAGAGCCAGGCAGTGCATGGGGCTGGGGTCCCTTCCTCTCTCAGTGGGGATGTGGGGCACCCCGATCTGCAGGACCCTTCCTTCCCCTCAAGGAGGAAAATTAAAACAAATTGAGGCGCAGGGAAGGGCGACACCCGGCAAGGGTGGGCCGGGGGCTTTCTGAAGGATGGCTGCAGCGGTTCCTAAATGGCGGGTGTTTTTTTTGTTGTTGTTTTTTAATCCTAATATGAGGAAGAATTAAAACAAAACCTTTCTTAATCTTCTGAAAGGAAAAATAAAGTTGCCTGATAAGGAACTTGTGGTGGGTGGGTTGAGAACTTTTTTTTATTTGCTATTAGACTGCTCTTCAGAAAAGTCAGCGCTAATGAAATTTTTTATTAAAAATAAAAATGTAGACCCGGAAGCTGGCAGACCTTCTGGAAGTCCTGTTGCCCATCCTCCAATTCGGCTGCATCTGTCACATTAGTCCCCAATTCCAGCTGTGAACACGAACAAACACTGTGCCTGTCAGATACTTACTTCTCTCCCCAAACTGCTGTCCTTACCAGGAAAGAGGGGAGACCAGTGAGAACCCGTAAAGAAGAGGGTCAGGGCAGGGGGCTCGGGCAGGTGTGTGTGTGTGAGTGCATGTGCATGTGTGCATGAGTGTGTGCGTGCATGTGTGTGACTGTGTATGTGAGTGCGTGCATACATGTGTGCATGGGTGTGCATACATGAATGCATGCATGCAAATATGTGCATGTGTGCACATGCGTGTGCATGCACGTGAGTGCATGCGTACATGTGTGCACGTGTGCGTGTGTGTGCACGCAAGTATGCATGCCTCTCTCCCATCCCCATAATCATCATAATCATTTCCACTAACTCTCTTGTGAAGTAACACTCTCGACTAGGCACCGGCTGGCTTTGGAGGTGCCGACACCCT